>NW_027516693.1:4072500-5272500 GCF_048772815.1 Callospermophilus lateralis
TCCACAGTACCAAAAACAACAACAACAACAAAAACAAACAAACAACAACAACAACAAAATTGGAGGAGTTTTTAAGGCTTCAAAATAGTTTTATTATAATAGTTTAAGGAAGTAGAGGAATTGAAGAGTAAGTTATAAATATCATGTAGATGTTTGGACTGACAGAGAGACAGAATATGTAGTTCATAATTCTAATTCCTGAGGGAGGGTCACCTGAGGTCCAGACCAAATTAATAATCAACCTGTGTATCATGTGTGAGGCACTGGGTTTCGATGCTTAGCACACCATATGTAAATAATTTTTTTTAAAAAAAGTCCATCAAAAGTAAATAAATAAATAAATAAATATTTTACTTATATCAAATTATCTTGATTATATTCCAATAAATAAAATAAATCAGGACTATTTGGAAGGATACATTTCTAAAATAAATTAATTATGTAAAAGGACTCATTATTTTCTTAAAATTTTGAATTTCAAACATGTGGCCTGCTATAAAGCTTTTTCTTTTTTAACATTTAGCTTTTAAATGTAATAATACATGGTAAACTAGCATAAACTTGTTGGATTTACTGTGTGGCATATGTCCTTTTGAATATTTATTTTATTCATGTTTCTTTGTTCATTCACCATGTCTTATTTTATAAATATTTTATGTATCAAATTGAATGGCAATTTATTTGATTACGTTAGAAAAGAATTGGTGTTTAATCTAATTGGTCACAATTTAAGAATATCAATATTTAATGATGATGTACTTACATACATAAAACAAACTTTACTCAAGATAAAAAATCAAACAGATATCAGCACAATAATAATGATTTCAAAACACCTCTCTCACCAAAAGTTAGGTCATCTAGACATGAACCAACCAACCAACCAAACAAACAAAAACTCTAAAACTAAAAATACTATTAATCAAATGGACCTAAAAGACATCTATAGAATATTTCATTCACCAAAACCAAATTTACTTTCTTCTTGGTGGGACCTGGAACCTTCTTTAAAATGACCATAATTCAATGTAAGTTTTAACAAATTGAGAAAGACAGAGAGAGAGAGAGAGAGAGAGAGAGAGAGAGAGAGAGAGAGAATTCTTTGTTTCCTATCAGATCATTATGAAATGAAACTAGAATTTAGGTCAAAATAAACATAAAAATCATTTTAACACTTGGATATTAAAAACTACACAAATTGAATATAGAATGGCACATAGAAAAATCAGGTTAACATTTAAAAAAATCATTGTTAGAAAGTTATGTCAACAAAGATAAAATATAGCAAATCTCAGATATAGAATGAATGCAGTTCAAAGAAGAAAGTTTATAACATTGAGCCATCTGGCAAGAAAAAAAAATTAAAGGGATAGGAATAAAAAAAGTCATGATAAAAAAATGTCAAATAAATAATCCAAATTGATAATCTAATCTGATTGATGCACATCTTAATCTCTGGAAAAGGAAGAAAAAACTAATTCCAGAATAAGAAGACAGAAACTCATTAAAATTAGTATTAAAATTAATAAAATTGGGGATTAAAATTAAAATTTCAATGGTACAAAGAGTTGATTCTTTGGAAAGATAAGGATGATTGACAAACCCTTAACTAAAATAACCAAAAGAGAGAAAGAAGACCCAAGTCTACAAAATCAATGATAAAAAAGAAGATATCACCACAGACTGATCTCAAATCCAGACGATCATTAGAAACTATTCCGAAAAACGTTTACTCCAATAAACTGGAAAATCTAGATAACACTGGAAAATTTCTAGACATGTATGAACTACCTATCAAGGAAAGAAAACTACTGACCAATATTCTTGATGGGCATAGACACAAAAATTCTTAATAAAATATTGGCAACCTACATTCAAAAACATATTAAGAAGACGGTATACCATGATTTTGTGGTTTTCATGCCAGGGATACAGATGCAAATTCACAAATGTAATTTGACACATAAATTGAGTTATGGGCAAGAATCACTTAATCATCTTAATAGATGCAAAAAAAGGATTTGAAAAAATCCAGCACTGAACAAATACCATTTTAACCCATTATTCTTTAATCCAGTAACAGTTTAATTTGTTTTTAGATATATTATAAGTTGATGATTTTATTTAGGAAAATAAAGTTTTATGTCGTCTTCCATGTTTAATATTAATGACATAAGAAAGTGACCTTAACATAAAAAATTTATACAACAAAACCAAAGCCAACTTTACCCTGAAAGGAGAAAAATGAAAAGCATTTTCTTAAAATTCAGGACTGAAACAAGGATATCCACTCTCAATTATATTCCATACAATTATGGAAACTTCAGCCAAAGCAATCTAGTAAGAAAAGAAATTTAAAGGGATAGGAATAGGAAAAGAATCAAATCATCTTGACATTACCTATATCTACAAGACCAAAGAAACATCACCAGGAGTCTTATACAGCTGACAAACAAATTTAGAAAGGTAGGAGGATACAAAATTAACATACGTAAGTCATTGGCTTTCCTATATTATAATACTGAATTTTCTGAGAAAGAAATAATAAAAAAAATAACATAAAAAATGTTTGGGAATAAATCAAAGCAAAATCATGAAAATAATAGATCGTTAAAGAAAGAAATTCAAGAAGAACTTAGAAAACGGGACAGCTTCCCATGATCCTGGATAGACAAAAGTCACAATGGGCATTGTACTAAAAATGTTATACAGATTCACTGCAATCTGCATCCAAATACTGATGACATTCTTGACAGTACCAGAAAAAGCAATCCTAAAATTCATTTGAAAGAATAAAAGACACAGATAGCCAAAGCAATCCTTAGCAAGGAAAGCAAGGTTGGAGGTATCACAATTCTGTGTTTCAAATTACATAACAAAGATATAGCAACAAAAACACTATGGTGTTGGCATCAAAATAGACATCAAGACCAATAGAACACAATAGAAGAAAGAGTCAAATACACAAAGATACAGCTATCTGCTACTTTACGAAGGTGATGAGAATATACATTGGAGAAAAGATTAACATTTTAATAAATGGTCCTGGGAAAAGTGGATACCCAAGAGTAGAAAAAGTGAAACTAAATCCCCATTTTACACCCTGAAAAGAGTTGACTCGAAGTGAAAGACCTAGGAATTAGAGCAATAATTCTGCAACTGGTAGACAAAAACAAAAGGATCAGCACTTTGATATATTGGAACAAGGATAAACTTCCCTAACAAGACTCCTAAAACTCATGAATAAATAAGTGGGACAGAATCAAATTCAAAATCTACTGAACAACAAATAAAACAATTTAGAGCATGAAAATAGATCCCAATGAACAGAAGTTGTTATGCCTACCTGAAAAGTCCTATAAAATTTGAATTAGATTAATGCCCATTAAACACATTTATAAAACAACACATATCATGTTTACCCATCATTTTTAAATTAAGTCATAGTTTATTTTTTAGGTATATTATAAATTGATGCTTTTGTTTAGTAAAAAAGTTTATGTCATCTTTGATATATAAAATTAATGACGAACTTAGTGTAATGAAAAATTTATAAATATTTATAAAATAGAATTTTAATTTCCAATTATTTACCAATGCCTTCATGAATTGCCGCAGTCCGGCTGCAGCAAAATTACCGGGGGGTGACGAACAACTTGTGTACATTGATACAGTAAAAGTGGGAGCCCTTTATTGTAGGACAGGAGGGGTATATATACATTCCACACAGCTTATCTTACTTAACATAAACTAGATACAGCAGTCAACCAATAAGGAATCTCCACACTTAATGGCTCACTGGTGTTACTTCACAAACCACTCCCTCTGGCAAAATGCCAGGCGCTGTGTTGACTTCTTTACAGACCCTAACAATGAAAACAGCACTATACTTAACTAGAATGATGGTTTACTAAATGACAATTATTTCCACAGGTATCAATATTTGTATCTATATATACATCAATAGCTATGTTATTCACATATTTAATATATATGATATATATCACACACACATATATATTAAGTTTAGCAATTTGCAAATATATGAGATTGATCAACTTTTTAAAAGTGTATAACAGCTAATTTGTTTTAGTTTATGCAAGTTTATTTGTTTTTTTATTGATTGTTCAAAACATTACAGAGCTCATGATATATCAACTTTAATACATTTGACTCGATTTATGAATTCCCATTTTTTCCCCAAATACAAATTGCAGAATCACATTGGTTACACACTCACATTTTTACATAATAGCATATTAGTGACTGTTGTGTTCTGCTACCATTCCTATCCCGTATTATCCCCCCTCCCCTCCCCTCCCCTCCCATCTTTCCTCTCTACCTCCTCTGCTGTTGTTTAATTCTCTCCCTTTTTTCCCTCCTCCTTTCCCCTCACAACCTCTTATAATATTGTGTAACATTGAAGCTCTCCTACTTTTTCCATATACTTTCCCTTCTCTCTCCCTTTCTCTCCCCGCTCTCATCTTTGTTTAATGTTAGTCTTTTCCTCATGCTCATCCGTCCTGTTCTGTTCTTAGTTGCTCTCTTTATATCAAAGAAGACATTTGGCATTTGTTTTTTAAGGATTGGCTAGCTTCGCTTAGCATAATCTGCTCTAATGCCATCCATTTCCCTGCAAATTCTATGATTTTGTCATTTTTAGTGCTGCATAATATTCCATTGTGTATAGATGCCACATTTTTTTTATCCATTCATCTATTGAAGGGCATCTAGGTTGGTTCCACAGTCTAGCTATTGTGAATTGTGCTGCTATAATCATTGATGTGGCAGTATCCCTATAGTATGCTCTTTTGAGATCCTGAGGGAATAGTCCGAGAAGGGCGATAGCTGGGTCAAATGGTGGATCCATTCCCAGCTTTCCCAGGAATCTCCATACTGCTTTCCAAATTGGCCTCACCAATTTGCAGTAATAATATTGTTAGATTTTATGCTAAACAGAAAGAATTTTAATAAAAATGGTGATTGTGTTAGAATCTTCGTAGTGAGTGTTATACTTAGAAAATGACATGGCTTTTAATGGATTTCTGAGATCTTCCTTAACACACTACACCAGGAATGTTAAATAGTACCCTCAAGGGCCTTGATTAACATCCAACTATCTCTCACAAAAGTCTGTTCATTTAGAATTCTACCTGCCTCTATTTCATGGCCTACTCAAACACATACATGGTGAAAAGTGATAATTCATGTTTGTAACAGTAATTATGAAGAAATTTAAGACTCTGTTCTTTGAAGAAATAATATATCTAACAGGGTTCAGCACTGAGGTAATTTTATTGTGCTTTAAGACTTTTCAAATGGCCAGTCTTCGTGTTATCCAGGATAGACAACAATTAACTAAATTCCTTATATACCCTGTGGCATTCTGAGCAATTGAATTAACTGTATTGTAAATTAATTCTAACTCTGTGGATAGTAGAACCCAATATTCTTTTATTTAAGTAGAATGCCCAGGGTGGGTTTACTTAACTCCTGCCATATTTTTTTTTCATTTATAAAGTTGTAGTATGGACGTGCAAGTTGCTGAGTTGTCTGATACACAAGAGATACCTATAAATGAGCTTTATAGATGTTATACCTATCATAATACAGTGTCAGTTTGACTAATCCTCCCTGATGGAAATTGTTCTGTGGTTAGTTCATATGTAAATCCTGGTCTTAAATATATTAATTGAATTCCTGAGTTTATATTTTAATATCTAAAACAAACTTACAGAAGTACTATGACCTTGAAATGTGACATATTTATATATGTTAACAGTCAGTGATTCATAACTTTATGTGATTATGGAATTAGGTTAAATCCTTTGATATAAATTAACCTTAATAATTGAATAATTTCATGAATGGGTCTAAAAGTCCAATTATAAAATTTAACTTCTATAAGTTATGCAAATACTAATAGCATCAAGATCAACTAAGAAGTTCTGGACCTATAATGATGAAGAATGCATGTAAAGAAAGAAAAATTCATATCTACAATGAGAATCTGAAAGCATTATTTTTTTATTGTGGAGGGAAAATAAAACAGGGTTTATTATCTACTAAAATGGCATTTATGCTTATTATATCTTAAACAATGTAATCACTTTATGAACAGTTGCTTATATGCTCAACAATTAATATGCTCTCAGTTTTGATGAAGACACTCAGAAACTAATCTGTAATTATAAATTTTTGATGTTAAGAAAATAAAATGATTTTATTTGTGATGTGTGTGAAGGAAGTACAAAATGATAGTTTATTTAGTTGAATATAAATTATGAAAAATGTTTCTGTTTTAAGTATTGTTTACTTTGAAAAAATAATAAATTTTCCAAATGCAGGTGTTTTATACAATTGAACAATGCTCAACCAAGGAGAGGGAAGATTAAATCAAACTCTATGTTAAAAATAGTTGCATAATTTTCTTCTTTGGGTATACATTCTTACTCTTTAAGGAAATATAATTGTGTATAGAATGCTATGTCTTTAAATATTTTATTACAATTCAGTGAAGAAAAAGTAAAATAAAAATTAAATAATAGATACTTGTCTTTAGAAACAAGTGAAGAAATTAGCAAAAAAGTTCATACAGTCATCATTCTACATATTTCTGGTTAAAATATCTTGTGTCTTTAACAGTACTCTAGGGTCAATAAATGGCATATTCAAAATTCTTTATACAAAGGTTTACATTCTACATGGCAAACAGTAGAAGAGATTTTGACTTTAATACCAAAACTTCCAGTATAGATTTCAAAACTGTCCTAAGATTGAAGAATATTCACAGGTTTTGTCATTGTATCAAATCCAAAAAAACCCCATAATTTTCAAGAGAAATAATATATTTTCCTGATAGAGAATTAAATGTTTCATTTGATGAACTATGTAAAAAAATAAACATAACATTTCTATAATTTAAAAAAAATTAATGCCTTCCAGTTTTTCAAAATTGGTCTTCTTTTTGTATTTACTGAAAAAAAAATACTTTGTTTTCACTAATGGCCAGTTGATGCAAAAAAATCAATCTGATAACTATGTGCTCAGCTTAGTACTGTAAGTTTCAATCTATGAGCATACTATTGCTTTTTATATCTCCCAAATCAAGTATTTTAGCCCATAGCACCCTATGTTTATGTTGAATATTTCTGGTATGGTATGTGATAGGTAAAGGAGGGAAAACTTATGTTATTACTCAAAATAAAATTAAGGATGGTAATGTAAAGTAGTCAAGATTGATGCACTGGTTGGTCAATTCAGAGAATATAATTAAAAACTTAAAGTGTAGGTAAGTTTACCTGTCTTAATTCAGGATGCTATAATGAAATATCAAGGAGCAGGTGACTGAAACATCAATTTATTTTTCACAGTTTCCTTGGCTAAAAAGATGAAGATCAAAGCATTTCTTGTCAAAAGCTGTTTTATTTCTTTGCTTTTACAGCACAGCACTGGGATAGAGAGCAATCTCTCTTGTGTTGCTTCTCATAAGGGTGCTAATTTCATTACCAACTTCATGACCTAATTACATCCCTAAGGCTCAGCCTCCTAACACCATTACATTGGATGTGAGAATATTGACATATAAATTTTATTGGGGGGTAAGGCACAAACTTTTAGTTTTTGACACTGCTGTAATAAAAACATGTTTTTCTTTTGTTTTATTATCATTGATTTTGTTTATTTTCCCCTTTTCATTTCCTTCTTTGATATAAGATAAGAAATATCAGAGAAGGAAAGGAAACATATAATCAAGACCTTAACTCTGAAGAAAAATTGGATGATTTGAGGACAGTTATTTGCATGTGGTTTGTTTTATTTATTTATTTTTGTGATTAATAGGTAGCCTTATGACTAGAAAATATGACCTTGAAATAATGGTTCCCAAAAATGGATGAATAGATTAACCCAGGAAATATTAATAGAAAATTGGGAAAGAATGTAATTCTTAAGATGTATTAATACTATTTAACTGAGGGAATAACTGGAGGGAAACTGCAGATGCAGCCCAGGTTGGTTAAGGCATCTTCTCCAGTGAAGCAGAAGTCACCAATAAAATAAATTACAGACCAACAAACTGTGGAACATTTTCTTTACGATAGCAATGTTAAAAAAGTTTCAAGCCATTCAGTAGATGAATATATAAAAAAATGTGGCATATATACACAATGGAATTTTACTCAGCAATAAGAGAGAATAAAATCATGGCATTTTCAGGTAAATGGATGGCATTGGAGAAGATAATGCTAAGTTAGCCAATCCCCCAAACACAAATGCCAAATGTTTTCTCTGATATAAGGAGGCAGATTCTTAGGGGGGTAGGGAGGGGGAGCATGGGAGGAATAGACAAACTCTAGATAAAGCAGAGGGGTGGGAGGGAAAGGGAGTGGGAAGGGGATTTGCAATGATGGTGGAATGTGATAGACATCATTATCTAAAGTACATGTATGAAAACACAAATTGGTGTCAACATACTATATATACAACATACAACCAGAGATATTAAAAAATGTGCTGTATATGTGTAATAAGAATTGTAATGCATTCCACTGTCATTTATTTTTTAAAAAAATCAATTAAAAAAAGAAAAGTTCCAAGACATACTTTTAAAATCAGAATAATGATTTGTTGGGGAGGAGTGCTGGAGATTGAATGATAAAGATTGCTTTATCATTTTACTACACACCTAGTTATTTTTATTTATTTGTTTGTTTGTTTATCTATTTATTTATTTAATTAATTTTGAGAAAGGGTTTCACCAAGTTGTTGAGACTGCCTTGAACTTGTCATCCTCCTGCTTTGGCTCCTGGACTCACTGGGCTTAGAGGTGTGTGCCACCATATCTAACTCAGAATAATGATTTAAAAATGAAGAGATAAAGAGTAGAAGACTGGAAATCAAGGTCTGAAAAATAATTAACTTAGCATTGGTAGTTGCTTTTATAAACAAGCTGTGACCCTTATGTCAAAGAAGCCAGACTCTGCTTTTCAAATTAGAAGTCAAACTAAATTTAGCATTAGGATGCCAGTAATGTAAGAATTTAAGTGGGCATGAAAGTTCAAATATGAAAGAGATAACTAAGGTAGAGATAAATTAAGAAAAATCTGAAGTGAAGACATTACATTTTTATTGTTTCCAATATTTCCATGATGTTCTAATTTTTTAAAGAGCAATGAATATTCTCTTAGGAAGGAGAAAAGATCCTTTATCTTCTTCTTCTTCTTTTTTAAAATGATGTTCATCTATATAGTGTTTGAAAAGTATAATACTGCAGTTCTTGATAGGTAATGCATCCAAAACGTGTTTAAAAGCACCCAACCAGATTATAGACACAGAAGGAATCACAGCAAAGTAGAAGTCACCAAGCCATTGCTTTTAAATTTTTAGTCACAAACATTAATTTTTAGTTTTCTATCTCTCTCAGCATATTGGACTATGGTCTATGCTGGTAAAGAACTTGGTTCTGGACTGTAATATAAATATTCATGCTACTGAGTTTGTAGCTGTACAAAATAACTTTATCAATCCTGTTGTATATTTGAAAGTCTGAGGAACTGTGTTTATACGAACACAGACTTGGGCTGAGGATGTGGCTCAAGTGGTAGCATGCTCTTCTGGCATGCATGCGGCCCGGGTTCGAGCCTCAGCACCACATACAAACAAAGATGTTGTGAGCGCTGAAAACTAAAAAACAATAAAATTCTCTCTCTCTCTTTCCCTCCCCCCCCTGTCTCTCAAAAAAAAAAAGAAAAAAAAAAGAACACAGACTTAGTGGAATAATAAATCCATTTTACCAAGCCTTAAGATGCTCTACCACTACATGGAATGTCTTTATAAGCATATCTTCTGAAAGAAGGGCATAAAACTCCACTCAGCCTGCTTTTAATAATATTCTTCACAGGTCAGGGCAGAATCAGAAAAAAAATTATTAATTTCTTCAACTTACAGTTTATGGATAGAGGGTTTTATTAATGGCTAGCTTTGGCTCAGCATCAAGATATTTTACATTTCTCTGGATTGACAGATTCTTGGAGTAATTTTTTTCAATAAGTATTTTAAAATATCAGTCTTAGAGAACACATGACATGCAAAACCTTCATCACTGAGAAGAGTCAGTTTTCAATCACATCATTACTTTCTTTAATAATCTTATTTTTCCCTTCAGAGAACTGTTCTAGCTATACTGTCTTCACTCACTTATCCTCATTTCTCTCTCTCTCTCTCTCTCTCTCTCTCTCACACACACACACACACACACACACACACACACACACACACACACAGTGGGGAGAAGGTATTATTAGAAACAAACAAGAAAATGAAGATAAAGAGATAATGTACCACTTGCCTAAATTACTTTTATCTTGTCCATCCTGAACACTAAGCTAAAATCTCTTAACTCTAACTTTTATCTCTTCTCTCTAAATGAGATATTTATGTGTTATACAAGCTGTTTATCATGACAATCATTTCATAATTTCAGTGAATCTTAATATGATTTTACATAGTGCACTGATTGGGTTGTGTTGTGCTGATTTCTATTACTGTATGTTTTTACCCTATTTGCAAACATGCATCTCCATTGTTTAATAAAATCAAGGACATTACTAAACATATGCTTTTAATCATTGTTAAAACTGGAGAAAAATATAGATGTTTAAAATTTAATACATTTTATAAGACACTGTAAATACAGCTAAACAATTTTAATGGGTTTTATGATCTTCATAAGATGTATCTGCTGAAGAAAGGGAATAAATTTCTAGTTAGGCAGATTTTTAAGAATATGTTTGATAGTGTAGTGCAGAACCAGCAAAAAAAAAAAAAAAAAAAACATTAGGATGAGTATATTTAGAGAAATATATTTATATTTATTTAATTAATTTTAATATTTTTGTAATTCAGAATATTAACATAATTTATTTTCTCTAATTAATATTATTTATGTTTTTTATATTTTCTTAACTTGTACTACTTAAAATGATGATAATATTTAATTACATATAAATTATATTACCTACAAAATATTGCATTACCTAGACAAAATTAAAATAAAAACAATTATAACACTTTATTAATGCATATTAATTGTACATAGTAATGACGGCCAGTGTAATATTTTCATACATGGACACAATAGGGACAGATTTAATTTAAATTTTCTTTTTCCACACTTTCCCTATATACAGTCTTTCCAATTTCTATTAATCATATTCCTTCTTTCATACATACTGGTTTTAGCATCCACATATGGGAAAGAATATGTGGTATATTTCCTTCTGTGTCTAGATTATTTCACTTCAAATAATTTCCTCCAGTTTCTTTGATTTTACTGAAAATGACAGGATTGCATTCTTTTTATGACTGAATTTTTCATTGTGTATATATAACATTGTTTCTTGGTCTCCTCATCTACTAATGAATCATCCCAAACTGATTCCTATATCTTAGCCACATGAAAAGTGTCAAAATAAACACAGCTATACAGGTATCTCTTTGATATGCTGATTTTTTTTTGATATATACACAGAAGACTGATAGCTGGATCATATGGTAGATATTTTAGCTTTTATATTAAAATGTTCTTTTAGTAATATATAATAGCAGAATATATTTTGACATATCATACATAAAAGGATTGTAATTTCTCATTTCTGTTGTTACATGATGTTGAATTATGCTGGTCATGTATTCATATATGAACATAGGAAAGTTATTTCCATTCTACTGTCCTTCCCATTCCCATCTCCTCTCCTTCTCCCCATTCCCTCCTGATCAATCTGGTGAACCTCCACTCCTCCCTCCCCCACACCTATCGTGAGTCAGCATCCACATATCAGAGATAATATTAGGCCTTTGGCATTTTGAAGTTGACTTATTTCACTTGGCATGATAGCCTCCAGTTCCATCCATTTAGAGGCAAATTCCATAATTTCATTCTTCCTTAAGGTTGAACAATTTTCCATTGTGTATATGTACAAAACTTAGGTTGTTTCCAAGTTTGACTATTGTGGAATTGTGCTGCTATGAACATTGATGTGGCTGCATCACTATAGTATGTTGATTTAAAGTCCTTTGCCAAGGAGTGGGATAACTGGGTCAAATAGTAGTTCCATTAAAAGTTTTCCAAGGATTCTCCATACTTGTTTCCAGAGTGGTTGCACCAATTAATAATTTGCAGTCCTACCAGCAATATATGAGTGTGCTTTTTTCCCCCACCTTCTTACATTTATTGTTATTTGTATTTTTGATAATTGCCATTTTGACTACAGTGAGATGAAATATTAGAGTAGTTTTAATTTGCATTTCTCTAATTACTAGTCAGGTTGAGCATTTTTTCATATATTTGTTGATCATTTGTATTTCTTCTTCTGTGAAGTTTCTTTTCAGTTCCTTTGATCATTTTTTGATTAGGTTATTTGGTGTGTGTGGTTTGGTATGAAGTTTTCTGATTTCTTTTTATATCCTGAAGATTAATAGTCTGAGGTGCCAGCAGCAAAGATTTTCTCCCATATGTAGGCTCTCTGTACATGTTCTTGATTGTTTCCTTTTCTGTAAAAAAAAAAAAAAGCTTTTTTTAATTTGATAAAATTTCAGTTATTGATTCTTGATTTTACTTCTTGTATTTTCAGAGTCTTGTTGAGGAATTTGGTTCCTAAGCCAACATAATGGATATTTGGTCATACTTCTTCTTCTAGTAGGCACAGGGATTCTGGTCTAATGCCTATGTCCTTCATCTTCTTTCAGTTAAGTTTTGTGCAGGGTGAAAGTTGGGGTTCTAATTTTATTTTGTTACATATATAACAATAGATTTCCAGTTTTCACAGCACAATTTGTTGAAGATGCTAGCTTTTCTCCAATGTATATTTATGGTGCCTTTATCTAGTAAGAGGTAACAGTATTTGTATGGGGTTTTGAGGAAATTCCCTATTGTTCTAGAGAGTGGAAATACATTTATATCAACAACATATGAGTTTATTTAATTCCACATCCTTTAGGGCATTTTTTATCTTTGTATTTTTTTTTTTTTTTGTAATGGACATCCTGAGTGTGTTGAAATGGTATCTTCTTATATGTTCATTCAATTTTTCTGGTTAATTATATTGAGTGGTTTTCATATGTTTTTTAGTCTTTCATATTCCTTCCTTTGAGAAGTGTGTTATTTGGATTTTTTCAATTTTAGCAGGATTACTTTGCTTGTTAATTTTTTGGAGTGGTTTATATATTCTGGGTATTAAATACTTGCAAATATTTTCTTCTGTTTTGTATATTATCTCTTCTTCACTCTCTTGTTCCATTTTCTGTGCAGAATATTTTAGTTTGCTATAACTCCATTTTAATACTTTTGCTTTCATTTCCTATGCTTTTGGGTTTCTGTTCAGGAATTTATTGCCTATAACAATGTCTTGAAGTGTTTTCTATATTTGTAAAGAATGAATATAAGATTTTCATAAAAAGAATTGAAGTAAACACTGTCACCCCTCAACCCAAGGCAAAACTATTGAAATATCAAGTCACAAAAGATGAATTAAATTCAACTTAGGAGCAATAAATTAATGAATAAATTAATTTAATTATATCAATATTTAACAAGTAAAGATATAATAAGATTTAATATTTTTCAGAGTTAAATAATCAAATAAAATATTTAACATGTGTCATTTCAGTGAAAATATGATGAAAGAAGAGAACTTTTGCTTTAATAATGAGACTAGAATCTGACAAATGTAAATATGGACTGTTCCATAATGTCACATATTAGAAAATACTATAGATATTTTGATCAAAACACTATAAAACATGGGGTCAGAGGTTTATCCATATTTGCATTCATTATAGCATTTTCATACATAATATCAGAAATAACATAAATGATAAAAAGTAGATAGATAGTAAAAGAGTTTAGAGCTTTGTAAAAAATACGCAGCATTAAAAGAGAATAAAATTAAGGCATTTGCAGGTAAATGGATGGAGTTTGAGAATATCATGCTAAGTGAAGTAAGCCAATCCCCAAAAACTAAAGGCCAAATGTTCTCTTTGATAAGTGGGTACTGATCCATATGGGGGAAGGAGGCATGGAAAGAGAGGAGAAACTTTGATTGGGCAAAGGGGAGGGAGGGAAAGGAAGCAAGAAAGAGGGTGGAATAGGATGTATATCATGAACCCTAGGTACAGGTATGAATGCACATATGGTACAACTCTACATCATGTACAACTAGAGAAAGGAAAATTTCTGCTTCACTTGTTTACAATGAATCAAAATGCATTTAGCTGCCATATATACCTAATTAGAATAAATTAATTTTTAAAAAGTAAATAAAATAAAGATAGTAGGAAAATATTAGAGATAATATAAATATTTTTGTGAACACAGAGATTTTAATAATATATCATGACATAATAAAATAAGTTCTAAGTAAATTCATAAAATTTTATTTGATAGTGTTTGCAGTAACTGAAACTACTATTGAACAACATCTATGTCCACTGCCTACTTAATGTACTTATAAAACTGCATTCTCTAATACTTGCAGTAAGGTAAGGCAATATCAGTAATGTTTGTACCAATAAAGTGTTGAGGTAATATGTACTTTGACTAGTTCATAGAAAACCCATATGCACAGAGAAATAACACTCTACAAAGTTCTCCCCTTTCAGGTCACCAGAAGGGTGACAACATGGCCAACCTTGATTTTATAAAACATTTGCCTTGAACGATTACATAGGAATGAATAAAGTTTTTGTTCTTTAAATCACTGAGTGTTGTGGCTTTCTGTTGTTTCCTCAGGTAATCCTAACTTATTATTGCTCTCTAAAAAATATAAAATATATTAGTAAAATATAATTATTATATTATATTAGTATAATATAATTAGTATAATATAATTATTAAGAGAAATGTATCTGCAGCTATATTATCTGGGTTCATACCTTAGATCTTGGGCAAGTTATTCAGTCTCTCTCTCAATTTCAAAATCTATAAAATGTGCATTAAAAGAATTCTCAATGCTAACAAATTATTTTTAAAAAAACTTGAAACTGAGGCAAAAGATGTTTGAATGCCATTTCAAATGTTAAAATGAAACTAAAACTAGTGCATAAACTAAAGGATCATTTAATTGCATAAGACATATAGTTCTATTTACTATTTAATCTGAAAAAGCATGTATTAATACATATTCATTAGATATGAAAACCATCTAGTTAAAATATAATCCTAATTTTTAAAGTTATTATTGCCATGGGAAGATATGAAATGTCTTTGCATTTGACTTTGGGATTTTTATGCCAACATTCTTTTCCCGTTGAGTATAAAAAAAATTGTTTCTCAAATTCTAGTTGAATAACTTGCTATTCTTGTTTTTTTTTCCCCCTTAATGGATTAAATAAACTTTGAAACATATAATTCCCTCAAAAATATAAAATATGTGCATAAAGGACACATAATAAAAAGCATTTAAATGCAATGACACAAAATAATTGTTTAAAATAAATTTAAAAAATAAATTTAAAAAATAAAATAAATAAATAAACACATTGTTTATTTATTTATAAGTGTGTATGTATAAACATATATAAACTTTCAAGATAAAATTTGTACATATTTCAAGATTCAATATGATATTTGGATACATGTGCACATTATATAATGTTTAAATCAGCTTAAATATATCATTTCATCAAACATTTATTATTTCTTTGTATTGAAAACATTAAAATATCTTCTAGTTTTTTTCAAATATATATCATATTATTGTCATCACTAACCACCCCCCCTGTGCAATATTTGTCTTGAAATCCTTCTCTGGAACCACCATTCTACTCTTAAAATCTATGATATTAATTTTTTTTTTAAATTTTAATATGTGTGTGGTCATGCAGTACCTGCTTCTATGTGCCTGGCTTATTCCATTTAACAATAATTTATAATTACAACCATGTTATCACAAATAATAGGATTTCAAACTGTACAGCTGACTAGTATTTTATTGTGTGTATGCAATACATTTTCTTTATCCACTATTCAATTGATAATCATGCAGTTTTTTTCTATTCCTTGACTATTGTGAACAGTGCTGCAATATACATAGGAGTGCAGATGTCTCTTTGACATACTGATTTCATTACCTATGGAAATAGTCTCAATAGTGGGATTGCTGGTTCATATTTCTACTTTTAATTTTTGAGACAACTCCATACAGTTTTCCATAATGGATATACCAACTCATACCCCCACTTACTGCAAGGACCCACTTTCCTCTATACCCTCTCTTACTTGTCACAATTAATGTTTTTGATAATAGTCATTCTTATGGGGGTGAAGTGATATCTCATTGTGGCTTTGATTTGCATTTTCCTGGTCATTAGTGATGTGGAATCTTTTTATTCATAAACCGGTTGGCCATATGGGTGCCTTCTTAATATGTACATGAACAAACAAGGAGGTCATTAGGATGAAATACAACTAGCAAATTACAGAGAAAATATAACCAGTGTATTACAAATATTGCAGAGTATAGTCATTCCTACTATCCACGGAGGATTTGTTCCAGGAACTGCTTCAGATACCAAAATTCATGGAAGCTAAATTCCCTGAAATAGAATGACATAGTGTTTTCATATAACCCATACTCACCCTCTGATTTATTTTATGTCATCTTTAGATTGTTTATAATACCAGTGAAATATTTAAAAATCCTATACTGATTTATTTATGCAATGATGACAAGAAAAGTTGTCTCTTTGTGTCAGTTAAAGGCAATATTTTAAACAATATTTTTAATCTGCATGAGTTCAGCATGAGGATGTGGACTGCAGATATGTGAACGCCTGAGTATTTCAGGTTCTGAGATCATTGAGAAAGAGGTGGTTCATATATATGGAGACTTGCAGGTCCTTTTTAGGAAGTTATTGACACAGGGATCTATGTAAATATTTAGGAGTATATGATGACCTCACCTATATTATGTTTAAACTTGAGAACTCTTTCTTGTTGAGAAAAATATTCAAAAGAACAATGACAATATTTTGTTGTTGTTATTGTTGTTAGAAAGGACGAAAGTAACAATTGTGATCTCGAAAGAAATGTAAAGAATACATTTCGGGAATACATTAAAATTAGGGCCAACCAGACTTACAAATTAGTTGTGCTTGGCTGTTAAACAGATCAGTGGACAGTCTTTGGAATTAATGATCTGAAAGAAGGAATTGCTCATAATGAAAATAAAGACTGTGTTTCATATGGTTTGTGGAGATCAAGCCTGAGATTAGTTTTGGACTATTAGATTTGGAATAGTTATTGATATCCAAAAATAAAAGACAGCATATAGATAGTGAGATATGAGTTCAAGGAGGACAGGTCATAAATGTAGATGTAAAATTCAACATATTCAACCCATACAAAATGTCACAGGGAATTACAGACTGTCACAAGGAAAAAATGGACAAAAATGAAAGAGAATAACAAATTAAGTCAATGTGTCCTCCATCTTGATATGATAAAAAGAAATGGAACTAGAAAATGAAGATGAAGAGTGGTCTGTGAAATAAAAGAATCAAGAATGACCAAAGTAATGAAGTCTGGGCTGGGGTTGTAGCTCACTGGTAGAATCCTTGCCTAGCAGGTGTTAGGTCCTGAGTTCCATTTTCAGTACCACATAAAGATAAATAAAATCCATTTCATCCATTGTAGATGTATTGTATACATCTACAACTACAAAAACTATTTTTAAAAAATGAAGTCAAGTGAAGCATATTTTCAAAAGATGAAGTGATGAGGTATTTCAAATACTGCTGATACATAAACTTAGGACAAGTTTCAAATTTCACCATAGTAAATATTACACTTATGTCACCCAGATATTCTAACAGAAGCATATTTCATTATTTGGAACAGTTTGGGGTTGCTTCAAAACATGTGAGATTTAAGGAAGAAGCAAGATAGTTATTTTATTCCATTTCTTCTCAAATTGTCACAAGAAAAAGGAACTAGACAACCAGGACAGGAAAACCAAGATCACAATGACAAAGTCTATTAAAAAATAGATGCCCAAACATAAGATAAGGTTTCTGTCTTTTGTTTATAGTTTGTCTTGTTTCTCTCCTGACTGTTAGTTGTAATTTTTTTCCAGCTAATAGAGATGCACTTATACATAGACAAAAAGAGCTCATATGGTTCTCATTAAAGTTAACTTTTAAAATTACCTTTACAGAATATTACTATTGCACACCCAATTCTCATTGGATTATTAGTGCTGTGTAAAAATTATCACTGGTTCCATGATAATCTATATAACAATATTTTGTGTAGACAGTGTATTATACACGGCCTCTAGCACCTTTCAGTTCTGTGTAGGTTATACAAAAATCAATGCCTGGTACAAGACATGTTCATTAAATATATCAAAGACATGTGAGAATAGACTTCTCACAATATTGCAAAATTGTAAATGAATGCCAGATTTTCAGATGTCTGACACATATCCATGAAGTTTCCTCAAACATGAGCCATCATTGGTTGACAGACTAGCAAGAGATTTGGTAAGGAAGGCATGGTAATTTGAAACAACTGATACTGTATGTAGAGTGTGACCTTTCAGTTGAGATGATTATCCTAGTGCTATAATGACATAAGTTTGAGGGGCTAACACATAATGAAGTAGCTATCAGAAAAAGGACATGAGTATGATTTTATTTACACAGAGTAAAGCATACAATGTGAATGATTCAAGGAAGCTACAGTATCATTGATGAGATACTACAGATAAGTAAAATAGTGAACTTATATTAACCTTAGGGAGAGGTATATTTATAAGAAAACTCAAAACCAAATATTTAGAATATTGGTTAAAACTTTAAAATAATTTATAATTATTATTATTATTTAGTACAAATCTATTTATAGGATAAACTGAGTAGTGGAGGAGATGCATAAATGGCATTCTCATGTCAGAGATTAGGAGAAGATAGATGACAGCTGAAGAAGAGAGAATTCACCCTTCCCCCTACAATTTATTTCCTGAGGCTCTGATTGTATGAGGCCCATCACATAAGTGAGAGGAATCTTCTTTTTTTTTTAAATTTTTTTCATCTTTCATACATTTGATTCAAGTGAGTTATGCATTTCCATTTTTACACCAAATACAAATTGCAGAATCACATCAGTTACACATTCACAATGTTTACATAATGCCATATTAGTGACTGTTGTATTCTGCTGTCTTTCCTATCCCCTACAATCCCCCCTCCCCTCCCCTCCCATCTTCCTTCTCTACCTCATCTGTTGTTCTTCAGTTCTCTCCCTTCCCCCCCCTTTCCCCTCACAACCTCATATATGTGATTTCGTATAACGATGAGGATTTCCTTCCATTTCCATACAATTTCCTTTCTCTCTCCCTTTCCCTCCCATCACTCATCTCAGTTTAATGTTAATCTTTTCCTCATGCTCTTTCCCCCTGTTCAGTTCTTAGTTGCTCTCCTTAAATCAAAGAAGACATTTGGCATTTTTTTAAGGATTGGCTAGCTTCACTTAGCATAATCTGCTCTAATGCCATCCATTTCCCTGCAAATTCCATGATTTTGTCATTTTTAGTGCTGCATAATACTCCATTGTGTATAGATGCCACATTTTTTTTATCTATTCATCTATTGAAGGGCATCTAGGTTGGTTCCACAGTCTAGCCATTGTGAATTGTGCTGCTATGATCATTGATGTGGCAGTATCCCTATAGTATGCTCTTTTAAGGTCCTCAGGGAATAGTCTGAGGAGGGTGATAGCTGGGTCAAATGGTGGTTCCATTCCCAGCTTTCCCAGGAATCTCCATACTGCTTTCCATATTGGCTGCACCAATTTGCAGTCCCACCAGCAATGTACAAGTGTACCCTTTTCCCCACATCCTCACCAGCACTTATTGTTGTTTGACTTCCTAATGGCTGCCAATCTTACTGGAGTGAGATGGTATCTTAGGGTGGTTTTGATTTGCATTTCTCTGACTGCTAGAGATGGTGAGCATTTTTTCGTGTACTTATTGATTGATTGTATGTCCTCTTCTGAGAAGTGTCTGTTCAGGTCCTTGGCCCATTTGTTGATTGGGTTATTTGTTATCTTATTGTTTAATTTTTTGAGTTCTTTGTATATTCTGGAAATTAGGGCTCTATCTGAAGTGTGAAGAGTAAAAATTTGTTCCCAGGATGTAGGCTCCCTATTTATTTCTCTTATTGTTTCTCTTGCTGAGAAAAAACTTTTTAGTTTAAGTAAGTCCCATTTGTTTATTCTTGTTATTAACTCTTGGGCTATGGGCCTCCTATTAAGGAATTTGGAGCCTGACCCCACAATATGTAGATTGGAGCCAACTTTTTCTTCTATCAGGTGCAGGGTCTCTGATTTGATGTCAAGCTCCTTGATCCATTTTGAGTTAACTTTTGTGCATGGCGAGAGAAAGGGATTCAGTTTCATTTTGTTGCATATGGATTTCCAATTTTCCCAGCACCATTTGTTGAAGATGCTATCCTTCCTCCATTGCATGTTTTTAGCCCCTTTATCAAATATAAGAAAGTTGTAATTTTGTGGATTGGTTTCTGTGTCCTCTATTCTGTACCATTGATCCACCTGCCTGTTTTGGTACCAGTACCATACTGTTTTTGTTACTATTGCTTTGTAGTACAGTTTGAACTCTGGTATCGCTATACCTCCAGATTCACACTTCCTGCTTAGAATTGTTTTTGCTATTCTGGGTCTTTTGTTATTGCATATGAATATCATGATTGCTTTATCTATTTCTACAAGAAATGCCGTTGGGATTTTGATTGGCATCGCATTAAACCTGTAGAGAACTTTGGGTAATATCGCCATTTTGATGATGTTAGTTCTGCCTATCCATGAACAGGGTACATTTTTCCATCTTCTAAGATCTTCTTCTATCTCTCTCTTTAGGGTTCTGTAGTTTTCATTGTATAAATCTTTCACCTCTTTTGTTAGGTTGATTCCCAAGTATTTTATTTTTTTTGAGGATATTGTGAATGGAATGGTTTTCCTCATTTCCATTTCAGAAGTTTTGTTGCTGATATACAGGAATGCCTTTGATTTATGCGTGTTGATTTTATATCCTGCCACTTTGCTGAATTCATTTATTAACTCTAGCAGTTTCTTTGTAGACCCTTTTGGGTCTGTTAAGTATATTATCATGTCATCCGCAAATAGCGATAATTTAAGTTCTTCTTTTCCTATTTTTATACCTTTAATTTCTTTTGTCTGTCTAATTGCTCTGGCTAGTATTTCAAGAACTAAATTGAATAGAAGTGGTGAGAGAGGGCATCCCTGTCTAGTTCCAGATTTCAGAGGGCATGCCTTCAGTTTTTCTCCATTTAGAATGATGCTAGCCTGAGGCTTAGCATATATAGCTTTTACAATGTTGAGGTAAGTTCCTGTTATCCCTAGTTTTTCTAGTGTTTTGAACATAAAGGGATGCTGTACTTTGTCAAATGCTTTTTCTGCATCTATCGAGATGATCATATGGTTCTTATCTTTAAGTCTATTGATGTGGTGAATAACATTTATTGATTTCCGTATATTGAACCAGCCTTGCATCCCAGGGATGAATCCTACTTGATCATGGTGCACAATTTTTTTTATATGCTTTTGCATTCGATTCACCAGGATTTTATTGAGAATTTTTGCATCTAAGTTCATTAGAGATATTGGTCTATAGTTTTCTTTCTTTGAAGTGTCTTTGTCTGGTTTTGGGATCAGGGTTATGTTGGCCTCATAGAATGAATTTGGAAGAGCTCCTTCTTTTTCTATTTCTTGAAATAGCTTGAAAAGTATTGGTATTAGTTCCTCTTTAAAGGTTTTGTAAAACTCTGCAGTATACCCATCCGGTCCTGGGCTTTTCTTAGTTGGTAGTCTTTTGATGGCCTCTTCAATTTCTTCTTTTGTTATTGGTCTGTTTAAATTGTGTGTGTCTTCCTGACTCAATCTGGGCAGATCATATGACTTAAGAAATTTATCGATATCTTCACTATCTACTATTTTATTGGAATATAGGCTTTCAAAATACTTTTTAATTATCTTCTGTATTTCTGTAGTGTCTGTTGTGATATTGCCTTTTTCATCCCGTATGTTAGTAATTTGCGTTCTCTCTCTTCTTTGTTAGCATGGCTAAGGGTCTGTCGATCTTATTTATTTTTTCAAAGAACCAACTTTTAGTTTTATCAATTTTTTCAATGGTTTTTTTGGTTTCAATTTTGTTGATTTCCGCTCTGATTTTAATTATTTCTTGTCTTCTGCTACATTTGCTGTTGTTTTGCTCTTCCTTTTCTAAGGTTTTAAGATGTAGTGTGAGTTCATTTATTTGTTGGTTTTTTCTTTTTTTGAGGAATGAACTCAGGAATCTTCTTTATTCACTCTTTTTTATTCAAATGTTTATCTCTTCCTGAGACACCCTTACATAAGCAATCAGAGTAATTGTCCAACTATCTGGGTCTCCCTAAAAACAGTCAAATTAAATCATGACATTAACTGTTACACTAATATTTGACAGAAACCTTGTTTATAAATGCTTTTTTTTGGTAGGGGAGGGGGTGGTTTATCAGTGATCAAACTCATGGAGCCACATCCCCACATACCCACATCCCAAGCCCTATTTTGTATTTTGCTTTAGAGATAGAGTCTTATGAGTTTCTCAGTGCCTTGTATTTGCTGAGGCTGGCTTTGAACCCCTGATCCTCCTGCTGCAGCCTGAAGCTGCTAGATTACAGGCCTCCTGGCATAATTCTTTACAAAAAAAAGTGTAAACTAAAATAAAGGAAAAAGCAACCACACCCTGATTCATGCTGATAATTCTTTACTTGACTGACCCAAGCAGGCATTTGGGTTTACCACCATTAATATGCATTTCAGTCGATCTAACTATGGTCCTCTTGCTCCATCAAATGGTAAATATTATGAAACTTGAAGAGGCATCTGGTAATTGGGAATTATAGGAATGAAACTATCATTGACTGACTGTAGGTGAAACAGGCATTGGTAAGTAGAGGGCCAAAGTGAGCAAGAACACTGTATATAGCAAATGTCAGTTTAAACATTACTTTGAGGTAATATGACAAAGACATATAATAATACTGGATTCATCAACTAATTAGATGACTCTTTCATCATTGAGGAAGTGGGATATGAAAGGCTCAAGCTTGTGACCATGGGAATGAGCTAAATTATTACTAAAATGCAGAAGATAGAAAATGATGTTTAGAAAAAGAAAAGGTAGGAGGAAATGAAGTCTCCAGTAATACAGGAGATAAAGTTGTCAGGAATTGGGGATGGATAAAATTTAGATATTAAAATATATGGAGGAATATGATATGATTTTCAGATATCAGCTTTAGGTGAGAAATGAAATAGGGTCCTAAAGGAAAAGCATATTCATAATATATAATTTCGGGTTTTGAAATCTTGAGTATTTGTCATAGTTTTGTTCTGATAACTAAAAGTGTTACTGAATCAAGAATTAATCAATACAGAAAAGTGTCTGGTACATATGTATTCACACAACACAACGTAAGCTATCATCAATATTAATCATCATTATCTTTTGGTAAAAATTCATTTTGAATTCTGTAGATGTGTTATAGGTATTAGAGAAGAATATATTTTCATTTCTTGCTGAATATGTTTTATTAGAGCAATAAAATTGAAGCAAGCTACATTTTGGCTTCTATTTAAATTCTAGATTATCTATTCAAATATTAAATTGTTTAAAATGTTTAAATATATTTTTTCAAAATTTGTATTAGAATATTTACCAACTTTTTCAAGATTTCCATATCAAATATTCTGCTACCCATATTGTAATGTACCAATTGTTTTTATTTGTTTACATATAATTCAATAACCACATGTTTTATTTTTTTCCAGAAGGACACACATAAATAGTTTCATACTGAGTGAGTGAAGGTGTAGTTTGAGTTGCTTTCACATGTTTTTCTATCTAAATAATTATTTTGTAAACTACACTGGATGCTTATTTGTAAGTAAATAAAAGCTCTTTTAGTAACTTTAAGAAAGCAAGAAGCAAACTAATTATTGAGCAAATTGTTCATACACGGTAATAATAAAACACAGAAAATATTTCTCAGCAAAATCAGTTTATAATAAACACTTAACCATATCTCACAGGTGTTGATATACAACACCCTGTGGTATATTATATCTTGCATGTTCAACTTTTCCTTATATACACTGTAGTCAAGAAGAAAAGCAAGACTAAGTAAGCAATTAGGTAAAGAAGAATAATAAAATCATATTCATGCGATTACTAAAGAAAAAAATGGTTTTAAGAGAAAAAATGAGAAAATTCAGATAAAATAGTGGACAAGCTCACATTCCTGAAAATATGAGTTGTCTTTTATCACAGCAATTAAAAAAAACTAACTTTTTCATTGTGATTTTTCATGTGGAAATTTTATTGTGAAGTAAAATGTCACTTTAAATAATTATTCTTATTATTTGATCCAGTAATCTTTATCTGATTTATTATTTTTAAGGAAAAAAATTAAATTATATTTTGTTTCTAAAGAAGTGAGTATAAAAAAAATATTTAGAAGTTATATTTCACAAACAAGCTACAATTTATTATTCAAGTGTAAGTTACAAGATTTAAAAAAATAAAGCTCACAGTCCCTCCTCATCTATATCCTCAACATGAGAAAACTATTTTTAGTGGTAGATAATTTTTAATTCTTGTTTTTAATTAATTTTAAAACAATAAATTTATGAGTAATTATATTGCTTATTTTTGTTGTTAGTAAAAGTTTTATTTTTTCTTTTTTTAATATTTAAATATAAATGATTTAATCAGTCAAACAAGCTCATTCACACATACATGCACAATTTTGCAAGCTATTTAAAAATCTTTATAGATGCCTTGAAACTCACACCATCCTGTTGCAAGCCATCCAGGTGTAAATCATACCTTTATGCAGCATATCCATGCTTTAAATGCTGCCTGCTTGTTAGTCACTGCATAGCCATTACAGTTTATCAGATCCATTATCAAAGTATTATAATACTTGTGTTTAAGAAGCTCTTATTTTACTTAATAAATGGTACCAAAATGCAAGTGTAGTGATACAAAGGAGGAACTATAACATAAAACATGAGAAGACAGATTAACTCTGGTATTATGTGGTAATGGTGTGGGGCATATAGAAAATATAGCATATAGTATATACAGGGGATTGGTGCTATTTGTAGTTTCAGGAATACACTGAGGGTCTTGGAGTATGTCATACACAGATAAGGAGGGACTACTGTACTACTAATAAGCTGAATCCAGCACCACATTAAAAGAATTATATTTCAGATCCAAGTGGGATTTTCCCCAGGAATGCAAAAGTGATTTACATATTTAAAAATCAATATTATAAACCACATTAATAGAATACTTTTTATTGCTCTGATTTACAGATCCTACCAGTGAAATTTCATGGGAGGAAAGTTTATTTTGGGGCTCATAGTTTTAGAGGTATTTGTCCATAGACAGTGGCTTTATTCCCAGGCTGAGATGAGAATGAACCTCATAGCAGAACAGTGTGGTGGAGGGAAGTGGCTCACGTGATGACCTGAAAGCAGAGAGACTCCCACTTGACAGATACAAAATTCATATCCCAAAAGCAGGTTTCAATAACCCACTGTGTCCAGCCACACCCTGTGCTGGGAGCCATCAGCCAAGTAGGTATGACAATTTCCTTGCCAGCATACAGCCATACTTGTGAATAGGTCTATGCACCAGTTGGGGGGTGAGGTTCTTTGCCTCACCTCCACAAGTATGGCTGTATGCTGGACCGGTAGTCAGTGATGGGTATGATCCAGTTGCAGTGGTATCAACCTAAGACAGGAGGCTGATGCCTAAAGGTCAGTTTTCTGATGACGGGTAAGAACCATATGTTGAACTGGACAACCTACCAGGCACGGTCCTTAAGCCAAATTACTTGTTGTTTAATTAATCAGAAGGGGGGAGATGCTGGGAGCCATCAGCCAAGTAGGTATGACAATTTCCTTGCCAGCATACTCACATGCTGTCTAGTGGAAGGACTCCTGAAAGGTGACCTTGCTCAAGGACCAGGGCAGATCCGTGTTTAGGGTGTCCCTGGTTTAGCATAATAGGAGATTAGGGTGTTCCCCGTTTAGAATAGGGTGTATCCTGCTGCCTGAGTTCCTCTTGAGTTCTTAGGGTCAGACAGTATATTTTGGGAGACAGAAGCCCAGTGGTGGTGGAATTGGGCAGAGAACGTGTATTTCCCCAGAATGTGTTTGTAGACAGCCGGTGTGAGATCGGGAATAAAGAATTGCTGATTGAATCTACAAAGCTGTGAGTGGCTCATGATTTGTGCCCAGCCAGACACTGCGGTAACCCTGCCCACTTTCAATTACCTTTCAGTTAATACTGTCAGGCGATTAATTCTCTAATTGGGTTAAGACTCTCATAAAACAAACATTTATCCTCTTAATCTTCTTGCATTGCCTCACACAGAAGCTTTTGGAGGACACCTTACATCCAAACCGTAACAGTAAAAATCATCATTTATTAAATGATATTAATTGCTGTCTTTGTATTTCTCAAGTCTTAACAACAGATCTTAAAATTATTTCATTATTACTTATGGATCCTTGTTAATGGTCCAATCTCCTGAAAACAGGTCTTTTAAGAAAAGAATTGCACAACATATATAAATCTAACCTACGAATAAATAATAAGGTAAGCTTAAAACGAAATATTGCAAAACCTTTTTTAGATATGCCCAGAAATCATAGTACTCCATTCATCATGGAAAAATAACTTTTTATTAAGATACACATTTAATGTGGTATCTTTGAATATTTTAAATTAATTATTGATATACATCACTACTCTCTGGCACTACTGTGCATGGTAACACTCAACATTATATATTATAAGCATTTTGTTTCAATGGATTATTTATACTTCTTAGTTAACATTATTTTTATTATTTGAAGAACAATAATGATAAGTAGCAAATTTATGTATTTTAAAAATTATGATTTCTTTTACTTGTCTCTAGAAATTATTGCTAGTCCTTAAAATTTATTTGATAAACTTATAAAGTATATTTGTCATTATAATACCCTGAACCTGCATTTTATGTGAATGAGAAATTGAAATAATTTGCTATAAAACATATTATATTTTGTTTTATCTGAAATACATTTTTTTCAAGTAGAAACTAATTATGAAACTTGCTATTAGACTAATGACTAAACAAATGACACTTAAATTACTTACACATGACAATTTCCATATAGTCTATTAACTCTATCATATTAAAAAATAGAACAAACATCAATTCACATATAAGTGATTTGCATATTTCTCAGTATCTCTAAACTCCTTATTATAATACAGAAAACATGTTTAGTGTCAATTGATACCATGTAAGCCTTTATTTAGAGGTATGTTTGTAATACTTTTAGAATATACACAGAAACATGCACATACAATCCATACAAATCCACAACCACACATAAAGAAAACTTTGATAATAAAGTAATAAAAATTTTATGGAGACATAAACAAAATAAATTCTCATACTTTATGTCTGAAATGTTTATTTCACATAAGAAGTCTCAAAAATATTGACGATGATATTTTATAGAAAATTAAAAGCAATATTTGAAACAAAATATAACATTTGATTTTTCCCCCTATCTGTATTGATTAGTTTGGTATGAAATTTTTCTTTCCTGTAATCTCAATCTCTCTCTCTCTCTCTCTCTCTCTCTCTCTCTCTCTCTCTCTCTCTTTCTCTTTCTATATATACATACATATGTGTGTATATATATATATATATATATATATATATACACACACACACACACACACATACACACACACATACACACACACATACACACACACAGTCATAGCAGAACAGTGTGGTAGAGGGAAGCGGCTCATGTGATGATATATATATATATATATATATATATATATATATATATATATATATATATATATTATTCACAGATAAAATTTGCTGGGTAGGTATAATATATTCTCTTTTTTTTAACATACTGGTTTAAGTATTGAATGTCTTCCTTGTGCTGAAAGGCGTTATGTGAAAAGCATTTGAGTGTTTCATAAAAGAAGTCAGTGTGTAACAAAGAACTGGAATTGAGTTTGATGGGAAATGAAGGAAAAGGCACAGCTTGAGAGGCCAGTCATAGAAAATGGCAAAGCGAACCCAGCAAATTAGGTATCAGTGTAAGGTGTGATTCATGGCTCTTTTCAGAACCGGGGATATGATTTGATGCCATGAAGTATAGTCTCAGAAAATTCAGGTGACAAACATAATGTATTAAGGTGGCAAGTACAAGAAACAAACTAAAAACAGATAAAATCAGGAGAGTTATAAGTGTGTATGGAAATCAGTAGGAAGGTGGACTAATGGTATCTACTACAAGTTTCAAGGCCCTAACCCATGTTCAAAATTGAGTATCAACAATTTCAGAGATCAGTTGGTAAAATGATAATACATTTTTTTCAATAAATCTAAGCAGAAGCCTTATCCTGTTGTTAATTATGGCATCTGTGCTGCAGATTGTACTTATGGCAATCTAATTTTATCATTCTTTCAACTTTCCTGTATAACAAACCTTTTGTACTATATTGAAGTGCCTGAGAATTTTTTTTTTCTGAAAATCTATTCAATTTCATTGGTCTATTATATCATCTTTGCTTCAATCTCACAGTTTCAATTATTTTACATCTATGAGAGTTTTTTTAATATGGTAATATGGTTACAAGATTCTCTTTTCTTGCTAATTTTGGGCCTGGGTGTTTTAAAGTGAATTTTAGAATCAGATTGTTGATTTTCAGAAAAAAGAATTATGACGGTGGGCCTTAGTTCCTAACTTAGCGAAAACCAAATAGCTTTACATGATTTAGTTTTCCTGTAAGTGAATATGAAACATTCCTATGTTTATTTTGGTCATCTTTAATTTCCCTCATCAATGTTGAGTAAATGGTAAATTAGTGGTGCTGCATTTAATTTTTTTTTTTTAAAGAGAGAGTGAGAGAGAGGGAGATAAAGAGAGAACTTTTTTTTTTAATATTTATTTTTTAGTATTTGGCGGACACAACATCTTTGTATGTGGTGCTGAGGATCGAACCCGGGCCGCACGCATGCCAGGCGAGCGCGCTACCGCTTGAGCCACATCCCCAGCCCTGCATTTAATTTTCTTAAAATTATTATAAGACCTTTATATTTTATGCCATTGTGAAGGATTTTATTTAAAAAATATTATTCTTATTTATTGTTTGCAAAATATGCCTCAATAATATTTTATGGTTTTAGTATGGAGTTGAGGGTTCATAAAATCTTGCATGAGATTTCTTATTATGTATTTGGTTTGTTTGTGTAGTTTGAAGTAACTGGCAGTGCTCTTTTTAGTTTCAAATATCTAATAGCCACTGGCATAAAGAAATACAACTGAGGCAATCTTCCTCCCATGCTCTCCCTCCATACCCATTTTGAATCCCCCCCTTTGAATCCCTTCCCTTGCAAGGGAAAGGGAGGAAGAAGAAGAATTGCATGGATGGTGGAAGGAGACCCTCATCATTGTAAAAAACACATGTATGAAGATGTGAATTTGGTGTCAACATATCTTGTATACAGAGATATGATAAATTGTGGTATAAAGGTGTATTAAGAATTGTAATGCAAAAAATAAGAATAATAAGAGAGCTCATGTAAAAAATGAATAAATAAATAAATAAAAATTTAAAAAAAGAAATACAACTGAAATTTAGATATTGTTTTTTGTATAGTGAATTAACAAATTCCCATAACTTAGCTATTTTATAGATTTAGAATACTTTATATATGTTTAATAATTTTGTCTACTTGTATTGAAGTTCTGTTTATCCCCTTGGATCTTTAACATTTGTTTTCCCCAGCCTACTTACTTATTTCCAGTAGAAAGTTTAAAGCAGTAGTGGGTGTGGGTATTCATGTGTCATGTGCGAGTTCATAGACAGACTCCAATAATATATCCTATACCTGGAAACATTAGGCTAACAATATTTTATTCTCTTTCTGCTGAATGCTATTATATAGTCACCCTGTTTCTACTGAAACAATCATACTTCTTAATTAAAATATATTTTTTATATTAGTATAACAACTTTAAAAGTTAGTAAATTTATTGTATTGTAATGAAGGAACTGACCTGATTATAAAATTAAATTATAAGAACATTATGATGAAGAACAAGTGCCTGGGGTAAAGGTTAACTTATACCCCATCCCCTCTGTCAGCTTCTCTTCCAGGAACCTAATTAAACATGAGTCCCTATATTTTGGATTGTAAAGAGCTACCTCTAGGAGCCAGACTCCCCCGTGAAATGTACACGTCCCTGTGATAGGCTTCTAACCTCAGAGATTCAACAGGTACCTGTAAAAAGAGTCATTTCTTTTTATACTTTGAAACTTTCTGAACTCTATAGGAATGTACTTACATCACAAGATGATGTAAGTAGACAAAATGATTAAACATACATAAAATAATTTAAATCTACAAAATAGCTAATAAAATACTCTGCAAATTAACTGCTATCTAACATATAACCTCATAGGCTTAGTTATTAGAATTACAGCTTTTAGGGAAATAAACTCAGTTCACCTTGAGTTATTGCTGCCTTTGATGCAGTCTACTTCATAACACATCCAAGGGTTTTACAGTCTTTGATCTACACCTGTGAATTACTTATAAATTCCCCATACATGGTCTTTGGAAACGTAGGTCAAGAATTCAAACAATCCAACACTATAATGGTAAAACAATGAGGTCAAATCTTCTAAAAAAGCTCCAAGTACCCTCAGCTCAGGGCCCAGAACTTCAGAGCACTGGTTTATCTTGGTGCACTGGTTAAACAAATCTTGAGTTCTGCAACACTCAAAAAGTTCTTGATTTCTTGCTGAGCACAATCTCCGTAATAGTATAACCTTTCACTTTGATTATATAATCTTGTATACACACACGCACACACACATATAATATATTTTAAATATATATATATATATATATATATATATATATATATAATATTTTAAAGCAGTTTACATTTATTTCAATACATTCCAAAACAGATTTTACTTTTTAATGCTAATACATCATATTCATTGTAATTATTGATATATTTGGTATCTATCATCATACTCTTAGTTTTTTATCAGAATCACCTAAATTATATTAGTTTATCTAGCATTTTGTTTTTTCTTGGATAATTCAAAATTTATTACTCAATTTTTTTCATTTATTGTCTATTTTTGCAACTTTTACTCCCTTTTAGAATTATTCTAAAATTTATACATACATCTAGTATAATTATTGAACCTTTACACTATAGTACTACCAAAGACCTTAAATCACTTTAATTTTACATTTAAACTGACTTTTATATTAATATTTATGCTCAATTTAATACAGCCCATATTTTAAATAAAAAAGATATAATTACTATTTTATGTAGTATTATTCTTTTCTATTTGCCTGTATAAATATAATTCTGCAGATCTTCTTTTTTTTCTCTATACTTATTTACGATAAGTATTGTGATAAAAAATGAATTTCACTTTAGTGACTTAGTTTTATAAACATTTTTATACAGTATGTGATGGACCTGAATTACCTCAGTCTTTGTTGTGTTCAGATGCCTTTGTTTTGCTGTCTTTTTAATGTAATTGTTGTGTAAAATAGCATATCAGCAGTTCTTCCCAATGGTACTTTAAAGTTGTAATTATATTATTTTATGCTGTCATTTTTTTCTGTTGACAAGTCAGCCATCCCTCTTTTATACTCCTTAGAATTTATTGACTTGTTTCTAAAATAATTTGTTTATCTAAAACTATTTTATAAATCTGAAAATAATTGTGACTCTCTTTAATTTTTGTTTCTCTCCTATTGTTTTCTTATTTTTTTCTGAGACTCTCATTTCATCTATTTGAAAACTGAATTCTTTCCCATATCTTTCATATCTTTTGTGTTTTTCACATTTCCCTATACTTAAATTTAAATGTTTTATAATGACATATCTTCTCATCTACTAGTTCACTGCTTTAATTTAATTAGCTATTGAAACACTTTATTGTGTTAATCATATTTTGGATTACAGAAATCCTATATGATTTTGTAAGCATAGTTCTGATAGAGTTGTCCATTATTTATTTTTCTTTCTTCTGGTTTTCCTTTTTTATTTTCTATTTTTTTATATTTATAATCTTTATTTGACAATTCTAGTATTTCAATATTTACTCATTTTTCTCTGTGATAGGGTCATACTATTCATTTTCTTAACATGGTTGTTAATTTTAATTAATATTTTGCATAAATAATTATAGAGTCTATGAATTACAGTAGTTGCCTCTTCTGGTGGGTAAGCCAATATTCATCTTAAAATGTAATTAGTGAATGAACTGATTTAAAACTGTTTTTTGGTTTTTATAAATTATCTGATTTACAACCTACTCCTGAGAAATAATCCTCCAGGAAGTTACAAGGAAAGACTGAGGTAATCTTGATTTTTCTTTCATTTTGGCAAGATCTGAACACTAGTTAAGGCCTATCTCCCCATAGGCAAAAGTCTTAAGGCTTGAGAAGTGATACTTTTTTTGCAGCATACTTTAGACTCCACATATGATTTCCTCCTTACTAGTATGTCTGCAAACAATGATTATTGAATCATAAGACTCAGGTAGCAGAAATATTTGAAACTACACCAGTTTAAGAGTGCTTTCATGTTCTGTATTTGTTCCAAATCAGACAGCAATCTGAATCAACTGTGATACAGACTTTTAACAACATTCTCAAATATAGATTATGCAGTCTCTAGAAGCCAATGAGAAAAATAAGGTGCTTTTAATTGAATATGTGTTTGTGTTTTCTGCATTATGAGCAGTGCTAAACAAATAAATTTTTAAAACAGGGTGATGAGGGTGTTGTTTAGTGGTAGAGTATTTGCTTATCATGTTAAAAGCCTTGGGTTCAACTTCCAGTGCAATAAATAAATAAAAACAGCTACCATTGAATTTCTTTGCTGGGGTCCTCTAAGTAACATTTTTAATGTTAATAAATTATACATTATCTGAATATTTCTTTGAAAGAGTAACATGATTATGCCTAGTTCATGCACTTTTCTGAAACTTGTATTCCCTTTGTCCTTAACAAATTTGCAGATTGACTTATCCTGGTAGTGAGTTTGTACCATCTCATGGAGGAATTATCAGGATTTTAAATTCTTCATTTGAAAACTGTTCCCAAATCACCAAAATTTGCCTTAATTGATCTTCTTTTCTATGTTCTTTATCAAGGTGATTTACATGCATTTTTTTCCCTAAAAAAGAGGAGTTGTACTCTTCTGGAGGGTCTGAAGATTCAGGGAAATGTGGAGTTGAGAATTTAGTAGGTCATCCTTTTAAATTTCCCCAAATTAGGTGTCAGGGCTCTATTCATTCCCAACAAGGATTTTGATGTTGTCAAAGCATACCTTGCTTGGTTGATAGTTGAAAATTATTTGAGATTTTTTATATAAAGCATTAGATATTCAGCCTACTTCTTATAATGCTTTATTTTACTCTCCGTAATGCAAAAAAGACTAACTTTTTGTGGGAGGGGGATAATAAGAGAGTATCTTTATATATTATAAAGAAGAACCTCAGAATGTACCACTTGGCTTTCATTTCTGTGTTTATTACTATGAATCATTTATTGCCTTTCCCTAGAATTTCCATAAAAGTTAGTAATAGCCTTCCTTTCCCATTTTTTCTTCTACATTTTCTTCCCTCATGCTTTTCAAGCTCCTGATACATTGCTACTTCTAGTTAGTATTTTTACTTCTACTAGAAACCACTGAAATTTGTCACTAAAGAAAGGTGTTATTATCTGTGTGTCTTTTTGTGTCTGGGACATTAAGTGTTCCATGTGATAATTCCAGTGAGTGATGGAGTTCTTTTGGGTAGCCAAGCAGCATATGACTTATCTCCAAAACCAAATTATTGCAGATTGTTTTCTATGAGATGCAGACATTGGGCCAGTTCAGTACATGGAATGTTTATTAGGAATTATCACTGATTCAACAAATTTGGAGCCAGGTAGGAGAGGTGGCTTAATTAACAAAACAAAACAAAAAATTCTAGTTTTGAAAAACAACCAATTTTGTCATCAGACTCCATGGGAACCACAGAGCAGAGTTTTCCATGTTAGACCAATAGAGCAGAGCCTTTGCTCAGTCTTTATATGATGGCAGAAGGAGACCATCTACAGCTGAGCCAATCCTACCTAAACTGACAGCTGAGAATATTCTGCAGCACCACTTCATGGCCGTGAGAAACCTATCCTTACATAAAGAAGGATCTAAGCAGTGTATGTCCATTTGCAGCACAAGACCATCTTTTTTTCTCTTTTTTGCCATGTTGTGAATCAATTTTGATTCATTACTATTATAAAAATGACAAAACAAATACCAAAACAGAAAGAAAAAACTCCCATATGTTTTCAGTTTTTTTGGCATTATTTATTTATTTATTTATTTTTTGTAGCTCCTTTTGCCTAGACTGCTTAATATTTTGGAAATATTTGAAGAGAAAATGAATTAAGTAAATTATATATCTCTCTGTTTACAGAGACTCCCTGAGGAGGATTCCCTCTCTCTGCTTTCATTCTATTCCCTGAGGTCAAGATCAGGCTTTCCTGGAGCTCCCAAATACAGTATATTTAATACAGGGCTGGGATCGTCGCTTAGTGGTAGAGCGCTTTCCTAGCATGGGTGAGGCACGGGGTTTGATCCTCAGCACCACATAAAGACAAATAAATAAAGGTTAAGTTTTTAAAAAAATGATCATAATTTTTAATTAAAAAAATAAATATTTAATATAGACACAAACACATGCACACACTCAATTTATTATAATGAGAAAGAGGCACATTGGTCTTGTATAAGAGATGACTTCATTAAAAAATGGAAGATATCTTCACTGTTTAAAATATACTAAAATTATCTTAAAGCTTATTTGTATCACACATTTGCATGCCACGTATTATGCACCATCCACTAAATAAAATAGTGCTATTGGAGTCTTGGAATCTGGCCTTATTGGATTAGCTTTTTTATGTTTGGAAAAAAGGGTAGGTAGGAGTAAGTATGTAACACAGCTGGAGTTTTTAAACTAATCTTAAATGATCAGACTAGGGGAAAAATTAAATTTGGATGAATTAAAATCCACAAATTGCTTCTAATATGAAGTTGCAGAGGATAACATATCATAGTTGTTGAAATCATTTTAGTTTTTATAAGTGGATTTTTTTCCATGCGTGTTAGATAATGTCTTATTTCTCTATACTGAAAAGTTAAGTTCAATCAGTTACTGAGGTCAAATATTGTCAGGAAAGAAAAATATTTACATTCAACAGGGATAAACCATCTAAAGTAAGAAACATAAAATCTATACACTATATTTAATCGATTTGAGATATTGAAACAGAAAAGTAGAATAATTCCTTTGACTTACTTACTAAAGTTTGGGTAGCAAGAGAAGATCAAATATGGATGTAGCTGAGCCTTGCAGAGACTGGAAGAGACTGGAGCTATTTCTAGGTCTAGATCACAGAACACAATTGACAGGTCTGCCCTGACAAAATTGTTCTCCTAGGTTGGAGGATATAAGTGAGGTTCAAAGAAATCTAATCTGAATCCCAAGTCTCCCACAGAGGCATTTTTGTTGTTGGATGACTGTGAAATTTTTATTGCTATGTGTATATATAATTAGAGAAACACCTATCTGATCATCTGCTGACATGACTGTTGATATTATGTGAATTTTATATTTTTAATGACCTAAAAATGGTCTTTCCTGGAAAATTTTTGCCTATGAATTTGAGAAAAAGTATTGTGTTGAAGTTGTATGAAATGTTTTAGCCATGTTAGTTAGATACATTAGGTCAAAAATGTAATTCAAGTCCAATGTTTATGGCATTTTTGGTGTTCTACTCATTTTTTAAAGTGAAATGTTGATGTTCCTATTATTATATTGCTGCATGTTTTCTATTCATATCTATAAATATTTGCTTTATAATGTTTGCTTTAGGTATTTTGATGTTGAATGCATATTTACAATTATTATATTGATACCGCTGTTGACTGGTGACGAGTTCTTGCTTCCCCAATGTTGAAGAATAACACCAGAAAGCACACGCCGAGGCAAGATCAGAGTAGAAATTAGAAATTTATTAAAGGACAGCAGAAAAGACTTCTCCAGGAGGAAGAAGGGGACCCAAGAGGTGGAATCCGTGGAAGTGCGGTTGTTTCCCCTTTTTATAGTTTTGGTGATGGAATGTAGGTTGGAAGAGGGGTGGGACACAGGTGGGCCAAAGAAGTAATCTGGTCAGGAAGGACTTCTGAGTCAGCACCTTCAAGTTTGCTGGGGGCTGTTTCCTGGGCTCCATTAACATTTCTTTGAGGTGGACTTTGGCCTAGGGCCTTTTCAGGACTTCATTAACATTCCATGAGTTGTCCTGAGTTTTCTCTGAGTCATTCCCAGCATGGCCTCCATTTTAGATTTCACTCGATATTAGACCCGATTTACCTAACTACACTGACTACCTAACTTTAAATCTGGCTTTTTCCCCCCTCTAATTTGGGAACTCCTTACTGCTGTAAGGAATGGGGGCAAAGAAAATCTTTCTGGCTTCTTCAGGCTGAAAAGGGACAGTGTGGGGCAAGCAGTTTGGAGTCCCCCTTTAAAAATCGGGTCTATTGAGTGGGTCCATTGATAGAAGTCTGATTGAGAAGTAATAGACTGGAAGGCCATTTGAGTGATGGGTGGTCTATAAGAGAAACAAGAATTCATTAGTACTGGAACCAGATTGATGCAGCAATAAACCCCATGGCACAGGAATATGCCAATGAGTATGATGGCAAAGACAAAAACTAACAATGTTTTCCACCAGGAAGTACCAAGAACCAGGAGCTCAGATATTGTTCCCATGACAAAGTGGGTGAGGACATGGCATTTATCTGAGTATGTAAATCTTTAAGGATATTTGTCACATTGCCAGAATTGTCAGGGATGTAAACACAACATTTAACTTTTAGGGTTACAGATGTCCTTTCCTTAAGATACAGTTTAATAACTTAATGTCATCTGAGCTTGCAAAATCCTTTTACTAGTATGACCTCTGTGTCTAATAGAGAAATATTTAATTTTGTTACTTAGGGCTGGATAACCATACGAGCAAACACCATGCCTACCTGTGTAGGTTAGAAATAAAGGCCTTGAACTAAAAACTACTCTGGCAGTTCCTTTTGATAGTTATCAGGCATTCCTGTCTGAGAATCTCTTTTGAAGCCTCCAGTTTACTTATTTATGGAAGTTACATTTAAGTATTATTTTATTTAAAATGCCCAGGAATAGCTGTGTTTTGGCTTTGACTGTCTTTGCTAAGTGTTTAAGATGAAGAAAGTCAAACTGACTTTTGTTTCTATCTATTGTTAACAGTCAGCTGAGTTTCCTTGGGAGTCCTCAGGAAATTACAGCAGCTTTTCAGATCTGCTAGTGCCATTTGCGCTAGGATGGGTCCAGGCCTTGCTTGACCATGTGGCTTCCCTCGGAAGCATCAGGAATGTCTCCCTTTTCTGATGACCCTCCTCTTCACAGCAAATGCACTGATTGGCTTTCTGTCCTCCACTGGTCTCATTAATCTCCCTGATCGGGAGGTTATGTGAGTTGCAAAGCTCTTTGGAAAAGTCCCCTATCCCCTGACTCAGCCTGACTCAGAGGGCAAGAGCCAAATTTTTAATTTTAAAACTTAATCTTAAACATCCAGCAAATAAGTTTTAACAGTCTTATATTAAGAACACTGGGCTTTAATGTCTATCTCTCTATCCTGTAGGTGATAACTCCTTATCTTACATTAACCCAGGTTGTGAGATCTTAAATCAGTACCTCTGCAAAGCATTAACAGGCAATCTTTAAGCCATTTTGAAAACTACAAGATAAAATTATCAAGAGTAAAAACATATTTAGTTCATGTAATAGCTACCTTGAATTTTGGTGGAGTTATACATTATAATCCCCTGTTTGAGATCCTGGTAATCTTGACAAAAACTAACCTTTGGACACAATTTTAAATGTAGTGAAATCTGGCCTACTTCTTCCATACTCACTTTCACATGCAGTGAGATGAGACATAGAGCCTTATCTCAAGTAAGGTGGGGCTCTTCATGAATCTTACTATAGCTCTGAAGCTGATCTTTGCTTTTTAGACATCATTTTATAAAGCCTACATAAATTGCTGTGAACTTGAGCAAACACAACATAATATCACATCTAAAACATGAATTAAAGAAAGGTTGAAAACTTTTAACCTTTGTAGAAAAGTAGCAAAGTACTTTTGTGTTTTACAACAAAACCTTTACACAGATCAAGCCCTCATTAACTTAAAAATACACTTGTTGTATCTCAGTGTAAAAAGTAACATGGAACTTTACATAACTTATTGATAACAAGTCCAGTTATAGAACACAAATGATTTAATTATATCTCCAACATGTCTTTCTTTTAAGCCTAAAATTACCATACAACTTTAGAACACAGCTTGATATAATGCTCTTTCTAAAGCTTCTACCTAACAGCCTTGTATACCTGGAAGATGTGAACACATTAATAGCACCAATTACATTGATGTTTTTATATTAACCAAGTTTAGCTTTTAAAGAGATAACATAGCACAATTCTCTAAAACAATAGCACTTGTTTAACCAGCTGTTTAATTTCTTTAAGATTACTTGCTCAAAAACTTACACTTATAAGCAACTTAGACCTTCTTTATATCATTTACTTAAACCCTCTTAATTACTTAATCATATAGACTCTTATCCAGAAACATATTTTCCCTCTATGAAATCCATACCTAGAACCTTCTAGTTTCTCTTTTTTATCTGTTAACCTCCTTCTGTTCACATTTTGAAACAATACTTGTAAATTTTGAATTTAATCAGATTATTTTATAGACATCAACATTTTGTTAGGTTTTATTTTTGGACACCTAGAAAAACTTATAAGCTTAATTTTAAAGACATCTTTACTTTCATCTGTTTACCTAATTTAAATTGAGCCATTTAAATCATGTGAATCAAAGATATTTGGATCCATTTTTTAAATTTTTCATGAGTGCTCCTCATCTGTCAATTGTCATATCACTGCATAATATATGGATGTACGGACATACTGACATACAACACGTAACACAAGTGTAACACAACACAATAGTAAAGGCCTTGTTGCTTTCTCAGGTGAAATCTCATTGCAATGTTTAAAAACTCCATAGTTGATCAAAAATAGAACTTATCAGAAAAGCATTAACTTGTCTGTAGGATCAAAATCATGAGCTTAAAAAGATGACTGGCCAGTAATTAGTAAACACCATATAATTTACTTTTTGGTTTAGTCTAGTTTGAGTTCAGGTAAAAAGACACTTTTACCATTTTTTTTCTTCTTGGGCCTCAGATCTATCTCCTACTGAGTGCTCCAGGCTTCTTCTATTTGCATATCAGCTTAAGCCCTGACTGAGGTCTGGGAAAACTGGAATTCTGAGCACAAACCTCATGCCTAAGGCATTTTAACCATAAGTCATAATTTCCAGGTTTGGATGTTGAAAATTATGATACAAGTTTAAGATACAATTTATAAAATTTCATAATTTACATTTTCCTACACTAGAAAAACTTGCTCACACAAAACTGAAAATAGGATCTTGCTTAATAATATAAAGCTACCATCAGAAGAGATCCCTTCAGGATCATTAAGCCACTTCCTTTGTTCTGAAGTTCCTAAAGTAGTATTAAGTTTCATTAAATCACCTGGAGAAAATCTTAAGAGAATCACACACTACCATGTATATCCAAAATTAAGCTTTAAAAATTTCCAAGACTGTTGGTATTCAATGTTATTTCAATAAGCCAGACCAACGTCCCAATCCAACATTTTCTTTTCCTGAATCTTACACACTAAGGGGAACAGATACCAAATCATAATTTACTATCCTTGCCCAAATTAATGCACTGGTACACCTAGTGAAATCTTTTCAGGCTACCCAGTTCAAAATTGATGAAAGAATAAAACTGAATGATTGGGAGTTACTTGCCAACTTGGGAGTAGAGTTCTTTTAATTTTCTATCCTAAGTATCTAAGTTCTCTGGCATGAATTACCTGAAATCACAAACTAAACAGTTACCTAACCCTAAGTTTTAACTGCAAGATTGTGCAATGCTTCAAACTCATTTAGATACCAGATGTTACAATGAAACATCTTTTAGACACACATTTAGCCTAGATTATCCCCAAGAAACAGTCAGACAACTAGATAAGAAAATATCTCTCCAGGTTTTGAACTTCCATTTAATTATGACTCCTATCAGTGGCACCATAGATTTCCCCATGAGTGGACCAGATGTTTTCACATAGGGGCAACTATAGGTGTAAAATTAAGGGCCTCAGTGTGACTGACTTTACTGCATTCAGGTGGAGTAATCCTTGCAGTGCAGGGAAAGAATGAGGAAATTCCCCAGAGCAAATGGCTCTGGCAGCTGCTGGGAGTTTCTCAGTCTCCCCTTTACTTACAGGATTAGCCCCTTTGGATAGACCCAATCCCAGACAATCTGGCATATCTCCTTACTTTCCAGTAGAGTCAGTTTTTATCTGCCTTAGGTCTTGAAGGGGGAAGAGACTAGCAGATTACCTGAGGAGTTGATTCTAAAAATGCCTCTCTAGCAGTTTAAGGAACGCAGCACATTTTAAACATTGGGTGGTAAAACAGACTATTGAAAGTTACCTATGCACCTTAGGGAACCTGGGCAGATTTTACTAAATATCTCATGCTTTTCTCAGTCTCAACCCGAATTGCTAACATTTCTGACCTGCAAAGGAAGAGGAGTATCCAGGAGGAATGGATGCGAGGTTGGGAGTGTTGCGTAGCCCATACGGAGGCAAATGTGATTGGGGCTTTCCCTCAGTGCCATTCATCTACCGATCACCCTAGATACCCCTGGGGGCTGTCAGGAGGAGGCTCAAGAGAAAGGAACCTTAAGAATCCTCTGAGAGTAGCCCAGACCGGAATTCCGCAATTGTTCCAAACTCCTTCCCCCACCTCCACGCATCGGAGGCAGATCGGGATTCAGGACACCGTGTACTCACGCCAATTGCTCTCCGGGCCCAGACAGAAAAGTTGGAAGCGGCTTTGGCAGAAACCAACATGCCTGCTCTGTATTGAACACGTGATTAAGAGCTGCCTAGGTCGAGAAACCTCTCACCCGAGTCTTGAAGAGTGGCAGCTGCACTAGTTGCGTTTAAGTAGCCGTCGGGTGCCCACCTTACCCTCCAGAGAGAAAGAGAGAGAAAGATGCACCTCAAACAGACATGGGGTGCGTGCACTTACCTCAGTGTAGAATCTCCGTATGGAACCTCCAATATGATACAGCTGTTGACCGGTATCGAGTTCTTGCTTCCCCAATGTTGAAGAATAACACCAAAGAAGCACGCAAAGGCAAGGTCGGAATAGAAATTAGAAGTTTATTAAAGGAGAGCAGAAAAGACTTCTCCAGGAGGAAGAAGGGGACCCAAGAGGTGGAATCCGTGGAAGTGCGGTTGTTTCCCTTTTTTATAGTTTTGGTGATGGAATGTAGGTTGGAAGAGGGGTGGGACACAGGTGGGTCAAAGAAGTAATCTGGTCAGGAAGGACTTCTGAGTCAGCACCTTCAAGTTTGCTGGGGGCTGTTTCCTGGGCTCCATTAACATTTCTTTGAGGTGGACTTTGGCCTAGGGCCTTTTCAGGACTTCATTAACATTCCATGAGTTGTCCTGAGTTTTCTCTGAGTCATTCCCAGCATGGCCTCCATTTTAGATTTCACTCGACATTAGACCTGATTTACCTAACTACACTGACTACCTAACTTTAAATCTGGCTTCAATATCATCTTGCAGAATTGACACCTTTATCTTTACATAATAAATTCTTTGTCTCTTTTAATGGTTTTTGATTTAAAGTCTAATGAAGTTTCTTAGTAAAATGTGTGATGTTTTTTGAGTTCCAAAGCCTTGTTGCTATAAGTCTTCATCTTTCTTTCCCATCTATTCATAGATACACAGACAGCATGATCCACTTAATATTTTGGATTGGGTGAGAAAGAGGTGGGCCTTTCGCCAGCATCCCACTGAACTAGGAGAGGTTGGCCCTCACTCTCGAATCTTTGGGTAAAATTGTAGACCAATGGCATCTCATTTGGCATTGAACTATGTCAGTTTGGGGAAGAGGTGATGTGATTAGGTGAAACAATTATGTTGTTGTTTAATCACCTTAAATGTGTCTATTATTGAATTTCTTACTAAAAGGTGTGCTGAACACCCACAAAATTGCTCCTATCCATGAGGAGATGAAAATATAGAATGCCAATTTCACCACCTTACTGACATTAGTCCTGATTTACATTTGAATTTAAAAAATCCATGCCAAAAAAAATCAGAAAATTCCACATTTTTGAATACATATTATGGCTGTCCTTACATATGCAATCTTTAAAGATTAAATTATTTGAACTACATAGTTCAAAATTAACCTAACTCACATTCCCAAGCATAGTTAGATATTTCTAACTATATAATAAAATACATTTAATATTTTGAAGTATTTTCACTATGAAGACATTCTAATATTATATATGAAGGCCATAGTAATAAGACTACCCTCCCTCATAAACTAAAATAAGTTGGTAAAATATATTAGGTCTTTTCTTCATATATGCAATTCATGGTAATTGTGTTGATAATGTTAGTATATATGCAACATTTTAATATGATTCATGAAAATTTATGGCAAACCTTAAAAAAAGTTGTGATAATCATTTTTACATTAATTTGAAGCAAATACTCTAAAATGGTTGAATAGTTAAAATTTTTTAAATAACTATTTTACTTGATGTACTCTTCATAATTGTATTTATCTCATATTATGAGTGTTTTAATATTTCCTTTCACACATATAAGTAAAAAAAAATAGCTTATTTTACATTATTACCTTTTTTTTCAGAATTCTATTGAAACTGGAATTATTTTCCCAGATATTTGCACTTCTGATATGAACAGAACTCTGGTTGAAATTATTTTCTCTGGTACTGGGTTGTGAGGAAAAAGAAAAACTAATATAAATATGTTTCATATAACTCTCTTACTATATAAAAAGATAGAGAACTAGAATTACCTCATTTTTACTGTATTTAGATATAGTTTTTTTTTTTCAGAGTAGAAATTAGAAGTTTATTAAAGGACAGCAGAAAAGACTTCTCCCTGAGGAAGAAGGGGACCCAAGAGGTGGAATCTGTGGAAGTGTGGTTGTCTCCACTTTTTATAGTTCTTTCAGTGATGGAATGTAGGTTGGAAGGCCCAAGGGGTGGGACACAGGTGGGCCAATGAAGTACTCTGGGCAGGAAGGACTTCATTAACATTTCTTTGGGATGGGCTATCTTCAAGTCTGCTGGGGCTGTTCATTAACATTTCTTTGGGATGGACTTTGGGCCTAGGGATTTTCTGGGGTCTTCATTAACATTCCATGAATTGTCCTGCGTTTCCCCAGAATTCATTCTCAACATGGCCTCCATTTTAGATCTTACTCGATATTAGACCCAATTTACCTAACTACAATGACTACCTAACTTTAAATCTGGCTTCATTCCCCCCTTTAATTTTGGGAACTCCTTACTGCTATAAGGAATGGGGGCAGATATCATTCTGGCTTCTTCAGGTGATGTTGGGTAAGCAGTTTGGAGTCCCCCTTTAAAAATCGGGTCTATCGAGTGGTCCATGATAGAAGTCCAATTGAGAAGTAATAGGCTGGAGGGCCATTTGAGTGATGCGTGGTCTATAAGAGAAACAAGAATTCATTAGTAACAGCTTAAAAAGAGCACAGCACATTTTAAACATCAGAGCGGTTATAGTTTGTCTTAAATATAACCTTATCTGATAGAATTTGATAATGTTTATCTAAATAATAGCTTTTAAAATGTTAATTCCCATTAAAAAATCAAAAGCCTAAATTCATGCTGTTTTAAGTAGTGAAAATTCTTTTCTTATTTTACATTTAAACATTTACTTATATAAAAGTTTTATAATAGTAATATATTTTAATTGTGCTCCCTCCATATGTATCTAAGTACTCATAAAAAGCAACTCCACTGTATTTTCTATGACTGTTAACCATGATTCCAAAATACAATCTAACAAAGTTCATATTCAAATGTCTTTAAAAGTATCTTTCAAATTGCTATCCAATCAGCCTTCCCTTGTCACTTTTCTCTTTGCCATTCTAAGGTAATTTTAATCACTTACAGCATTTAACACTGCTCTCAGTTGTCTTGATGTTCCAAAAATATTGATTTTCTGATGAGATCAATTTTTTTTTGCAAATATTATAGGCTCTGGTTTGGTTTTACTGTGTTCTCTCGTTGCCATGTAACATGCATTTTTATCCTTGTAAAAATCTAAGATATTTCTGGAAATTTGACTACCCAGGTAAATTGGATCCAAAAACCTCTTGATAAGTAAAAAATTCTATTTTGTCTGGTGCTATATCCAGAGGAAGTAAAGGCCAGTTTGTCTTATGCTTAGAGATGATGTTTTGTTGTTTGTTTAAGTTAGTGGCCACTATTTACAAAAGATAGTTAGTGGTTATCTTTTGCAAGTATTCTTTCCCCATTTTTAATTAGTAAATTAATACATAAGGTTATAATTTGACAATGGAAAGTAACTTATTCCTCAAACTTTTTCTACTGATAGTCTCTAGCTTTATAAGACAAGCCTGTATAGCCTGAATTTATGATTACAGGAAGGGCTGTAAATGAAGATGTCTAACTCTTTCTTCTGGTTATATTTATTAACAGCTATTAGTCTATAAATCATCCTTGTAGATTTCATGAACTTTTTATTTCAGTACATTATAGATAATCACATTAATTATTCTTTTAATGCTCAAAGTATTACAAATGTATACCTTGGGAACCTTTATAAACCTTCCCCTGAGTCCCTTCACATTACTCATTACTTTTCCACTGTTTTTACTTTGTTTTGGTTTGTTTGCATTCTACGATAATGAGATCAAGATTCATTATGTTTTTGTCATGTCAGATATGTCATCATCCATTTCTCCAGGGATCACTGAATCATTTTAATAGGTAATAGTATATAAACACGAATGGTGTTTAAAGACAATCATATCGACCACATGCTGACCTGGGTACTAGCTCTGTGATTACTTCTAAAGTGTCACTTTGTTTATTCTTGAGAGTATGAAGTTGTGCCACTGAGCTATTCAAATCATAAAACTTTGTCCTAATTATCTTTATATTTACCTCTATTTTTACCATGAACAATGGAAACAATGATTCTACTTACATTACTTTATTATGTAAGCATTTATATAATATAGACATATTTACATATAATGAAATACAAATATTTACAATATTATATACAGTCATCTATTTGTATCCATGGGGGAATGGGTCAAGGGCTTTCTACAGATACCAACATCTGTGTATACTCAAGTCCTTTGTATAAAATGGCACTGTATTTGCTTGTAACCTATGCACATCTTAATGTTTATTTTAAATCTTCTTTAATTGCTTATAATACCTAATGCAGTAAAAATGTTACATGTTACATAAATAGTTGTTATAATGAATTTTTAAGAAATAATGACAATGTAAAATCTGTACATGTTTAGGACAAACAACTTTTTAAAATAATTATTTTCTGTCCATAGTTTCTAGATTGGTTGAATCAATGGATTCAGAACCCACAGATATGAAGGGCTGAATGTATATATAATCTTAAAATTATATTGTGACTATCACTACCATAAACATGACAGACAAGTAAAGCCTATATATTTTTTTTAATTTGGAAACTATCATATGAAGGATTAAAATTCCAAACACTATGTTCCAAATTAATTAGAATAATTATCTCCTCTGTGGTTATTTTAAGTTTGATATGAATTCAATTTGTTTGACTTCCTCTTTAATTTATTCAATTTTGATTTCTCCTTTGAATACAATTTTGTATTTAAAATGTAAATCTGAGTAGCATTTTAATACATAAGTAACAATGCATATCTCCCATTTGTGGTGACATTTCTTTACAGATTATTGATTTAGGAGACAAATTCATACATATTTCTTTCAAATACTTTTAATCTTACCTCTATAGAATTTATCCATTTTTGGACCTCTACTGACAATAGATGAGAATTCTTTCCTTGAGCTTTATCAACAGCATTATGAGTTTTCCATTGTAGTCAAACTGACAGGTAAGAAATGGACTCTCAAAGTCGGGTAGTCAATATCCAAAGGAATGAAAGATCATGAAACACTTCATATAGAAAATTGTAGGTTCAGAGGTACTTTTATTCTATGGTGCATTCTCTGATTAAGACTTTAAATAAAATTTACTTAATCCCAGATAAAACAATCCTGCAATGAAACAGAAATGGCAAGTCATCACTAGTATTAGGAAAAGATTGGAAAAATTCTTGACTGCTAACTCTATGCCAAAGGTCTCTTTGTATTATGAATAGATAAGATGCCCTCAATACATAGACTTTATGAAAACTATTCACATCACACATTTATGTTAGGGATTAAGGGAATTTCCATTAATGAAAAGTCTACTTACTTTTTAAGAACGGTATCTAGCTGGGCAGGCACAGTGGCACACACCTGTAATGGCAGCTTGGGAGGCTGAGGCAGAAGAATTGGGAGTTCAAAGCCATCCTCAGCAATTGAGCGAGGTCCTAAGCAACTCGCTAAGATGATGTCTCAAGTGCCCCTGAGATCAATCCCCAGTACGAGAGAGAGAGAGAGAGAGAGAAAGAGAGAGAGAGAGAGAGAGAGAGAGAGAGAACAATATCTTTAAATGATAACAGTACAATTGTATTTTATTAAATTAAATATAATGAAAATATGTATCTTTGCTGGCAATATAACCTATAGAGGTTCAAGCATTGAGTGATGAAGCTGATTTGATCTCTACTATAGTACTTCTTCTATTTTTATCTGAACTACAGTTGTAGACAAGTATCATCTACAAAATTCAGAATGACACGATGCTAATCTGTCCTTTTAAAATTCCTATAGAATAAAAAAAAATTCATTTCAAATGACACCAAATTTTGGCCTTTTAGGACCTTAAGAAATCATTAAATTCTGACCATAATAAGTAACTATATTTTTAAATGATTTTTTTCAGAAAATAGAGCATTAACAGCAAATTTACTTTATCCCCAAGAGGCACTGACATCTTTAATCTCCAGTGGGCACTTGGGGGCAGTAGTGTTCCTCTCATTCTGTGTTCTCCTAAAATTTTATTGTATTTTGCTGACTTTTTTCAGAATTTTTCCACATTGACATTTAGATTCTATACATTATGTCAGAGAATCTCTTTAATTTATGTCTCTGTTATAGATGAACTTACCTCTTTATCTATGAAATAAGAAAACCTATTCAATTCTTTGACCAAAACAATTCATTCATAGAATGAATACAGAAATTAGGTCTTTGTAAATAATTTAGAGGTAGGCAATAAAAAGCTTCCATTTATATCTGAGCCCCAGCCCCAGCCCTAGAATCATATTATTAAAATATGAATTTTAATTGTATAAGGATTATGGTACTACTTAAAATATAGGAACAAGTCATTGAAATTCAGAAAAGAATTTAGATTTTGACTGATAAAAATTGCTTAACATTTTCACAATTATACAATTAATTCAAAATTAATAATTTATGAATAAATTTAAACACAATATTTTAAATTTTTTAATATTTTTATGTAGGAATGTGGAATTATTGAAAATTATTTAATATAAACTTATTTATACTCAATTTCTTAATTAAAAATTGTCCTTGTGCCATTTAAATATTTTTGAAATATTTTTAAATATAATCATATTTTTTCCTATATTGTCTTCTGGTTTACGGATTTAGAAGGAATTTGCTCTAATGTTATTACTAGCAATTGTAATCTCAGAATAAAAATATATGTGCTGTTATTGTTAGAAATAAAGATGTTCAGTTATTAAGGAAGTATAAATGACATAGCATTCTACAAAAGTACTCAGAGTCTCTTTTTTGGCTGAATGAATTTTATTTCTGACAATTTCAGTTTCACAATATCTTCAGGTGCTTCATAAGTACAATATGCTCACTTATGTCCTTTAGCTTCAGAAGACTGGAAATCTCTTATAAAATTACACAGGAAATGTGTAACAGTAGAGGTTGCAATTGCTACAACAACTTTGATTGCATACAAGTAGACAAACAATTGTTAGCAGCCGCTCTTATATTCAGGTTTTCAGAAGAGTGTATCTGCTCTACTTTTGTAAACAGAGAAAGGACCCTTGTTCTCAGGGCAAAGAAAACTTGGGAAGTGTCTCCGCTGTACATCAAGTGCAGTGATGGATTTACTTCTCCATTAAAAGTAAACACAAAACTCTTGTGTTCTTTTGTAAGTCTAACCCTTCCACTCTACAACACACAAAGTAAATCATTATAAATTATAGGTCACCCATTGATTATTTCATATATCCTGCTGCCAAATTTTCTAAACACAGTTAAACTTTCCAAATAATTTAAATACAGAAATGGAAGAAATTTTAACTGTTTTTTGATCATGCTTTTCTATGGAGAAAAAAATTAATCTTTAAACTGACACAATGAATAGAAATCCTTAATTCTTCATCAGAATACTGGTGCTGGTAACACTGAAGAAATCATCTTTGGACCCACTTTAGACACTCATCATAAGTGACAAATGGGACATTTAGTTTCAAATGCAATTGTCAAGACACCACATACAGACAAGACATTCCCCATGACTCAAATTTTTTTTTTCTTTTGGTAGAGGGCACTCAACCACTAAGCCATAGTCTTAGCCTTTTTGTGTGTGTTTTATTTGAGACAACATCTCACTGAGTTGATTAGAGCCTTGCTAAGTTGCTGAGGCTGACTTTGATCTCTGGATATTCCTGCCTCAGTCTCCTAGCTGCAGGAATTACAGGCTTGTACCACAGTGCCTGGCTCAGGTAACATTATTAATGAAGAAAAATACATGATAATTTAACTCTAAAATACATGTTTTTTAGTGTGGTTTAAGTGACATATAGTCAAATTTTCTTTCTTTAAAACATGGAGGAAAATATCATACATAATTACTGATATGTATATACTAATTTATATATCAGTAATTATATATATTATGATATATATCAGTAATTACATGCTGAGATATATATATATATATATATATATATATGTAATTATATATATATATATATATATAATTACCAATTTTGTATGTTGAGCTGTGAATAATTGATTTTATCAGATTCTCACAAAAGATTTGAAATGTCTATGGACATTTTCAATACATGATTTGATATAATGACTTCCAAATTATTTAGCTGTCATTTAAACTCAGAGAGCTCTTCGCTACTAGTTATAATAAGAAAAAAAATCCTTTCTATTTTTCCATAGAAAAATTTGGTAGTGAACTTCTTGCAATACAGAAAATGAAGGGATGATGATGGATATTACTTCTGATAGAAATAATTTATATATATATATATATATATATATATATATATATATATATATATATGCAAAATAAAGGAAATAAGCAAATATAAATATTTTCAAATACAAATTGAAAAAAAAAGAGAGGTACTTGACATTGATGTATAAAAAGACAGAAAACTCTGATCTGGATATACACAGTAGGAGGTTAATAATCAAGTTCAAATACCTATAAAGAAGCAGGAAGGCAAAAATTAGCTTAAATGAAAAAAAAAGTCATTACCAAAGAAAAAGAAATGAATTTTACTAAGACAGTAAAATGTAGCTTGCATACAATTATGAAATTAAAGGAAAAAAATACTTCATTAAAAAATTCAGCTTGCCAAATACAGTGGTGGACATCTGTAATCCCAGAGCCTCAGGAGCCTGAGACAGGAGGATTGTGAGTTCAAAGCCAGACTAGGCAAAAACACAAGGTATTAAGCAACTCAGTGAGAGGGCTGGGGATGTGGCTCAGTGGTTGAATGCCCCTGAGTTCAGTCCTTGGTACCGCCACCCAAAAAATTCAGCTCACGTATCGTCATTCTTCAAACTTTAACCTGAGAACTCTTGAATGCCTTAAAAGCATAGCTTTTAGACTTTTCACAATTTTTGGAGTGATTTCCTACTCTCCTGCCATGGTAGGAATAAGAGTTAATAGATAGTATTTTGTTTTCTCACATATAATTTTACAAGGGATTTTCTTTGGTGTGACTAATTTGGATCTGTCTCTTGTTTTGGTTGCATAAGCATTTAGCATGTACTTTAAACATGTAAGTTACATGGGCAATGGAGTTGTGCATGCAGTTTAAATATTAACTTCTTATTTTATGTACTATTTCAAGGAGCACTTCATTAAATATCCTGTGGAATGTCTCTTAACTACACCATCATTCCAATAAACGCATGGCTGAAGATAACATTTTGTCTCATTGCAAGGGTAAAGATTTATACAAGGTATAGAATAGTCTTCCAAATATTTTTAAACACACATAATATAGCTTCAAAATATGATTTAAATATGACATTTAATTCAAAACTAAGTCCATGTCACTAATTAATAGCATTAGATATGGAAATTATACTTCCTTAATTGGTAACAGTTACCACCTATTTAATGTATTTTTAACTTTTCAGTAATCAATAAAAGTGGTTTTAGTCTGTTTAATGTTGGCTTTGTATATCAATATGATCATATTCAATTGTAAAAGGAGAACACATAACTAAACTTAGTTGTACAAAAGGATTAATGTCTATTCCTACTGGAAAAGCTAGTGAGACTAATTTTAGAATGGCTAATCTTATTAATTTATGATGGAGCTCTATTTCTCCTTTATTCACCTGGCTGCTTTATATTTTGTTGGTTTTATTCTACAGAAATCTTATCCAGTAAATTAATCATTTCCAGATTTATGTAACCTGTTCTTACTCTATGCAATATTAAAAAAAATAAGAATTTCTCTCTCTCATATTCAGAGTCTAGGGTAGTACTTGCTCTGCTCTCTCTGGTGACTTGAACATTTCTACCTGGACTCTAAAAATCAAAACCTAGTAACAGTTTGATCCTTGACAACATGCCTTGTAATCTTCCCAGAACAGAAGGTGGAGGGTGACAAGGAGCTCTTGGAGGCCCTCTGGCATCCATGTTGCATTTTCTTGTGAGACCATCTAAAACAGTTTCTCATTGCCTCCTATCTTCTGCCCGGGAGTGGAGATTTCTGTCCCAGACTCCTGAGAACAGAGCTTTAGAATATAAAACACTCAGCTGGATGCTGGAATGAATGCCACCACCACAGGGTAGGTCAAAACTGCAGTTTTTGCTCCCCCTTTTATTTTTATGCCATCTCATTCTGTGTATGGGGCAAGAATCATGAGGATTTGGCATCTTACACTCACTCTTCTTTTCATTGATTAATATAAGTACAACAGTCTTATTTAATATTTACCAGTCAAAAAATTAGGCATTGACCATGACCTTGCCTTATCATGTATGTGCTTGACACAAATAGGAAATGCCCATGCAAGTGGTAATGGATAGAAAAAAAAAAGAAAGCAAGAATAAAACAGAAAACAACAATAACAACAACAAAGAAACAACTTGTCATAATATTAACAAGAAAATAAAACATTTGGAACACAGAAATATTAAATAAAAATATATCCTTATAGTTTTAAAAAATCTCACATAATTTTTAACATATTTATTTTCTATTGATTCTATGACAAATATCCATAGATTCACTGGCTTAACACAATGCAAATATATCATCTTAGCATTCTGAAAGATAGAAGTTGGATAATTTTGCTGGTTTACTCTTGGGGGCAATCTGTGTTCCTGTCTTTTCAGCTACTAGTGGCTGCCCACCTATATTAACTCATGGCTCTCTCCTCCCATTTACAAAACCAATAATATTGCATGTCTGACAACCCTTCTGTCATCACATCTCTCATCTCTCTCATGACAGCTTTAGAACTCATATAAGTAGATCGAGATCACACAGTCATGATAATCTGGAATAAAGACCTTGTCTTCAGGCCTTAGTGTAATAATATAAGCAGAGTCCCTTTTGCCATGTAAAGTAACATCTTCACTACTCTGTGGATTAGGGCATGGGCATCTTTGGCGGAGACATTATTCATGAGAAATCCCTGGGAGAAGTACTTCAATGTTTAAGAAACATTTGTAGTTATGCTTGCTAAACTTTGAATGTTTAGCAAGAGAGAGAATAGAATAAATACCTTGAGTCCACAGTTCCAGAAGCCATGGGAGAAACCTAGAGTGAGCATTAGCAGTTGTTAGTGGGAACTACAGAAATCAAAGTATAATGATCATTATGAAAGCCATAAGCAGATGGGCTATTCAAGACTCAGGGTGTGGTCTGACATGCAGAGATGTAACTGAAAATGCATGGGTTTTAAGAAGGAAATCAACAGGCAACTAAATTGCTAAACAACAGGCAACCAAGGAACTTGTATAGCTAAGATGTCATAATTGAAGACATCTGGATCACCACAGGAACCACAGTGCTCTATGAATCATGGTTGTGTCCTAGATCTGAACCAATTAAAAACATTCAAATGCTTTGAGAAAAAAGTAAAGAAAGAAACATAGATGAGTCTCCTAAGTAATTCTGTTATAAGAACATAAATATCAGCAAGAAACATTGATCTGATTCCTCCTCAAGGGAATTGCCACTGCGTCTCATTACAAATCAACTACTGTTCCATCAACAAAGCTTAGTGCACTAGACTAAATGCAACCTTATCAGGAGTAAACAGAATCCTTATGAAAGACTTGCTTGTTGCTCTAGAGTAGCCTTAAATCAAGCTGTATATATTTACCCATTTCTTGAGGGCAGCCAAATTCCATAATTTTTGTTTAGTTTTTTTATGTGGTGCTGGGAATCGAACCCAGCTGAGCCACAACCCCAGCCCTCCACAATTTTTCATGTTAAAATATTCTCAGAAAATGACTAAACTGATATAGCATCTTAGGATAAGGAATGAAGGTTCTTATAGTAAAAGATAATGAGCTAGGATTTCTGACTTCCAAGAAGAGTCCCCAACTACTCCATGTGCTAAGGGGTTCAACATCATAGGCCTCTATGAACCAGCAATAGCACTGTGCATGGCATGCTGGATGGAATACCGTGCTTTAACAAATAACTTCAACTGATCTGCTCAGCAACCAGCAGAATCCTCCTCCCACCCTTAAGCCATGTTTTAAGAAACCTTGGGCAGAAATGTCTAAGCACCCATTTTTGTACATCTTACATGTGCTTTATACATAAATATCTGCACTTACTTATGTGCAATATCATCATAAAAGTTGATTATTACTTAATATAGGATATATAGTGCTTTAATTGCAAAAACTAATTCTGATTTATAATTATCAATTTCCTTTTTGCAGTCCTTGCTTTATGTAAGGTCAAATATTTTAATATCAATATAGCCACAAAAATGTGTATTAGGTATATGTTTTAATTCCTCAAACATCCCTTGCAATTGTTCTTTTTTATAAAATTAAATATTAAAATATAATTTTAAAATGGTAGGGCTTGAAAACATTCCCATAAGTGCTAATATTAATTAACATTTTCTATTGAAGATGAAGTACTGAACCATTTACTTTGTTGGACTATACGAAAAGAACTTGGAAGTTGAAATAGTAATGTTAATCTGATAAATTTATGTTTTTATATCTCAGGAGTCTACAGACTTGCTGTTTGTTTTTGTCAACAAAGTTTTACTGGAACATAGCAACACTCATTAATTTATGTATTGTGTATTGCTGGTCTTACATGGTAATAGCTGATTTGAGTATTTGCAAGATCTTCTTTGCCCATAAGTTTGAAAAACTCTCTAGTCCTTTATAGAATGAGCATGTCAATCTCTGGATTATATCAGTAAGGGCAGAAGCATAGACTCATAGAAGGAAGGGCTTTCACCTAATGGAAATTGAAGTGAACTTTTAATTTAGCTATTTGGAGATACTTATTTGTTTTTCTTCTCCCAGTAATACACAGAAAGCCTGATCCTCTTATGATAATAGATGACATCACATTTGTTTTTTTATCGATGACATCTTACTGATACAGCTGGGAAAAAGGAAATAAATGGAACTTTAGATGTTTTTATCATTCATCTAGGTGGCATATGAACATTATTCAAATATAGATATCTGCCATTTTATTGAAGAGTCATATCTGCATCCAAAAAAAAAAAAAAAGAAAGAGAAAGAGAAAGGAAATTCTCCAATTAGTCTGAATATAAAATCCTGTAAATCAGCATTTTAATGAAACTTATTCGGCAAACTGAAAAGCCATATAATGTTTTCAGCAATCTGTTATTTTGATAATTTTGATAATCAGCCTAAAGGCAAGTATTGTATTACTCTGGCTTCAAGAATACTAAAGTAGATATTATAGAGTGAAAAGAAGCAATTGAAAACTACATGGATGATATTATGGAAAGTTTTAAATGAAATTAATAACTTTAAGTCCCATGAATATTTATAAAAATTAATTTTACACACACATTTTTCCATAAAATAATATACTGATAAATTGTTAATAAAACTATATAATTAAAATATGATACTCTACATTCATGATAATTATCACTATCACATAAAATGCCAATCATTCTCTAACACTCTAGTACCTTTAGTTGTATTTAAAAATAGGTAATAAATTCTGAAGTACTAAATTAAGGAGTGTGGGATATTCATCTATTGGAGTAAAGACACAAATTACTAAGTGGACTGAAAACCAGAAACCACAAATTTTTATTATGACTTTGGCTATTAGTGTCTATGATTGAAAATATTTTATTTATTTATTTATTTTTAAATCAAGTCAGCTTCCTGGTGAGGAAGCCTATCAAAACTTGAACATTGAATTTGTATCTACATGTGGTTTTCACTCCATTGACTCATCAACTACATCCATTTAATATGTGACAGCACAGTATTCCATGACATTCACTAAATTGCAGATCAATAATTCGTATGAACTACTGGAATTTTGGTTTTAGGTGTCTCATTTATTTAATGTGTACAATAAACATGTGTAGAAAACAGTTTCATTTAAAAAATTGCTGAAATTTGGGGTGTATTTCTATTTAGACATCATACTATCTCATTTGTTCCTTCCTGGTATAAAGTATTCCTAGACACTTTCAAACTCACAAAATGTTTAGTCTGCTTCTCCAGCCTTTTCTTTGCCTACTAAGGTTCTTGTTCAAGTTTCCTGATGACAAAATCAGTTATCATTTGAAAACTGTCGTAACCTTTACCTTAGGATTTACTAGATTAAAATCTTTGCCCTTATCTTTCAATTGGTATCTTGCTTAAAGATAGACTGATTATAGAAGAGGAATCTAACAGCCTAATGTAGAGAACTGCCTCTCCTTAATTCATTTGATGTAATTATTCATTCCTCAGTAGAGTACTAGACTGAAGAATGCTTCCTCTTTGAGAAAAAAAAATGGCCCCATTTACACTCTTGATTTGCCTTACAATCTAGATTATTAGTCAGTGCCTAGAGGGTAGGATTGTAGATCAGTTTTATTTCTCTACTGCAAATACGCCCATTTTAAATTTTATTTTCATAAGATTTCTTTATCCACCTTCTCTAAATATCTACTCATCTTCTTATTACCTGAGTCAGTTATCATAGATCACCAAAATTTAAATTGCGTACAATCAGGACATATTACTTATCAAAGGCATATCTTATACTCACAACCTACTTTTTCAGCCTAGACTATTACTTTCTACCCACAAACTTCTGCCATTCTCTTTTCTGACCATGAAACTCTCTTTAAATCTTCAAGACATAATCAAAATTATGTCTCGAGTGGAATATGCTCCCTATTGGCCATTGATTCCAATTCTGTTATAGTCTGAATAGAGTTTGTCCTCCAAGTTGGAAGTTTGGTCCCCAAAATGGCAATATTAAGAAGTGAGTAGTCCTAGTGGAATGTCATTAGGCCTTGCTGAGGTCTCTGCATTTGGAAGAGATTGAAATAGTTCTTATGGGTTACTAAGTTACTTCTCATGAGAAGATTATTGTGAGTGGCCCACATTCTGGCCACTTTACCTTTCTACTCTGTAATGTGATCCCTTCCCCCCACACAAATTCTTGCAGTTGTGCTGTCATCCACCAAGAGGTCCCCATTCAAAGCTGGCCATGCCCTCAAACTTCCAAAATCATGTGTTAAATAATTTTTAATAAGCCACCCACCCTAATGTATTTTGCTGTTACTGAAAATAGACTAATACAAATACCTAGATGATTAGTGGTCAAGCATTCTCAGTTAACTTTTCTCTAATAATTTCAATTTTCCACTAATACCTTTGCATGGCTTTTTGCTCATACTGTTTCTACACACACACACACACACACACACACACACACACACACACACCAAATACATGATAAAAAGAGGGGAAAGGTGGTTTCAAGGGAAATGATAACTTCATAGGAAGATCAAGTTTAAGGAGGATTTTTTAATCTTAACTGGAACAACTTATATTTGATCATTTTACAGAGAAATACACAACCTTACTCAGTGATATTTTGAAGTAATTCTGGTTCAGACCATAAGCCCACATTTATAATACTTCTTTGGAGAATGCTCACTTATTGACATATAGTAAGGAATGAGTTGGTCAGATTCTTTAGATTTCTATTAATATCTTTTTTGAAAAAGTTTTGAAGCAATTTTAGTTTAATTAAAGGATTTCTTTAAGTTCATTGTTTTTCTTTTCTGGTTTGTGTTCTAAATTTAGTTTATTTCCTAAAGCTACACACTTGCAAATATTTCTATGGACAGTAACAAAAAAAAAAAATACCTTTCATTACCGTTTGAATTGGTTTATATTTGAGATGAAGTGATATCCTCTTTCAGTTGATTCTGAACAAATCATATGAAGTGAATCTATGAAATTCAAGTTAAAACACACATAATTTCAAAAGTGACATCATTATATTATTTATGTATAATTTGGTAATTTTAATTTTGGAATAAGTATTTATTTATGCAAGCCTAGACAGTTATGTAAGAGATGAAATTTAAAGAAATGCAATAGCTTAAATTGACAAATTTATAACCTAAAAAGATTTTATAGGAGCCTAATTTTGTCATCCACTCAGGTTCCTATTAGGCTGCAGGATTAGCTGGGCTGTACTCTAGTCTGTTAACTTGTTAATTTTTTTAGAAGATATTCTGCCTCCACATATAACACACATGGTGGGCAGCTTTTATTTCCCTGAATGGCTGTGTTCGAGGATCCTGTATTCTTACTATTCTTTGGCCAGAGAGGCCACCCAGCTTTTACAAACTGTAAGGCTTTACCACAAAGATGTCTCTGAAGTCTTGAAATATGCAGCTCAATTTAACTAAAATGAACAGAAGAATCTATCTCATCTTGGGAGAAACCGGTCTCTCTTTTAAATGATTTATACCCCAACCAGAATAATGTATGTTTGAGTAAGTATAAATCAACTGGGATTTGAGATCATAATTATATCTGCAAAAGCCCTCTTCATCTTTATTATATTAAACATAACACTGGAAGGACAGTCTATCAGAAGATCTTTTTTTCTAGTGTATTTGAATACACAGCACATCATTGTTATCTATAGTAACCCTACAGTGGAAAAGCACATCAGAAATTCTTGCCCCTATCTAAAGGCAATTCAGTGATCATTGGTCAACTCCTCCTTATTTCTTCCTTTATCCTATTCTTTTCATCTTCTGATAGCCACTATTCTACTCTCAACTCCAATGAGATCAACTTTGAGAATTTTATTTAGTACAACCATTATAAAAACAGCTGAGGCTGTAGCTCAGTGGGAGAGGGCTTGCCTTGCATGTGTAAGGCACTAGGTTCGATCCTCAGCACCACATAAAAATAAATAAATAAAGATACTGTGTCCATCTACAACTAAAAAATATATTCTGAAAAACTATTATGAATGGTCCTCAAAAAATTAAAAACACAGAACTTACCTATGATTTAGAAATCCCACTATCTGGTAGAAATTCAAAGGAAATAAAATTAGTATGCTTAAAGGATATCTGCAGTCCCATGTGCATTGCAACAGCTGAAAAAAACAATCTAAGAGTCCATCAAATGATGTATAAAGAAAATGTGGTGCACATACCATGGAATACTATTTCTCTATAAATGAAATGAAATCTTGTCATTTGTGACAACAAGAATGGAACTGAAGATTATTATGTTAAGTAAAATAAACCAAGCAAAAAAATATAATTACTGAATGATCTCACTCACATGTGGAATCCAATAAAAACCTAGGACTTAACAATTTTGTAAACATAGTCATTTAGACCTAAAGGCAAGATAGTAAATCTCACCAAAAATCAATTAAAAAAATAAGAATCTAGATAAAATGAACGCAAAGTTCACTATACTTAGTGCAAAGTGACAAGTACAAATTCAACTTTAGTAACTTGGAATAACTAATTCTAAACTATAGTGAATAAATGAGATGTTTAGACATTAGCTTTAAGAAATTAATTATGGTTACTCATGAGTCATGCTATGTATCACTGATAGAGAATATAATTTCTTAAAGCATGATAGCAATTCACTCTTTGACAATCATTTCTTATTATTTTCAAATATCAGTTATATACTTAAAAACTGTCAATATTAAGTGATAAATGTCAAGATAAAATCATGGAAATCCTTTTTGTTAGTGTCTTTATTAGCTCTTTATCCTTATGACCAAAATATCTGACAAGAACAACTTAGAGGAGGAGGAAGAAAATTTTATTTTGTCTCATGGTTTTGGAGGTTTCCATCCATGGGCGGCTGAACTGTATTCCTGAGGGCATAAAGTGAGGAAAAGCATCATGGCAGAAGAGTATGGCAAAAGAAAAACAGGTCAGCTGTTGGCAGTCAGAAAGCAAAGAGAACAAGAGGATAAAGGAACAAGCCATGTTCCACCAACCAACATTTACCACCCAGTAACCCGTTTATACTAAAACTCTATCAGTGAATTATTCACTGTTTAGCCTATGACTTTCATGATCTTTTTGATTAGATCATGAAAGCCATAGGCTAAGCAGTGAACTAATTCCCACATGCCTAACCTGAGATTTATTTAGGGACATCTCATATTCAAATCATAACAACCTCAAAGAGTCCTCTTAGTCTTAAAAGTTATGCCATTGCCAAAACGTCCAACTCCAAAGTTTTATCTCAGATTCAAGGCAAACTCTTGGCTGTGAGCCCCTGTAAATATCAAAAGCAATTTACATATATCCAGTGTACAATGGCACAGAGTAAACATTTTCATTCCAAAAGGGAGAAATGAGGTTATTAAAAAAAAAAAGATAGGACTCAAACAAGATCAAATTCCTGCTGGGGAAACAAATACTGGGGCTTCACTTCTAGCATCTAGGCCACCTATTGGTGAGATGTGACCTCTAAAGGACTTGGGCAACTCCCCCGCTATGATCATGGTGGTTGTAGTGTTACCACTGAGTCCTTGCTCCCCCAATGCTGAAGTATAATACCAGAGAAGCATGCCAAGGCAAGGGTAGAGTGAAAAGTAGAAGGCTTTACTAAAGGATGGCAGAAAAGACTTCCTCCAGGAAGAAGGGGATGCAAAAGCCGAAATTGTGAAAAAAGGAGGTCTGCCCTTTTTTATATCTAAGGTCTTCTTTTGTCCTCTCACATTCCTGTCCTTTATTTCCCTCCATCCTGCATGTGATGGGGGATGCAGGTGGGAAGGTCAAAAGGTGGGAAACAGGTAGATGGGCCAGGAGGGATCTGGGCAGGAATGGCATAAGGTTGTTTGATTAGCACCTCCCTGTTTCACCAGGAGCTACATCATTAACAGTTCTTTAGGACTGGCCTGGAGCCTTGGGGACATTAGCATTTCAATTTCCCTGGTTGTTGTTCTGGTTTTCCCTGGCTCAGATAGGACTCCATTTTCTTTATGAACTCCATTTTCAATATGGTATTCATTTTCTTTATTGGACTCAATATTAGACCCAATTTACCTAAATACACTAATTGCCTATCTTTAAATCTGGCTCCAGTAGCCCTTATGGCTTCATTCTTGGCCTACATCTGTTCACAGTTATCAACTTTCCTTAGCAGATATTTTACGTTACTGTCATCTCTTGATTTCTGGTCTTCATTCAAGTTTTGACTACATTCTCACAACTTCATACATTGCCCTCTCAGGGACTGACTACAGGGTTTTCAATCCTGCTGTACTTTACCTAGCCTCCAAGGCCTTCCTTTAAATCTTCCTTTGAAATCTTAGTGGAGACCTCCGCATCTTGCATCCCTTCAGAACCATCATAATATAGATGACATCAAGTTTTGTCACCAGCATAAATAGTTGGTGGGCCATGTTTGACCTTGGCCAAGAGAACCTCTGAGTACCTGGGTGACTGTGAATGTTGAACCAAATCTTGGGAAAATAATTTCCTAGGTACCCTTGTATGAACCTTGGGCCCCTTTGTTCTCTTAAAGGAGTCATCATTTGTATAACTTTTAGACTGTCACGGGTATGGTCTTATGGATTACTGAGATGTACTCATTTTTCTATTGTCTCTGCAGAGTACTTGTAAGGTCAGGTAGCAGAGACCAAAAGGAGGCAGGTTTAAAAAGTCTGCTGAACAAGGCTTTATTGAGATTTCACTCCCGGGCGGGACCCTCAAACCAAACGAGTGGGTCTAAGGAGAAGTGAATGGGGGGGCTCCACCTAGCTGGAATTTTTATTGGGCTTAGGGCAGGAAGGGAGAGCTTGGGACAGGAAAAGGGGATTTTAGAGTCGCTTGTCCTACTGAGGTTGGTCAGGGGGAGCTGGCTAAGGTCCAGGATTGGCCAGGTGACCCCACTGATTGATAGTCAGTTCCCTCAGTGGATCGGTGTTTCTTTCCTGTGTGCGGATGCTTGGTGCTTTGTTCCTCGACCTGAAAATACTAAGCTTCTCATTAGTGGAGATAATCTCTTCAGCAACTGCATCTTCCTTGGATCCAATTTCATTGAAATTTTCTGGTCACACCTCAAGTTTTTATCTTCTTGGCTTTTTGCTTCTAAACATTATAGTAAATCTGGTTAAAAACAGCTAACAATATTTATGCCACTGACTGAGTACTGTGTTGCTTTCAATTTTTTTTTTTTTGCCAATTAATGCGTTCACTATCTTTAATTTTGGTCTAACATCAAGTATCTGAACATGGAAAAAATAAAGTCAAGCTTCATGCCAAAGCATAATAAAATTGGTCTCTAGTCAAGTTCCAAAGAGTCTTCTTTCTGTCTGAATATTATGAGCCCAGTCTTTGCTCTGTGCACTCCTTTGGGCATTCTGGTGTTCTGAGCTCCCGCCCAAATTACTCATTGAGCTATCCTTACAACATTTTGATACTCTGAAGTTTGCATCATTAAACTTTTCAAAATGACTCCTCTAAATCAGTTTCAAAATCTTCTGCACCAATAGACAGATTGATTAGAGAAATGACTTAATCTTTTGGAACAAATTTCTTGTGACATGGACATGAACTTTTAGAGACCAGGCCTGGAATGTATGAAGTGTCTTCCCAAAATGCTCAGGTGTTCATGGAGGAGGTGAAATGATTTGAACATGCAAGCTGTAAACTAATCAGTAGATTAACCCATTTGATAGATTAACAATTTAACAATTGTAATTAATGAACTGGGTGATAAATGTAGGCAGATTGGTCATGGTTTGAAGAAGTAGGTCATTAGGGGCATGTCCTGGGGACTGTATTTTATTCCTGGGTTCTTGTTTGCTCTCTATCTGCTTACTGGTTACAATGAACTCAGCAGCTTTCCTCCATCACAACTTTTTTCCATGATGCTCTGCCTTGTCTCACTTAAGAATGACAGTATTGTGTGAACTTGGAATAAAACTGAGAGTTCAAAACAAGCATTGTCTCCTCTAAATTGTTTTTAAAAGGTATTTAGTAACTAGCAATGAAAATATGATTAATAAGGTACTCAAAATCAAAATCATAGCAGTTAAATTTTCTGAAGTACTATTGACTTATTAATTAGAAAAAAATTATATATATATATATATATATATATATATATATATATATATTTCTGATTTAATTGATGATATTCTCTTGGCCACAAGTGTTGCTATGTCAGGGTGTATGATATTTAATTTGAGGATATTTGAAAAGATGAACTTAATTTTTTTATGTTTTCTAGAAGATTTTTTGGGTTTTTTTCTTATTTTTCTCCATTATTAATAATGCAGACATAACACATCTATGCAGCTGTAACTCTAATCACACATACAAACACACAAGCAAGCACACACACCTACCACATATACAGATAGTAGATTAGAAGAACTTAAAATAATGAAGTATTATCAATATCTAAAGAAGTATGCAGAATTTATACTTAGATATATCTAAATCATGTGTGTATATTTAAGCCAATTATAGCTTATAACAATGACTTTTTCATCCATACCACAATAATTAAAACAATGGCAAATAAAAACTAATTTCTAAAAGCTGCTAGCCAAATTCAGTTGATATCTATGCTTTTGCCCCGATTCAAAGTAAGATACCTCTCATAATTTAAAGTAAGTCTTCTATATAATTTTCCTTTCACTTCTTGAAATTTTTTCATTTCACAAATTCACTCTTTTCAACATGTAAACATCCACTTACCCTTCTTATACTTACAACATCTTTTCTTAACTCTTTTTTCTCTTTAAGATACATGGTGGTGCTTTGTTTCTCTAGAAACTAATTTAGGAGCACAATTTTTTGAATGAGTGTTGGTTTTCAGCTTTTAATTCTTCTTCACCTATTTTCTCTGCATTTAGGTTTTTTTCTTCACTATTGTTCTTCAAGTAAATTTACTGGACAATTTTTAATTTCTTACTATAAAATATATAGCGTCACCTTTCCAACCCCAGTGGACTATTGGATATAAAATATGCCTTATAGTCATCTCAAATATAATAATTTCAAAACTGACCCTGGAAAAATGCAAATCAAAATTGCTATAAGAGTTTTATCTTACTTCAGTCCAAATGACAATTATCAAGAATAGAAATAATAATAAATGCTGGGGATGATTTGAGAGGAAAGGTACAGTCATCCATTGTTTGTGGGAGTGCAAATTACATAGCTACTCTGGAAAAAAGTATGAAGGTTACACACACACACACACACACAGAGTCAGGGGGCAGGCATACAGTGTGCAGAGCCACAAGAAAGTGACATGTGGGCTATGGTCAGCAAAGCCACAGGACAGGGCTGCCTAAGTCCATAAGAGGCCTACTTTCTATCACCAGGTAGTACGCATATTGTCCATGAAATTTTAGAATTTAATTTTTCCCTGCAGGGTTTTGCTTTTGCTTTGTACCTATTCAGTTTATTACCCTATTCTTCTATTTTAGAATAGGAGTTCTTTTCTTGTGTCTGTCCCATCATTCTATCTTAAAAGTACATAACTGAAAAAAAAAGATGTCATAAGGATCATTGTCAAGTTTGCTTTTGGTCTTGGTGGAGATTTTGGACATGAACTTTTGAGAACTACTGGCACAGTTGACTTTGGAACTCATATTGATGGAAAGGATTGATTTTGCACTATGAGATAAACAGGAGTTTATGGGGCAAAATAAGTGTCACCCAAAGGTCCATGTTTCAAGCATTATAGTATTGGAAGGTGCTACAAATTTTAATAGTGAGGGCTAATAAGAGGTCCTAAGTCACTGATGGTGAGCCTTCAAAGGAGATTTTTAGGGGCACACTCTTGCTGTGGTTCCGGACTTGTGAGATGAGTGGTTTGTTACAAATAAGTAGAGAAGTAGAGTTGCCTCATCTTGGTTTGGAGCCTCCAGACCATAAGCTAAATAAAACTTTAATCTTTATAAGTTATTTGTTCTGGATACTTGATTTCAGTAATGTGAAGTCTAATAATATGCAGAAGATAACCAGAAATTCCCATAGTGCAAGAGGAAAGGAAGGCATTTGCATGAGTTACAAAACCATGTAAGTATCTACCAAACACTGTGTTTCTGTTTATTCATTTAACTTGTGTATAAAGACTTTTTCCACTTTTACCATTTAAGGAAATCCTACTGAAGCTCCAAATCTCATTTGAAATGCCACCTTCTCTCACAAAATCAACAAAATCTATGAGCTCTTTGAAGGGTACACTATTAGTTCTTATAATTATACTCTTCATGAATATCTTAACAAACATTTGGTATATATTTGCTTCATAAGTTAATTAACTCTTCTTAAGTTTTTACCTTAATTATTATGTCTGGTCCTTTTACTGGTGCAAACATTCTGATAACTGAAAATAACCTTTCCTTCTCTTTCACATATTAGATTTGGATTTGCCCTTTTCTCCTCTTTATCTCATTCTCTTTGGTTGAAAAAGTCAAGTCTCAAAGTCACCCATGTCCTTAAAATTCCTCTTACGTGTAAACATGGTGGATGTGCTACACATATGCCTGTGCTCATGTAAACGAGGGTAATTCTCTATTACTAGATGTCTGCTTTATCCTACTTATGTTCCTATTTATTTATTTATTTATTTTAAAGAGAGAGAGATAATTTTTTAACATTTTTTTTGTTTGTTTTTGGTGGACACAACATCTTTATTTTATTTGTATGTGGTGCTGAGGATCGAACCCAGCGCCCCGCACATGCCAGGCAAGCACACTACCGCTTGAGCCACATCTCCATCCCTTATGTTCCTATTTAAATCTTGTGACTCACATAAGCCTCAGTCCCTGACTTCAATATATGCTCTATTCACATTGTTTTATTGCCTTTCTGCCTATATATTTTTTATTTTTTTCTGCTGAAAACTATCTGCAAATTTTCAAGATGAGAACACAGAAATTTACTCAATTAAGTAACATAGAAAACTTTAATCCTCTTACTCTCTTTCCCACCCAAGAAAATCTGATTTCTTTTATATCTTTAAAAGCAGAACATTATTAAGGACTAAATATTCACACTATGCAATTTCTAGGAAACATTAACAAAGTATTAATTTTGATGAGTTTTAATTGAAGCATTCATTTGATAAAGTATTAATTTTGAAAGAAAATTACATAAAACTGTTCTAATAAGTATTTTGAAATTACCTAAAAGTTCTAATGCTTAAGACAGCATTATTATACTCTTTTGTGTATCTCTTTATAAACCAATAGTATCTAGCCACACTTGCACATGACTGCTCCAAAATACAGGAATTAAGACTATTTGAATATCAGGGTGATAACCATATCTTCAAAAAACTACTTTGGAACAGTAGTTTAGAATGCTTTCTGCCATTTATTACCCATGTGACCTTGAATACCTTAGTTGATTTCTGCTATCATTAGTTTCCCCAGTTCCAAAACCAGGTTAAGGATACCTACTAGCTTGCTTATATGTAGTTAAGTTTGAATAGCATAAATTCTTAACATGCCTGAAACAAAGAAGAAATTTAATGGTTTTTTAAAGTTGGATTAAAATTGACAAATTCTGATTGCCTGCTAATTCTTTGAGTTGCAGCTCCCTTTCCACCAGGTCAGGCACAATATGTTAGTAATAACCCAGTGTCTCAAATTAGATAACCTCCTAAAGAAGTGTGAGTTTGTCATATTTTGTAAAAAAAAAAAAAGTCTAAAGCTTTGTCTCATTCTGATAAGAGCTACTTCTAACAGGAAATCCAATTTTTGAAATAATTCATAGGAGACCACATGTTCTTAAGGACACAATCTTTAGCTTTGTATCTGTTGCGAGGGAATGACTGGCAAATTTAAAGGGTGTATTTTCCTCTGAGTTTTAAGAGGCTATCTTTCAGGTTGATTTTAGGCTCTGTAAAATGTTGATAAGAGCCTGTCAGAGTTGATGTGTTTACATTGATTTTTCAATGGGCATGCTACGTACATATTGTGTAAAGTGACTGTCCTTAGAGAGTACCTTATGACATTTTATAAAATCACTGGTAGTTTGGAAAAAAAGAATCAGATGACTTACATCACCAATATTCTGAAAGTGTTATCACTTTTGCTTTAATAAGGTAATTTATAATAACAGAAAATATTGGGGTTAATAAAACATAAATTTAGATTCTTTAATATCTTAAATATGTGGATATGCATTAAAATATAAAATGTCCTATAAGCCTGAAAATACAGTAAGATTGTATCTTTTAAATTAATGAAAAAATCAATTTAAAATGTTTCTATTACAATTTATCTTTTCACCTATAGTGACAAAATGTATTCTTATATATTTCATTAAAAAAATTGTATTTTTACTGATGAATGTGTCCAAACATTAAGTGAAGAAGAACAGTTATAAATCCTGGTCATAAGGCACTGTCACCATTGTCTTACAATCAAGAAAACTGAGAGGAAATAGTTGGAATAAAAATGCCAAAACCATTAAGAACAATAATTTGAATCATGTAAGAACAGGTTTTTTGGAGCACACAAAAGAGACAAAGCTTTTGTTAAAAAAGAGCTGAAGCTCTCAATCTTATCCTGTAGCCAGCAGTTTCTTTGTGTGGTATAGGAGTACATAATGTTATTGAATCATTAAAGCAAAGGAAATGTAAAAATGTCATTTTGGAGTTCCAGAAAAGTATTCTTCTTGATGTGCACTGTAAAATTACCTTATTCATTATCATTCAATGACTATATATAGATCATTTCACAAAGTCCTTCTGGGTATGTTAAACTGAAAAGCATTCTAGTAACATCAAGAGTCCATTAACATTAGTGAATATTGTACTTACATACTTTATTTTTTCTTTATATCTACATACCTTTTCAGTAATTTTATCTCTCTTAAGAATTGCTCAAACAGGGATTCTAGGATTCTGCTATCATCTTTATGTAATTCTCTAACATATATACAATCTCTGCATTGAGTCTATGGAATGTAAAGTAACATTCTAAACTGAAAGAGCATTTTCTTTATTAATATGTAATCCATATTTAGTTTTAACTGATGTTTTAAATTTTGTGTTAATTTTAGTTAGGTTAGCTATTCAAAAACATCTTTTTTTGAATTCTACCTATGCCTTTTTTTTAAAGTACTAAGGTTAATTTTGTACATCTTCTTGTTAAAGATCATGAAAAGAGTACACGATTCCAGTAAAGAAGACATAGAAAAGGTATAAAATAAAGACAAAATATTTCCTAAGCAAATCTTGCCATTTTTACTAATGTATTACTATAATCTATATCTTATATAGTTATACACATAAAAATATGTTTTAATAGTGTAAGATTGTTCTATTAATAAAATAATACCATAAAATCTCCATTTTTTTACTTTATCAGAATTCTTTAATAATTATTTTGTAAACTGCCACTTTAAATTAACTCCAAGAAAACTTCCAAATATTTGGCTCATTTTTCCAAGTAGTGCTTTTTTGGCATATTATAAATCATTGGTACAAACATAAACAAATGAAACATGAGACTTCAACCTTCAATAGATCTAAGGAATCACCATCATAAATATGAAGAAAAAGTAGGCTCAACAGTACAATGTACTCATTCAGGCACTGATGTGCATAACAAGACCTCTAAAGCTCACAAAATAAAACCAATAATCAATAAACAGGATGGCATGAAATTAAAACTTTGGCACAGCAAAAGAGACAATTAAAAGCATAAAGAGAAAGCCTATAATAAAATGAGATCATCTTTGCCAGCTGCTCTTGTGACAGGGGATAAATATCCTGAATGTATAAAAAATTAACATCAAAAAAATCATGAATTGAGCAAAATAACCATTTCTCAAAAGAAAAAAATATCAATGGCTAACTCATATATAAAAAAAAAAAGTTCAACAAGGTTCCCTACAATGTAGGGAATTCAAATCAAAACTACATGGAAATTTCATCTCAGTCCAGCTGGAATGGCAATAAGCAAGACAACAATAATAAAGGCTGGAGAGGACAGGGGAAAACAACATTCATACATTGTTGGTAGAGCAGAAAATTAGTACAACCACTCTGAAAACCAGTATGGAGATCCTCAAAGGACCAAGAATGGAACTCCCCTATGTCTTACCTCTCCCATTCCTTGGCATTTATTCAAAAGAACTAAATAAGTACACAATAGAGAGACAGGCACAACACTGTTTATGGAAATGTAATTCATGATAGCAAAATTATAGATATATCCCAGATGCCCATCAACAGCTGAATGAATAAAAAACGTGTGATACACATACACACACACACACACACACACACCATGGAGTTTTACTCAACCATAAAGAAAAGTGAATGCATGGCATTTGGTGGTAACTGGATGGTAATGAAGAACATCATGATAAGTGAAATAAGTTAGACTTCAGAAAGTCAAGGGTTGGATGCTTTCTCTCATACGTGGAAGCTAGAGCCAGATAAGGGAAAAAAGAAAAGGGAACCAAAGGAATAGATAAAGGAAATGAGTGGGGAGGGAGGAGGGAGGGAAAAAAATGCTAGTGCCAAATAAAATTGAACAAGTTATGCTATGTACGTATATGGATATGCCACAGTGGATTTCACCATTATCTATATCTATAAAACACCAATTAAAAATAACTAACTATAAATAAGTAATAATAACTGTAAATAAAAGGAATACCAATAGACTAGAGAAAGGTGAATATGGGAGATAGGAGGGTAGATAAAGAAAAAAAATACTGGGGACTGAAGTGGAACAAATTATATTCCATGCATGTTAACATGAACTCCGATATTATGTATCACTATAATGCACTAATTGAAAAAATAAATATGACTGCATTCAACTAAAAAAGAAAAAAAAAGGAATTATCTTTGCAGAAAATGGGATGTCTAGACCACTAGAAAGGAGTTCAAAAGAACAAACTACAACAGCTCAACAACTTTATCTAAGCAAAATAAAACACAGATAAGAAAATACAATTTTTTTTTGGAGGGAGAATGGCATCGAGAATTGAACTGAGGGACACACATCAACTGAACCACATCCACAGCCCTATTTTGTATTTTATTTTGAGACAGGGTCTCACTGAGTTGCTTAGTGCCTTGCTTTTGTTGAGGCTGGCTTTGAACTCACAATCCTCCTCAGTCTCCCAAGCCACTGGGATTACAGTCATTTGCCACTGTGTCTGGCAAATAACATTTCGTTTTTAACTTAAGTTTCACCACTATGGGAATAACAGATCCAATTTAATACACACTAGCATATCAGATATACCTCTGGATACTTTGGTTATTTCTTCAAATTTACTGTTACAGGGTGTAGGTGGAGCACAGCTGTGATATCAGCAGCTTGGGATGCTGATTCAGGAGGATCTTGTTTCAAAGCCAGTCTCAGAAATTTAGTGAGACCCTAGGTAACTTAGGGAGACACTGTCTCAAAATAAAAATATCAAAATGGCTGAGGATGTGGCTCAGTGATTAAGTGGCCCTAGGCTAAGTGCCCAGTACCAAAAATTAAAAATCAATCAATAAATAATTTTTGATTTTTAATTTGTTTTAATTAGTTATACATGACAGTGGAATGCATTTATGCACTTTGCTATATCATACATAAATGGGATACAATTTCTCATTTTTCTGAGTGTACATATTGCAGAATCATATTGGCCATGCAGTCACATATATACATATAATAATAATATCAGTTTCATTCTGCTAACTTTCCTATCCCCACATCCCCTCCACTCCCCTCCCATCACTTCACTCTTCTTAATCTTAGGTAACATTATTCTTCTCTATTGCCCCCCATCTTATTGTGAATTATCATCTGCACATTAATGAAAACATTTGGCCTTTGATTTTGTGAAATGGCTTATTTCACTTAAAATGTTATTCTCCAGCTCCAACCATTTACAGGAAAATGCCATAATTTTACTCTTTTTAAAGCTGAGTAATATTCCATTGAGTATATATACCACATTTTCTTTATCCATTCATTTATTGAGGGACACCTAGGTTGGTTCCATAGTCTAACTATTTTGAATTGAATTGCTATAAACATTGGTGTGGCTGCATCACTATAGTATACTGATTTTAAGTCCTTTGGGTATAAACCAAAGAGTGGGATATCTGGGTCAAATGATGGCTCCATTCTCGATTTTCTGAGGAATCTCCATACTGCTTTCCATAGTGGTTGCACCAATTTGTAATCCCATCAGCAATGTATGAGTGTTACTTTTTTTCACCACATTCTTGGCAACATTTATTGTGGTTTATATTCTTTTTTTTGATAGAGAGAGAGAGAGAGAGAGAGAGAGAGAGAGAGAGACAGAGAGACAGAGAGAGACAGAGAGAGGGAGAGAGAGAATTTTTTAATATTTATTTTTTAGTTTTTGGAGGACACAACATCTTTGTTTGTATGTGGTGCTGAGGATCGAACCTGGGCTGCACGCATGCCAGGCGAGCGCGCTACCACTTGAGCCACATCCCCAGCCCTATTGTGGCCTATATTCTTGATGGTTGCCATTCTGGCAGGAGTGAGATGGAATCTTAGGGTAGTTTTGATTTGCATTTCTCTAATTGCTAGAGATGTTGAAAATTTTTATATATATTTGTTCATCAATTGTATTTATACCTGGGAATCAATGTAATAAAAGAGGTGAAAGACCTCTACAATGACAACTGCAGAAAACTAAAGAAAGAAATTGAAGAAAATATCAGAAGTTGGAAAGATCTCCCATGCTACTGGATCAGCAGAATTGATATTGTCAAAATGACCACACTGCCAAAAGTGTTACACAGATTTAATGCAATTCCAAATGAAATCCCAATCACATTCTTCATAGAAACAGAAAAAGCAATTGTGAAATTCATTTGGAAAAATAAGATACCCAGAATATATAAAGCAATCCTTAGCAAGAAAAGTGAAGCAGGAGGCATCACAATTCTAGACCTTAAACTATACTAAAGAGCTATAGTAATAAAAACAGCACGGTTTGGCCCCAAAATAGACTTGTAGACCAATGGTACAGAATAGACAACACAGAGACAAACCACATAAATATGGTTATGTCGTACTAGATAAAGGTGTCAAAAACATACATTGGAGAAAATATAGCCTATTCAACAAATATTGCTGGCAAAACTGAAAATCCATATGCAGAAAAAAGAAATTAAACCTCTATCTCTCATCCTGCACAAAAATCAACTCAAAATGAATCAAAGACTTAGGCACTAGAACAGAGAACCTGTGCCAAATAGGAAAAAAGAAGGCCCAAGTCAGAAGTAATGCTTGTCCATAGAAGTTGAAGAAGGAATAATAGTACTCAAGTTGATTAAACACATTTTTAGATGAAATCAGAGGGTGGAGAAATAACATAGAGGAAGAGGCAGGATACATGTTTCAAAGGGAAGTGCTATTAAAAACAAGATATAGAGAAACCACAAACAAGCCAGGAACAGAGCTGAACCCTCTAGGGAGTTTAGAGTCTCAGAAAGTATCTATAGCTTAGGGACAAAGTTGGCAGCATGACATCCTTGAGGCAAGTAAACAATTTATACTTCAGGGTATAAAGATGTTTGAGGAGGTGTAGATTCAAGCATTTTCTGTAAATATCTGTATATTGCCAACTAATTTTATTTGCTTTCTAAATATTTGCCATAATGAGAATTACAAGGAGCAAGTTTTATGTTTGTTTGTTTAAGAGACAATTGATATTAAATTGGACACAGTTAAGGAACCTTGTCAACAACATAAACTGAGCCTTAGTTTCCACATCCATAAAGCAAGATGTAAATGCCTACATCTTAATTTAATATTTGAGCAATACCTTTATAATGGAGTACAATATTTGCTGCATATCTTGGTCAAAGTAAAATCTCAAAGTTTTAAGCTCATATAACAGGCTTTCACAGGAGAAGGCAACATTTTTCTCATATGTATTGTAAAGCAGAAGAAAAGTTAGGTTTGTTTAGTTTATTGAGCCTTCATTTACTACAAAAGCATTAAGTTCTCTTCATAAGAACTACAATGCCTTAATGACTTTGAATTATGCAACTAAAATTTTGGGAAACTAGTGTGCCCCAAAACTCTATGTTATGACCATTAATTTAGAAACCTGTGAGGAGTGATGGGGAATTAGAGAAGACCAACAGACACTAATAGTGAGAAAGCTGCAATCAAGTATTACACTACCACCAGATGGAGGAGTAGTGAGCCAGAGGCTAGCTCAGTATGTTTATCATATAGGTTTTATCATCAAAAGGGTTTTCTGTGAGAAAGTTTCTTCAGAGCTGGGGGATTGAAAGTCAAAGACTAGCAGACCATTGGAATTATCAATTTGTGCTCATAATTCTCTTATCTCTGGCAGCTGGTGTCTGAACTCAGGGTTAAAACTGATAGGCCCATGCCATGCACAGAGCCTTCTTTAAACAGTGTATCACCCAAGCACTGGGCAGTCTTGACCTGTGCAGGTTGTTCCTAGCCGGGGCATGCAGCTGCTGCTGTAGGACAGTTGAAGACCATGATTCAAATCACCACTCCTGACACTAGGGGTTCCCCCAAATTGTTCAAAAAATTATTTCTTTTTCTGATTCCTTCTTCCCTTCTTCCCTGCCTCTGTAGCTCCCTTCTGTCCCTTACTTACTTACAAAACAATAATTATTGAAGTAAGAAAATTAAGGCTAATTAACAGCTGACTGATTCTGTAATACTTTGAAATAAATTTTTAGAAATTCAGTTCACATTCAATTTGTTTACCCCATAGATACGCATGTGTTTAAATGATGTTTGCAACCTTTAGAAATTACAAATTCTCATAATCCAAAGCTTGTGGTTGTGTTACTCTGTAGCAGATTAATCTGTCTTTAGCTAAGTTAACACTATTATTTTGCATTCTTTCTTTAATGAGTTCTTTGAATACCTATGATCATGATATACTGTCTTCCTGATAGTGCATTTATAATAAATAGATACAAAAAATTAATTTAAGGCAGAAACCCAAAATCAAATACTAAACACAAAAATAACAAAAACAGAAACAAAGTCTGAAAATTTGCATTCACCTATCTTTTTCCCTACATTTCCTTATTTATCCCATTATAACTGTACTATCTTCACAATGTAACACTCTAATTTATCCTATTATTTTGTCTCTGGAATTAGAAAAAAATTGTAACAAATTATTCTATAGTACAATTATGAATATTGATTATATTTACCTGGCAAAACTAAATTATTGAGACTTTTGTGTTATCAGAGAAACAGAATTTGAAACTCTGCATAGAGGAGGGAAAAGCACTTGTGAAAGTTAAGGCCAAAAACTTTGGAAAGAGGGAGAACTTGAAATTCAATTCTCTATTCAAGGTGTTATAATAGATGAAATCATACTCCACAAGGCCTTTTGTGAGAGCTTTATTTCATTTAACATGATATTTTCAATGTTCAGCAGCATTGTAATATGTAAGTATTCCTTTTCATACCCAAAGGATAATGGTTTTTATGTAATTTTTTATATATGACAGTAGAATGCATTATAATTCTTATTACATATAAATAGCACATTTTATTTATACCACTGGTTGTATAGATAGTATATTTACACAAATTTGAGTCTTTATACATGAATTTTGGATAGTAATGATCATCACATTACACAATCATTAATTACCCCATGCACCCTCTCTTCCCCTCCAACTTCTCTGGCCTATCTAGAGTTTCTTAATTCCTCCCATGCTCCTGCTCCCTATCCCACTATGAATCAGCCTCCTTATATCAAAGAAAACATTTAGCATTTGTTTTTTTGGGATTGGCTAACTTCACTTAGCATTATCTTCTCTAACTCCATCCATTTACCTTCAAATGTGACGATTTCTTTTATTGCTGAGTAATATTCCATTGTGTATATATGACACATTTTTTATCTATTCATCTATTGAAGGGCATTTAGGTTGGTTCCACAGTTTAGCTAATGTGAATTGTGCTGCTATAAACATTGATGTGGCTGTGTCACTGTAGTATGCTGTTTTTAAGTCCTTTGGGTACAGACCGATGAGAGGGATAGCTGGGTAAAATGATGGTTTCATTACCAATTTTCCAAGAAATCTCCATACTGCTTTCCATATTGGCTGCACCAATTTGCATTCCCACTATCTGTGTGTAACTGTAGCTTTTCCCCAAATCCTAGCCAACGCTTATTTTTGTTTGTGTGCATAATACTTAGCATTTAGACTGGAGTGAGATGAAATCTTAGAGTGGTTTTGATTTGCATTTCTCTAATTGCTAGTGATGATGATTATTTTTTCATGTATTTGTTGACTGACTATACATCATCTTCTGAAAAGTGTCTCTTCAGGTCCTCGACCCATTTATTGATTGGGTTATTTGGTTTTTTTTTTTTTTTGGTGTTTAGTTTTTTTGAGTTCTTTATATACTTTTGTGAATAGTGCTCTATCTGATGTGTGAGGGGTAAAGATTTGCTCCCAAGACCTAGGCTCTCTATTCAACTCACAAATTGATTCTTCTGCTGAGAAGAAACTTTTTAGTTTGAGTTCAAGCCATTTATTGATTCTTGATTTTACTTCTTGTGCCATAGGAGTCTTATTCAGGAAGTTGGGCCCTAATCCCACATGATGGAGATTAGGCCTACTTTTTCTTCTATTAGATGCAGGGTCTCTTGTATTTCTAATTCCTTGATCCACATTTTGAGTTGAGTTTTTTTTTTTTTTGTATGGTGAGAGATAGGGGTTTAATTTCATTTTGTTACATATGGATTTCCAGTTTTCTCAGCACCATTTGTTGAAGAGGCTATCTTTTCTCCAATGCATGTTCTTAGCTCCTTTTTCTAATATAAGGTAAATCTAGTTTTGTGGATTAGTCTCTGTGAAGTTGTTTCTACTGTCTTCTTTACCTACCTGTAAAATGGCAACAATAATTCGTATCACCTCATGTTGATAATTTTTCTATGTTCTTTTTACATATAAATAACAGTTGACTGTAATTGTATATATTTATACAAACAAGAAGTATATCTCATTCATATTAGGTTCCCAGTCCAGTGTCTATTCATGTTGTGGAGATTGATAACTTCTTATATTTATATAATTAGTTTTATTTATCTATTAATCAGTCCATGTATATTAGTATTATTTAAATTTCTTCATTATCATAAAAATACCTTTATGAACATTCAAGTATAAGTCTTTGTGCCTCATAGATTTTAACTTAATTTTCCTGTATATATTATTAAGAATGGAACTAAGTGGTTCGTATGGTAACTATGTGGTAAATAGTTTGAGAAACTACAAAACTCTTTCCCAAAGTTGTATTATTATACATTCCCATATTTAGAGTGAGTTTTCCATTCATTTCCTCTCTCTTCATCCTTGAAATATTCATTATATATTGCCTTTTAAAATTTTGTCATTTGTTGCATGAAGTAGAAAAATGATAAATACATTTCATTCTTGTTTTGATTTTCATTATTTGAATGACAATTTTAATATTAATGTGTTTATTATCAATTTGTCTATTATCTACATATAATTGTCCATTCAAATAACTTACATTTTTTAAATTTGTATTATCTTATTATTGCTAATTTTTAAACATCATATATTCAGAATATATGTCCTCCTTCAAACCCAGAATTTTGTAATGTTTTCTTCCATTCTATAGTTTGTACTTTCAATTATTTGAACACTTCAGAGGAGAAAACTTCAAATTTTGAGAAGGCCCAGTTTGTCTATTTATTTATTTATTTATCTATTTATTTATTATCACTTATGAATTTGGTAGAGTATTAAAGAAATAACTGCCCTAGCTATGACTACAGAGGTATTCTTCTGAGTTTTCTTATTTTAAAATGATACATTTAGGTCTATAATGAATTTTAGTTAATTTCTGGTGTGAGATGGGGGACTGTACATATTCTTTTACTGATGGAAGTGCAGCTGCCCCATTGTCATTTGTTCTGAGCACTATTCTTTCCCCACTGATCTGAATGACACCTTTGCTAAAAATGAATTTACCATGAATTTAAGTGTTCAATTCCAGATGCATCATTCTATTCAATTGAGTAAGACATCAATATTTATGGTATTTTCAACAGTGTCATGAATAATCTGGATTTGTAGTAAATTTAGAAATAAGGAAGTATAGGTCTTCTTATATTGTTAATTTTAATCATTTTGCCTATTCTGGATTTCTTGCTATATTAATTTTAAAATTTTTTGCCAATTTCTAAGAAAAAAGGAAAGCCAGACTTCTGGGAATTGTATATGCATTATGTCAAATATGAAGAAAATTTTAGAAGTATTGCCATTTTAACAATATTATCTTTAAATCCATGACATGGGAATTTTTTCCTTGTGTTCAAATCATTAATATCCTTCAACAATGTTTGTAATTCAACATTTGAGCATTTCACTTCTATATTTCTACATTTTTTGATGCTTTACTAAATAAACTTGCATTCTTAGTTTGATTTTCAGATTGTTCATTTCTGGCATATAGAATACAATTGATTTTTTTTTACATTGCTCTTGTACACTGTAATCTTACTGAGCTCATTTCTTAATTTTAATATCTTTTAATGGATTTTGAAGGGTTTAGTATATGAAAGATTATGCTATCTGCTAACATAGTTTGGGTTATTTCTATTCAGTCAGGATGCCTTTTATCTCCTTTTCTTACTTAAATTGCAGCAGATAAAATTTTCAATATAGGTTTCATAGAGGTATGAAAGTGGATATTATCTTTCTCATGTGTTCAGATAGTATCTACACTTTGTATTAAGTATTATGACAGTAGAGTATTTTTTCATGGATACTAATATCAGTTTGGGGACTTTGCTTCTACTCCTATTTGTTCCCATGCTTTTATCATGAAAGAATGTGTTTTTTTTTTAAATGCTTTTTCTTTACATCATGTTTTCTATATGGTTTAGCTATTATTCTATAAATAAAGCAGATTAGAATGATTGATTTTGAATGGTAAATAAATTTGGTCTTCCTGGAATTAAAATTATTAGTAATAATATATTTCTTATATCATGAATTTGCATAGTTTGGGAAATATTATTATGAGAATTTTGACTTCCAAGTACATTAGAGGTTTTTATAATTTATATGTTGTATTGGGTCAGATTTTTTGGTATGTATATAATGTATATGATACATGGTATGTATATAATGCAGTATATTTATCCATTTACCTGCTACTGGATAGTTAGGTTGTTTTTACTTAGAGGCTATTGTAAATTATACTCAACAAATCATTCCAACTATTACTGTTTCTTAATCCATACTACATGTCTGCCAATTCTAATAAAAACTCAGTGTCTGTCAGACTTTCTGCTTTATCTCTGAATTTCATTGCTCATGTGAGTCTTTCTGAATAAATCGGTCTATGTGCCTTCTTAGATTAACACCTATTCTATTTTTGTTCCTTCTGTTAAGAATTTAGGAACACCTACATACTGTCTGAGCTGATGCATGAATTTCTTTGGCTTCTGGTAGATTTTCCAGAGACCAAGTAACCTGCAGAAATTATTCCGTGATTCAAAACAATACTAAAAATGTCTGTTTTTCACTTCTTTCTCCATGGCTTAATTGCATATGACTTTGTATTTTTATTTCTGTTTTTTTTTTACTCAGTTGATGGTCTTTGTTCTCTGGGTCAATATTTATATCTCTATTATTTTTTTGTCCCTCTGAACTATCTTTTTCTTTGAAATTTAAAAAAAATATAATAATAAAAGTATGCTGGGGATGTGGCTCAAGTGGTAACGTGCTCACCTGGCATGTGCAGGGCGCTGGGTTTGATCCTCAGCATCACATAAAAGTAAAATAAAGATGTTGTATCCACCGAAATCTAAAAAATAAATATTAAAAAAATAATAAAAGTAATATAGTTAATTCATTTGTTTATATTGTCATGATTATATTTCCTATGATCACTTGAAGTTTAAAAAAATATTTATTTAATAATTAACTGTTGTCAATCCCAAATGATGATTGAAATACTTGTAACTTTACTCTGTATAAGCTTGCCAAACAAGAGTCTTATTTTTTGTAACTAAAAATATTTATTTTCTTCAAATAATGACATATCCTCATCAAAAACCTAAAATGTGTGTCTATTTCTTATGAAATAATTTAAGCATCATATTAATTTGCTTTTTTTTTGCTCCCCTGTCAGATATTCATTCTTCTTAGATAAAAATTCAACAATGAATTTTTATGTTAATTTATGTTTATTACATTTTTTTCAGTCCATTCCACATTTTAAACTTAATGACTCAGACTATAAATTTATCAAGACTTTTAAAATATATATATATATATATATATATATATATATATATTATTTATTTATTTGGAATAAAAAACCAGTATGTTTCATAAAATCAACTAAAGAAATTTTCAAAATTTTATTTGCTTATTAATTTATTCTCAGGTAAGTTGAGCAAATATGAATGTTCATTTTTGTTTTTTATGTTAATATGTATTTGTTGCTATCATCTACTGATACAAGATTGAAAATCCATTATGTAATTGATGCTGTCCATATCACATGTTAGCTAGTTTAAATTGGTATTAGATGAATAATTTTTGTTAAAAGGAAACATTTTGTGTTGGTGGATTATATTATAAAGCTTATATTTAGCTGCACATATCATCAATAAACTTAAAGTGTCAGAAGAGAAAATGTCTAGTAACAAGAAATTCTGTCCTTGTGCCACAGTATATATTTTATGTTATCTTACTTTTAGATATATAATGTTTTCAAACATGTAATGAGCTAGGAAAAATGTTCAAAAAACTTATGAGGCAAATAATTCTTAGATAATGCATTTTGAATTTATTATTGCTGTGGGTATATATATATATATATATATATATATATATATATATATATATATATATATATATAACTTTTATGACCAATGTAATTCTGCAACCTGTACACTCAGAAAAATGAGAAATTATAGCCCATCTGATTCAAATGCACAATATGACAAGATCATTGTACTGTGATGTGTAACTAATTAAAACAAATTTAAAAAAGGAAAAAAATAAAAAATAAAAAAATATATGGTTATTGTAAAAAAATGATATCTAAGTTAAATATTAATAGTAGCAAGATTGAAGGTATTATACATGCTTTAAAAGTAGTGAGTATACAACCTTCAATCTTTTATAGAATATAAGCATTTGACCCAGAAGGCTCCTTCTCACTGTATTGTATTGTTTTTCCACAAAGAGAGAATATATAAAAGATAAGGCTGCTGGAAATTTTTTACTACATCAATTCAAATGCCTTGAGCTTGAATTTATTCAGAGGTTAGTTATTGACAGCAAAAGAAAGCCTTTGCCTAGGAAACTCCATTAAGACCTAACATTTAAAAAAATAAATATAAAGAAACAGTTAACTGATTTCTACAGTAACAATTCTATGACTCTAGTCAAAGAATGAAGAGATTATAATTTTAAAATTTTTAGACATATCATTTGTTCTAACAAACATAAAAACAGATTTAATTAAATTTCTGCACTATTTTAACAGAAACCTAAGTGCTTTGCAAAAATTATTCAATAATCTGCTAATGAAACTGTACACTAGAGGAAAATAAGAGGACCGTAATCATAGTGTGAAAAGACTGGGGTAGTATAATCTATTCAGAGACAATTTACATTGCATCTGATAGGAACACATTTCATACACTGTGAATCAGTCAGACTTAGGCTGTGAGCTTCTTAGCTACAGAAATGAAAACATTGGTCCGTTCACTGACTTATGACGGGAGTCCTATGCGTTTTTTGCATAGTAACATAGTGAAAAGTATTTATGAGCTGAACTCTAACCTTAGATTTTAAGGTTGGTTAATTTTGGCAATGACCTGAATCTCCTTTCCCTAGAGTTATTAAAAAATCAAATTTTCTTGGGATACTGAAGTAGGGATTGCAAGTTCAAAGCCAGCCTCAGCAACTTTGTGAGGCCCTGTCTCAAAAACTTAAAAGGGTATGGGATGTAGCTCAGTGGTTAAGAAAGTGGCAATGGGTTCAAACTTTAATCCTGGTGCCAATAAAGAAATAAATAAATTTCCGAAACATGCTACTAACACCATATTGACATACACAATATGATGGTTAGGATGGGTCTGATGATCACTTGCAGGATGTAGGTCAAGTTGATCATGGGTAGATTAAATAGGTATTGGTATGCATTTCTTCTTATATGAGATATTTCAAGTTATCAAATTCAATCAGCTGAGTGGTAGCAGACTGGCAATTGTTTCATGTGTGGCTTTTATCCCTGCATTCCTCAAACTTAAAACCAAACCTGCCATCCCTATTTTCCTTTAAACACTGCTGATGCAGTTAAGCATTTTATATATGTAGTTTCAAATCTTTAACACAGCGATTTTTTTATGTAATCAGTTTCTGACTTTCAAATATCAGGCACTTTGATTACTATTAGAATATGAATAAATAATTAAGAACACAATTGCATTATCCTCCAATGTCTGAACATGGAAAAAATGAGTTGATTAACTCCAACTATTCTGTGTGATAAATATATTGATATAAATTACACACACCAAAAAAAAGTGAATTCACAAAATATTCTCCAGGTTTCATTGTGGGACATTAACTTTGTGAATAAGAATGAGCATATTATATCTGCATATCACTCAAGTGTATAGCAGAGTGTCTGATATAAAGAACTCTTAGCTACACGTTCTTTAATATGGGTTTCAATTAGGGCTCATCTACTAATAAACATAGACAAAATTAGCACTAGATTCTAAGCACTAAATATCAAGATATTTGCCAGTGTACAGAAGCATACAAAATAAAGGAGAAATTGACAATTTGGGTATGGATTATAAATGTACCAGACACATAAGTGTCATATTGCCTTTGTGCTCTAAGATATTAATGTCTGTCAGTTTACCAATGTAATATAAAGTTGATTAGTTTAATGAACTGTATTTCCTGGTCTTGATAATGATATCTACTTTAATTAAAATAAAATTTCATGCCATTGCAAGAAAAATTTTACCATATTATATACTACAACTAGTAACAATAATTTAATTTTACTTTGTTTTTTGGTAAAATAAACTTACATTAAAAGGATTGGTATGTAAATGTGAAAGGGAATCTTTTAATAAAACTCTATTAATATTCAGAATATTCCTTGTTTTTAAAAGTAAAGAAAGAATTGATGGAATAGAGTTGGATAGGCTACATATCAAAATTTTATTCACTCTTGAACAAATTAATATAAATAAATATTTATCTTCCTATTAAAATGTATAAACATGATTTAATATGTTTATATAAAATGAAGCAGAAGCATCATTTGCATTTACATTTAAAGAAAGAAAGAAAGAAGAAAGAAATCAGTGGTTAAATGATTTATCTGGGATAAAAATAATCAGTGGTTATTTGGAGTGCTCAGTAATATACTACTTTTATATGACAAGTTAAATAGTGTGAATTAGTTGGTAATACAACATAGAACATTTGTATCTCAAATAGAAATATTTTACATAAAATCAAGAAAGAAAATTTTAAAGAACATAGCAAGAGGACTGAAGCACCATTTCTCTTATGCTATTCACCTTGTATTGTATTATATTATGCAATTATATAAATTTTTATCTTAATATAACTACTAGAATCCATGCCTATCTTAAAACAAGAAACAATGATAAATAGGTGGTTTTCTACTAGGGAAGTGACATAAGCCATGTCTCTATACATGTCTTTTTAAATCATAAATTCAATGGAAAGAGAAAATCATTTAAAAAAACCTTCATTACACATCTATGCAAGATCTAGGAGTCAGAGTATCTAGTGTACTTCAATTTATATATAAACAAGAGAAACTTCAGAATCTGAGGTACAATAGGAGAGCAAAGAGACAGAGGAGAGGAGAATGCAGTGGAGTTCTATTGGTACCAGGTTAAAATATATATATATATATATATATATATATATATATATATATATATATATATATCCCTGATTAGAATCCTATTCTGAGAGAAAAACAATGAGAACTGGAGAGATTTAGCATAGGACAGCACTGGCTACTACTGGGAAACTAAAGTAGCTTCTCAATTGGTTATTTCCAGCATCAGAGGCACCAGCCTTAGAAAAGCAGGTGTACAAGAACTTGGAAAAGAGGGCTATAAGGAGGGGTTGACTTTTTATAAACAAAAAGAGAATAAAATAAGAATAGAAATTTGAGTTCCCCTGTAAGGAGAGACATAGAGTTCTGAAACCATGGGTGTCATCAACAGAAGTATTTACTGAAATAAATGCAATTTGTTTTATCAACAGTAGAGTTGATCTTATAATATGAAACTCTGTAGAACAATGTAAGTATATCAAATCATAAAAAAAAATTGTTACTGCTTCTCAGAGTCCAAGACATATAATATATTGCACAGAAAATGTCAGGAGTCATACACCAAAAGCTATAAAAGTCACTTTTAAAAGTATAAAAAGAAAACACAGAAAGTAAAAAAGTTTTCACACAATGAAAATATTGAGTAAGCTCAGAAAAATATGAGCAGTACTGCAAAATAAATTAAACATTTTAATCTAACATTTGCAGAAATTAGAATTCATAATGAATCAGTAAGCTATAAAATAAGATAGAATTAAAAATATGAGGTAAAAAAATTGAATAAAGGTATTATCAAATCAAAACACAAGGAAGACAGAATGACAATATGCCCAACTAATAATGTATCACTTTAAAAGGAAAACACTCAAGAGGATAAAATCAAAATACTGCATATTATTTCCATTACCTTGACTCTAACTGCACATCTTCCCCTAATTTTAACACAAACCTGATGTGTGAATGCAGTTCACAAAAAATATCATCCAGTGCTGAGCAATAATACTGAGAATTCTGATTTATATTAATCTGTCTGTGGAAAGTTTTATCATAGAACATAGAAATTGTGTTGCTCTAGGGCTGGGGATGTGGCTCAAGCGGTGGCGCGCTCGCCTGGCATGTGTGCGGCCGGGGTTTGATCTCAGCACCACGTACAAACAAAGATGTTGTGTCCACCAAATACTAAAGAATAAATATTAAAATTCTCTTTCTCTCTCCCTCTCTCTCACTCTTTCTTAAAAAAAAAAAGAAAAGAAATTGTGTTGCTCTTGACGATTTTTTCATGGAAGGAAAGTTGTTTCACAAATTTTTTTTTAGTTTCTCTCAAACTTGCCCTTACATTTAGAAATACCTTATTAAACAATTTTACTCTGATTGATCTTTTTCATCCTTTAATCTTGAATAATGGATTTTTAATTACAAAAGAGTAAAATATACCTCATCTCATATCACAATGTACACACAAGTACCAGATTACTTGTATATTAAAATATAATGTATGAAATGCTAAAACTTTTAAAAACAATATCTGTTGTAATTTTGTGAAGAGAAATGGAAAACAAACAAACAAAAAATACAAAACTGAAAAACAAAACCTGAAAAAGTCGTTTCTGAGACATTAACCACATTGTTGAAGTAGTGTTTATGGAATGGTTCACTTTAAAAATCTTTATTTGCATTAGAAGAACCAATCAAAAGTGGAAATAAAATGAACTGATAATATTTAAATTTTATTAACTCTATAAAAGTGAAAATAAGTTGATGGGATAAAACAGAAAAAAGGACATAAAATAAGATCACTGGTGTTTTCAAAGGTCAAGGGTGAGAGTCATGTATACCATATGAGGCTAATAAAATAAGCAGTAACCTAAATAATTAAACAGGAGACTAAGGGCATTATAACGTTTACAAACATAAGGTAACCATTTGAGAAAAATTAGAACCTTCATAAATAGTAAAATTAGTACAAATGATCAAAAAAAGCATATGGTATAGAAAGAGATATTTAATGTACATTTAAGATCTATGAAAATACAAAACTAAGATATCAATCATGGAGTATTTTAAATTGTATGCTTTCAAAGTATCTCCCTAATAAAATTCTGTTTATTTGGCTCAAGGACTTACCTAAAATAGATTTTGATGAAGTCTAAACGGATGGGCAAAAAATATACCAAATATCTATATTATTAAAATTAGGCAAGTTTCTCAAAATTAGTTTTGAAATGCATAACTTTGAGGAAGATTTGGTCTAATAGTATAATATGCTTGCATAAATATGAGAAACACCCAGACCAGATTTGGTTAAGACAAATTGATGTTCTTATTTACCGTATAAACCTGTCGGGGGTTTTTAGTCCTTGTTCCCTCCCAACCTGCAGGAGAGATGGGGAGAGCACGCCCAAACCAGGAGGAGAAAGGAGAAGAGAGAGAGGAGAAAGGAGAGAGCGTACTGACCACCCGCACCCAGCCCTCCCTCACCAGAGGACAATCAGAGGTGTCAGGGAGACACACAACTAATATAAGGCACAGGAGCCAATCAGGATAAAGGTCAGCAGGGTGAGGAGAGTTCACTTGTACACCCATTCTACAGGCAGGAAGGGGACACACAAGCTGTCCACATGGGCAGAAGTGTTCTGAGCCTCTCCTAGAGGTGGTCCGATTTTTCATCAGAACCCATGGTATAACCTTCTGGCAGATCACCAGGCAACATCTTGGCCATGTGTGGCCCCAAGACCAGGAAGTGACCATCAGTCTGCAAGTTAAGTTTCCTTTTCTCCATCATAGGTTTCTATTTCTCTGACGTAACGTGCCCTACATAAACCAATTTTAGAATTGAAATTTAGGCTTAACAGAAATCAGACACACAAAATATTATTTAATTATGTCATATCAGTTAAAATAATTACAGATTTTTTAATAGTTATCTTAGAGTCCTCTGATTTTTTAGCAAATAATCATTGTCTTTACATAATAAAATAAAATGAAATAATTATAAAATTGAACATTTGCTATTATTTTTTTTCAGACAGTGTTACAAATGAGAAATAGTTGCATTAAAAAGAAAAAGTGTGAAATGTGAAGATAGTTTTTTTTTCAGCTTCTGAGCATTTCATCAAACACTTAGTTGAATTAGGTTTCACACTTTTCTGAACTTAATGTTCCAGGATTTTCTCTAATGACCAAATAGAGCATGTGCACTGAGATGGTGTCTTTCTTCAATAGATGAAGATTGTTTAATATTCAGGACAACTCAAGACAATTAGTATAATGGTAAGAAGAAGTGTGTGGCTATTAGCATATATTTTCTTCATCCAGAAAATTAATTGATCAAATGTACATGGCAGAAAGAGATATTTCACCACCATATGAAGAACTCAGGCCAACAGAGTCACATCTGAATATTTACAACAGAAAGCTTTGAATACATAATGTAAAATATTTGTTAGTGTTTCCCTAATTCTACACAAGAGGCAGAAAAGGCTCACAGTGAAAACAAACAAACAAACAAAAACAGTGGCAATAAACCCACCTTGTGTTACCTAGCTCCCAAACCAAAGGACAAGTTGGTTATAGGCTCTTGTTTTTTGTAAAGTTCATTGCCATATATAGTAAAACAGAAAAATATTTAAAACAACAACAACAAAAATAACAACAGCAACAAAAACAAAAAACTGTTGAATGTTCACAATTTAACAAAACTAGAGAAAATTTCTGTACCTAACAATCAGTAATGTTTCATGCATGGTTTCTACCCTGTTTCCACTGGTTGACATAGAAGTTTTCAACAAATGCCTAGTGTATTAGTGTATTACATGAAGAGTTCAGAGTGGTCTCTAACAACGAGTCAAATAAGTAACTAGAAACAAATCTAATTATTTTCTATCCATGTTTTATGATTAAATATTTTTAATTTACTCATCTGTATGGAAATAACATAATTTTGTGAGTTTTCTTGACTGAAATTGAATGTATGCTACAAAGCCAATTTGATCATGATGGAATCTTGATGTTCCATTGTTGCATATTCCATTGAAGACAGGATTATAAATGAGGGAATTAAAGTATACTTCATTGGTATTCACTTAAAATTATGGTTAGTTTGTCTTATCATATTTACCAAGTAGTCAGTTTTTATTTATGATATTTCCAATATATATCATTACTATAATTAATATATTAATTAATATTCCAATATAATTACTATATTCTTAAAACCATGAAAATTAAACAATTTTGCTTACTTGCTACTTGCAATAAGAAGAATATAAATGCCATTTAGATATCATTTTTTCCTAAGATTTAAAAATATAAAAAAAAATAATAAGAAATGGGCACCCATGCAAACTTAGTAGAAAACCATGGGTCATAAGATGGGTAAAAATTACTCATGTACTATTGAAGAAGAGAGAAATCACTTTAGCATAAGTCTCTGGGGTCAAAAAATGTTTCATATCAATTAAATTAGAATTGAATGTGTTTAAGCAAACTATTTTGAAAGAAAAATGATGAAAGTCAGAAGAAAATATTTGTAAAAATAATGCATACCTGAACATACAAGTATGTCTAATAGACGGTTTAATGGGTATATATTGTTTTGGGCCAGGTTATATGAGAAATGACCAAACAAACTCCATTTTACCCTGAGAATCCATATCATGTAAGAAATGCTTCTCCCATGGGAGAGCCTCACCTCTGTCCCATTAATAGTTACCTTGCATAGCATACTTGACAACACAAAATAGCAATTGTTATACAATGTAAAATTCTTCTTTTTGGTTTACATTTTTCTTGGGCAATGTATCTTGTCAGATATTGATTGTCTAGACATTAGTAACCATTCTCTAACATGTACTAAATAGGGTCATTTTGATCCCCTTCCCTTCTCCTTGCTGCTATACCAACCTGGAACATTACATGGGAAATACCAATTTACCATTGTATTGTCTCTTTAACTGCTCAATTCAGCTTCTTCAACAGCTTGCTTTCACTGTGACAACATGGATAAGTCCAGAGAATGTCATGATAAATGAAATAAATCAGGCACAAAAAGACAAATATTGAATGATCTCACTTTTATGTGACATATGAAAAAGTTACCTCATAGAAGCAGAGTAGAATGGTGGTTACCAGGGGCCGATTGGAAGGAGGAGTAGAGTAGATATTATTCAAAGCATACAAAATTGCAGTCAGTTGGAAAAATTAAATTCAGGAGATCTATTGTACAATATGGTGACTTGGGTGAATAACAATATATTATGTTTGAAAATTGCTAAGAGAGATAATTTGATTGTGATAAATATATAATACAATGGATGTTAATTGTGTGGCTTAAGCTCACCAAAATGTGTGTCTATATCACATATCATTGTTCACCATAAATAAATATAATTTTTATTTGTCAATGAAAAAAAAGATAAATCTGAGAAAGTTTGAATGAGATTAGTCTAAACAGAATATTAAGTATGAGGAAAATAAAATTGGCTTGTGAAAAAGAAAACATTGACTAATTTCATGTCATTGATGCTGTGTGTTTCTGTGTATGTAAAGTGAAATATTATCAGACCCTGAGGGAGAGCTATGAAAAAGAAATAACAGAGAAGAACTTTATGGAACTGAGCAAAATTCAGTGAAAACAGGAACTGGAGATTTGGCAGTAGAACATTGCCAAAGAATATTCTTGGTCATATTTTAAAATTGTCTTTATATCTCCTTTGGGCAACTAAAAGAAAAACACTTGCTGGTCTTTGTATGAAAACCAAGATACAATTCAAACTTCATCACTTTAACATAAAATCTTATCCAACAACAGCTTTAACTGCTTTTTGTCAGGAAGGTTATCCCCAGAAGTTTTCTCACATGTTTTATGCACTTTAAGGAACACACACTAAGAGGGGGAAATGTCTTGCCTGAGTATTGGTGCAAGAGAAATCAAGGATTATTACAAGTGGCATTAATTTTGTTATTGTTGGTCACAACCTAATAGGTCAGAACCTATTGGTTTTTAGTGAGTGTGCTTAAAATCAAATCATCATCATCTGGGCCTGAGGGAATCTGTAAAATCACATCTAGAAGAAACTCAGCAATTTTTCAACAGAAAGTAAATGTACTAGTTGGAACTGGAGAAGAGCAGAAAATAGGGCACAATTAAAATTTGTTTCACATTCTTACATAACTGTCAACATAAAGTACCATTTCAGAAAAGGATCTTTCAGAAAGCAGAAGACTATTTAAGGATAAGGCTTTTCTCAGGAATATAGTGGTGAATTTCACATTGAATTTCTTAGAAATGCCAAAGTGTTGTCAGGTATTACCAAGTGTTAAGAATTTGACTGGGGATCTTGGAAGAATGGTGGAATTCTGGTTAAGAATCTGTAATAACAGGATAGAAGGAAACCTATAAAGGACGGTCAGATGTTGAACAGTATGTAGAGGAATAACCTAATTATTTCATACCACCAAATTTACCAAGTGCTCCTTGCTTCCATACACAAGGTTCATATGCCACAATGCAACAACATAAATATAAGAAAATAGATATTAGAAGAACAAAACAGTGTGATTTTTCAAAAGAAGAAACTCATTTAGATAAAAAAAATTGAGGTAAAAAATTTAAATAAGTGGAAGGGTTAATATGAGAATCAATTTAAATTTTGACTTTCCACCTAATTGATAAATATTATAGAATTTTACATCAATATAGAATTTAAATTCATTTTCTTTTTCTTTCTTTCTTTTTTTTTGTGGGAAGAGGGAGACCAGGGATTGAATTCAGAAGCACTAATCTACTGAGCCACATCCACAGCCCTATTTTGTACTTTATTTACAGTTCATGGCTCCACAAGGAAACACAAGAGAATTATAATTAAAGAAAGTGCATTAATATTCTTAAGAAACAGGTGAGACAGTCGTTCAAATTTTATTAACAAATAATTATATAAGAAAAGTCAAATTTACTTCTAGAAATTTTTTCTCAAGGAGAAGAACAAAGTTTGGAATATTTATGTGACCTTGTTGTAAAAATCTCTCAGTGGATTTGGATCCACTGAATTTTCATAGTGCATCCATATCACCACTGGTGTATTTTGTAGTAAAACAGAAATCAGAGAAAATAAAATAATTTGATATGCACTATATACCTAGAAATTTCTCACACACAACATATATATTAAAATATTATTATTCACATAGTGAATCACCGACATAATGGAGTAGATTTCTTTCTCTCCTCTTGAACAAATGCCATGGACACTAAAGTCAACATGATCTTGAAGTAAAATGAAGATTTAGTGTAGGAATCAGAGGCAAAACCTGGGGGAATGTTTTTGTACTAACTTAAAAAAAAGTGCTTGGATGAGAATGGTGGAGAAATTTAGTATTGAGCTGAAATTTCAATTGTGTTCCTTTTATTGATTTAAGCAGATGAACATTATTTCAAAAGATTACCTATTGATTTACATAAAGCTGTATCTAACACTGGTCGACTCAAAATGGCTTCTAAAGGTTCAAAATTTTTTATCATATTTAAAAGAAAAGATAGTGTAAGTTTAATGCCATAAGAGTTTTACTTCTCTTATTGTGAAGACTAGAGTGATTTATGGAATACCAAATTCTTTGAATAAAATTTTTTTACTGGTCTCTCTTGAGTCATAAATGCTTGGGCTAGCATTACAGTTGCACTAGTTTTCCAATCTCAGCAATTATATATATATATATATATATATATATATATATATATATATATATATATATATCCCAATGTTTTCAGTTTTCTGAACTTATGGCAAATATTATTTGTAGAATTGTTTTAGTATTCCCAGTCAAGAAGCTAAATTCTTTATAGTCCAAAGGAGCCTAGAGGGTTTCAATTACCTCAGTAATCCTCTTACAGACAAAAAGCTGAGTGTGTCAGTATCACAGCACAACTTCATTCTATTTGAGGATTATTTTAGTGTCATTTTGAAACCAGGAATTTGAAACACAGAGAAATCCCATCTGCAGAAACTTGAAATCCAGAATAAACATAATGAATATCAGCATCAAGGTGAGAAATATGGCGGAAATGATAATCAGATCTCAAAATGAGTCACACATGCAACTTCTGCAATCTGTAATTAGCCAGTCATGAGCATCATTAAATGAAAGAAATAAGAAAACTGTTATATTTTATTTGATTCACATAGAATTAATCTACAAAGCAAATAAGTGCTGGAAACTTAGGCCACAAAGAGCCTTTAATCTTGAATCTCAGCTCTAGGAAGGTTTACTTGAAATACCCTAGTGCCTCTGTGTTCTGTGATGTTTCCCCCTGAAGTACTTTGAGGAATTTGTGTATGTAAACTGGCAAAAATAGCTAAGCAAAAAGATAGGCAGCAAGTCTCTCTAATCCTAGAGACTTCAGAAATTATTTCTTAGCTCCTTGGAAATATCAATTACTTCCACTTTATAATAGTGTGAATAATTTGTATATTGCCCTTGGATATAACAATAATTTTATCTATAAAATTGTCATAATACATTAGACCAAAGACCTGGCACTTTCTAAAAGAAAAGTAGGTCCAAATCTCCATTATGACAACTTAGTAACCAAATTCCTCAACAAGACTCTTAAAGCACAAGAAGCAAAATCAAGAATCAATAAATGAGATGGTATTAAATGAAAAAGCTACTTCACAGTAAAGGAAACCATAAAGAATGTGAATAAAGAGCCTACAGAATAAGAGGAAATTTTACCACCTGTACTGCCCCTTAGATAGAGCATTAATCTCTCTCTATTGAAAAATAAAATAAAATAAAATAACACCTAAAAACCCAAATAATCCAATAAAAATGAACTAAGGAACTGAATGGTCATGACACAGAAGAAATACAATCAGTTAACAAATATGTGAAAAACTTTTCAACATCTCTAGCAATTAGAGAAATGCAAGTTAAAACTACAATTGGATTTCATCTCACTCCATTCAGAATGGCAATTATCAAGAATACAAATAACAATAAATGTTGGCAAGGATGCAGAGAAAAAGGTACTCTGATATACTGCTGGTGGGACTGCAAATTAGTGCAACCATTCTGGAAAGCTGAATGGAGATTTCTTGGAAAATTTGGAATGGAATCACCATTTGACCCAGCTGTCCCACTCCTTGGTTTATACACAAAGGACTTAAAATCATCATACCACACACAGCCTCATCAAAACTTATAGCAGCTCATTTCACAATAGCTAAGCTATGGAACCAAACTAAGTGTGCTTCAACAGATGAATGGGTAAAGAAAATGTGTTACATATACATAATGGACTATTACTCAGGCATAAAGAAGAATGAAATTAAATCATTGGAATCTTAGAATCATAGAATAGCATGCTAAGTGAAATAAGCCAATACAGGCTGGGATTGTGGCTCAGTGGAGGTGCACTTGCCTCCCATTTATGAGGACCTGGGTTTAATCCTCAGCACCACATAAATAAAAATAAATAAATAAAATAAAGTTATTGTGTCCATCTACAACTAAATATATATATATATATATATATATACATATATATATATATATATATATATATATATATATATATATATATTTGAAAAAAAGAAGAAGAAAGAGGCCAATCCTAAAAACCAAATGGCCTTATGTGCTCTTTGATATTAGGATGCTAACTCACAATGGGGAGTAGGGAGAATAGAAGTTCACTGGATTAGAAAAATGGGAATGAAGAGAAGGGAATAATGGGAATAAGAAAGACAGTAATGAGTTAGACATAACTTTCCTATATTCATATATGAACACATGTCCAGTATAACTCCACATCATGTACAACAGCAAAAATGAGAATTTATAACCCATACATGTTTTATAGGTCTGTTACTCCCTCCGAAGACCAGCTAATGTCTCCAGGGATGAGCGAGAGGGTAAGTGTCGCCACCTGGCCCACCACCCAACCTGGCCCAGAATCACACAGAGTAGGGAGATGAGTCTACCATGGAGGTGCAATAATCTCAACTTTATTATGTCAGGGACAAGGTTATATAGTGATAGGAGGGACTAAGCAGAGACAGTAGCAAGAAACAATAAGGGGCAGTTACATCACTATCACTAAGGGGCCTAGGCAGATTTCAGATCAAACCATTAGGCAGGACAAAGTTCAAAAGCCTGTGTGTGGGCTAAAAGCCCATGAATGCCAATCCAGCCAGGTCACATATACGGAAATGCTAACCCATGAGGCCGCCTCAGCCAACACCCAATAATGACTGTGGTCCCAAAGGAGGTAAAAGGTCCCAACATATGTCAAAATACATTCTGCTGTCATGTATAACTAAAAATAACAAATAAAAAAATTAAAAATGAATAAAGAATTTGCCCCTCAAAACTGAACTACGCTCTCAGCAGAAGTCTAAGAAATAAATCTCTGTTCTTTATAATAGTTTTAAAAAAAGATTGCCATAATATTGTTTTTATTTTATGGTTATTGATTTTCATATTTTCTTTTTAAAAACATTTATTCACAGATATAAAAGCAGCATAACATGGTTTTAAGTGTTTATTATTTTGTTTTTATATTTAAGTTTAATCTACTATATTTTTGTTAAATTTCTTGACAATTCTTAATCAGTGATATACATGGTATCATGATTTTATTTCATCAAATGATATGCAAACAGTCATGTTGAAATTTTAATGAAAATTTTATTAAATACATAATTCTGTTGGAGAAAGGCTACCATGTTTTCCTATGTGTGAACATGATTTGTTTTTAAGTAATTTAATTTGTTGTTAATACTTCTATGTAAAATACCACACTATAATTGCTCAAAGAGCTTCTGAATCAACTTTGTTACAAATATTATTTGGTACCTTAAACATTTGTTGTATTTGTGTATGTGTTGCTATTATATTTCTAATGTTTCTTCATTCATTCCTCGTTTATTTATTTCTTGATTTTTTTGCAGTGTTGGAGATAAAAACCTTAGCTTTGTTCTTTCTGTTGTCAGTCACTCAACCACTGAATTATATTCCAGTTCTATAGTTTTATTTAAATCATATTAATTTTATATAGCATATATGCAGACAAAATTAATTGTTTATTTAAAACTCACAAAATCTCTTATTAATTCTAACAATTTATATTAACATGCTTTATTTTTCAATCATGCATGTGTATTATATTCTCCAATGTATTAACATCATGAATTTAATTATGTAATGGTACAATCTTCTTTTCCTTTTGTATTTTTTTTTAAATTTTATCTCTGCATTTATATCTCTATACCATTTAAATATTGTTTTCTTCCTTAAATATGATTTTGGGCATTATTTTATTAGTTACTTTTAAAGTTAATATTTGATATTTTAAATGTTAAGAAATTGAAAATGCTGCCATTGTACTCCCAAGTCAAAGATTTTTAAAAATTATTAGTTCTCATCACCTTCAATTAGATTATTTTTACACATTTAACTACTATTTATCTGCTTAAAGTTCATAATTTTAGACATCATTTTCTTCTTCTTTCTCTTCTCAACCTCCTATCAAAATTATAATTTTTAATTTTTTTATTTGAATTGATTCTTTTTTAGTTTTACATAACATTTGGATTTATTTTGAGAAATTATAAATGCATAGAATATAACTTGCTCTAATTTGGACTATAGTGCTTCTTTTTCCCCTTACCTACTCGCTCTCCCTTTTCCCTTTCCTCTATTCTACTGATCTTTCTGCTATTATAGAGGGTGTTTTTTTTTTTAAATTTTTAACTAATATGTTGCAGATATACAGATATGTGAAAAATAATTCAAAATAAGGGTGGAAACATTTAACAAATAATTCTGGGGAAACTGGAAATCCATATGCAGCAATATGAAATTAAATTCAAACCATGCACAAAACTCAACTCAAAGTGGACCAAGGATCTTTAAATTAGACCAGAAGAATAGAGGGAAAAAAGCCTTCATCATTTTGGATTAGGTCCTAACTTCCTTAACAAAACTCCTAAAGTGCAAGAAATAAAATCAAGAATCAATAAATAGGATGGATTCAAACTAAAAAGGTTCTTCTCATTACAGGAAACAATCAATAATGTGAAGAAAGAGCTTACAGAGTGGGAGAAAATATTTTCCACATACACTTCACACAGAGCACTAATCTCCAGGATATATAAAGAACTGGAAAAACTTAACACCAACCAACCAACCAACCAACAAACAAACAACTAACCCAGTCGATGGACTAAAGAGCTGAACAGATAGTTTTTTAGTAGAGGATATACAATTGATCAACAAATATACAAAAAAAATGTTCAACATCTCTAGCAATTAGAGAAATGCAAATCAAAACTATTCTAAGATTTCATCTTATTCCACTCAGAATGGTAGTTATGCAGAATACAAACAACAATAAGGGTTAGTGAGGATGTAGGGGAAAAAGGTCAACTCATACATTGCTGGTGGGACTTAAATATGGAAAGCAGTATGGAGATTCCTTGGAAAACTGAGAATAGAAACACCATTTGACCCAGGTAGCCCACTTCTCTGTCTATTCCCAAAACACTGAAAATCAGCACACTACAGTGATGCAGCCACGTAAGTGTTTACAGCAACTAAATTCACACTAGCTAAACTGTAGAACCAACCTAGATGTCTTTCAATAGGTGAACAGATAAAAAAAATGTGGTAGTATATATACAATGGAATATTATTAAGCATTAAAGGAAAATAAAATCATGGCATTTTCAGGTAAATGAACTGAATTTGAGAATACCATGATAAGCAAAACAGTCAATGACATAAAACCAAAGGGCAAATTATAAGTGGATGCTGATCCTCAATGGGGGGGGGATGAGAAGAATAGAGGAACTTTTTAATATTTATTTTTAGTTGTAGTTGGACACAATAACTTTATTTTATTTATTTACTTTTGTGTAGTGCTGAGGAAAGAATCCAGGGCCTCACATGTGCTAGCTGAGTGCTCTACAGCTAAGCCACAACCCCAGCCCACATGTTTACACTTTTTAATGATTAAATTATCATATCCATCATGGCCAACACTTATTTCTTTGTAATGACAATATTCAACATCCTCTCTTCAATCTATTAAAATATACATCTAATTACTGTGAACTCTAGTAATAAACTACAATAGGTCATCAACTTGGATTTAACTTAGTTTTCACTGATCATATGAATTACAAGTTTACTGATTTGCAAAGATTTTTTATCCTCATTATTAAAATTAATTTTAAGATCAGTGGATCTATGTAGAGAACTATTTTCTTTCAGCTTTAAGTTATGATTGCATATATTTTATCTTAAATCACTGCTTTTGGGAAACCTCATATCAAATGTTAAGGGTTTTTTGTAGTTAATCTTTCTTTCTCCCTGATTTAATGTAATAAAATTATATAAATAGTTATATTATATTAAAAAATTTATTTAACTATAGTTTCATTATGGATTCCTATTCAAAATATTTATTTTCTAGTGTTTTTTAGTTATGATTTCATACCTTTTATATGGCTAGAAAATTTTCACCTTTCATGACTCACTTCCCTCTCTGTCCTTTTCAGTCCCTAGCCCTTCTCATTTTACTGTTCTTTCATATTTCTAACATTATTGTTTCTCCAAATGCTCTTCTATTTAATGCTTTTAAATATACCTTTATCATAGAAAAAAATTACTCATTTATGACAAAGCTGGTGCTTTGTTTACTAATTGATTTTGTTTCTGAATTAATTTTAAATTTAGAGTCACATATTTTTTTCCTCTTCCCATCATCATAATTTGTTCTTTTTGCATAGTTTATTAATAAATTTCTTCATTTTTGTCCTGCAAGGTTACTTTACATAGTTTTCACAATAAATGGCTGTGAGAATTACAGGCACGCACCACGTCCTATTTATTAGTTGCATTGCTTTCCATACATAAAACTTGCTTTATTTTGTGTCTGATGAATTAGTATTTGATCCTATTTAAGTGAACTTATAATTTGATAATATGTAAGTATCAGTATCAAGGAATATTTTTCTTAATTCAGAGAAGTCTTCCACTTATTTCTGAAAACCACAAGAAACATTAGTAAGCAGCAAAAATTTAATTTCTTGGCATGGGTATAGTTTTTTTCAATAAATAATGTAAATTCATGAACAAATTAGTTCTTTCTTGATTGAAGGTCTGCAGAGAAATTTGAGAAGGATATACGTGACATAGAAGAAAGTTTTCTACAAATGTATAAAAAATATAATCTGTAGCTGTTTGCCTAGGCAAATCTGGGCACTTCTGGCCTGCCGTCTTTCTAAATGGCACTAGAAAAATCAAGGTAGGTAACTCATGGAATTTTGTATTGTGTTGCATTTTTTATTTATCATTATTACCACCTAGAGTAAGCCAAGTGTTGGAAATAGCTAGGCGGTACTCTTTTGGTCATGCTTTAATAGGTCTGGAATCAAGGTTGTTTAGGCATCCCTGTGTTGATACTGTCTCCTCTACCTCCAAACAGCAGACTAGAATAGGTAGACAAGGTTTGTAGGTGAAAGTCATGTGAAATGTTCCTTGTATCTCATGCAATGGTGCTTAACAGACTCCTAGTGAAGGATATTGATATTTTCAATACAGATAATAAATACCAGGATGCATTACCAAAAGAAGGGATTTTTATGATGCGATTATATGAACTAGGCCACTGGTATGCTTGGGTTATAAATTTCCATAGATTCCAGACATCCTACCAATTTGCTTAAGAGAAAGCTGGAAGAATGAATGCAGTCCTGAAAGCAAAATAATTTTTCTATAGGAAAAAAGAAAAAGAAAAAGAATTGGGCACAAGAAAAAGTATGGTGACTGGGATTGTGTCTCAGTGGTAAATGCTTGCCTAGCATGTGTGAGGCCCTGGATTCAATTCTCAGCACTACATATAAATAAACAAAATAAACCTTCATTGACAATATATTATATATATGTCTGTGTGTGTTTGTCTGTGTGTGCATGTGTGTGTGTATGTGTTTGTTAAAAAAAAAAAGGAAAAAGTATGGGATAGAAGACAAGTAAAAAGGGCATGTGACTTCAGAGAAACACAGTATACTGGCAAAATATCCAGGAAGGAGGACAAAAGTGTCCTTCTGGAAAAATTATGGTAATGATTAATCATAGTAAAAGATAAACCACTAAGAAAGATTGTACGGTTTACAGGGATCCAATGTATTTTCACTGTTGAGTCTCTGTCCAGGGAATTTTAGCACTGAGAAGAGGGAGAAAAAGTAAAACCACTGTCACCACAATAAAGCCTAACAGTTGTGTGAGGAGACACAAACTCAACAAAAAGAAGCACATCCTAGGTGCATGTATCACTGCACATATGGTGCAACATTACGTTGTGTAAAACCAGAAAAATGAAAAGTTGTACTTCAATTATGTGCAATGAATCAAAATGCATTCTGCTGTCATATATACCTAATTAGTTTAAATAAATTAATAAAAAAGAAGTGCTGGGAAATGTAAAGAGGGAGAAAGAAATATTGAATTTAAGTTTTCAAACTTTATTGATTAAATTGTGACCGGCAGAACTGGAAATTGGCCAAAAGCTCTAGAGCATGTTTTTTAACTCACTAGTTTTGGATGATCCCAGAGCTCACTGGCATGATAAATCTAACATGACAAATGTAAATATTCTCCAAGTCATTAAATGATGTAAACCTAACATAGAGAGTTATATGATACTGTTTTTTTAAAAAAGGATGTCCTTCTATTACATGGCAATTTGTCATGTGTACATGAAATATTATTTCTCAGAAACTGAATATGTTTCTCAAAGTTAAGAATATCTAAAAAAAAAAAAACAGAGCGAGAGGGAGACTTAAATCTATTCATCATGTGTGGAAAGACAAAGTTAGAATGAGAAAATATTTTAAATAGTTTTTTTGATCCCTCTTCCTTGGGATTTTGATAATTAGGGGTTTAACTGAAAGGACCAGTTGTTTTCCTCATCAGAAACATGTAACTGAAACATTATCATAGAGGTCATCAAGAGTTCTCAAAATCAGATTTGAGAGCTGAATGTGCTGAGCAAGTATTTATTTTTCTTTCTTTCTTTCTTTTTTTTTTTAAATTTTCACTTTAAGAATGCTATGCTGAAACTTTCACAAGTGTGGTATTCATATAAAAATACAGAGAATAGTCATGCAAAACTATGTTTTTCAAATTTTATTGTGCATTTCAAACTAAATAGTGTAATGATTGCTGAAGAATAAATAAAATTGCCTTAAAACTGATAGATAATTCAGGAATGATATACCCATTTATTAATGTTCTTATATATTTGTGAAGTTTCCCTCAATTTTTCTTTGGAATATTTATTTCCAAAATTACTCTGATTAACATACTACTCTAAGCCATCTCTCTATTTTTTACAAAATTCTATTAGTCACACACACATAATAATCCCTCTTTTAGAGATGAAGAATCAAAACTGAGAAACTAAATATTTATTTGTGATGTTGTATTTGTGATAGAAGAATAAAGCTATAAACATAGTTTACCTGTATTGACCAGACTCTATAACCTTTTAAACTTTTCCTAAAAATAATTCCTGAAATACCAATGTATAGATTCATTTTGAAGCACTATATAACTATATAGTGAAAATATGAAATATTTTCCACAAAGGAGATCTAAATATGAATTTCACCCACAAAAGCATTGTGTTTATCAACTTTTTGTTTCATTATGACAAAAAACCTGAGAAAATCAACATACAGGATGAGAGATTTCTTTTGACTCTTCTTTCAGACATTGTAGTCAATGGTCTCTTGTTCCAGTGTCATTAGACTTTGGGTGTGAAAGAACCTCAAGGCAAGGAGTGAGAAAGCAGAGAGAGACCAAGGGGCCAGGGTCCCAATGTATGCTTCAAGGACACATTCCCAAGGATCTACTTCCTCCAACTGGAACTCTCAATAGCACCATTAGATGTCGACCACTGTCCATACTGTGATAAGGAAGAATAAAATACTTTTCTTATACAAAGAAAGAAAAAAAAGTAAGGATATTAAGTATTGAAATCACTAAATAGGGTATGCCTGTTGTGTATGTATGAGTAGTTGAAATATGTTTTTTAGATATAACATGTATTCTGTTAATGACATTTAAAACATTAAGTTTTATAAGAAATGAGAAAATTTGGCCATTGTATGTACTAACTAGTTGAAGGATATTATATCATGTTTACAGAAAAATGAACTTGATTTTCTGATAGGATGGGAATTAATTTATACAGCAATATAAGTGATATGTGTTAGCTGACATATCATGTGCTGCCTCGTTTGTAAATGAATGCCATTTACATGTATAAACAAATGTATGCACTTTTTATGTTTGTGCATAAATATTTTTGTGAATTTGTAAGACACATTATCTACTCCCAAATTAGCATTTTACTGAGACGCCTTCAACACTTTTGTTTTTAGGCAATTATATTATTACTTCATTATCTTTGTTTCTATATCCTTAAATGATATCAATGATTATTTAATGTAGATTTGCCATAAGACTAATGCTTATGTTTGGTTCATACTTCTTCCATGGCACTATAATCACAGATGGAGAAAACTGCAAAATTTTATAGGACTTTTAATAGGAAAATTAATGCAAGCTACAAATAAGTGGCTATTGAACTATTCATCTCTATTTATGGTAGAAAATGTTCACAAATCTGTTAACATTTCAAAATCTCAGATTGCAAGTGATTCTGATGCTCAAAACCAAAACAGTAGCGGCCAGCCAGACACATCGCCCCGCCCCGGTTGGGGGAGGGGAAGAGCCGCCGGGCGCCTGGAAGGTAGGCAGACCTGCGACTCACCAGCAGATCAGGCCCAGCAACCCGCGGAGCGGCAGAGCCACCCCCGCACCTGCAAGGTAGGCGCACCTGCCACCCACCGGCAGGTCAGGCCCAGAAACTCTCGGAGGGACACAGCTGCTTCACACGCGTGCAAGCTAGGTGGAACCATGACCACCGACAAAACAGGCCCAGTGGCCCGCCAGACACATCCCCCCTGTTGGGGGAGGGGCAGAGCCACCGGGCGCCTGCAATGTAGGCGGACCCTCGACCTACAACCAGAACAAGCACAGCAATCAAAGAGTGGCAGAGCCACCCCCCGAGCCTGCAAGGTAGGCAGACCTGCGACCCACCGGCAGGTCATGCCCAGAAACCTGCGGAGGGGCACAACTGAACACACGCCTACACTGTCAAAACAGGCCCAGTGGCCCGCCAGACACATCGCCCCGGTTGGGGGAGGGGCAGAGCCGCCACAAGCGCCTGCTAGGTAGACAGACCTGCAACCAACAGAAAGAACAGGCCTAGTGGCCAGCAGAGGGGCAGAGCCACTGCTCACGCCAGCAAGGTAGGCGAACCTGTGACCACTGAAAGAGCAGGCCCACCGAAAGAACAGGCCCAGCGGCCTGCCGGCATGGTAGGCACATTGCCCCAATTGGAGGAGGGGCAGAGCCACCGCCAAAGCCTGCGAGGGAGACTTTGCAACTATACAAGAGCAATATAAATATATAGGGGGAAAAATCAATAACACAACAGTTTCACCAAGCAGAAAGAAATGTGATCAGTATGAAAAGACAAGGAAAGAAAGGACCACAAGCAATGCAGGTCAACTCAACTTTAGAAGAGGTAATATCTGCAGCAGATGGAATGTCAGATAAAGAATTCAGGATATACATGCTTCAGATGATCTGGAGTCTCAAGGAAGACATTAGACAGCAAAATCAGACAATGAAAGACCACTACGACCACTTTGACAATGAATTACATAAACAAATCCAAGAAGCAAAAGATCAATTATACAGGGAGACAGAGGTTATAAAAAACAAACAAACAGAAATCCTGGAAATGCAGGAAGCAATAAACCAACTTAAAAACTCAATTGAGAATACTACCAGCAGAGTAGAACACTTAGAAGATAGAACATCAGACAATGAAGACAAAGTATTTCAACTGGAGAAGAACATAGACAGCTCAGCAAAGCTGTTAAGAAACCATGAGCAGAACATTCAAGAAATATGGGATAACATAAAGAGACCAAACTTAAGAGTCATTGGGATACAGGAAGGTATAGAGGTCCAAACCAAAGGAATGAGCAATCTATTCAATGAAATAATACAAGAAAACTTCCCAGACTTGAAGAATGAGACAGAATCCCAAATCCTAGAAGCATACAGGACGCCAAATATGCAAAATCATAAGAGATCCACACCTAGACACATTATAATGAAGATGCCCAACATACAGAATAAGGAGAGAATTTTAAAAGCTACAAGAGAAAGGAAGCAGATTACATTTAGGGGTAAACCAATCAGGATAACAGCTGATCTTTCAACACAGACTCTGAAAGCTAGAAGATCCTGCAATAACCTATTTCAAACACTGAAAGAAAATGGGTTCCAACCAAGAATCGTGTATCCAGCGAAATTAAGCTTCAGGATGGAAGATGAAATTAAAACCTCCCATGATAAACAAAAGTTAAAAGAATTTGCAGCTAGAAAACCATGTCTTCAAAACATCCTCGGCAAAATATTACAGGAAGAGGAAATGGAAAATATCAATGAAAACCAACAACGGGAGGTAGTACAGTAAAGGGGGGGGAATAATCAAAGAGGAAAACAAACTATGTTTAGTAACATAAATAAACAAATATGGCTGGAAGAACAACCCATATCTCAATAATAACCCTAAATGTTAATGGCTTAAACTCATCAATTAAGAGACACAGGCTAGTAAAATGGATCACAAAACAAGACCCAACAATATGCTGCCTTCAGGAGACGCATTTGATAGGAAAAGACATACATAGACTGAAGGTGAAAGGTTGGGAAAAATTATATCACTCATATGGACTTCGGAAACAAGCAGGAGTGTCCATACTCATATCAAATAAAATAGATTTCAAGCCAAAGTTAATCAAAACGGATAAAGAAGGACACTACATACTGCTCAAGGGAACCATACACCAACAAGACATAACAATCATAAATACATATGCCCCAACCAATAGTGCAGCTATGTTCATCAAACAAACTCTTCTCAAGTTCAAGAGTCTAATAGACCACCATACAATAATCATGGGAGACTTCAACACACCTCTCTCACCACTGGACAGATCTTCCAAACAAAAGTTGAATAAGGAAACTATAGAACTCAATAACATAATTAATATCCTAGACTTAATTGACATATATAGAATATACCACCCAAGATCAAGCAGTTACACTTTTTTCTCAGCAGCACATGGATCCTTCTCAAAAATAGATCATATATTATGTCACAGGACAACTCTTAGACAATATAAAGGAGTAGAGATAATACCATGCATCTTATCTGATCATAATGGAATGAAATTGAAAATCAACGATAAAACAAGTAAGGAAAAATCCTGCATCACTTGGAGAATGAACAATAGGTTACTGAGTGATCAATGGGTTATAGAAGACATCAAGGAGGAAATTAAAAAATTCTTAGAGATAAATGAAAACACAGACACAACATATCGGAACCGATGGGACACACTGAAAGCAGTTCTAAGAGGAAAATTTATTGCTTGGAGTTCATTCCTTAAAAAAAGAAAAAAACAACAAATGAATGATCTAATACTTCAACTCAAAATCCTAGAAAAAGAAGAGCAAAACAACAGCAAAAGAAGTAGAAGGCAAGAAATAATTAAAATCAGAGCTGAAATTAATGAAATCGAAACAAAACAAACAATTGAAAAAAATGACAAAACTAAAAGTTGGTTCTTTGAAAAAATAAATAAAATTGACAGACCCTTAGCCATGCTAACGAAGAGAAGAAGAGAGAGAACTCAAATTACTAGCATACGGGATGAAAAAGGCAATATCACAACAGACACTTTAGAAATACAGAAGATTATCAGAAATTATTTTGAATCCTTATACTCCAATGAAATAGAAGATAGTGAAGGCATTGATAAGTTTCTTAAGTCATATGATCTGCCCAGATTGAGTCAGGAGGATATTGACAACCTAAACAGACCAATAGCAATTGAGGAAATAGAAGAAACCATCAAAAGACTACCAACTAAGAAAAGCCCAGGACCGGATGGGTATACAGCAGAGTTTTACAAAACCTTTAAAGAGGAACTAATACCAATACTTTTCAAGCTATTTCAGGAAATAGAAAAAGAGGGAGAACTTCCAAATTCATTCTACGAGGCCAACATCAGCCTGATTCCTAAACCAGACAAAGACACTTTAAAGAAAGAAAACTACAGACCAATATCTCTAATGAACCTAGATGCAAAAATCCTCAATAAACTTCTGGCGAACCGGATACAAAAACATATCAAAAAAATTGTGCACCATGATCAGGTAGGATTTATCCCTGGGATGCAAGGTTGGTTCAATATATGGAAATCAATAAATGATATTCACCACATCAATAGACTTAAAAATAAGAACCATATGATCATCTTGATAGATGCGGAAAAAGCATTCAACAAAGTACAGCATCTCTTTATGTTCAAAACGCTAGAAAAACTAGGGATAACAGGAACATACCTAAATATTGTAAAAGCAATCTACGCTGAGCCTCAGGCTAGAATCATTCTGAATGGAGAAAAACTGAAGGTATTCCCTGTAAAATCTGGAAGACAGGGATGCCCTCTCTCACCACTTCGGTTCAACATAGTTCTCGAATCACTGGCCAGAGCAATTAGACAGACGAAAGAAATTAAAGGCATAAAAATAGGAAAAGAAGAACTCAAATTATCACTATTTGCAGATGACATGATTCTATACCTAGCAGACCCAAAAGGGTCTACAAAGAAACTATTAGAGCTAATAAATGAATTCAGCAAAGTGGCAGGATATAAAATCAACACGCATAAATCAAAGACATTCCTGTATATCAACAACAAATCCTCTGAAATGGAAATGAGGACAATCACCCCATTCACAATATCCTCAAAAAAAATAAAATATTTGGGAATCAACCTAACAAAAGAGGTGAAAGACTTATACAATGAAAACTACAGAACCCTAAAGAGAGAAATAGAAGAAGATCTTAGAAGATGGAAAAACATACCCTGTTCATGGATAGGTAGAACTAACATCATCAAAATGGCGATATTACCAAAAGTTCTCTATAGGTTTAATGCAATGCCAATCAAAATCCCAATGGCATTTCTTGTAGAAATAAAGAAAGCAATCATGAAATTCATATGGAAAAATAAAAGACCCAGAATAGCAAAAACAATGCTAAGCAGGAGTGTGAATCAGGCGGTATAGTTATACCAGACTTCAAACTATACTACAGAGCAATAGTAACAAAAGCAGCATGGTACTGGTACCAAAACAGGCGGGTGGACCAATGGTACAAAATAGAGGACACAGAAACCAATCCACAAAATTACAACTATCTTAAATTTGATAAAGGGGCTAAAAGCATGCAATGGAGGAAGGACAGCATCTTCAACAAATGGTGCTGGGAAAACTGGAAATCCATATGCAACAAAATGAAACTGAATCCCTTTCTCTCGCCATGCACAAAAGTTAACTCAAAGTGGATCAAGGAACTTGATATCAAATCAGAGACATGGTGTCTGATAGAAGAAAAAGTTGGCTATGATCTACATACTGTGGGGTCGGGCTCCAAATTCCTCAATAGGACACCCATAGCACAAAAGTTAATAACTAGAATCAACAAATGGGACTTACTCAAACTAAAAAGTTTTTTCTCAGCAAAAGAAACAATAAGAGAGGTAAATAGGGAGCCTACATCCTGGGAACAAATCTTTACTCTTCACACTTCAGACAGAGCCCTAATATTCATAATATACAAAGAACTAAAAAAAATTAGACAATAAGATAACAAATAACCCAATCAACAAATGGGCCAAGGACTTGAACAGACATTTCTCAGATGAGGACATACAATCAATCAACAAGTACATGAAAAAATGCTCACCATCTCTAGCAGTCAGAGAAATGCAAATCAAAACCACCCTAAGATACCATCTCACTCCAGTAAGATTGGAAGCCATTAGGAAGTCAAACAACAACAAGTGCTGGCGAGGATGTGGCGAAAAGGGTACTCTTGTACATTGCTGGTGGGACTGCAAATTGGTGCAGCCAATTTGAAAAGTAGTATGGAGATTTCTTGGAAAGCTCGGAATGGAACCACCATTTGATCCAGCTATTTCCCTACTCAGTCTATTCCCTAAAGACCTAAATAGAGCATGCTACAGGGACACTGCTACATCCATGTTCATAGCAGCACAATTCACAATAGCAAGACTGTGGAACCAACCTAGATGCCCTTCAATAGACGAATGGATAAAAAAATGTGGCATTTATACACAATGGAATATTACTCTGCATTAAAAAATGACAAAATCATAGAATTTGGAGGGAAATGGATGGCATTAGAGCAGATTATGCTAAGTGAAGCCAGCCAATCCCTAAAAAAAAAATGCCAAATGTCTTCTTTGATATAAGGAGAGTAACTAAGAACAGAGTAGGGACGAAGAGCATGAGAAGAAGATTAACATTAAACAGGGATGAGAGGTGGGAAGGAAAGGGAGGGAGAAGGGAAATTGCATGTAAATGAAAGGAGACCCTCAGGGTTATACAAAATTACATAAAAGAGGTAGCGAGGGGAAAGGGAAAAATAATACAAGGGGGAGATATGAACGGCAGTAGAGGGGGTAGAGAGAGAAGAGGGGAGGAGAGGGGAGGGGAGGGGGATAGTAAAGGATAGGAAAGGCAGCAGAATACAACAGACACTAGTATGGCAATATATAAATCAATGGAAGTGTAACTGATGTGATTCTGCAATTTGTATACAGGGTAAAACTGGGAGTTCATAACCAACTTGAATCAAAGTGTGAAATATGATATATCAAGAACTATGTAATGTTTTGAACAACCAACAATAAAAAAAATATATACATTCTGACATCTCACAGTCCTCACTTTCTCCGTGAACTGATAAAGCTTCATCTTCTGATTTTTCTAAATTCTATAAGTTAATAAATACATAAATATATGGTTAGGAGATTGTTTTGCTTCTTGATGTTAAAAAATAGTAAAGACTCTAAAGATGCAGTAGCATCCAACAAAACTATCAAGGAGGCTGTTTGGGAAAATATTTGAACTACTTCACAGCAGCAGCAAGCTCAAAGACAAATCATGAAAGAATGCAGGCTTCAGAGGGTAGAGCATTATTCTGATGAGTGAGACCACAGTCATTCATTTAGAAACTAAATGTGTTCATTATTATGATTATTATAGATTATACAATAAAAATTAAACTGTAATTATGAAAAAAATAAAAAAATAGGATACACTCTGTTGATCATTAGGATTATCATCAAAATACTTATGTACAAAATGTCAATCAGCTTTCTCTAAACTGTCCTTTACTTTGCATTTAAATAGACTCAACTATTTTCTCCAATATTCTAGAAAAACTATGTAACTCTCTTAGTGCTACAGGCTTGGTTCTTTATATTTACATGTATATCATTGACCTCATAGAATATGAGCTCATTGATTTTAGAAATCAAGTACTATCAACCTGGGTAATTCCAAAATAAAAAAAAACTCACATAAATCATATGCTTTCACAGACATTTCTTAAAAAAATAGACCCATACTGTTAATTTTGATAGATACTACTCATACCATATAGGGAATATTAGAAGATGTGGTTTATGATGGACTCTCAACCCAAATTTTAAATTCTACAATGCTGAGGAGTCACCCAGTATAAGGGATGATATAACTTGATTGTCCCCTCTTCCAAAAATCTTCTCAATGAGAAATATTCCTCAAGAGATTCCCTGAAACAGACACCACATTGGCAGTTAAGTGTTGTGAACATTCTAGGTGAATTAATCGCAGACCAACATGACTTTCAATGTCACAAGGTAAAAGGTACACTTACATAAGTACAGTTCTGTGGTCCCTTCTACAGGTGGCCAATTCTTGGTGGCAATCTTTTTCAAAGAACAGGGTGAGCTAAACTCCTTCTGTGAGCTTTGGGAGTGGAGACCATTAAACCCTCTGCTATAGGGGTTTGGCTTCCACCTGGGCTTTATACTGCCATTCAGGGATAGCTCCCTTACAACATTGGGGTTTCATAAGAGGCAAGTGGGATTTCATAACCCCAAAGATTCTTAGCCCTGTTTGAAACTGGAGCTTATATTTTCATTATCCTAGGAAATCAGAATTTATATCTCAAAGGCACCCCATCCTCTCTACAGGGCTGTGTAGGAAAATTATTCAAGGAAAACACATCTTAATTTCTGCAAAAATTGGAAATGTTTTTAAAACTCCCAGTGGTAGTGGTTCTGTTGGCACTCTCTTTTGCCATTACAGGGATGGATGAATTGGCTCACCACCACTCCAGCTGGAACAAAATTAAATCCATGGCATTGCTGGTGGCAAAAGCCGAATGGGATCCCACCCAGTTGTCAGCTCCAATCAAGGTAGTAAATATACCACAATATGAACTAAAAAGGTACAGAAGGGCTATGAACAGTAATTAATGATATTTTACAAGAATGGGTTATTGTCTCCACTAATTTTCCCTTCAACCATCCAATCTGGCCTGTAGCAAAAGCCACTACAAATGGAAGGAGAGTAACTATAGATTACCATAATTGAAATGCCCAAGTGCCATGCACCAATGCCTCCATTCTTACCATTGTTGAATCAATTGAAAATATCCAAAAGGCACCTGTTTCTCATTTTATAACAGTACAACTGGCCAATATGTTTATTCTATTCCAATTTTAGTAGATTTCTAAAGCCAATTTGTATTCACCTTTCAGGAAGCCCAAACAGGAGACCTGAACAGATTTGTAATTGCCCACAACCTTTGCCAACAAGATTTCCAACAATTAAAATTCAAATGCTGCAAGTTCTGGAATCATACACATGAAAGGGTCCTTCTAGAGAGACAGTACAACAAGACTTAACACTCTAACTCAACATTTACAGGAATAAGACCGGTTTAAAAAGTAAAGTAAAATACGGGGTCCTTCTATCTCAGTAAAATTCATGGGGGTTATCTGGGGGGCTAAGGGGGGAGAAATTCCCCACTCCATTTGAACATCATTTACTTACAATCCACCCTCCTCAAGTATCCAACTGTAACATCTCTTGAGTCTTTTCTCCTTTTGGAAACATTTCATTCTACATTTAAAGTTACTCCTTGAACACACTTACACTGACACAGAGATTCAGTTCCTATCACTGGGAGATGGAAAATTAAGATTGGCTTAATAAGTAGTTTGACAGACCCTGCCTTTCCTGCCCTCTGGGTCTGACTTCCATTAGATTTTCTGACCAGTCCAAAGGATACCTTCTGGAGCTTGTAGACATCATATGACAAGTACTGATTACCCATGAGATTCAGGCAACTGCCACAAACTTCCCAGTATACCTCACTATGATGCAAGTTTTTGCTGCCCTACTGTGCTCTATCAGAGGCAGAGGGTCCCACTGCCCTCCTCATGGTGATTCTATATTCACAAGTTCCTGGGGTGTCCTGCATGGGAGATGTTTCCCAGGAAAAACTCAAAAGGCCATGGGTGCCTCCCTTTTAAAATGGAAACAATATTTTTTAGAAAAGGCAAATGCTGATACAAAGGGTCTGCCTGAACTACAGGAAGATGTGGCTTCCTTCATTCCTGTCTTTTGCCTACCATCTTTGAGGTAGAGATGACAGCACCTAGACCACCTTCTCTCTGAGTAGATGGGAAGCCCCTGCATCAGCTGTCTGACAGGCAAAGAGGATCAATATACTTCACTGACTGCAGTTGTATACAATGAGGCCAGCTGGAAAGCTTTTGGGACCTCTTTGGGACTCAGACAATGCAATAGGGGAGAAACTCAGACCATGACTCTTAAATATGCCCAAATACATGGCCTTTATTAATTGAAAACTTTCACTGATTCTTGGGGGACATTTCATGAGCTAACTGTATGATCTGTGCAACAGAAACCAATAGCTTTCAAATATCAAAGAGAGGTCACCATGGGGTTCCCACATCCGATGGGAGCTAGCCACAAGCACACTGCATATTTTTGTGTAGTCTTTTTCAACACATTCCAATTGTTATGTGCCTGAGATCCACTTTAATAGCACTGCAGACATTTTTGCCAAATTGGTTGATGCGATCTCAGCAGAACACAAAACAAAACAAAATCCTAGTATGTGATAATTATTGGCAGAATACACCTACATTAGGCCTCTCAGCCCTGGTAAATTGGTAAAGGATCCCTTGATTCTTTTCTCACCTAAAATCATTTCAATTAACTGTAAACTTTGTCCCGAAACATTGGACGTTTTGCTGGGGAAATATGCCTGGAGATGTCTTTAGTCACATAGCATACAGAATATATAGAGCGCTAACAGTTGCCACTAAAGTTACCATGTGTCCTCTTGCTATGACTGACTTCAGAGGACTCCTGTGGGCTTTTTCCACAAGCTATGCAACAGCCACATGGACCATTGCTGGTCTGACAAAGTCTATATTTTTTCCTTATGAAATTCTGCAAATTGTTAATTTTGGTCAGAGGACCTCCTACTTTTCCATTCAGACAGCCCAAAAGTACTAAAATAAAGCGTATTTTGGAACTTCAGTCTGCCCTATTTCCCTCAGATGGCAGGCTGATGGAACAATGCAATGGCCTATGGAACTATCAATTATTTAAATTATTAGGGAGCAGGTGATGCCCTAATTGGAACATCATCTCACCCAGGCTCTCATCCCCCTGAATCTTGTTCAACCAGATTTCACACACAGCATGGTAATTATACCAAACCTTCCACACTGCCTCTACTGATGGTTTTGGGTGGCATAATTTTATTTAAAGCAGATGGACATTATATATCAATAGTCACATGGAAATAAGTCCTCACCTTATGTTTAAAACATAAGTTCTTGATTGTAATTCTTGCTCCACATCTCACTAATATTCACTGGCCACCAGATATAAGAATTATTAGTTATGGTCTTTTTACCATAGTTAGAAAATCTCAAAAACCCAATCACTTACTGCCTGAATATTATTATTATGGGGAACTGAAAGGTCCCTGGCTGTATGCCCTAACTATATTTACTGGAAAAATGCAATGGCTACTTAGCCCTAGTTTCCCCTGATATTTTAGAGGAGGTGTAAACCATTGCCTCAGAAGTGGAAAATGTGTGTACTATTACAGGCAAAAATGAATTGCATATGGTAGATGCCAGCTACACATGAATATGAGCCTATGGGTCCCTATAATGAACACTTTTTACCAATATAAGGCACAAGAACCTGGATGAATATCTCCAGATATGAAATATAAATTGGGAGAAAACACTGCATTCTCTGGGCTTTGGTACTCAACCTCTCAATCTTCCTGGGATTGTATAAGTATTGTCTTCAAAGATCAAGGTATGTAAATCATTACAATGCAAATGTTTTCTGGGGCTATGGATAACAGTATTTTTATTTGTTGTTTGGATGGTGAAGATGCTTTTTGGCTGCTGTATCGGCTACAGATACAGACTGGAGAATATTCCAACCACATCCTTTTGGCCCACAGTTGCACCCCCCAACACACATGGCGAACTGCTGGGCATTCCCTCTAAATTATCTGAGGCCAGCTTGCCACCAGGCCTGGATTATGAACAAAATGTATTTAATCTTTGTATTAAATGAATTGGATGGCATCATATCAGAGCATGAGTGATTCTAAACCAACACACAACTGAAATGAAGTAATTTGCCTGTCATTAATAGCCCCATGAATGCGATCAAACACCCCTTACACCCCAACCCCTAGTTAAATACACTCTGCTCAAATACTCCAGTTGTTCTACAATAGGACAAATATTTTCACTGCAGAAACTACACAAATGACCTTCCAACTGTATATGACTGTGGCCAAAATATTTGTCAAGTGAATGGAAACTATTGGTTCATTCACATTAGACAAAGAGTGTTGTATTTCGTAATCCTAAAGATCTACTAGAGGTAAAAGAAATCTGTATTACTAGAAGCCATTGTATTATCTGCATCCCTTTAGCACTGCTGACAAGCAGAATTCTCTTTCCAACCACCTACAATTCTCCTTCTTATACAAAACAATGCTTTTTGACCATTGCTACACATAACCCAAACACACCTCTCATTCTTTGGCTTTTTTACCCAACCTCTAATAGCTACTTCTGTACTATAGAGATCACAGTATGCCTTTTAAATCAATCACAGTGCTGGATCTGCCACCCTCTAGAAAACTTGCATATGTTCAGCTCTCATTTAGAGCCCACTGTGTTATCAAAGCATTCTAGAATTAACCTGGAATTTGACATCACATCCACCAGTATTGTTAAGCCTAACTTATTCTTTCAACAGAGACCACATTTACAAACATATCTTTTTGATTCCAGTTTATCTAAATAAAACATTATATTGCCTAAGCCAGTCACCAATACAGCTGGGCCTAATAATAAATTTGGAGACCTATACTTTAATTAAAATCCAAATATGTGTTATATACTAAGTAACAAAATCATAAAATTTTACTGTAGTTCCATAGTGAGGAACTCGATTATTTACATTATGTGTTGCCTATAAATAACTAAGGACCAAATGGCCTCTTGATTTCTCAGTATCTATAAATACCTAACTAGAATCTTGCCTTTCCTAAGCTGCAGGTCAAATGAGTCCCTCTTATTCTTATCCTCTTGGAAATTACCCTTGTTTCTCAAGACTTGGCACAAGCATTACTGGACCAGTGCACAAAAGCGAACTCCTAGAGGCCAACAAACAGCTGTCCCAACATGTATAAAACTTTTCCAGAGCATTAAGTGTTATGCATCAAGGAACTCTCTACCCAAGTAAAAATAGATGATAGATGGTTTTAAGATTAGTTATTGACAAAAGAGGAATATATCTGCACTATACAGAACCTCTCTTATCTCATGTGTATCAACAGTTTAGGTGAGGCTTAAATTCATCCACCACTTAAAATGGCTCTAGATATAAAGATCTTTAATAATATCACCAAAATTCTTCAGTCAATACCCCAAATCTTAGAGAACCCTGATTTTTTTCTCCTTATGACCCTTGATATTTGTACATGGTTCTCAATCAGTGTCTAGAGTGGTAGGTTACCCAAGGATTCCCAGATCATTTTGTGTTTCATAACCACTTTCATAATAATTGTTCTTTTAAAATGCTTAATTTTCTGATTAAAATATATTATTTCCCTACCCTAAAATTCTGGACAGAGTAGGGTTTCTGTTTATGACCATTCTCAAGAAAAGAATCTCAAGACAACATTAGAAAGAAAACTTAACATGAAAATCATAACAGAGGCCAATTTTATGAACATGATAATGAAGCTTCCTCCACCTTTATCTTTACACACAAAATGGATAACCTTAATTAATTAAATATTAAACAATAAGTTATTTCCCTATTGTTCCAGCTCTCTGTTTTCACCTTACAAGGTAAATAAATTAGAAGATGTAAAAAAAAAAAGAAATCATAACAGTGCCAAATACCACAAGAAGATAAAACTAGACCAAAATCGCTGATGAATACAGATCCAAAAATATGTCACAAAATACTTGTAAAATAAACTCAACAGCACAGTAAGAGAATTATACAATATAACCAAGTGGGATTTATTCCTAGGAGGCCATGATAGCTCAATATAGCAAATCATTTAATGTAATGCACTATGCTAATTTGATTAATTGTAAAAAACACACACAATCATCTCAAAAGATCCAGAAAAAGCCTGAAACTCAACATCCTTTTACAATGAAAATTTCAGTGTATTAAGTATAGAAGGAGTGTACCTTACCATAGTAAAGATCATATATAACAATTCCACTGAATGGTGAAAAAGCTAAAAGTTTTCTTATAATATCAGAAACAGACAAGGAACTTCTCTCACCACTTCAACATAGTTCAGGTAAATGAAGCCACAAAATTAGGCCAGAAAAAATAGGCAAGGAAAGAAATAAAAGTCATTAAAATCAGAAAGGAAGAACTGAAATTTTACCTATTTGTTCACAGCAAGATTTTATATATAAGATTCCCTAAAGACTCCATTTAAAAACAACAAAAGAGACTGTTAAATCTACCACACAAATTCAGTAAAGTAGTGGGATACAAAATGAACATACAATAAAACCAATAATTTTATAATTTACCAAAAGGAAAAGAATGGCTAGAAATAAACTCAGTATAAAGGTGACATGCCTATATAACCAAAAACCCAAAAAACATTGATGAAAGAAACTAATAAACAAGATGCAACCAAATGCAAAGACGTCTTATGTTCATGATTACTGTTACTGTTAAAATGTCCAAACATTTCAAAATGATCTACAGATGCAAAACAACCCCTATCAAAATCACAGTGGCAGTTTATACAGAAAAAAAATACATTCGTATAGAAAGAAAAACAATCATGGATAGCAAAATTAATCTTCATGAAGAAGAACAATAGTGGAGGCATAACACCTTCTGATTTTCAATTACAAACTTTGATACTAACAAAAAGACTGGCATACAGACCAATGGAACAGAAAAAGTCCAGAAATATATTAATACCTATATGGTCAGCTGATCTTAAATAAGAGGAAACAACCAACTGTATGTTGTGAAAATATGTTTGCAAACCACCTATGTATTATAAGGGGCTAATGTTCAATATATATAAATAAATTCTATAGCTGCACAGTTAAAAAAAAGAAAACACTAATAATTTATAACTAGGTTGGGGATTTTGAAAAATATTTTTCCAAAAGAGACATCCTAATACTCAACACATACATAAAAAATATTCAGTATCACAAATCATCAGGTAAATGTAAATCTAAACCAAAACCACAGTGAAACATTTCCTCACACCTGTCAGGATGGTAATTATATGAAAAATAAAAAATAAACCAGTGTTGGCAAAGATGTGTAGCAATTGAAATCCGTATATATTCCTGATGGAAATGAAAAATGGTAAAGATATTATGAAAAGTGTACAGAGCTTTCTATAAATATTAAGAATAGAATTACTCTATGATCCAGCAATATCACTTCTGGGAATTTATCCAAATCATTAAAATCAGGATGTCAAAGGGATATCAGTAACCCTAAGTTCATTGTAGCACTATTGAGAATTAGCCAAGTTGAGGTAATGACATAGATATCTACTAAATATCTATCCACACAGGAGTGGATAGAGAAAGTCACACACACACACACACACACACACACACACACACACACACACACCTCATATTAGCAATATCCTGGGCATAGAGCAAATAGATGAGATGTTGGATCCCTCATGTCATGCTGTTGGGAAAGTGCCATACTAGCTCTGGACTTGCTTCCTCTGAACCTCTTTTATCCCAAAATAATTCACTTTTAACTTGTGTAGGCTAATGTTTTTATTTTGCTTTCAGCTAATAAATTTCACACTTACAACATACCAAAGTAGAAGGCTGGTGCAATGGAAACTTAATTTACTGAAAAAATGCTACATAAAGTGAGATACTGCTTGGATAATTCAGGCATTACTAATAGGTGTGTGGTTAATGATGAAGATGTTTTCGTGATTATTTGGAAAGTAGGAAATTGAAAAGACATAGTTTGATTCAGAACAGTTCAGAGACATTTGACAAGTGTCCTTACTTGGAGGATAATGGATAATGAAACCATGTATTGAAAGCACTGTTTTCCAGTTTGTGGTTATTCTTTTTTTTAAAATACACATGTTAATTATTGTTACTGAAATCTTTAACTTTTATGTAAGTTTTACTGATTATTTCCTTACCTAAACTATTTTACATAGAAATAATTTTCTTTAGAAACTGCTTTTACTGGCACCTGTAGCATTTGTGTTTTGTCTAAACCTCAGACCCTGAATTAAATCTAATTCACTTAATTGTTTACAAACAATGCAGCAGTTCTCTATGAATCCAAAATTAAAGTGATTTAGATATCCTGAAAATATAGCATAAGTCCACTAAAAAGCTTTTATTAAAACAGATGCCAGGATAGAAGTCTATTCATATGTTGTCACATAATTTTGATTTGCTACCTTCCATTTGAGTTTCAGATTTTGCATACATAAAGCAGAATCTTTAAGTACTGTACATAGAAAATCCTAGTAGAGTATTTTGGAAGGCAGTACAAACTCATCAAAGATGATTGAGCTGGAGAAAACTGCCTAGATGTTGGTGTTCCACAGATGTAGTGAAAATCATTAGTAGGAGGTTATGATGAGCTCAGAAACAATTCAACTTTTCAAAATATAAACATCACCAGTAATGGCATGCAAATTACAGTAATGGTGGTAAAAAGTTTTAGCACAATCATAATATTCCATTTCAAAGTGAAAACATCTGTGAAATACAGTAATTCATTATCATCAACTGACTTTGCAGAGAGTTTTCTTTTTCCACAGGAACATCTATTTTGTAATGAGATAGAGACTAAAAAGCAAATAAAATTAACAATACCATAGCCTATGTTCGATACTTCAGAGTTGTGACCATTTCATTTGCTTCTTCCATTTCCCTTGTATTTGTCACAGAAGGAAAAAAAATCATACTGCAATTACATATTGGTCCTTAAAGGAAAGGGATTAGAGTCATCTCAGTTTACTTTTACCTTTGGAAAATTAGAATTCCCTTGCTTTGGTAAAAACAGCTTTGTGGACTTACAGCTTTCAGATCAATTCACCAGAATTATGGCTTTTATTTCAAAGTTGATATAAAACCATATTATAAGAAGGAGAGTAAAAAGGTTCATAAGACATTATCTCCCTTGTGTGTCCTTCCAGATCTATGTCTATAGGAGAATTCTTAGATAGTCTGAATCTTAAATATCTAGCATGCTGGGAGCCATCAGCCAAGTAGGTATGACAATCTCCTTGCCAGCTTACTCCCACGCTGTCTAGTGGAAAGACTTCTGAAAGGTGACCTTGCTCAAGGACCAGGGCGGTTTAGCATAATTGGAGATTAGGGTGTTCCCCCTTTAGAATAGGGCAGTTTAGCATAATAGGAGATTAGGGTGTTCCCCCTTTAGAATAGGGCGTATCCTGCTGCTGAGTTCCTCTTGACTTCTTAGGGTCAGACAGTATATTTTGGGAGACAGAAGCCCAGGAGTGTGGATTTGGGCAGAGTGTGGATTTTGGCAGAGAACTTGGATTTCCCCAGAACGTGTTTGTAGACGGCCGGTGTGAGTTCGGGAATAAAGAATTGCTGTTTGAATCTACAAGCTGTGTGGAGACTCGTGATTTGTGCCCAGCCAGAGACTGTGGCACTAGCACTTTCTAATTTTGAGATGACATGATAATATTGACAAAAATTATTGGTTAAATAAAGGATACATTTTTGTTTATAATTATTTTATATAATAACAATCAGGTTTTAATATAAAAATATGTAATGAAATTTAGCACTTTATTTTCTTTCAATTTTTTAAAGATCTTTTTTAGTACACACAATACCTTTATTTTATATATTTATTTTTATGTGGTGCTGAGAATCAAATCCAGTACCTCACACATACTAGGCAAGTGCTCTACCACTGAGCCACAACCCCAGCCCCATTTTGTCTTATTTCTGATAACTAAAAGAGGGACCTATTTTGAGTGTCTGGCTATGCCCTGCTTGCTGGAACACCATTATAAGAAATGTGTTTTCCTCTTGCATCCCTTAAAGAGGCAACACAAAGGTGATCCTAAAAAGACTGTGACTGAGAAGTTGTTGTATATGCATTGTTTTTTTTTTCTCCACAAACTGGAGTTTTAATGCATATATGATTCCCTTCCAAAATTTTGGTAAACCTTTAAAAATAATAAGTAATTTTGTTACTATGCATTGTGACATTGTAGTACATTTCTTGAGCCTGCTGTAAAAATGAAATATGTTATATTGCAGTTTATTTTTCCTTGAATCTCAACAAAAAATTTTCTCAAACACCCTGTGTAATGAATTCTATTTTCATAACTCCAAGGAATATAGTGTTTAGTTTTTGAGAAGACTAGTGGTAGAAATGACAATTTGGAAACAGTCATAGAAAGAGTCATCCCTGCATGAGAAGCAGAGACAGTACTCCTTCCAGGAGCACAAGCATCTCACCTTCGTGCCTGTCATCTCTAATCTTCGGGGCAGGTTGCCACAAGGACACTTTCATCAGGCTTTAAGTAGCAGGAAGACCCTATTACTCCCACTCTTAAGCATAAAGACAACACCAATAAAACAAATTTTAAATTCTTGAATTCATTTTACTCTTTACACTGATGTATTTGTTAACATTATACTATGAAGAATAAATTTTCTCAAAACACTTCATGGCAATCTCATCTCTCCAAAATACTTAGAGATCATTTTGGAATGACTGACAGTATAATATTCCTGAATTTCTTCCTTATAAATGCACACCAAAGAAGGTTTCATATCTCCTAAGATATGATAGATTACATTCAGTCATGTAGCATGCTCATAATATTGTGTATTTTTAAATCCCTAAACAAATTTTAGAAAGCTATTACTTAACAAACTGGAATTGAAAAATTTTTTCAAGGATTTTTTTTTTCAAATAGCTAGTTTTGTGTAAACTTTTAGGTGTAAAATAATTATTTAGAATGAAAACAGATTATTTTAAATCCATACAAAGCATTTTGAAAAGAGATACCTTTATTACATCCTTCAACATGTTAAAAACCACTTTGTACTGAAAATCACAAATAAAAGTTTTCCATTTTATTGGATGTTATTAATTTTTTATAGTGCTGGAAATTGAACCCAGGGCCTTGTGCATTCAAGCCAAGCACTCTACCATCTTAATTATATCTCCAGTCTGTTATTAATTTTTTAAAATTATTTTGTTGTTTGTCATCCAGAAGTAATGTATTAAAAGACTAATGCAGTTTCTAGAAATACATACATTTGCAATATCCCTTATGGTCCTGTACCCCAAATTAATTTTGAGAGAATATAAGTAAACTAAAATATTAAGAAAACTGTCTACATGGGATCTGTATTTTTTTGTAATTACGGTTAGCTTGCTTTAACCAAATTATAGTGAAAAGGTGTTAATTAAAAATATTTACTTCTTGTAAATAAAAGTGATAAAACACTCTAATACAATATGACATAATATTTAATTTTTAAGAATTTTAATTTTGTGTTGTCTTTCTGATTTGGCTTGAGAGATGAATTTGCAATTACATTTTTATACATTTCTAAATAATCCACTTATTAGAAAATGAAGGTTTGGATACAACTTTTGTTTCCATCTATGCATGATTAATTGCTATAGGAATTAGTTTCTCTGTATGAACAAATAGCAAGCTAGGTAAAGTCTATCAAACAAAGCTTTTCCAATTTTAGACAACAGAAACTACATAAAAATGATAGCTAAAAGAATGAAACAAAGTAGATGCTTTGTAGGTTATTATCTGGAGGAAGATTCCAGGCCATAGTGCAGGTAAGAACTGAATACAGCCATTCAGACACACCAGAATTGAGCTGGAAGAAATCAGAATTCAAGATTACTGAGAATTTGCAGGGTAAAATAATAAAAAGGACAGTGCTACATAGAGAGTGAGAGGTCCAGAAAACTTCCAGAAAGTTTTACTAAAGATACAGACTTGGCACTGATGGCCCCATGTGAGAGACGGCACATTTCACATCAGGAAGCAGTAAGTAGGGTGAACATTTTTGAGGGATGGGAATAATTTGTGTTTCTAACATGCAGAGAACTTGAAATACCTAAAGCACTGGGTAGAGTCTTCATCCATTTGCTTTAGGGAGAAGTAAAATTAGCTCCAAATAAGGCTGCTCTCGAGCCACTATTTCAAACAATGGGCAAACAGTTTAAAAACATATTCAAACAAAACACAGTATTCATTAAAGTGCCATGACAAAATCCTACAGCCAACAGTGAAAAATTACAAGAATAGACACCGATTTAATAATTGCCATGTATGTAAACAAGTAGCGATCTAAAAGACATTAAGAGTAAAACTCATAGCAAAAAATAAAAATAACCTAGAAATGGTGAGATCATAGAAAGTTAAGGGAAGACCAAGAAGCCAATATAATAAATTTTATAAAAATATCACAGATACAAAGGAATTATAAAAATGTCAATGGAGCTTCTGGAGATGACATAGATATTATCTAAAATAAAAATACATATATAAGAAAATAAAACACTAAAGAAAAAATACTCAGAGACATAGCAATAAAATTTTTGCAAAGTAAAGCATGATGAGAAAAAGATTAAGTTCAAATGACTAAAACTTCCATAACTGTTGAAATATTAAGCAGTAAAGTATAACATAATTAGAATAATAGATGGGAAAAATACCAAACTACTTATCAAAATCATGGCTAGAAATTTTAAAATATGTTGAAAGCTATATTGCAAGTAGAGGGAAGATTTAAAGAAAACCACACAAAGTTGTAAAACAGACTATCATGTAAAATAAAGCAGCTGAAAATCACATAAATAAGCGATTTAAAAAATGGCCAGAGGGAGTAAGAATAAATGATACAAAAATGCAAAGTATAGGTAAATATAATAAGTATATTTATTTTAAGATATTTTACAGATAGTTGACTAAATAATAATAAACTCTATAGAGTTTATAATGTAGTTATATATTATTATCAAACAATTTAATACTTAAATATATTTTATACATATTATGAATATGCATTAAAAACTATTACAAAGTGCTATGAGGGATAATGTAAATTTATACATGAAGTTAGGAGTACATATTGAAAAGTTACCTGGGAGCACTGTGAAGCCTAAAACATTGATAAAGTAAAATAAAATAAAACAAAACTTGAAATGTATGAAGAAAAATCTGACAGAACTGTCAGGAAAAGTAGATCAAATGCAAGTGCAGTGTACTCTTTTATAATATTTAATTTAATATTAAGAATATTTTAATTTTTAAATTCAACTTAATATGCTTACTTTAATTTTAAAATTTACAATAAGAAAATAATACTTCCCTATTAGTCATTAGCATAACAGTCAGAAAAAACTCAGGTTATAAAAGAGTTATAAAATAGTGATTTTTAATTTGACTTTCTTGACATTTAAGATACTTGTTCTATATCTCACTTGACATTCTTCTTCATGCATATGTGGAAGTATCAACAAAATGAACCATATTCTGGGTCATAAAATAAGCCTCAATGTGTTTTAAAGATTTGAAAGAGATTCTTTCTGATCACAATGGAATTAAACTATAAATTAATACTAAAATGTTATCTAAAAAATTCCCTTAACTTTTACAATTAAAAGAGGCATTGGTAAGTGGTCACATAAGTGAGAAAAGACCTCACAAAGAATTTGGATATACAATTATATCAATTAACATTTTAAATCATATAAAATTTTGCAAAAACACTACTAAAGCATTGCTCAAAATGATAAAAAATATAACTATAATATTAACTGCTGTCAAAAAAGAAAAAAGAACAAAGAGCAAGAAATCAGAGAATTGGTTACCACCAAATATTAAAATATATGAGCCCTTTGGGATACAAATAAAGGGTTTATTAAATAAATAAAGGGAAGGAAAAATAAGTCTTCCTTAGATAATTTTAAAAATATGTAGATATTTACCTCTCCAGGAGATAAAATACTCATGTCTACTCACACCATCACCTTGAATATAGACTGAACTTAAGGGATTCACTTTAAACAATGAAGAATAGGAAGGGAAAAATAATCCCTTGGAAGTTATTGGACCAGGTTACTTAATACTACTTTCACAGAGTAATAGGTTGATATCAGTTTCCATACCAGGCTTATGTTTTTGTTTCCTCAATATGATGTGATGAGAGAGTGCTTTATCTCTGTGATCTTCTTCTCCAAAACTGTAACCCCTGGTTAGAGATGAAAATAATCATCAGAGAAAATCAGATTGAATTAAATTTTACAAAATAGCTGGCCAAACTATTTTTAAAACAATAATGACTATGAAAAACAACAAAAGTTGAAGAAATAGTTACAGAGTAGAGGAGACTAAGGAGAAAATACAATATGCTATCTTGGTCAGGGCACTACAATAGAGATGGCGTTATTTGTGAAACACCTGCTCCAAATATTCAGAATTAATGATAATAAACCAACATCATACTCAGTTTTGACAAATTGCACTATGATAATATAAAATCTAAACATTAAGCAAAACTTAATGAAAAAATATAATTAAATACATGTACTGCTTTTGTAACTTTTGTGTAAATCTAAAACCAGAAAAGTTATAAAAATATAGTTTTTAAAATTTTTAAAATTTGTTTAAATTACCTTTGCATAAAAGTAGAATGTATTTATGCACTTTGGTAATCATTCATAGATGGGGTATAATTTCTAATTTTTATAATTGTACATGTTGTAGAATCATGATGATCATGTAGACACATATATAAATAAAGTAATAATGTCTGTTTTATTGTACTGTCGTTCTTAAACCCATATCCCCTCCCTTCCCTTTCTTTCACTCTCCTCTTTGGAACCACTTAGTCAAACAGAGTCATGTAAATGCATGGCTGCTGTGGTGTCAGTTGTGGGATAAAGAGCTAAACTAAGTGTCTGCAGAATATTTTTTCCTATTCTGTAAGCTCTCTCTTTATTATTTCTTCTACTGTGCAAAAGATTTTTAATTTGATGCCATCCCATTTATTGATTCTTGATTTTTTTTGTTGTTGTTGTTGTTTACTGAGCTTTAGGAGTTAAATTGAGGAAGTTTAGTTGCTGCCTACATCTATATGTTAGAGTGCTGACCCTATGTTTCCTTTTAGCAGGTGCAAAGTTTCTGGTTTAAATCCTAGGTCTTTAGTCAACTCAGAGTTAAGAGTGAGAGATGCGGATGTAGTATCATTATTCTATAAAGGGATATTCAGTTTCCCTAGTATGATTTGTTTAAATGGTTATTGTTTCTCCAGTGTGTTTTGAGGTACCTGTGTCAAGAATTACATCACTGTGTTTTTGTAGATTTTCCCCTATTATACTGTAGTTCTGGCTTTATGTCAATACAACACTGTTTTGTTTCTGTAGATCTGTAGTGTAATTTGTGGTAGGGTATTATAATTCCTCCAGCACTCCTCTGATGGCTCAGAACTGCTTTGCTATTCTGGGTCTTTTATTCTTCCCTACAAATTTTAGGACTCTTTATTTTCTTGTTCTGTGAAAAATGTCATTGGTATTTAGATGGGGATTGCACTGAATACACAGATTGATTTTTGTGATCCTGAAATTTTAGCAACATAAATTCTACCTATCAAAGAACATGCAGGCACATTCCATCTTCTACTGTCATCTTCCATTTCTTCATCAGTGTTCTATATTACCATTTCCAGTAAATCCCTGATATAGGATTAATATCTAGAATATATAAAGAACTCAAATAACACCAAAAATAAGTAATCCAATCAATAAATGGGAAAAGAATTAAACAGACATTTCTCAAAATAATAAATACAAATGTCAGCAAATACATGAAAAATTATTCAATATCAGCAGCAATTGGGGAAATGAGAATCAAGACTACTCTGATATTTCATTTCACTTCAGTTGGAATGATACACATCTAAAAAATATAAATAATAATTAATTCTCGTTAGGATGTTCCTTTACCCTGGAAAGAAACACTATTGGTGAGACAGTAAATGAGTGAGTATGAGGATTCCTCAAAAAACTAGCAATGGAACAACCATGTGACCAAGCTAAACCACCCCCAGGTATTTATCCAAAAGACCTAAAGCCAATAAACTACAGTGATACATGTATACAGATATTTATAGCAACACAATTCACAATATATGACCATATAAAGAAAATGTGGTTCACATATAATGGAATTTCACTAAGCCATAAAGAAGAGCCAAATTATGTTATTTGCTGGTGAATGAATGGAACTGGAGAAGATCATACTAACTGAAGTAAATCAGACTCAGAAATTCAAAGGTTGTTATTTGTTCTCTGTTATGTGGAAGCTTGAGATAAAAAAGTAATAAAAAAGAGATTTCAGGAGAATTAGAACAGAAACAAATAGAACAGAGAAAGGGGATCACGGTGAGGGAGAAGAAGAGAGAAAGGTGGAGGAACTGGTAATGAAATGAATCAAATTATGTCATTGGCATACACAAATATACCACAAAGAATATCACTTTTGTGTATAATTATAATAAGCCCATAAACAGTGAAATAAAAACATAAGTGTTTATTGTTGCAATACCCAGACTAGAAAATCTGTGCAGACAGTCACCAGGCGGGGTTGTTTTAAAGAATCCTACCTTCATGGATGAAGATATCAACAGAAGAAGCTGGAAGTCACTAGGGAATAGAGAGTTTGGGGTGGAAATAGTCTAAATTAGGCAGTCAGAAGAAAAACAGCATCCCAGATATATTGTTATTAGGGGATTATTTTAGTGAAAAAATGTCCAGAAAAATTACGACAGCACCCCAAAAGATAATGTGTTAGTTTTATATACTATCTATGCTTAGACAGAGTCAACATCAGAACATAATTACATGCATCAAGGAAACGGTTTTTGCCTTCTTTGACACCCCACTCATGCTTTCTGTAACCATGAAACTATTCCTTTTTATCATTCTTGTTACCATAATTTTTATAGAAATTTGAAAAATTACACAAACTTTTAACAAGATTCAGATACCACCACTGCCTACAATATAAGCATTAAACTCCATGCTTTTTATGATCATAATAATAAAATAAATTTGACAAGCTTTGAAAAATATTGTCTTCAGTAGCCTAAGGTATAAAAATATTCTGAAAAAAAAAGATCAAACTTCAAAGTCAAGAAAGTTACCAATTCACCTTTCAAGGCAATAAAGAAAATAACTGTGATGATTAGAAAGTAAATAGCACAACAGCCAGATGGTTGACAAACCTTCAGCCTTAGGGGCCTTACCTGGCACGGATTGCACATAATGGTGGTGGTCAGGGGACAACCTCTCTATACAGGAGTCACAGGTTTTGTTGTTTGTCATGCATTAATAAAAGAAGTGAAATTTATTAAATACTGGAGTAATTATGTAGCAATCCCGTACAAGATGAAGTCAAAGAGTGCATGGGGTCTTTTACATCAAGCAACCCTTGAATGTGGTTATGATGAAAGCTAAGTATCAGGCATTTTTTCCATAGACATGGATTATAGAAAAAAGTTCATCATAGAAACACAGAGATATATACCTACATATGAATATAAGTATACATATTCACTATAAATTTCATGTACACACAGAGATATAAGCATAGATACAGAAATAAATACAAAACTGGAAAATGCTGTATTAACATATAGTTGATGATGAAACATATGGTTAGCTCTAAACATATGTATGTATTATATCACAAAAAACAGAAAAATATTCTTTTGCATTTCAACTTTAATCTTAATATCAAGAAATTCTACCTAATTAAATTAGTAGCATTTTATTTTAAATATCATGCCATTCACTATTCTTTCTGAAAATTGTTTTTCAAGGTGAAGCAATTACACAGAGATGCTATTTGTACATTATTGTTTTAGGAAGAAGTGAACATGGTTTGTATGAACTCAGATTCGATTCACACTCTCAACACTTATATAAATTAACCAGCAATTATATATAAAATAAAAATGTTATACAAATTGAATAATTTCTTCTTCAGTTTAAAAAAATCACTACTACACATACATTGTATTTCCAAATTATCATTAAAATCACTACTTATGTGTATTCATACACATATATTGTATTTCCAAATTACCATTTAATAAATTTGTATTGTTCTGTGTCCTGTGTTTGGAAGCTTTTTATAAGAGTTGTCAATGGCCAGGAGCTATGGTACACATCTATCATTGCAGCAGCTCAGGAGACTGAGACAGGAGGATCTCAAGTTCAAAGCCAGCCTCAGCAATGATGAGGCATTAAGTAGCTCAGTGAGATCATGTCTCTAATATAATACAAAAATTGGGCTGGTCATGTGGCTCAGTGGTTGAGAGGCCCTGAGTTCAATCCCTGGCACCCACCCCCCAGACAACCAAAAAGAAAAAAAAAAGAATTATCAATGTTAGAAATTCTTAAATAAAACTGATTTAAATTTTTTTAAAAAAAATATGTTTCAGAAAAGGAGAACTATTGCCAAAAATTCAAGATAATTTTCTATATTATGATGAGAAAATTTGTTTTGCATCACAGATCCTCTGAATAAATCTCTCAAATTATTTCATACCCGCTATACAGGCATTTTAGTTCCTCACACCTTCCAAATTCGCTTCTACATTTGAAAACATCTACAGCCCAGAGAGGCATTTTTAAAATTTTTTTTCATTTTAAAGTTTTTAAAAAATATATTTATAGGTGCATATTAACTGAACAGCCTATTGGGTTTCATTGTGGCATATTCACACATGCATATAACATAATTTGGTAATTCCTTTATCCTTCTCCCTTCCCTCCTCCTGCTTCCCTTCCTCTACCCTAATGGTCTCTTTTCTACTTTTATGAGATTATTTTTTTCCTCCCTCTCTAGCTTCCACATCTGAGAGAAAACATACCATACTTATTTTTATATTGTTGGCTTATTTCACTCAATATGATGCTCTCCAGTTCCACTCATTTTCCTGCAAAGCACATAATTTAATTCTGTTTTATGGCAGAATAAAAAGCTCTATATAAACTCTGTATATACACATTTTCTTTATCTTTTCATTCCCTGACAGACACGAGACTGATTTCATAACTTGGCTATTGTGAATTGTGCTGAGATAAATGTGTGTGTCCCTAAAGTATGGTATAATTTTAATTCGTTTGGATAAATTCTGTAAAGTGCTAAAGCTGGATCATAAGGTCGTTCTACTCTTGTTTTTTTTTTTTTTTTTTTTTGTGTGTGTGTGTGTGTTGCTCAGTTTGTTTGAGGAAACTCCATGCTGATTTCCATACTGGCCATACTAATTTACATTCCCACCAACAATCACAGGAAAAAAAAAATCAATGCCTTTATCCATCAGGGAAATGCAAATCAAAACTACATGAGGTTTCATCTCATTCCAGTCAAGATGACAATCACCAAGAATACCAATAACAATAAATAACAATAAATGCCTACAGGATAGTTTTCTGATTTTACAACCCAAAGACAATCTCTTCCATCCTGATGTTTACTAACTCACTTTTGAATCTTATTTTGCTCTCAGAACTCTTCAGTATCTGAAAAGAACTTTTTCCTATGTTTAAAATTCACCATGGGTCTCTTTCCCTCTATACCTAAGTGGTCCTGAATGTAAACACTAGCTGCATGTAGCCATTTAAATTTAAATTAAATGAAATTAAGCCTAATAGTTCCTTCATCTTATTAGTCATATTAAATAAAAATTTAAGTCTCTCTTGCCCTGTATACAAATATGTATGAGGGTAATTAGATAGTACAGACTATTTCTATCCTTTGAGAATTTCTAAAGGATAGGTTTGCTCTATCAAGTAAGCTTCAAGAGTTAGAGATTCTTGCTGACTTCTTCAGTGTCATATGTCAAGGGCCTAGAAGTGTCCTAGGTGCACAGTAAGTAACAAATCAGTATTTGTTGAATAGATTTCTAAGTAAAAGCTATCATATTTTAGCTTCCTCCATAAAAAGAAACTGAACTACTGTGAAGATGTGCAAACAGCAAAAGAGCACAGACCTATAAATGTATAAAAGTTATTTCATATTCTAGACAAACCTTTAAATTTTAGAGAACTCAATCACTTGTTCTTTTGCCCACTTTCACCTTCTTTTCTTTCCTCAAATAGACACATGTATGGAAAGAGTGCATGAGTATTTCTATTTTATACTACCTAAAAGATATAAGAAGATGTCACATCCTTAAAAATAGAGAAAGCAGTTATGAAGAAAAATCAATTCATGATAAAGAGTAATTACATGTAAATGAAAAACATGATTGGTAAATGCAAGTCCTTGATTGAAGCAGTAAACAGTAGACTGATTAGCACAGAAAACTCAACGACTAAAATAGAACACACTGCTTAGGATTCAAAAAGGAAAAAAAAAAAGCCAAAAATTTGTATACAAGTGAAGATCACATCCAAGAGATCCTATTTATATAAAAAAGGAAACAGATATATGAGACTGTAGCCACAGGTGATAAATTATAATACTAATAACCACAGAAGGAAGTCATCTAGTTATCTTGATTTGAAGGAAGATACAAATCTTCAGATAAAAATTAAATGAAGATAAACAAGGAAAAAATTGCATTTCAAAGAAAGAGATAAAACAATACAGACACACACACACACACACACACACACACACACACACACACATACTTTGGATACCTGGTATTAAACCCAGGAGTGCTTAACCATTGATCAACATCTCCAGCCCATTTTATATTTTATTTTGAGACAAGATCTTGCTAAGTTGATCAGAGTCTTGCTAAGCTCCTGAAGGTAGCTTTCAACTTGTAATCCATCTGCCTTAGCCTCCTGAGAGATAAAACAATTCCGCTGTCTGTTAACATATCCAAAATGTCTTATACAAATTTATACAAAGAAATTTAAGACTCTTCTATCATAATAAATAATTGAACAAATTGAACAACTAAACGATATCTATCTATTCTTTCCAGTGGGAAGAATATGAAAGGGAGGAGGTGATGGTAATAATTATGGAAAAGGCATTCTATATTCACCAAGTTATATTCATTTACAATTGCTAATGATACCTTACAAACTTAGGTGACCTTTGGTTTCCACCCAATCTGATTGTTCCAGACTGAATTGTCCATTCTATTGAGGAAACCAAGAAGAATCAAAAATGAATGGCAATAGCATAGATTCTACTCTAATAAGAGGAATAATAAAATATGAATGGATACATATTGGGCCATGTCTCTGAAATCTAATTGTTCACAGAGTGTAAAAACAATTATTAAGATCCTTGATCGTTTTTCAAAATCAGCTTGCTAAGATACTTTTGTAACTTTCATTGATATTTCTTTGCACTCAACTTGCATATAAGGTTGGGCATCATATATAAAGACCCTGATACCTATCATAGTCAATGGGTTGTGGATGGAATTTCAAATATTTAAGGTAAGAGCTTATAATCCCTTATCATTGTCATAATATACTACTAGGATTCATCAGCATAATTGTGTAGAAAGATCAATTGTTTGATATAGAGATTGATTGGGTAATCATGAAAGAGAAAGGAAGGAAAACCAAAAACCAATCAACAACACAACAGAGACTTCCATACCTCCTTCTTCAGCACTTAAGGAAAAGGATTTATCTTCCTACAGAAACATCCCAGAGGTAAAGTGATCCTGCCTTTCTCCTTCCCTCCCTTCTTTCCTTCCTTTCAGGTTTCTGGCGATAGAACCCTGGACTTTGCACATATTAGACAAGTGCTTTACCACTGAGCTTTAGCCCCAGCCTGAAGTGATAAATTTATGATTGAACAATTGTATTACAAATGTAAGACCTTTCTATCTCAAAATTACCAGTAGTTTCAGGCTGGTTCCTAATTCACTACTAAACTCCCTGCCACACCTCAGGTTTTATTTGCTGACAGTATAGAATTCAAACATTCATTGTACAAAGAGAGACTGTATCTCCCTATATGCATCCATTTTTGTAAGTCTGGAAAACTTTTCTAGAAGTATATCCCTCGACTTCTTCCTTCATCTAATTGATTGGAATAGTGTCCCTTAACAAAGGTTAAAGTAATCACTGGTAGAAGGGGTGGTATTGCCAGAATGGACTTCAACTAATGAAAATTTATCTTTGAGCTGCAAATAGAGTCACTTTAGGCTGGTTGCCTCTAAAATTTTGTGGTTTAATAAAGAAAGAAAGGGGAAGCCAGTGTTGAATAGCCAACTAATTGTGCTGCTATACTACGCAAACCCTAAAACTCATTTAGAAAATACATGACATCTGTAGCAAAGAGCTGCAAAGACGAATGAAATGTCCTGAAAATCTATTGTGTTGTTGCAGGGTGACTGCTGGTTCATTTTCATCTTTGCCAGTTGGGTGTTGATAAACAATAGCTGGGCTGTAGCTATTTTGGCCTTCTCTGAGTGTAGCAGCATATGGCAACACCACAGGCCAAAGAGGACAGGAAATTGCTATTTATAGCCTCAAGAAGAAAGACAGGTAACAATGCCAGGAATCAGTAGGTCTCTGGAGCTGTGGAAGCCTCCATTTCTCTGACAGATGGCACCACACAGGGCAAAGTCAACCTATTGGATCTGAGAGGCTTTGCACTAGTTAGGGTCCTAGATGAATAGTCTGTTGTGAAGATAAAATGGATGGGTGGTTTAGAGAATAGATTTTATTAACTAATTTAATTCAGCAAAATAATTGCCAAATTGTTTTATAGAGAAATTGGGATGAAGGTTTTTCTTTAAACTGTAATATAAAATTACTGACTAAAATAATTTGTGTGTATATATGTACGTGTATTTATATATGTGCATGTGTGTTTACATATATATATATATATATTTGAATGAATACATGTATCTCCTATATGAGTCTGGAAGCAATGCAAGATCTTGAAGTCCTTCAGACTGTCGTCTGTAAACTCCACTGAAGTCCTCTAGTTTTAGGTCTGTTAAATAACATGCTGCAGTGTATTAAATGCTAATTCTTGGATGACTTTCATGAGCATATTTGACAGGAATATCCTTATCATTTTGTATACATAGTACAAAGGAAAAATATACTGCTTATTTAAAGACATTATAAGGATTTCTATTTCAGTTACTGTTTTTTTAATTTTTGCCAAAATACTTTTTTGAAACAATATTTAATTAAATTTAGCAACATGATATAAAATAAAAGTTGTTACTAACTTAGATAACAAAAGATTAAATTTTTGGAAAGTTTCTTCAACTTCCAAAGAAAATTTAAGTAATCTTACACCTATCTCCCAATGTAAGGATAACATTAAAGCTTATTTTTCATGATGTAATTGTATTTTCTTGCCTAATAGCTAACAATAATAAAAGAATAATTATGAAGTTCAAAATGCTTTGGATTTTTATTTATTCTATTTTTTTATGTCTTATGCAAAACAATAAAATAGATGCTATTTTTGACCCTTTACTCAGAGTCTTTATGCAGTTTGCAATATTATCATGAATATAAGAAATCACTTGGGAGTAATTTGACATTGTTAATTATTACAATGAGAAGAAAACATTAGATGATTATTTTGGGTCCTTTATCTATGTTACAATAAAAGACACTTAAAAGAGGAGAAATTATTGAAATCTACAGGAAAAAAATATTATTCTATTCAGTTTAAAAGCACTAAACAGAAGTCATTTGCAAAAAGATCACTCAATCAATAGGCTTTATCACTATGAGTTTATTAAAAGTGGAAAAATATATAAAATGCATCAAGAAGAATATTTAAGAGTAATAAAAACAGAAAATTATCTAATGTGACACAAATAATATTCGTATGATACTGGATTAAAATATGCACATTGTATTGTATTTACTAGTACAACAATTTAGGTGTCTTATATAACAAAAATACCTTGAACTGCTCTCTATCAGGAATAAAAACAACTAAGAATATTGTAAAAAGTAAATTAAATGCTGTAAATTATTATTCAGGCCATTTATCATGTTAGTTTCATACAAACTTACTTTACATTTCAGAAGAATGAATAAATATTAAATATTAATACTTGCTAGACTATTTTTTAAAATAGTCATGATCATTTTTAAAAAATCATTTATCATAAACTGGCTACCATGAACTTTTAAATTACAAAATAATTGTTCAAATGTGATGAAACTGAGTTGTGATATATAAGCAAGAAAAAGGTAGGAAAATCTTGCTAATTAATGTATATTTATAAAAATGTGGTGCATGTAATAATATTTACCTATGGGGTTTCATATTAACAAGTTGGCATTAGAAAAATTTCAAGCATTCTCAACATATTTTAAATTTAATGATGAGCCAACACCTATTAATTAAATGTTGCATATTCAGAACTAACATTTAAATGCAAGAACAGTATAGTTTGTGGTACACAAATGATTAAAGCTTCAGCTATGCAATTCATTCACTTACTCCCTTTACTTGAAGGGATACAAATAGTGCTCACAGAAGAAATATATTCTGAAACCCCAGAATAATCTTCTTATAAATATGAATCTCAAATCAGAACTTTGGGAGATAGAAAGATCAGATAGACAGACAAACATATAGACAGATAGATACATAGATAGAAGATAGATATCAGATGAACACAAGCTAAGGGCTGCTTATGGCAGATAGGATTACTTATTGCAAACATAGCTGGCATCTAAGGTTTATGGAAAATGGCTCGCTACAAAATGACAGGCACATTATGTAAATGTCTAAATATAAAGTGGAAATGTTTCATGACCTACATGATTCCATCAGATGAACAAGACAACTGTTCATCTCTCTTAAAAACTTCAACCTGATCCTAATGTGAACAGAAATAACATGGGAAATGACCCAAAAATCCCTGGACTTCTCTATGCTTCTTGAAAGTTATTCTCACCAGGTATTATAGTGGTTTTGTTGGAGACAATCCATGCTGTAATTCAGGGTTTCTGATTTTTCCCCTTTTGCAGCTCTGTGACAAGAAAGAGATTCAGAATTCTCTGTCCTTAGGTGACAGTAAATGCCAACATGAAAAAGACACATATCTTAATATTATTCTTACAAAAGGATACATGTTCACTTTCTTTTCATTAGTAATAATTAATCACATTGCTCCTCTGAATAATAGAAATAATTTAAAAAGTATTCATTGGATAGGCATCTGTTTCCCAGCCATAAAACAAACTATAGAAAGGAATCACAATAACTTGTATATTGCTGGCTGTTTATAGTCTTAATAAATGTGGATTCAGTATAATATTACACACATAAATGAAAATGTAGGTATAAAGGAAAAACAAATCAAACATATTAGAATTCTTCAGTCTGCAATACTATATATTGCAGCCTAACATATAATAAATTGATGGAAAGTTAATGGTTGCAAAAGGGTTTTGAATAATATCTTACATATAAATAAATATACGCAAATTGTGCTATATCTAGCAAACCTTGCCAACTGGTCATGACATATTTCTTTTAATATGTTTCTAGGGGCTGGGTATATAGCTCAGTTGGTAGAGTGCTTGCCTCACATGTATAAGACACTGGGTTCAATACCTTTATATGTTTCTAAAAGCAATAATTTCGGATTATGTTCTTACATAACAATGAAAATAGAACAATACCTAAAAGTTTTAACATTATTTTATGAAGCTCACATATGAAATGTTATAAAAATCTCAGAACAAATATATGAGCTTTGAGTAATATATTCATTTCCCACAATAAAACCTGAAGCCAGAGTAGCTGACTGATATTCTTTAAGTGATTGATGTGATTTGAATTAGGGTTCCTCATAAATGAGGAAAAGACTTGGTTGCCAGATTGGTACAACTGGGAGCTGGTAGACCATTAGAAGGACATGCATTATGCGGTTTCAATGGTCATTGGAGACATTCCCTCTAAAGGAATTGCAGAATCCCCTCTCCCACCCCTGTACCTCTCCCACTTCTTCCTGGCTCATAGTTAAGTGATTTGATTTAGTCACACATTCCTGGATAATGCATGATGGCTTCATTATTGGCCCAAAGTAAAACGGCCACTTGATCTTCGAATGAAAACTCCAGAATCACTAGCCCAAATAACCATGTTCTCCTTACAGGCAGATTGCCTCTGGTGTTTCATTACCATGACAGAAAGCTGTCTAATACAAAGACAGAATTGATCTCATCCTGTTTAACTCCATCATTTGTTCTTACTCTTACCTACAGAGCCATGTTGCCTAACTTTCACATGTTGGGAGGCTAAAACAAAAATTAGAAAACCATAGACTGGTATTTAATTTAAAATTACTGTGAGCACATAGACTATACTCAGAATGTAACATATTAATATTACACATGTACTTCCCAACTTGAATTATGCCAGAAATGCTTGAGTGTAACGAAAAATAAGTAAAAAGTCAAATTTTGACAAGAATCTGAAATACTATTGGCCTGAATTCTTATCAAACTTTACCAGTTATTTCTTATAAAAATGTAAAATACTCTAGCTCAAGTGGAAAATCAGGAATTATGTAGTGACTAATGATATTTTTTATTAATGATGGTCATATTTAAACTCTTGAAAGCATAACTTTCTTTCCAAGTCATGTTTGTTGAAATAGTATTATAAGAATATTTCTCAGGATGCCTACAGAAGTTTGCTAAAAGATGCCCAAGTTTATCTCACTACATGAAAGTAGGTATTCAAACATTATGAGGAAACAACAATTAATGAAATAAGTAAAGGGACTTTGGGCTCTTTCCTCCCATCCTATATTACTAAGGGAAGAGGAAGGTGAAAGAATACTTGAACCCATTGTAAGTAAGGGAGGAGTTGGAGTCAGTAGCAATGAAAAAACAAACCTGGACTCTCTACACCAATGCTGGTTTTCAAAATTACCCAGCACTGAAAATTCTGGTGGTGGTAGTGAGATCATTGAAGTGGATTTCAGATTAATATTTTGAATATGGTGAATATTATGCAGTTTCAGAAATTAAAATGACATTGTTCATACCTGAATGTGTTTAAAAATCATAGGGATTATATTCCAAAGGTCTAATTTGTTCATAGTAGTATGATAAAAGAAGGAAAAGTTATACTAATAATGAAGCTTAAAATAATTTCCTTGTTCTTATCATGTATAGTACATTTAAAAACCCTGAAAAAATTATATTTTTTGGTAAATTGTCTAAAAATATACTTTCCCAATAGATAGATCAGCACCTCAAATTTAAAATATAGAACAAAGAAAAAAAAATGCAAGACATCATACTATGGGATGATTAAATTAGGTTAAAAACCACAGAAATAAGGAAATGATTGCTAGATGTTTTAAGGTTTTAAAAAGTTTATTATACAAAAGAACAACAACAAAATTAGATTTTTTTTATCTGTATGTGACATGTGAAAAACACAAATACCAGTTTTACTATTTGGGTAAAAATTGGGGAATTGTTTTCATTACGTGTATAGATTTACAATCTCTTGTTTTTTGTTTTAATAAAAATGTGTGACTTTTAGCTAAAGATCAAAAATGGTTGAGTTTTAGAACAGTTATAGAAAATAGTATTACAAAATAACTGAACATAAACTTATATCACTTTACATTTACTGAAAAACAATGTAAGTATTAAAAGTTACATTGACATTACTTTAAATTGATAGTTCTTAATATTCTTTAAGTTTCTTGATTCCTTCTAGATTATGTATTTGGCAGATATTCTTCAAGAAAAATAAGAAAAACAATGATTTAAAGTACTATTTGGACATAACTGTCTCTATTATCCCAACATGTTTTGACATTCTTTGGTTTAGCTCACTCTATGTGAGTGACACTAGGCACTTAGAAATCAGTACAAATGGGGTGAAAAATTATTTACTAAGAATGTCCTGTCCTTGCAAATGAAAAGTACCTATTATAAGAGAACATTTGACTGGTGCAGTTAAAATCAGCCAAGGATACTTCACTGATATATGGTAGGAATTTTGTGAAGTCAATTATCATAACCCCTTTATACATTCTTGTAGAAAATTAGGCCTAAGATTAATATGTGAAATATATAAATTAATATATAAAACATATAATTATAAAATATCATAAATGGTGGTAAAAGTATTTTGTTACAACTATTCATTTTTATTGAAAAGTAAATTCTTTTTAAAAAATACGTATTTTTTAATTGTAGTTGTTCACAATACCTTTATTTTATTTATTTATTTATTTATTTATATGTGGTGCTGAGGATTGAACCCAGGGCAAGGCGAGCGCTCCACCACTGAGCTACAAACCTGGCCCTGAATAGTAAATTCTTGTACTTAAAAATTGATTCATTATAATATCATCCTCTATGTAGTGCTTGAGGGCATTAAAAAGAAATTAATTTCATAGGTTCATTCATGATTGGAAGTGATCAGAAACAGCTAAATAAATTAATACGCCACAAAGTCTCATGATTGTTAAGTTATTTGTTTAAATGCAAAGTCTTTGTCTAATATTCTATAGTTCTTCCATTGGGACCATTTTCCAGGCCAACAAAAATAATGTTTCATTGGCCAACTCAATTCAATCTGTCAATTTCTTGTACATTTAAAAATATTTATATATAACTTATTTGCTTGTCATATAAAGTCAACAGTTTTATGCTTTTTACTAAGCTCTCAAAATGTAAGTTTTACTACCTATATGAGTGTAACCAAGTCATCTTAGCTCAGGTATGTAATATATTATTTCTTCAAATTAATATGTAACTACTAATGTTTGTCCTGTTTCAAAAATCTTTTCCATTCACATAAATTAAAATGCTATATTAAAATCACTTTTATCAGGAAGTCTTACAAAGACTTGCCTTGATATACCAATTTTATGATGGCTTTCTTGTTATTTCACCAAAAGCTTATATCCTATTTTTTATTAAATTTTAAATAATGTATCAAAATATTTACTTCTGTGGAAAGCATATCTTTGTGGTCATGAAGTACTATTTTTTCTGACCTTAGGAAACTGAAATTGGTCATCATTTTCTACAAATGGGATAGCCTTCAGATTGGTTTAGAGAGTATTATGAAACAGAATGTGAAAGAAAAAGATCTTTATTTTAACAAGTAGAACAAATAAGAAATTAACACTATTGTGTGCAAAATGGCACCTCAAATATTTTTCTTAAAAGGCACTTTGAATACTCCAAGGAAAATGATAAAATATAATGTTACTTTTGGTCCCTGTGTTACAAAAGCCACTTTGTGATAGACTGCATTCTTGAAAATTCTAGGTGGAGGAGAGAAAAGAATTTCACTTTAAAAAATGCCTGTGCAAATGAGTGTACACTTCAAAGAACATTGGTCATTCTAGAAATTAGTTCCATTTTACTGGAGTTTGGTATGACAATAGAAGGATGGGTGTGGCAGCCTGAGATAAAGCTTGAGTGAGTATTATGAAGCATACCTCCATTTTTTAAGTCATCAGCAAATAAACTGAACTTTGATTTGGTTTGCAAATATATTGCAGTGTGCTAATTTACAATTTAAAATTTTTCTGTGCCTCTTATCAATCTCTTAAGAAGTGACCCTGGGAAAATTGTCAAACTTAAACTTTCAATACCATTTGGAGAGGTCACTTATCAGGAATACTCTAAAACTAAGAGCTGACGTAGAACAAGTTCTATTTCTATTGAAACTCATTTTGTATAGCACTCATGTAGCACTAAATAAAACCAGCACTAAAATTTGCAACCGCCTCTGCTAATGTAATCACTAGGTTAGAATATTCTCTCTGATTATTGCCCTTGTTAGCTTATTTAGTGTACGTTCACATACTGTTTCTTTATGAGGATAGAATTTTCTGTCCCAATCTATGCTCTGCATTTGGACTTTATTTTCTATACTTATTTTTAATCTGATTTTTAAAGGCAGGTATGCACACTAATTAGGCTTTATTTTCTGTTACTATTAAAAATTCCTTGCTCTTCCCTCTGTTAAGTGAAATACCTCATTGATATAAACAAATTGATATATTTTTAAACATTAATGGGCTATTTTGTAAATTGAGCCAGAATTTGAACTGTATAAATTAATTCCATGTGTCTATATCAGTAGTCTCAAACTGTAATATGTGTCAGTGTAGAATTTCTGGAGCAACTCACAAATTTCCCAAGGCCCACTTTCAGATATTCTGATATAATAGAGAGATATTTGGTACCAGGAATGTAAAATTTTAGCAAGTATTTCAAGTAATTCTATTTTATATCATCATTCTCTGGCTCTACTTTAAGGAATACTAATTTATATGTTATAGAAAATTATGTTTTGGAAAGAAAAATATATGATTTGTGCAATAAAGTTTTGGGTTTGGCTTCATTTTTAATAAATTGTAAGTCTGATTAATTGTTACATACAAATGAAGAAAATTAATCCTTATAAGAGAATAGATTTTTACATCTAGTAAGATATAAGGTATGAATTAATACCATGGTTGTCTGTGATAAATATTTTTCCACATGGCTTTGAGTAACTATACATATTTATGAATGAATAATGATTATAGAAGTGTGTTTGTACTGAGGGGAAAATCGAAAACAATTAACTTCAATTAGAAGCTGAATTAGAAATTGATTTAGGTAAGAGAATGACAGTTTAGGCTATGTATATTTCTATTGTTTTCATTGCTATTTTGAACTTTTGAAATCCCAGATGGGGATCTAATAATTGCATATTGTCATCGTTGTTATTAGCATTGCTATTTTAGATGACAGTATTTATCATAGGCTTAACTGTGATCACAGAAACATGGATTCACTTTATATTATTCTCCTCTAAAATTAACTGTGTTCATTTTATTAAAATGGCACATAAAGGGATATTTATCTCATAATTGTAGGGGAACAGTTAGACAGAGACATTATTTTGAAACAAGAATTGACATGTCTCACAATTTAAGACACCTTTGACTATGTCCTACTGCTCACTCACATCATTAAATGTGATTTTCCTCCAGGGGCTTGTATTCATCAGGGTTTAACCAGGAAAACAGACACAGCCATATATATATATTTTAAAGAGACAAAATGTCATCCAGTGAATTGGTTACAAGGGTCGTGGAGAAAGTTACAAATCAAGCAGGAGACCATACTGAGTTTGGGAAGAGCCAATCCACAGTGAAGAACAGAGCGGAGACAGTATTTCTGATTGCCAGCATCTGTGTGGCCTTGGGAAAGTGATTCCAGGGAGTTTGTTCTTAGGGAGCCAGACCTTGGTGAGATAGCACCTGAGGTAGAGGAGCAAAGAGAAAAACTTTGGCTAATTTATAATTGTGCACCATTTGTGTTTGTTGAAGGTAACTGGAGAACATGTAATCAAGGAACTAACAACCCTAAGATACAGAGTTAAGGAGGGAGGACAAAGACTGAATATAAGGACAAAAAGTTTGGGAACATTCATAAGGTTTCAGTACCTGAATATTTTGCTTCTGAGTAGATGCTTCTGATTCTGCTCAGAATCCTTTGTGATGTATAAGGTTAGAAGTGGTATGAAAGTACAGTTGTTCTTTCGTCAGTGACAATAACTTTCTAAGAAATTCAGAAAAATAATTTATGAAATAATCAGTATTTTTCATGAGCTGCCACACAGAAGTGAGCACAAACCCTTACCTTCAGCAATGGAGGTATGAAACTGGTTTCAGCTGTGCATGGAAACACATGGTTCTCTCTTCCTCTCCACAGGGGAATGATGCTCTGAGAGTGGGCATCATCCATTGAGACTGGGCTGCATCCTCCTGAAACCCAATTGCTTGCCTCATTTGAGTTGAACTTTCTTGAATGTCTTTCCCCTCAATAAATAGAAGATTTTCAGGTGGCCTGCTCTCTCTTTCCAATGGACCCTTAAGGTCCAGAACCATCCCTGATTCCTGCAAGCAAAGTTATTTCTGTGTGTTGATGCTTCTTTCCCTGTTTTCTTAGTTATTGCAGAAGCCAGATTTTGTGAATCCAGCATAGGTCACCAGCCCAGCTAGTTGGCAATAAGTATTATTTTCCTTTTATGTTACAATGATGAGTAGAAACATTAGATCATGTAAACACAAGCTTAAGTGATCTAGTTCTATGTAAGGTATTTCTGTTCTGTTGCTGAAGGAGAATGAGACAAGAGAATAACAGTTTCTTTAATGCAGTTTAGAAAAGTTAGTGAATATGCCTGAAGTCTTAAATTAGTATTCCAGTGTCCAAGATGAATTAGGCTGGACACCAACTAAAGTAGTAAGGATAGATTTTATTCAATGCAATAGGGAAGGGAATCCAGTATGCACTGAACTTACCTGCACTGAAACAAAATATTGGAGACTCATGAGTAACTGGGGTGTGCCAGAGGAAAGGCATTAAAGCATCCTAAGATATGAGAGGTTCAATTTATATAGGCCATCTGGGCTTATTACTGCTGCTTCTGGGAGGAGAAAAAAACTTCTCCTATTTTTAGGACAAGAGTTGGTAGTGTAAGTTTTAGCAAACTGCTGATGGAACTTAGACTTTATCTTTCCACAGGGCCTGAAAGCAGGAGAGAAAGTTATGTCCTTAAATATTTGCATTTCAAAAAAAATTCTTTTCAAGTCTTCAAGTAATTTTTTTTGGGGGGTGATAGATTTATATCTCAATGAAAAGGTTTTTTTTGTTGTTGTTGTTTGTTATTTTTAAATAACTGCTTCAAGGGCCTCTATACCTCTCATCAGGTTTCACCTGTAACAAATAATAAGTCTTTTTAAGGCCTGTAATGGATCTGAGGTCATCTTAGAGACCTGTCCTTAATCCTCTAGAATCTCTGCTGGTGTTTGCCCATATTTGTTCTGAGAGCTCTATAGTTCTTACCAGACCCCTCAATCCATTTTTTTTCAGATGTGAATAAGGCTACAAGAAACATGGGTTTGTAGATATTTTTTGCATGAGGTAAGGCACCCTTGAAATATGCGAGGCCCTTTTCAGCACTGAAGGCATTGAGGGGGGAAATCTGGTATTTGGGAACTTACAGAGGTAATCCAGCTGTTAAGATGGCCAGAGACACCTGAACTCCCTCTCACTTGGGCCCAAAAATGACCTGCACAGCTCCGGAAATGGAGTTTTAGCAATCTGCCCCCACTCTACCCTGTTTTCGGAAGAACTTTCTATGGAATTCCTTTGATCTATTCCAATAGAAACATAGCAAACATGGGCTCCTTTCTTTGTTAGAAGCTACACCCATCTGGTCAGGTTGGCCTGTTGAGAGCCACAACCGAAGTGGCCCCAGCAAACCTTTAAGACTGCCAGTAACATCAAGCTGATTGGCTCCTCTGCAGTGATGCTCATTGGAGATGCTCATTGAGCTGTTTCCCTGCCCTTTCAGACTGCCAGCTGATGATTGGCTCACAGAAGCACCAGCAACATCTAGCTGATTGGCTTCTCTGTGGTGATGCTCATTGGGCTGTTTCCCTGCCCTTTCAGGCTACGGAGCTGCTCATTGGGAGACTTTTTCCATCTGGTCAGCTTGGCCCATTGCTTTCCCTACTCTGAAACTATTTTTCTGTATCCTGTGGTTATTTAATAGTACTATGTTCCTAGCTTTTATTTCTCTGCAGCCCATCCCTCTGAAGGAGAGCTCTTTCTTTCACCCACTCAGGACGTGAGTGAGACTTGGAATACAAAGTGCATTTCTTTTGTATATCCATAAGTGGAAAATATTAAAAAAAAAACAACTTAAAAGTAAGGCCTAAAACTACTAGAGGAATGCTTTGTGATAAAGTTTTTGAAATTGATTTGGACAACAATTTTTGTATATGATCACCAAAGCAATAAGCACAAATGGAATTGCATTGAACTGTAAGCAAAAGAAAGTGTATAAAGTACTATGAGAACTATTTGAAGGCCTTCCTTTTTTATATGCAGGCCAGACAAAGAAGGCACATTGCCAACAGGTTACATAAATGAAAGCATGATGCTCCAAGCAGGTGTTCAGGACCCTGAGCACATATACTGAATTAGGGTGTTTATGACTTTGACTACACACTACAAACAACCCCACAGAAACCTCAGCAAGGAACCCTAACTATAGCCATCTTGGGCCTGCCTTACATTCATGTTTCTGTGGGTTCATTCCTCTAGAAATATGTAGATAGATAATTGTATCATTATTTTGATAAAAATCCAGAAATATTTTTAAAATATTTAAAAAATTATAGTGATACAATAGTTGATAAGTATGTTGAAGAACAAATGTATATGTTACAAATACCTCACAATCATCCCAATATGGATTACAAAATGTGGGAATCATCCTTGGCTATAGGAATTATGCATCTGATTTTTCTTCTCTTATTTCCCTAAGGAAATATAGTGATTAATACTTTTTTAATTGAAATGGGTTTTAAGAGCATTGTAAATGTTTTAAGAAAAATGAACAACCTTTGTTATTGGAATTACCTATTTGTATGTGGAATTACATATTTCTGTTTTACAAAGAAAAATTAAGATATTTTAATACTTTTGCTTGCATAAAAAGAAGTTATAACTGTTTTCTACCAACTTACAAATTTTCTTCAAAAAATTGATCTAGGGCTGTGGTTGTGGCTTAATAGTGGGGTGACTGCCTAGCATGTGTGAAGCACTGTGTTTGATCCTCAGCACCACACAAACAATAATTAATTAATCACACAAAGATATAAAAATACAATAAAATCATAAAATTTTTGATCCATTCATTTAAATAGCTTTCAGTCTCTATAAAGTAATAAAAATGGATAAGGTGACATTTTATTTCATTTCTCATTAATAAAAATATTTATTTGTTGGTACAATTACACATATATATCTCAGCATGCTAGTTACTAATTAGCTAGTCTATAATCTAATGATTTTTAAAAAATATTTGTAGATTCTGTGAAGAAATAATGTATCAATTTATAGTGTCAATAGAAAGAAATAGTTTTGCTTTTTAAAAGCTCACAAAATACACAACTGTCTTTTAGCAGTAAAATTCAATTAAGAAAAATTTTTATCATTATATCATAATATTTTAAAATGACATGAAAGAGAATTATTGAAGTACCCTCTGAAATATATTTGAAGAATTAAAGACAAAGTGATTAATTTAATCAAGTGTTTACTAACAGGAAATCAAAACAGTAAGTGCATGTAACTTTTTGTAGTGAGATGACATTTTTGCTTCTTCACATTGCCACAGAGTAAACAAATTGAAAATCTTGATTTATCATAAAATTTAAATCCCATTCAAATTTTCATTTGGATATATGATATGAAAATTTTTTGTGAGTACAGAAGTGAATGTAAAATGAGCCATAATTAGCATCAGAATTTTTAGTATTTTACAAAAAAAGAAATTGTAATGGTTTTGTGAATTAGTTGCCTTCATACTCTCACTGGACAGTCTGTAGAAAGAAAATTGACCAATAGTTTATTTATAATAACCTAATGAGTTACCAAGTTTTCCTGTTCATTTTTGCTTTAGTTCTTTCATTCCTAATTATTTGATACTAGTAATTTTATTTTCTTCTAGAATTTAAGTCTCTCATATGGTCAAGATAAAAGCTAAATAAAATTCTTAAGAAATCTTAAATTTAGAAAGATACACAGAAAATCATATGGTTTTATCTTGAAATGTTCTCATATTTTATTGAATTTTGCTATATAATATTTGAGCTGGGCACAGTAGCTCACAGCCGTAGACGCACTTATTTAGGAGGCTGAGGTGGGAGAATCACTTGAGCTCAGGATTTTGAGATCATCCTGGGAAACACAGAAAGATCCCATCTCTGAATGAATAAATGAATGAAAAATGAATGAATGACTATTAAAACTGATAAAATTAGATGGCTATTTATGTTACTAATCCTAGTAAAGATTCCTCCTCCAACTTTTCCATAATGTAGTAAAAAACATGGCAACAACAACAGCAGCAACTTAAATGTCCAGGGAAAACAGAATTTCATCAAATTTCCAGGCTGCTCCTCACAACTTCTTCACCTGCTTATGCCTTTGGTACTCACCTGTGCATTCATTGATTTTGGTGTGTCTTCTCTTCAGTTCTGGTCCTATATCCAGACAGTGTGTTCCTTTGCTCCACATCCTTGTCTTATCCAACACAGATTTTGGTATGCTCCCTAATTTTGATGGCAATTAACCAAATTGAGAAAGTTACTGTAAGATCTCACTTTGCAAGGCTAAACACCATCCTCCTCAAGGAATAAGAATTTCTTCAGGTATTTAGAAATTACTTCTATGTGTTAGGGTCTGTAAACAAGTCAGGATGGTGCCTGGCATTTTGCCAGAGGGAGTGGTTTGTGAAGTAACGCCAGCGAGCCATTAAGTGTGGAGATTCCTTATTGGTTGACTGCTGTATCTAGTTTATGTTAATTAATATAAACTGTGTGGAATGTATATATACCCCTCCTGTCCTACAATAAATGGCTCCCACTCCTGCTGTATCAATGTACACAAGTTGCTTGTCACCCCCCGGTTATTTTGCTGCAGCCGGACTGCGGCATCTATGTACCATCATCTATTAAGTATGCAGTTCTATTCTTGTTACCATTCAGTTTAAAAAGGTAGCAGTCCTCAGTGAGCTAAACTTCTATCAAACACCTCATATAATAAATAAGTAAACATATACCATAAAATCTAAGTCAATATTGTGAAACCTACTGTAGGGAAACATCAAGCAGGGCCTAGTGCAATCAACAACCTAATATGCAATATTTTATACAATATGGTTGAATAGTCAAGGAAGACCTTCTTCTTGAGGGAGAATTAGAACACAACCTGAAAAATGTCATTAATAAATGTTGGGGGAAGTGTATCTGTCAGGAAGTACTAAATTAGTCGAGACTATAATAATTTAAAAAACTCCAAATCTCAGGAATTAACACACAAGGCTTTCACTTAAACTTCATTGCTTTGGCAGCTTTGACAAAGATTCACCTTAGCTCTTTCTTTTCCATGGAATGACTCATAGATTCCAGTTTTTTTTTCTCCTGGCCTCAAAATGTTGTTTACATCAGAAAGGAGGAAAGAAGGATACAAAATTATTCTACAATGCTTCAGGTCCAAGTAACACATGTTCACAGTCATTTGGCCAGAATAGTTACATGGCCCCAATCTAACCTCAAGGAATTCTGGGCAGTGCTGGCAGTGGGCACACAGCAGGAATATTCCAGGCACATCTGGCACATAAGGCGATGATTAAAGTAACTTCTTGTGTTTTCTATTAATATTTAAAAAGATCTATCTATTTATAATTTTCTCCCCCATCTTTATAGTCTCTAGATTATCTAGAAGGCTGCGTGGTAAATTGAGGTGCACAGGTTAGAACAATTACAAATGGCTAATTGCTTTTACATTTGAGCCATGATGGAAGAAGTATTTAATGCTGCTGCCAGATAGGCCACTTGGCATATCAAACAGTTCTATAGAAAACCACAAGCCCATTGAATTGCTGAAGTCAACAGCAAACAAGAGGAGTTAGTTGTATCTGAAATATATGCAGGAAATGGAGACTGATCATCCTTCCAATATGGCATAGAATGTTGTCTAAAATATGAGGCAAGGATTTTGCAATTATTTTATGCAATGAATCTTCAGCTATGTATTCATGTTATTGTTATGTAATGCCTTTTAATTTTCCTATAAATCTTCAGAATAAGTGCTTAAAATACAGTATGTTAAATAATTTTCTATTTTTAAAAACAGTGGATGATTACTGTCAATAAATTCAAAATATCCAACATCCACAGGGGAGCTATGGTTACATTATTATGGTAAGGAATCAAAAGATACACTATACCACATTAAAAATACACAGAAAATCAGAAAACCCAAATTTACTGATGAGACATTATGATTTTCCATTATTATTTACAACTGCGCATCAATATAAATTTTTAACAATCCTAGTAGCAGAGGTAATGTTCCATTCATAAATGTAGCATATTTTTTCATTTTAAATGTAGCATATTTTTTCATTTAGATTAAATGATGGTTTTAAATTTGGAAGTCCCCTTTTAATCCAATTTTTGTTTTACATGTGAACTATTTATAACAAATTGTGAAATAGTAATATTCTCACATCATTAAGAGTTAATAGATGGTATGGGGGCATAGATCAATGATAGAGGGCTTGCATCATATGCATACATGCATGAATGAGGCCCTGAATTTCATCTTCAAGCAAAAAAAAAAATGAAAAGATTGCACTTTTAAAGCAGTGTTGTCAAATGATTCATATAGAAAATTAGAAAATTCCAATAATCTTTCTTTTTCATAAAATTCACTTAATGAGTCAAAAAAAATTCCACCAAAATTAATCATTCTATCTCAATTACATGAGATATTATCATAATGTGTACTATTGAAGATAAAAAATATTTTTGTTATAACATTACTACACATTTTGAGGGAGTAGATTATTGTGTTAAAAACAGTGTCTTTTTAAACAAAGAAATCCTTGGAACAGAGATATGCCAGGGATTATTTGTAGTTCAGACATAATTAAAGTTGCATCTAAAAAGTGGCAAGAAAACACTAACCAAATTTGAAGCTAAATTGTCAACATGTACAAATATTTTTACATATACATAAAGTAATTAGATTTTTTTGAATTTTTTTTTTAAATTGATGTTCTATATGTATACATTCCCTTTGGCATATGTATGAGAGCTTTACTTTTGAAAAGATATCTGTCCACCATCAATTAAGTTTAAATACTTAAACATTTGAGAAACCATTTTACAAATTAATTTGTGTTCCAAAAAAAGACACTGGATTTTCTATAGGATTGCTCAGTTTGCTTCATTTGGATTAGTCGAGCTAGAAATTTTTAATAAAACATCCAAGAAGGATAGTACCCAAAACTCTAGCTACCATCATCACATGCACATTTTCCTACTTCTTCCCTGGAAGAGAATTGTTCTAGAGTAATGTACATCTAGTCACATAAGAACAAATTTATATGTACTGTTTGGTCATATTATTTAAGATTTTCATGCTGTAATATTTTTCTTTCTATTCTTGATGAATTGATCACTAAATTAAGATTTTCTTCTTGAAAACCTAATATTATAATTAAAGGGTTAAGATTGCATGCTTCTGGTAAAGTCTTGAATATTTAAAAGAGTTTTATACCTAAGAAGGCTACATACAATTTAATTGCTCTGGTGTAGATAAAGTCTGAACATTTCTATCCTTCTGTTCAAAATTGAAGTGATTGAAGGCATACCTATATTTTTTAGGCTAATTCATATTTTTATTGAAATGTTTCTAAATAAATTTCATAGGTAGATAATCATAAAAGGGAATTTTAAAAGTGTGGTTTGAAAATAATTTAGAAATATTATTTTTTAATTTTTCATATCAGTATAGTTCTGTTGTTTAACTTAGTTCTTTGCTTTTATATTAATGGTGTTCTTACTTAGCGGGGCTCCATTTTAACCACTTTTTTGTCCTTAGGCCTGTAATATAAAGAGCTGTACTATATTTGTTCCTGTGGAAATGTATGTTTAAAACAAATATAGGTAACTTTCTCTAGATTTTCTGCAAGCAACACTTAGAACTAACAAATCAATTCAGACCTAAATACATAAAGTACTCAGATTTAGTAAAACAAAAACTATAAAGATTTTTAATTCGTGCTAATTTAAAATTATTCTTTCCTGTGAATTTTTGAGTTGTTATACATGTCTGTCAACATGTTAAACTGGCTTTACCAATAACTTCATTTTACTTAAATTAGTATTGATTTGGGGTTAAATACATAAATTACAAAAATATTTAGGGATCTGATTCTGTTCACTTTAAAGGCAGTTGCAGATAATAATAGTAGTAACAGAAGGCCCATTGAAATGCATTTGGCCTCTTTCATGTGTCTGGAAGACGATATCCACAGTTGACCCCTGTCAGCTCACTGCATTGTGATATGATGCTGTGTGATCACCCACATGTACAGTCCTGAGCAAGTGCACAGCTTTCTTTCTATCTATGTCAAGTTAATCACAAGATCCTACGTTTTTAGAATGATTTATGGTAGTTTTTACTTGAGTGTAACCTTAATGTTTCTTAGTGAATAAGTAAATTTTTGAATTAAAAAAAAAATTATCCCTTGTTTAAAAGGTAACTAGCTGGTCCCATCCTTATTATACCTGGGGGAAAGATTTGAATTCCAAAATCTTTTTATTTGTACCATTACAGGAAATCTCTATTACCTTTCTATTGTTGTATGTAAACATTCATACTGACACCAAATTATTCAAAATTGTACATTTCAAACTAATTTACAGTTATTTTCATAAGTCACCTCAAAAGGACAATCATTTTGTCTTGTGTGTAGTTCTGTTGTCATTTCATGGCAAGCGTTGTTACAGTATTCATGGAATTTGATTTAAATTATATCAGAAAAACATAAACCAGAGAGAGAAGGAGAGAAAATTGGTAGGGGGAGAGATGAGTATGTGTTTTGTGGGTTAGAGAAGACTCCAAATAAAAGATAGATCAAGTGAATGTATAGAAAGAGTTCTGAACAGGAAACAAGTTCTGACCTGAGAAACACAGTGATCTATCTCAGACAGAAGAAAAGATTGAATTCAGAGAAACATTAAGAGAAACATCTGAAAGTTTAGACAGGAGCATGACCTTGATGTTTCCTTTCTATTCCAAGCGTTTTCAGTGTACTGTACAGAGCTTGAGCTAGAAGAGTAGTCGAGAATAAACTATGGCACACCATACTATCACGGACTTCTCAAGGAAATTAGAACCATCCCTTGGTGAAGACCACAAGATATATAAAATGTAACTGACAACCAGAGAGTCATTCAAGGCTGGGTCACATGTTTTTCAATATCTAGTAGACTAACACCAAGAAAGTAAACGCCAGTTCATGATGACCCAGGCTCACTGTCATAGCATTTCATTGGCTAGAAGAGGTCGGTGGGGGAAATCGTGTTTGGTGAAGCTATGAAGTCACAGTGAAAAAAGCATTTCAAGAGAGGTGGTAGAGAAGAAGTACAGAATAGTATTTCTTTTAATTCAGTCCAATTTTCCTTTTAGAGAATATTTATAAGACTACATACTTTTCTTTTCATATTTCATTGGTTCCTATTAGATCTTCAAATAAAAAATTCATACCAGAGTTTAAGAAGGGAATTCAAGGAAGCCTTCATGTGTTAATTTTTTTAAAGATTTCATATTCAAGATAGTATTTACCTGCTTTTGTAGGATTTTAAAAACATTTTTAAAGTATTTGAAAGTGTTTTACAAACATTACCAGTGTTTTCTAAAATGTGGCATTTCTGTTAAATTTGTCATCATTCCATAAGTATTCCTTTGTGTTTGGTCTGCACTTTTTTCTACATTTCACATTTTTCTTTGTTTCTAATGTTCTTACATTTCTGTATACTTTACTTAATTGTGGCATTTTGTTTGTTTGTTTTTTGTCAATCTGATTTACATCTCTTCTTCTAGGTAATAGCCAGTCACTGTTAAAGATTCTCCATCCCATTTAATTTATTCCTCTCCACTTGAACTCAAATTATGTAGGTATTGAACACTACTTTAATCCTCTATGTATCTAACTTTTTTATGATTTTCATCCTCTGTTTATCAGTTGGTAGATATTGAAATAGGATATTTGTTGATCTTTTAATGCTCTAATCCATTCTTTAGTTTTGAAATTCTATTTTTCAATCCAAACATTAAATTTATTTTGACTTTTGCATTTTTCATACTCAAAGTTTTCATGTTTTTTTTTAAGTGGCTTCTTTTTTCTTAAATATCCAATATTGCCCTTGCCCCACACCAACTTCTGTAAGGTTATTTATTGTGCACACTCTGAGTTCTTGTTCTGGGTGATTGATTTCTTCTGATTTCTTTGTCTTAAATGGTTTAGACATATTATTCAGATTTTTTTCTTGTAATAGTTATATATTTATCAGAGATCTCATAAGATTTTTCCATTAGCACACATTTTATGAAAATTATTAAATAGCATGCTTGTGTGGGCCTTTTGACCCACCTGGTGAATGGAATATGGTAAAACCTCTAGGGTCAGACAAACTTTCATATAGTAGTAGATGCATCCTCTTAGCCCCAGGAAACCTTACAGTACTTCATACAGTCACTGACCTTTCCCATGAATTACCTCCTCCTACTAAACTAGACTATTTTATTGTGGTAAAAGGGAAATATCAGGATCTGGGTAAGCTGAACAGCATTTGTTAAAATGCTCCTCAACCCAATCAAAACCCACCTCTGCCTGATGTTGCTATACCTTCAGAGATAGACATTGATTTCTTAGGTTTTGTGGGGGGGTAGGTAAAGATGCCACTAGGGCAATGTGAGAAAGAAGCAGATAGGAGATGGTCATGCCACCTGTCTCACAGCTATAGCACCCGATCCTTTACCTCATCAGGATAGAATTTACCTCCCACATGCTAGGATCTTGCTATAGTTGTCTTCCTGAGAGTTTTTCAAGGACTTGTTATGATTGCTGATTTTGCATGTGTTTCATGGCTGTGACATGGCTCTGGAGTCTATAACCCTTCCTCCCATTTCCCTGCAATTTTCCTGCATCTCCAGGGCTTAGATTCAAGAGGAAGCATCAGTACTTTCTTTTATGACATTCTGCTTGGGGGCAACTTGTGATTATTGTTATGCACTCTTCCTCCTTAAAATTAGAAGCAATTTCTAACCACAATGTAAGTTCTATTCTCTAGTATTAATACTGGAACTCCTACAAATATCTGTAGTTTATGATGAAAATAATTTTTATTGGCTTTTTCAAAGCTTGCTGAAGAGTAGCTCCACAGTTGGGTCCAATTTCTTAAACTTTCACGTAGAAATATTATTAAGAATTTAGATCCTCAGGCCTGGAATGGGCACCAGGAACATGCAATTTTAAAACCTGTCCTGGATGATTCTCATTTACTTGGTCCATAGCCCATATTCTAAAACAATTGCTAAGGGCAATCTCAACTCAGTGAGTGAAGCACAGTAGAAGCCAAAGGATATGTGTTAGGAACCTCCCATCCTCCTTCATGGAAATAACCTAACTTCTTAAGAAACTGTATGTCCCTTAGGCAAGGATGAATAGCATTTTTCAGCAGCTACTTTACAAAGGAATTGCTTAGACACATTTACTCCTGTAATCTCACATACCATTGACTTTCCATGTTAAATATACTACCTATAACATTGCACCCCTCAAAAAATATAATGTGGGTTTCATAATATTTGTTTTCACAAATTCCAGCTAAATTTTATATTCTACTCCTAGGAATACTGGGACTCATCTTAGATCAATTTTTATTTCCTAGTTGCAAATGTTTTTTTCTCTCCTAATGTGGTATTCCAGTTTAGCTCTAGGATGAATACTTCATTCAAAGTGTGCAATGGTAGTTAAAATACCAGAGTAATTTCAGAATAGCATCCAGATGTCTGGTGGTCTACCCATTTTATTTAGTGTTTTCTCAACCTCACCAATTTATCTGACTCAGAATCTTTTTTTTTTTCTAATTGTGGAGCTTGTGCTCTCACTTTAAAAACATGACTATGACCACTGGAAAGTGTAAAGATTTTGTAGGGGTTATAAAAATTTGTTTTGTAATAATTACCCAAGATAAAAAAAATCGTAAACTCCATCCAAGATTTTACTTCCTTTATTGTTTGAATATAAGAGAGATCTAAGTTTTGCAAGTTAGGATAAGTAATTTCAAAATAAGGTTCTTTTGGCAACTTTCTATAAGTAATTTCAGAATAAATTTAACCTAGATGTCACCAATCTGCTATTTATGTGTACTGGCTTTGTTTTGACATCATCCAATAAAATAGTATTAAATTACCTTTCCTTGAATCATCACAGAAATTAATGGAGCAATCTGGAAGAAATATTTTACATCACACACACAAATCTCTATTTTCAAGAGTCCAGTGATCACCATTGTATGTTTCCTTTTTTTTTCTTTACCAGTACCTATCAGTTTTGCCAGAACTGATCAGGAATGTTCTCTTTATCAGGAGTAGTTTTATCTTGTCCATATTCTTGTCCATATTCTCATGACAATCAAATCACTTTGCTTTCTCAAGCTTTGAGCAACAGACCCTGAAGTCTCTTTGTTATACTAGCAGATCTATATTTTTTTTCCTTTCATGTCTGTTATCCTTGTGGTCCCAGTAATCCTCATTCTCTTTCCAAGCCTCAGACTTCCAACCAACAAAATACTCTCTCATTGCTTGCCTTTTCTTTATAGTGAACATAGAACTGTAATGAGTTATATATCAGCTTTTTAAATTCTTTCTTATATAAACTCCTTTGTTTAATCTCTGTATGATTTATTTTACAAAGTTTTTCAAATATTTATTATCTAGATCATTAATTCCTTTCCCATATATTATGTTTAATGCTTGACTTATCAATTGAGCTTTTGTCACTCAATTATTAATATGTATTGATTCTTTAATTCTCAAAAATCTGCTTTTTTAAAAGGGGCTATTTTTGAGAAATTCTAGCTTTTTTCTCATATTTTCAAATTCACATGCATGCACACACACACAGAGTAATTGCTTTATATAGCAGCATTTTGGTCAGTATTGTATAAGATGACATTTACTATGCATTTTATGTGCATAGAAGGTTATACTATCTACATTTGTGTAAGTATGTTATGTAGACATGGTGACAAAATTTGCCTAATAATGCAGTTCTCAGAATGCATACTCATCATTAAGTGATGATGACTATATATCTGTATTTATATACATGGGTATATATATTTTTATGCAGACGTATATTGTGTATTCATATACATATTATCTACATTATATAGTAGTCAACTTTTTATTTATGTACTAGAGTATGATGTATATAAAAGTGATTCATTAATAAGTAGAGGGAAGATAATTCAATGCATCAAAATTGCCCCTTTGGGGGCTGGGGATGTGGCTTAAGTGGTAATGTGCTCACCTGGCATGTGCAGGGATGCTGGGTTCAATCCTAAGCACCACGTAAAAATAAAGATGTTGTGTCCACTGAAAAACTGAAAATTAAATATTTAAAAATTCTCTCTCTGTCTCTCTCTTTAAAAAAAAGTCACTCTGATGATCATGTATAATGTGAACTTAAGAAGCTTTCTGTAATTTATAAAAGAAACAAACACATTTATATATATATATATATATATATATATATATATATATATATATATATATATATATAATATGTCTTTGCTTTTGTTATCAAATGCAATATTTTCCAAATTCTAAAAGTATTACAATGTTTTTGATAATGAAGTTGGATAATAAAATATTGATATTTCTTCCTGTTTGTTGCTAAAACACATCTTTACAATATGTTCTAATTCAAATGATTTGTAATCATCTTTAATGTTTTATATACATGAGCTGGTGATAGAGTTACAAGAATATGTTCCTTTTCTTAACCAGTTTTTCAGTTTTCCTAATATATTTTAAACTATAAAATAGTTTTTCAAAGTAATGATATGGGAGTCTCAAATTACTAACATATTAAATGATAGAAAAAACATTTTTCTCCTTTGAAAGTATGTTAGCCTATGTTTAAGTCTTTACTTGCTGTAATCATTTCTCTTTGTAATAAAGGAATAATGATGTCATTTTTATAATACTTACAGATTATATTTGCTATTAAATTTAGAGCAAAATGAATTAATTTTTTCTCTACTACATTAAACATATAGGGGAAATAAAGATTTTGTGTGACAAACTTGCTTAGTGTAAAATTATATCTGTTTTATCAATTCTCATAATTTACTCTTAATTTATATCAAAATAAGAGTTTGCTTCAGTCTGCTATTCTGTTGTTATTACCAAAAGACCTGATCAGAATGATTTTTAGACAAGGAAATTTTATTTGTGGCTCAGGGTTTCAGAGGTTTCAGTATACAGATGGCGTACTCCATTGCTCAAGGTGAGGCAGAACTTTATGGCAGAAGAGTGTGGAAGAGGGAAGCAGCTCAGGTCATAGCTACAAGGAAGCAGAGAGAGCTCCACTCACTGAGGAAAATTATATACTCCAAATACATGCCCCCCAGTGACTCACTTCCTCCAGCTACATCCAACCAGGCCAGAGTTACCACCCAATTAACACATTGACATTTCTCCATTTATCTATCCATCATGCTTCAGAATAATCTATCCATATACTTTATCTCACTGAATAACAAACTTTTGATAAGAACTAATAATGTGCTTGATTTTAATCTGAAAATTTGGGGGACATAATAATCTTCCTTCTAACACTCCAAATTTTGAAGATAATAATTTAGTCTTGATATACTTTAATTGCATCTGCAAGTTGATCATTAATCCTAAAATGCTACAATAGTCATCTGAGATATTTTCTAATTTACTTGATTCATAGATATCATTTATACCACTTACTACGTGTTGTTGGTAGTTTTTCTAAACAATATCAGGCCTTTCTTTTCTCAATTGGATGCTATTTTCTCTTCCTTTCCTGCTTTGGAAACAAAACTGTTATGGTTTGGATATAAGGTATCCCTAATATCTAACGTGTGAGACAATCCAAGAAATTTTAAAGGTGAAAAGATTGAATTAAGATAGCCTTAATCTAATCATTGAAGTAATCCACTGATAGGAATAACCCAGGTGGTAATTCTGGGCTGGTAGGATGTAGCTGGAGGAAGTGAGTCACTTGGTGGCATATATTTGGAGTATAAATTTTTCCTTGGTGAGTGGAGTTGTCTGCTTCCTTGTAGCCATGACCTGAGCTGCTTCACTTTTTATTTTTGAAAAACACAAATAAAAGAACTGCCCCCATGAAATTTACAACCATGTGGGAAAAGGCACTGAATTTTGTCTCTCTTTGTATTTGCTTATTGTATTAGCACTTGTAGGATTTGTCATTTAATTAGAGAAACCAAAATTACTTTCTAAATTAACCATGGTGGAGAAGGAGCTGGAGAATGAGAAGAATGGAGAGTTGAGCATCCCAAAGATGCCAGTTCATGAAAATGACCTGGTCCTTAGTTCATGTCCTCTCAAAAAGATTATAGATTATTTATAAAAAGACTATATTATATCAGTTAATTTTATATCAGTTAATTTTTTATCTTAATTATGCTAGGATGATAAGTATCATTATATCTATGCCAAATAAACAAGTGAATGGATATATCAAGATACATCTGATTTCAGCATTATGCTGACATGTTAAGTGACTACTGTTTACCTTTGTATCTTTAGTTCTCAGTTTCTATTGATCTTACCGTTATTCAGTGCATTTTACCCACATTGTTTTTCTAGAAAAAACTCATGTTCGTTGATTACATATGCATTTACTGTTTCCTCATTTGACATTCATTGTTCCCAAATCTTCACATTCTGTTTCCTTTTTGGCATACTGGTGTTTGACAACTGGTTTTCTAGAAGTAAAAATTCCTGATTTGCAGTATTTGCTAATTTCCTTGAGACAAACACTTCTCAGAAGGTGATAAACAACCAATCAAAAAATATTTGAAAAAATGTGCACGATCTCTAGCAATTAGAGAAATGCAAATAAAAACTACTGTAAGATTTCATCCCACTCCAGTCAGAGTGGCAGCTATTATGAATACAAACAACCATGAGTATTGGAGGGGATGTAAGGAAAAAGGTACACTCATACTCTGCTGATAGGACTGCAAATCGGTGCAGCCAATATGGAAAGCAGTATGAAGATTTCTTGGAAAATGAGGAATGGAACCACCATTTGACCCAGCTATCCTTCTCCTCAGTCTATACCCAAAGGACTTAAAACAGCATACTACAGGGACACAGCCACATCAATGTTTATAGCAGCACAATTCACAATAGCTAAACTGTGGAACCAACCTAGATGTCTTTCAGTAGATGAATGGATTAAAAAAATGTGGCATATATAAAAAATGGAATATTACTTAGCAATACAAGAGAATAAAATCATGGCATTTGCAGGTAAATGGATGGAGTTAGAGAAGATAATGATAAGTGAAGTTAGCCAATCCCCCAAAACCAAATGCTGAATGTTGGCTCTGATTTAGGGAGGTTGATTCATAGTGTGGCAGGGAGAGGGAGAATGGGAGGAACAGAGAAACTCTAGATAGGGCAGAGGGGTGGGAAGGGAAGGGCGGTGTCTTGGGGTTAGAAATGATAATGGAATGTGATGGACATTATTATCCAAAGTACAGTTATGTAGACGGGAATTGGTGTGAATATACTTTGTATACAACCAGAGATATGAAAAAATGTGCTCTACATGTGTAATAAGAATGGTAATGCATTCTTCTGTCACATACAAACTTTTAAAAATTTGAATAAAATAAACAAATAAAAAGACTCTTATCATCGCCCATTTCAAGCTACCAAGTAATGTCACAGAACTCAAAGCTGGAAAACTATGTAACTAATCACTCCTTTTGATCTAGTGGAAGTCAGTTTGAGCTGGCTCCATCATAACAAATCTTCTTTTTCCATGAAGTATATGTTCATTAATAGACTTTAGTCTTCAAATTTTTCAAATTCTGGTTCCAACATACATTTCCCAAAATATTGGCTTATGGTTTTCTACACCAGCTAAGTCCATAGCCTCATTTGGTTGTTAATTGTTACATGCATGTCCCTTCCTCTTCTCTCTAACAAATATCTAATACCCTAAGATAACAATCAAAAGTAATTTGCATTTTAAATTCTGTTGAATTTACACTTTTTCTGTTTACTTGAAAAACTGATTTACCAATGTTTGTACATTTATTACTCTGTCATTTGTTTTAACTCACACATTTAGGTTGTCATATATCTACCTTGTTGGATTGTAGCTTGATGTGAGTTTTAGTCATATTATTTATTTCTCTTCATTGCCATCAGATAATAGAATGCCTAGCATGCAAGGGATCAATATTATCAAATCATTGGGCTTCAGTATTTTAGTGGATTTCAAATGAAATTAAAAATTTTCATAAAGAAAATGATACAAATTCAGGCTTCCTTTTAAATAAGAAACCATAAATTTTGTAACCTTTTGATTATTTTGGTGAGTAGTAAATTGTACTACATGGCTCCAAACCAAATTACAGTTAGAGGTGGCAGAAGATTATGAATAAAACCACCATATGACTTAGCTCTGCCGCTCCTCGGTGTTTACCCACAAGTATTAATATCAGCATACTGTAGAGAGACCTGCATTACCCATGTTCATCATAACACAATTCACAATAGACAAGTTGTGGAGCCAGTGTGTGGCCATCACCATATTTATTGATAAAGAAAATGTAAGATCTATCTATCTATCTATCTATCTATCTATCTATCTATCTATCCATCCATCTGTCTATATATTCACACACACACACACACACACACACACACAATGGAGGTTTATTCAGCCATAAAAATGTTGAAATTATGTTCTTTGCCAGGAAATTGATGGAACTGGAGAGTATCATGCTAAGTGAAACAAGCCAGACTCAGAAAGTTAAGGAGTCTATGTTTTCTCTCATATGTGGAATTGAGAAAGATAAAAGGGGGAACTCTTTGAGGGGGGAATCTAATGAATATAGAAGGGAAACCAAACACAAGTCGGGTAGAAGAATGGGGTTAGGGAAAGAGAAAAGGGGCAGAGAAGAGGTGCTACTAAGGAATGAAACTGATCACATTATGTGCAAGTATAAGTATGTCACAATTGATTCCAAAGTTATGTATGATTAATATGCACCAATAAAGGAATTAAAAAAAAAGAGTTTAAGGTGGTAAATCATCAGCAAAACAAAGAAAACCTAAGTGAGAATCATGTACACACTGATTTTGGAGTGCCTCCAACTATTCACCAAGGCACAGACCAAAGAACTTTAAAAATTGTTGGTCATAATCACAGAAGTCTTTTAAAGAGCTAGTTATAAAATATGCTTCACAGTTTTCTTTAAACCTAGATGTTTATCCTTTGAAAAAATAATACCCACTTATGGAGAGAGTGTGTGGGATTCTGCAGTCAAAGTCAAAATTAATAAGCAATGTTTTCTGCTTAACGTTTGCAGATAGGGCTGCATGTATTATACAGGAGGATTTTTTAACTTTTATATCAGTGAGCCAAATATCATACCATTCAAATGAGCTATATCATTATTTCTTTTTTTTTTAAAGAGAGAGTGAGAGAGGGAGAGAGAGAAAGAATTTTTAATATTTATTTTTTTTAGTTATTGGCAGACACAACATCTTTGTTTGTATGTGGTGCTGAGGATCGAACCCGGGCTGCACGCATGCCAGACGAGCGCGGTACCGCTTGAGCCACATCCCCAGCCCCTATCATTATTTCTTAAGAGAAAAAAAAAATCATATCTATAGTGATCTTGGGAACTAACAATCAATGTGAAAAGACCATCAAAAGAAACTCACCAATCTACTTAATGTGATTTTTCTGAAAGATAAAAAAAATAAATTTGATTAAGCGATATTAGCTTCTAGTAAAACAATGATGCATTGTTATCCCTGTGATTAGAGATTCACACATACACACACAAAAAAAACTAGCATAAAAATAGTTTCACAGTTTATAGCTACTTAGAAGAACCATGTTCTTTTTCTTATTTTCTCTGAATTTGAGAGCATTTTTTTGTTGTTGTTATATAACAAATCACCACAAATTTAGTACCTTAAAACATTACATCTAAGTTTCTTTACAAATAATTACAATAAAGGTAAGATAATTCTTTGTCTTTACATTTCCCCCACACCTTATTGTGGTAAAACCACCTAACATGAGATTTACCTTCTTAACGGATTCTTAAAGTATAACATATAGTATTGATATCTAAAAGCACTATGTTGCATCACAGATATCTTGAACTTATTCGTCTTGCATAAGGGAAATTTTGTAACCAGTGTTTAGCAACTCCCCATTTTCTCTATCCCCCACCTCCTGACAATCAGTGTTCTATTCTTTCCTTCTGTGAATGTGACTCTTTTAAAGTCAATCTTCTACTGAGCCCTCACAAAATGAAGTCAAGGGTCAGATTGTGTTTTTCTTTGAAGAAGGTCCTGGGAAAGAACACACTTCCAAGTTCATTCCATACATATAATTCATTTCCTTGTAGTTGTAAAACAAGGAACCCACTTTCTCACCAGTTGCTGGCTAAATCCAACCACCAGTTTCTAGAATCCTGCTGTAGTTATTTTCCTCCTACAAGGCTCTCTCTTTAGGCAGCTTATGGATGACAATTTGCATTTTCAAGGCCAGAAGAGAGCATCTACAATGTGTTTTTTGCATACAGACAAACCTAACACCATTATTTTTGCCACATAGTGTAACCAAAGCAATACAGTGTAAAGCCATTTATTTGCCATACTCTATTAGCTAGAACCATCTGCACTGAAAAACATGGAATTATACAAGGGTGTCACTCACTGCAGGTCACTTTCTGGTATTTATACATTACCCTAAAAGTGTTACATTATCCTATTTCCCCTAATATTGGAGAGAAGTAGCACAGAATGTTGGGGGAATGAAAACAGATTTTATATCATAAATACATTTTTCATAGTGCATTAAATATAAATTACTTCAATCCCCTCAGTTTACCAAAAATCCTACAGTCTATTTATGTAGAGTTTACATTGTATTGGTGATGGGGATCATACCGAGGCTGTTGCACGTGCACTCTACCCCTGAGCATCATCCCCTAATACTGTCAAAATTTAAAGAAGATTTTTAATTCTATAGGGAAGAATGACCTGGGACCCTCTCTGAGATTTTACTTTACATTTTACTGGAAAAATAAAAGCAAAATTTTGTCTACTAAATTATTAGGAAAATGGCAATCTTCATTTAATTTTTTTCTATACTTAAAACGATTTCTATTTGATCACAAAATCAGGTCATCAATAATCCTCAAAGTATTGTGTTTGTCAATGAAAAAAACCCATCAGAAGTTTGTGACTTATGCAGGTTTGGGGATATTGTCTGAATGATATGTTTTCCTACATATTTTCAATTTCTCATTGACTTCACTTTAATTCATCTTACCAGATTACTTTCAATAAAACAATGGGGCAGCATATTCATCTGCTTTGTCATTTTTAATTTTTATTTTATTTTATTTTCGCTTTTCTTGCTTTTCACTGCTCCTTTGTTTTCCCTATGCACTTTCATTCTTATTGTCCCAGTGGAGCAATGTCATGCATCGGTAATTTTCTTGACTAAGGCAAGGCACATCATGGATTTCAGCTTTTATATTAACTGCTCTTCTTAGTTGGTTTTTATTTCAATCTCAATACTCATGTGAAGTGCAGAGGTGAGAAAAGGAACAGAAAAAGTGATAGCTCTTTGCTTCAACTAGCAATACATAGTAGAGATTCAAGATAATTGAAACAGACAGACACAATAAAGCAATTAAATTTTTATTTCTTTTTTAAATTTAGCTTCTGGCTCTCAAGGAATATAAATTCACACAGACAAGGTAGGATAAGACTCAGGATAAAGAAGATTGAGAAAGCTCAACATAATAAAAAAATCTAATTTTGTTTTTATTTGACTTTCAACCAAGAGACCAAGTGTTGAAATCAAAACAAACCCTAAGGCTTGTACATGCCAGTATTCAGTGTATTCTACAAAACAGAACTTTTAAGTATTATACTGAGTAAACAGCTTCTCACCTCATGGAGAAAACAAAGCAAAAACTCAAAACAAATTCTGTCCAAATTTGGATTAAAAATTTTGATAATATGCAAAGAAAAAACAACAAACTAAAAACTTAAGTAAACTAACAAATAGAAAAATTAAGACACTTTTGTTTGTGAGGATAAATCCAATACATATTAAGATTTATGTATGAATTTTGACTTACTAAAGATTATATGAATGGAGAGAATTCCTTTAAAGTAAATTTAGTTATATTTAATGAAATTATATAAAACTATTCTAGATAATGTTTGATTGAAAAGTGAGAATATTTTATTTATTAATGATGTTAGCAAGAAAGCATTATTTCACACTTTTTTCCAATAATATTCTCATAGTATCAATTCACAATCATTACCACTGTGAGCATCAGACTATGTATCTTTATTTGTGAGAACATATTTAGCACATCTTTTTAATTTGTGACATTAAGAGAAAGGTGATCCATTAAACATAATGCATATTAAATTATTGATTAGATAAGGTTAACTTTTCAAAGTTTAGGATATTAAATAAATGAAAAAATATCCAAAAAAAGAATAAGGTATATGAACTTTTAAATGCAAAGTAATATAGTTTAGAAAAAATGATAAGCAACAAATTTGACAAGGTCCAATTAACACTTCAAATTTAATGTATTCAAAACTGAACTTATGATCTTCTGCTCTACATGTCATCCACTTCTAATACTCCAAATCAAAGTAAATGACATTTCCACTTTTTATGTGGTACAAAATAGAAATATGTGTTATTATTTACACCTCTCTCTCCTACACTCTCCAGATCCAATACATCATCAAGTTTGGCTATTCTTTATTATTATTATTATTATTATTATTATTATTATTATTATTATTATTTTGTTAGGGATTGAACCCAGGGCCTTGTGTGTGCTAGGCAAGCACTCTCTCCGAGGTACACCCTTAGACCCCTCTTTTTCTTTCTTCTACTTGTATCTGAAGTTGTCTTTTCTCACCGTCACTACTCTGATTAGCTTAATATGCCATTTTTTCCTGTCTCCTTGTTTTCACTAGCCTGATAGTGCTTCTTTCAATATCTAATTTACCTTCCCCATATCTTCCTTATTACATATAGTAGGTAAAGCAATTTTTTAAAAATAAAGATTGGATCTTGTTATTCCTTTAAAAAAAGAAACACACACACACACACACACAAAACACAAAAACAAAAACAAAAAACCCAAGAACAACAACAAAACTCTTCCCAGGCTGGGGCTGTGGGTAAGCTGTAGAGCTCATGTGTAACACCCTACATTCCTGGATTGGATCCCCAGTATTGTCAACTAAATAAATTAAGACTTCTAACAACTTTGTAACAAACCAAGGATTATACACAGAAACTTAATCATGCCTGAATATTTCTCATGTTCTTGTTTCAGAATATCCCCCAACTAGTTTAAGCCATATTTTTTTGTTTGTTTGTGTTTTTTATTGCCTTTTTGAAAAGTTCATTATAAATACACATAATATCATGGTTCATTTTGACACTATTTTATAAACATGAAATAAAATTTGTTCCAATTCAGTTCATACTACTTCCCCTTTCCCTGCACTCCTCCCTCCCCTTGTTCCCTTTCCTCAATTCTATTGATTTTTCTTCTATTTATTTATTATTGTTTTAATTCAGTACCTTTTGTATATACATAAAAGTGAAATTCACTGTGATATATTCATATCTGTACATAGGAGGGTTAGATCAGATTCCTTCCACGGTTCCTGCCTTTATTTATTTATTTATTTTTGGTAGCAGGGATTGAACTCAGGGGCACTCAACCACTGAGCCACATCCCCAGCACTATTTTGTATTTTATTAGAGACAGGGTCTCACTGAGTTGCTTAGTGCCTTGCTAAATTGCAGAGGCTGTCTTTGAACTTGTATCCTCTTACCTCCACCTCCTGAGCTGGTGGGATCACAAGCTTGCACTCTATGCCTGGAGGCCTGTTTCTGCTTTGTCTTATCCCTCCTCCCTCCCATTCAATCCCCTTTCTCTACCCTATGTACCTCTTTTCTGTTTTCATGGGATTCCTCCAATTGTTTCTTTTTTCTTCCTCCCTCCCTCCCTCCCTCCCTCCCTCCCTTTCTTCCTTCATTCCTTCTTTTCTCCCTGACTCCCTCCCTTCCTACCTTCCTTCTTCCTCCTTTCAGTTTAGTGTTCGCATCAGTGAAAACCATTTTGACCGTTGGTTTTCTAGGTCTGGTTTATATAATTTATAATGTTCTCTAATTCCTTCCATTTACCAACAATTACCATAATTTCATTCTTCTTTAAGACTGAATAAAATTCAGTTACATATACATACCACTTTTATTTTAAATGTGGCTACATCCTGTAGTGATGCTGAATAGAGATCTTTTAGATATATACCAAGGAGTGGGATAGATGGTTCATATGGTGGTTCCATTTCCATTTTTTGAGAAATCTCTAAACTGCTTACCAGAGTGCTTGTACTAATTTGTAGTCCCATCCACAATGTATGAGTGAAATTTTTTTGCCTACATCCTTGCCAAATTTTTTTATTATTTGTACTCTTGATAATTGCCATTCTGACTGGAATGAAACGGAATCTCAGTGTACTTTTGCTTTGCATTTTCCTAATTGTTAGTGTTGAACCACTTTCATACATTTGTTGACCATTTGTATTTTTTCTTTCAAGAAGTGTCTCCTTGGTTCTTTTGCCCATTTATTAACCAAGTTATTATTTTTTGATATTAAGATTTTTGAGTTTATATATATTATGTATATTAATTCCCATCTGAGGAGCACGTAGCAAAGTTCTTCTCCCTTTTCTAATAGGCTCTCTTTTCATGATCTTGGTTTCTGTGCTGTACAGGAACTTTGTCATTTGATGCTAGCCCACTTTTTAATTCTTGGTTTTTATTTTTTCAGATTTTTCTTTGATATGACCAAAAGAACTAAAATACGCAATTTTACAGGAGTCTTAGTCCATAAAAGGCTGGCTTCATTGAGGCACAACATCATGGCAAAAGAGTGTGGTGGAGAAAAAGCAGGTCAGGATATCACATCAGGAAGGAGAGGGAGAGAGAGAGAGAGAGAGAGAGAGAGAGAAAGAGAGAGAACAAGCGAGTACATGCTCTGTTCAACAAGGACAAACTATACACTCCAAAGGCATGCCCTCAGTGACCCACTTCCTCCAGACACTTCCTACAGTTACTACCAACTTAATCCCTATTAGGAGCTTAATGCACTGATTAGGTTAAAATTCTCATAACCTCTTTCATGATCCAATCATTTCACCTTTAAACTTTCTTGCATGTCTCACACATGAGCTTTTGGGGGACCCATCATATCTAAACCATAACAGTTTTATTTATTGCAATTTAAAAGTCTTTTTTTTTTGAGAGAGAGAGAGAGAGTGAGAGAGAGTGAGAGAATTTTAATATTTATTTATTTATTTATTTATTTATTTATTTATTTATTTATTTTTTTAGCGGGCACAACTTCTTTGTTTGTATGTGGTGCTGAGGATCTAACCTGGGAGGCACGCATGCCAGGCGAGCGCACTACCGCTTGAGCCACATCCCCAGCCCCAACAATTTAAAAGTCATTTAAGGAAGCTGATGGTCATGCCAATATTTGGAATATTGAGGCACACATCTTCTAGAAGTTGCAAATTTTCTGGTCTAATTTCTAGGTTTTTAATCCATTTTGAATGGACTTTTGTGAAGAGCAAAATGATCGAGTTTTATTCTTTACACACATGAATATCCAGTTTTTCACAGTCCCATTTATTATAAAGGCTAGTTTTTCTTTAATGTATGTTTCAAGCAACTTTGTTGATTGTCATATGACTGTATTAATGGGGTCTGTCTCTATGTTTTCTATTCTATTCCATTAGTCATTCTGTCTGTGTTGGTACCATTATTATGCTGTTGTCTCCTCTGTTACCTAATCAAATGCCACTTTATTCTTGATTTCATTAATAGATTGTTTCCAGTTATGACCTTGTAGATCATGTTATAATTAATTTTCACTATTATTTACCTTGTTTTTTGTGTAATTATTGGCTTATTGTCATTTTTTTTCACACCAACTTTGAAGTAATATAAGCACAGAAAGTTTCTTTTGTTTCTTGCTATATCCCTTCCATATGGCAATGGACTAGCTCATAATAAGGACAGAATATTATTGCTAAATAAACTAGTAAGGAGCTATCTATTAGCATGTGTTATAAAAATTTAACATTCAAATGAATGCCACCATTCTGTACTGTGGTAAATCCTGAAGAAATAATAAAGGAAACATGGGAGTTTAAAGTTGGAGAGAGTCTTAAACTCATTTATGCCATTCTTATTTTATTAGCAACCAAGTATTAAGATAAGAGGTTTATTAGACATTATACTACAAAAGAAGAGCCAAGACAAAAGTGAGGTCTTTCATCACTCCACCCAGTGCCAGTGCTACTGGCAGTCTGTGTCTCTTTTTCATGACTGCTTGCATTTCTTTGCCCTGTTTTCAGTAGCGTGGGCATCACTGTTGCATCTAGTGGTCTTCACAGTTAATCGTTACTTTCTTTGTGAAACTACTCTTCAATTTAAAAATTACCTGAGTCTTGTTTTTACTATTCTGACCATCATTTATCTAACCTTGCTTCTTTTTAAGATTAGTTGGTTGAGAAATTATCAACATATTAAAAGCTGTATGTATGTGTATGTATGTATGTATGTATGTATATGTATATATGTGTATATATATATATATATATATGAATATCTTAAAAGCCATGAAACTGTCATCACTATCAAAATCAGAGACATTACATCACCTTCAAGGTATCTTCTTACCATTATTGTTATTATTATTTTTAGTAGTAGTAATGTTAGTGATAAAAATGCTTATCCTAGCATATACTTTCTCGGCAAATTTTACATGTAAAATACCATATTGTTAGCTGAAGTCAACATGCTGTATATTAGATCCCAAATACTTGATCTCATAAGTGACAATAAGTACATTGCAATCATTATTTCCTGCTCCTACCAGACCTTGAAAGCCACCATTCTACTCCCTGTTTTTATGAGTCTATTTTAGACTGCAGATATGAGAATGACCTCATATAATATTTGTTTGCTATATCTGGCTTATTTTCCTTAGCATACTGGATAGACTAGGAGGACACTGTGCTTGCCCCTTATATGTGGTTGTTATTCAATGTTCTCTCATACTTCACATATTCTGTAACATTTCAGGGTGATTTCATAGACTTCAAATTCTTTTACTTCCCTGTATGTGTTTGTGTGTGTGTGTGTGTGTGTGTGTGTGTGTGTGTGTGTGTGTGTGAGAGAGAGAGAGAGAGAGAGAGAGAGAGAGGGATAGAGAGAGAGAGAGTAAGAGAGGTAGGGGGACACAGAGAGAGAGACAGAAGGAGAACTGTTCCCAAATTTAAATTCCAAGATGGTTCATTTTCTAAAACCAAATAAATCTAGTGGATATTGCTATTGCTATTTAGAAACCTTATAACATGGTAAATAAAATTAATTTAATCAGGTACTGTCTAAATTAGTCTTTCCCTTTTCCAAACTGAGAACTGATGCTTAAGATTGTCATTTTTCTGTGCTCCAATGACTGAAAACTCAGAAATATCTGATTCGTTTTTCACCTGACCTTCTTTCTTCAGCACAGTCCATTTGTCATCAATTTCCGTGAATTCTATCACTTCTGTATTTCCAAGTCCACCCTCTGCTCTCTATCCCAGCTGCCACTGTCTTTGTCACTCTGTTGCTCTCAACTAGATTGCTTTGTCAAATTGAACTGGTCAATCTGTCGCTATGATATTCTTTTCAAAGCAAGCTTCATGGTATCTTCACAGTCTTTTTAAGCTAAAAATTGACTAAGGTGCATTTCCTTATTTCTAAGATCAATATGAGACAACATGGATGAACCTTGAGGATATTATGCTAATAAGCCAATCACAGAAGGACAAATGATCCATGATTTCATATGGATTAAGTATCTAAGAGTCAAACTCATAGAAGCAAAGAATAGAATGGTGCTTGACAAAGGCCTCTCAGGGGAGAGGAACTGGACAATGCTAATAAACATATGTGAAATTTCAGTTGTACAAAATGAGTAAGTTCTAGAGATCTGGTGTATAACATAATGGCTATAGCAAATAATGCTATTTTGTACTTTTAAAAAATCTGTTATTAGGGTAGGTCTCTTTTTAAACTTACCACAACTGAAAAAATAATTATCATGGTGCTCTCCTGAATCAAAGAGTTTATCAGCAAAACTATTATATTTTTCTTTAACATAAAATGCAAAATTTTAATTATGTCTTAAAATTTTTTGGTAAAAAAAAAATGGACAAAACCTAACTTGAATTAGTTAAAACAAAAACATAATTATTTACTTTTGGAATCTAAGAAAGGGATCAGCAGTCAAATTATAGAAAAGGCAAATGTAATTGTATACATCAGGTTTAATTAAATACAGGAGCTCAGACACCATTGAGACTCTTTTGTTCTCTGAGGGTCTTTAAACTCTTGCATGATTCTCCTTCAGTTTATACTATTTCAAATGAAGTAAAACTTTATCTAAGCAGGATCTCAGATTTACATGAAATAATACCTTTTTTTCAAGTTGATATTGCCTTAAAAGAACCCTATTTTTGTTTCAATGATAATAGAAAAGGGCAATAGAACCAAAGCAAAGGAATTATGAAAAAATAACTACAAAATACTGATCCTAAATAGAAACCCAGTTTTTGAGCAAACAGCTAAACAATTTAACCAGTGGGTTTTTTTTTCTGTTTTTTTTTTTTTTTTTTTTTGTGTGTGTGTGTGTGTGTCTGCCCTCCTTTAGTCACATTACAAAGTTTGAACTTTATTTTCTAAGTATTGTTATGGTTTGCATGTGAGGTGTCCCCTAAAAGCACACGTATGACAATGCAAGAAGGTTCAGAGGAAAAATGATTGGGTTGTAAGAGTCTTGACCCAATCAGTAGATCCCCTGATTAGTAACTGAGTAGTAATTAAAGTGGCAGAGTGTGAATGGAGGAGGTGGGAATTTGGGCTTGGCTTTATATCTGGCAAGTGAAGTCTCTCTCTCTTTGCTTTCTGATCATCATGTTAGCTGCTTCCCTCTGCCACACTCTTCTGCCGTGATGTTCTATCTCACCTTAGACCCTGAGGAATGGAGTCGGCTGTCTATGGATTGAGACCTCTGAAACTGTTATCCTCCAAATAAACTTTTTCCTCCTCTACAATTGTTCTGGTCGGGTCTTTTAGTCGCAGCAGCAAAAAACCTGACTAAAACAAGTATAAATTGACTTTTAAGAAAAGCTACAAATGTCTTTTATCTTTCAGAGAAAGAAAATGAGCTGTGGCTTCCAAAAATATTTATAGACCGATGTTGTCCTGTGGTTGTGTTCCATGAAGGACTACTGTGTCCCTGTTGCTCAGGATGGAAGCCAGATCTTCCTGCTGTTGTTTTGTTAGCAGAGTCATGCAGCTGACAATGGCATCCAAAAGAAAGTAGCAGTTCTCCACACTCTCTAATTTCCATATGTAGCCACAGAACTTAGCACAGTATGTATTCAAATCTAATTTGCTTCCTTTCTGATTTGTACATAAAGTATATGGTTTCTAAATTGGTCTAATGGAAGCAATTATCAGAGCACTATTCACTGGAAGTGCTAAATGTGAGGAAAACCCATACAAAACAAAAAATACATTTTCAAGATAGAGTTATATAGCCATTTTAATTCAAGAAGTAAGCAGATCATTGAATAACATCCTTATTAATCTATTTTGAGTTCAATGAATTTTCTCAGAATCTAAACTACTTGAGGATGGCTATGACTTTGCTTTGTTCAATACTAAATTTCCATTGTCATGAGAAGTAAATATTTTTCTACCATTTCATGTATATATACCTCCTTCTGTTCATCTTTGTTTTTTCCTACCTTTAAATCACTAATACCTAAGTTTAGAGAGTTGTAAGTCAGTTACGTTTATAGTTAGTAACTTCTCTGAAAATCTCAGATAAAAAGTTGATAAATATTAAAGCTGTATCAGAGTCACTCTTACATAAATAAAATGGCATTCTGTAAAATTTGAATTAGAACTTATTATTTAGCTACCAAATTTAAAGTCATAAGAACCAACAGTCCACAGCAGGGGCTGTTCCTATTTCAATGCTTGGCACTCAGACTTCTGGGTTCGGATATTTGGTGTCTCAGTAATTGTTGAATGCGTGATTAGGATATGGAGGAAAGCTGTTTCCTGGATTTCTGTTTTGTGCTTTGTCCTAATATGGGTCACAACCCCCCAAATGTGGAATATTTTAAATTTCAAATAGATTCAAAAGGGTCTTTTATTTCATAGAAACACATTTGTCCCCCCTTTAAATTTGAAATTTTTATCCCAGAACTTTATGTATTAAAGGAACTATGCAGGGTTTTTATTGTTATTGTTGCTGTTGTTCTAGAGTTATAAAAACAAAGATGCTTACAGTGCTTACAAAGTATTGGATACCTGTAGAGTTATCATGCTTGGGAACACTATTCATTTGTTGGCTTGGACCAATTTTAAATGCTGTAGGCAGAAGTCAAATTGCAAATAAAAACTAAATAATTGGTTTCTGAATATAACTTAAATAGTGGTTAAAAATGTGAAGATAATGAAACAAAACTATTTTTAAAAATTATATATAAAAACATTTCTCTTTTGATGAATGGAGAGGCAAACTTTGATATATATACACAATGGATCATTACTCAGAATTGAAAGAGAAGAAAATCATTGCATTTTGCAGGTAAATGGATGAAGTTGGAGAATATAATGCTAAGTAAAGCAAGCCAATCCCCCAAAAAACAAAAGCTGAATATTTTCTTTGATATGAGTATGCTAATGGTAATGAGGGGGGAGTATGGGAGAAATGGAGGAACTTTAGGTAGAGCAAAGGGGAGGGAGGGGAACGGAGGGGAAAATGGGGTAGGAAAGATGGTGGAATGAGTTAGACATCATTACCCTAAGTACATGTATGAAGACATTAATGGTGTGAAAATACTTTATATACAATCAGTGACTTGAGAAATTGTGCTATATATGTGTAATATGAAATGAATTGCATTCTGCCATCATGTGTAACAAATTAGAATAAATAAATAATTTAATTAAAAAAGTTTCTTTTTTCCCTTATATTCTGATATTGTGTATTAAATAAAATTTTGAAAGATAATCTCAACATTTAAGACCTGCCAATTTAATCACAAAGCATCTTCTTGTCTATTATCATTAGACATATATCTACAGACATATTTTCTGGAAAATTCTCAATTTTCTTAATTATATTTTCTTCAATTAGACATATGAGCCCACCATGTTAGCCTTTCTGTGCTATTTTTATTTTTGTCCTTGTATGTTAATATTCCTTTGCACTGGTTATGTGTTTCTTATTACACTTTTTTTCTTTAGTTTGAAATTTATGAGTGGTCTTATGGTTATTTTAATTTTAATCTTTCTAGAAAAAAGCATGCACCATTCATTTGTAAAGTCTAACATTAGTGGAACATCTACATGTTCCCTAAAAATAAAAATAAAAAACCCACTATATTACACTCCAACTTTGTTTATTGACCATTTTGACATGGGCACCATTTTTTATTGAATTTTCAAAATTGTTAATGTATTTCAAATTCATAATGCATTATTTTTATTTTTCTATAGGCAATATATTTTTTAAGACTAACTCAAAGATTTTACTCTTCTCTTTTGATCTTCTTTTCATTTTGAATCAAAGAGCTAGGGTATTTAACAACAAAGAGTGAAATGCCTTTAGTTGAAAACATCCCCACACTGGACAAAATAAATAAAGACAATGTTTTTCAAGCTGATGAACACTCAACAAAGGACAGTAATATCTAAAAGATGGAAATGCATAAGTTGAACCTGATAAATGCTGCATCAAATTATCTAAAGAATTTCCAGGACATTGTGGCAAAAGAGAAGAACTTAAGTACCAAATTCTAAGAGAACACTACAAGGAAAGAGTTGAGTGCACACCCCTCGAATATGTAGAGGACCCTTTTTGGAAAACCAGTACAGAACTGAAAACAGTATGTATGTGAGAAAATTTCTTACAGTGGGGAAAGAATCACTGAAAGGCTTAGAGAATGATACATGAAGTTCACGGAGTATCAGGAATGAACCTTGTTCCCTTTATCCCAACTGGGAAAACTCATAATTCACTGGAGATTAGGAAGAGTACTCAGAAAGGTTTTTAGCTAATAGTTCAGATTAGTAAGCACTAGACAAATACCATTTTAGTTCAGCCTGAAAATCTTAAAAGCAATGATTCCCATTAACAAGTAATTGAAATGTATCCCAGAACAAAGCTCAATAATATTTACAATGATGCATAAATATCTAGTATCTGCAAAAATAAAACTCACAATATCTGGTATTCAAACATTGCCAGGAAATAAAAAGCAATAACAACAGGATATGTGAATCAATTAAAGCTTAAGTAGAGGAGAATAAACAGAAAATGATATTAAACAGGTAGCATAAGAATATTCTTATTTTAGCAATGTTTTTCTAGTTCTCTAAGCATGTCATTTGTATTTTGATGGGAATTTCATTGACTCTGTGTATCACTTTTGGTCTTACAGACATTTTGACAATACTAATTCTCCCATTCCAAGAACATGGGATGTCTTTTGATCTTCTAAGGTCTTCAATTTTTTTTTCAGCATTCTATAGTTTTCATTGTAGAGGTTTTTCACATCTTTGCTTAGATTTTTTACAAGGTTAATTTTTTATTTTTTAGGTCACTGTAAATATAAAATTTGTCCTGATTTCTTACCATATTTATTTTTGAAGTATAGAACAGCTTTTGATTTTTTATGTTGATATTTTATTGTGCTACTTTGCTGAGTTCACTTATAAGCTCTAGAAGTTCTTGGTGGAGTTTTTTTTTGGTATTCTACATAATAGGGTCATGTCATCAGCAAATAGATATAATTTAACTTCCTCTATGCCTATTCCTTTAATTTCCTTCTTTTGCCCAATTTCTGTGGTTAGAATTCAAAAGCTAAGTTTAATAGGAGTGATGAAAATAGAAATCCTTCTCCTATTTCTTATTTTAGAGGAAATGATTTCAGTTTTTCTCCATTTGTTATGATGTTGGCTTTGGTATTGTCATATTTACTCTTTATAATATTAATTATAATTTTCTTCTATTCATATTTTCTTCAGTGTTTTTAGTATGAATGGGTGTTGGTTTTGTCAAGGACATTTTCTGCATCCTTTGGGGTATTCATGTGATTCCTACACTAAATTTTATTTATATGGTGAGTTACATTGACTGATTTATCTATGTTGAATACAACTTGCATCCCTGGGATAAAAATGACTTGATCATGGTTTTTGAATGTTGTTTGTTGATATTTTATTAAGGATTTCTGCACCTCTCTTCATCAGGGGTACTGATCTGTAGTTTCCTCTTTAATGTGTCTTTTCCTGGTTTTGGTAGCAGGATAATATTGGCTTCATAGAATTTTGTTCTCTTTCTAATTCTTGGAATAATTTGAGGAAGGTTCCCGTTAGTTCTTCTTTAAAAGTCAAGTGTACCTTGGCTGAGAATTTATATGATGCTGGATTTTTCCTTGTTGGATCTTTTTAAATTGCTCTTTCAATCTCATTTCTTCTTAATGGTCTACTAAGAGTCCTGAGATTCATATTGAAAAATAAAAGACCAAGTATAGCCAATAGCAAGAAAAACAATTCTGGAGGCATTCCAATATCTTATCTCAAATATACTATGGAGAAATAGTGAAAAAAAAAACAGCATGATATTGGCTTCAAAACAGAAATTAAGACACAGAGACAGACTCACAAAGATACTGTCATCTGATTCTTCACAAATGATTCTTTACAAATCAAAAAAATACATTGAAGAAAAGATTACTTTTAAAATAAATAATGATGAGAAAACTAGATATTCATATGTAGAAGAATAAAACTAGATCCTATTTTCTAACTTGAACAAAAGGTAAGTCAAAGTGAATCAAAGACTTAGGAATTAGTACAGAAACTTTGCAACTGCTAGAAGAAAACACAGGCTTAACCCTCAAATATATTGGTGTAGGCACTGACATCCTTAACAAGACCCTAAAGCTTAAGATATAAAATGGCAAATCAATAAATGGGAAGATATCAAATTAAAAATCATATTTACATCAAAAGAGTAAGATAAGACCATGCATAGAGAGACTACAGAATGTGATAAAATATTTGCCAGGTACTTCTTCAACAATGGATTCATATTATATAAAGGACTCAAAAAACTTAGCATCCATCCAAAAAAAGTCTACCCAATGAATAAATGAGGAAAAGTGTTATTTATCAAAACAAAACAAAAAATAGGAGCTACTAACAAATTAAAAAAAATTGTTCAACATCTCTAGCAATCAAGGGAATGCAAATCAAAACAACATTGAGATTTTTACCTTACTCCATCTACAATGGTAAGATCAAGAATATAAATAATAATGAATGCTGGTTAGGATGTGGGGAAAAAGGTACACTCATGCATTGTTGGTGGGACTGCAAATTAGTATAACCACTCCAGAAAACGTTATGGAATTTCCTGGAAGACTGGGTGTGGGTGCACTATATGACCCAACTATCCCACTTTTTGACATTTATCCTAAAGAACTAAAATCAGCATATTGTAGTGGCACAGACACATCAATGTTCATAACAGTGCAATTTACAATAGCCATTGTGCCTACCACCATATGAAAAGATCAAGAAATTGTTGTATATATACACAATAAAGTTTTATATTTTCTGGCAAATGGATGGAGCTGAAGAACATCATGGAAAGTGAAATAAGCCAGACTCAAAAAGTGAAAGGTGAAATATTTTCTCTCCAATGTATAAACTAGAGTGAAATAAGTGAAAAGTTCAAGCTAGGGAACTCGTGAGAATACAAATGAAATAAATGGAATAGAGAAAAGGATTGAGGACCAGGGAGGAAGAACGGGAAAAGGAAGGAACTGTGGAATAAAAATGACCAAATTATGTTATGTACATATTTGAAGATAAAAAAAGTGAATTCCACTTTTATGCATGACTATAAATCACCACTTAAAAAATAATAAATAAATAGAAGGAAAGCCAGAAGATTAGAGGCAAATGAACAATGGGGAGAAGAGAAGGGAAAGTGGAAGTACTGGGGACTGAGATGGAACAAATTATAATCCATGCATACATAAACATGTCAAAATGAACTCCACTACTATGGATAACTATAATTAACTAATAAAAACACTTAAAAATTAAAATTAAAATTAAAGATATTGTATTGGACACAGGGCAGTAAAAACTATCTGAAATAAAACTGAAAGAGAAAAATGACTGAAAATATTTAACAGAAAGTTTGTGGATACCTTCAGAAACTTAATATAGGTGTAATTGGAGTCAATTAAAGAAATCAAAAAGGTACCAGAAATTCATCTGAGGAGATTATTACCTACAATATCTAGTGGAAAGTTAATATACCATTTTAATAATTTTGTATTTATAATTTAAGAAGCATTCATAAAGTTAGCAGGGGAAAGAGTGGAATATATTTCAATGCACTTATATTTATTGCTAATAAGTTTATTTTGAAATATATACATAAGTATTTTTTATACCTTTATACTATTTATTTGCTTTTATGTGGTGCTGAGAATCAAACCCAAGGGCTCACACATGCTAGGCAAGCACTCTACTGCTAAGCCACAATCCCAGCCCCTGATTAAGTATATTTTTGAAGCTATTGTAAGTGGGGTAGTTTTCCTAATTTCTCTTTCAGTTGATTCATCATTGGTGTATAGTAACTTAATTGATTCATAGGTATTAATTTTATATCCTGCTACTTTACTGAATTTGTCCTAGAAGTTTTCTAATCGAGTTTTTGGTGTTACATAAATACAGAATCTTGTCTTCAGCAAATAAAAACAGTTTGAGCTTGTCTTTCCTATTCATATCTCTTTATTTATTTTTATTTTGTCTAATTGTTCTGGCTAGAATTTTAAGAACTGTGTCTAATATAAGTGGTGAAAAGGGGTATATTTATTTTATTCTAGTTTTCATAGGGAATGCTTTCAGTTTTTATCAATTTAGATTGATGATGCTGGCCTTGGGTTTAACATATATAGCTTTTACAAGGTTGAAATATGTCTCTATACAACAAGGATGGATCAGCTGAAAAAACAAGTAGAAAAACTATCCCATTCACAGTAGTCTCCAAAAAATAAAATACTTGGGAATAAATCTAACAAAAGAAGTGAAAGACCTCTACAATGAAAACTACAGAACACTAAAGAAAGAAATTGAAGAAGATCTCAGAAAATGGAAATACCTCCCATGTTCTTGCATAGACAGAGTTAATATTGTCAAAATGGCCATAACTAAAAATGCTATACAAATTTAATGCTATTTCTGTTCAGACTCTAATAACATTCTTCAGAGAAATAGAAAAAGCAATCTTGAAATTCATTTGGAAAAATAAGAGACCTGAAGCAACAGCAAAAGCAATCCTTATCAAAAAACATGAATCAGGAGGCATCACAATACCAGACCTCAAATTCTACTAGAAAATAGCAAAAAAAAAAAAAAAAAAAAAAGTCAAAAAACCAAAAAAAAAAAAAAACTGTGATATTAGCATAAAAACAGACATGAAGACCAATGGAACAGAAGACAGAGACAAACACGCATAAATACAGTTATGTCATCCTAGACAAAGGTGCAATAAACATATGTTGTAGAAAAGATAGATTCTTCAATGAATGATGCTGGGCAAACCGGAAACCCACATGTAGCAGAATGAAATCAAGCACCTATCTCTTATTGTGAACAAAACTCAACTCAAAGTGGATCAAGGACCTAGCATTAGACCAGAGACCGTGCATCTATTATAAGAAAGACTAGGGCAAACTTTCCATTATGTAGGCTTAGGAACGGAATTACTCAACAAGACTCCTAAAGCACAAGAAGCAAAAGAGGAATCAATAAATGTGATGATATTGAACTGAAAAGCTTCTTCACACCAAAGGAAACAATCAAGAATGAAAATAGAGAGCCTACATAATAGAAAAAAATCTTTGCCCTGTACACCTTAGGTAGAGCATTAATCTCCAGGGTATATAAAGAACTCAAGAAACTAACACCTAAAACAAACAAACAAAAAACAAAACAAATAACCCAATCAATCAATGGGAAAAGGAACTGAACAGGCATGTCACAGATGAAGAAATATGAATTGTCAACAAATAGATGAAAAAAATATTCAACTTCTCTAGCAATCAGAGAAATACAGATTAAAACTCCACTGAGATTCCTTCTCACTCCAATCAGAATGGCAATTATCAAGAATACAATAATGATAAATGTTGGGGAGGCTGTAGGAAAAGGGTACATTCATACATTGCTGGTGGGACTGCCAATTGGTGCAACCACTATGAAAAGCAGTATGGAGAATCCTCAGAAAACTTTGAATGGAAACACTATTTGACCCAGTTATTCCACTCCTTGGTATATGCTCAAAGGACTTCAATCAGCATACTCTAGAGACAAAGCCAATCAATATATACAGCTCAATTCATAATAGCTAAGCTATCCCTGCAACAGATTAATAGATAACAAAAATGTGTTATATAAACACAATGGAATATTGCTCTTTCACAAAGAAGAATGACTTTATACCTTTTGCTGGGAAGTGGATGAAATTGAAGATTATCATGCCAAGTGAAATAAGTCAATTTCCCCCAAAACAAAAGTTGAATGTTTTCTCTGACATGGGGATACTAGCAACAATAAGGCTGGGGAGGGAAACCTATAAGTTCATTATATTAAAAAAAAGGTAATAAAGGGAAGGGAGTGGAGATGGGAATAAGAAAGAGAGTAGAATAAATTGGGCATAACTTTTCTCTGTATGAATACACCACCAGTGAGACTCCACATCATGTACAACCACAAGAATGAGATCCTAATTAGAATGTTATACTAATGTATGTATAATATGTGAAAGTACACTCTACTGTCATGTATATCTAAAACGAACAAATAAAAAAAATTAAGTTATTTTTTAGTGGTTTCTGTTTTTAAAAGTATTTGGGATGCTAATATGTCAAATCTTCACTTTGCTTTCATTTCTGGGCTCCTGAAGATTTCAGAACATTTTAATCCAGCACCATGATTTTTTCCCCACTATAATCTAATCTCAAAATGTGTTATTCTCTCTTAAATCCACATGTTAAAGGCAATAAAGGTCATTAAAAATAATTTATTTTCTTTTTCCTAGAATCAATGATAAAGACCAGCAAAATCATTCATTGCCCACACCTGGTGCTCAGAATGCAACCTGCAAGGTGAATTTTATCCTCCAAGTCTGTGGCTCCCAAATCTTGCTTATTAGCAAACAACATGCAGATTTCTGTCAACTTGAACTCTGACACTCATTCCAGACAATTATTTCAGTCATAAGTGTGATGATAGGGGACAAGGAATATTCAATTTTCAAAAAAAGAAAGTATAACTTAAATGATATCATTATTTGGTTTTTAAGGAGTCCTAAACTATCAGGGCATAATTTATTTTGAAAAAAAATCAACACATCATATTTCAAAAAGGAATGTTGGAGGCAAATCCTAGCTATTCCTTTTGACTATGAAAGAAAAGAGCAATTGATTAGATAATTTTTCAGATAAGACATCTAGAAATAATATTTTAACTCTGTCATACAAGCAGTACTAAAATCTAGTAAAATTTATAAATTGGTTTGGCATATATCATGTCAAGTTGAATGCATTATTTAAATTGGAAATAGAATTATTTCATCCTATAAATTACATTGATAGGTATTATCTGAAGAACTGATAAAGAGGAATAATCCGTGAAGAAATCCCTTGCTACTATAAATTTTATAAATCATCTATAACTTTTTATTGGGAAATATTTTTGTGTTATTCGTTTGTCAACAATAAGAAAATTTACACAATACACCATATTTCATTAATTATATGAAATATGATATTATCACTGTAGCTTCATTAACATTTAAGGAAACTAGAAAGATGCACTCAAGTGTACTAAAATCATAAACTAGTTTTTGTAAAAGTGGTTTAACATATTTTGACTTATTTGAGGGTGCCCTGTAAAATATTACTTCTAAAGACCTACTCAAATATTTTTTAACTGTGATCCTATGCATTCCAATGTTTTTACAATCCTTTACTCAAAATCTCCCACATTGTATTTGTACAATCTCATTTAACAACTGAGTGTCTCCTTTAGTTTAATTTTTTTTAAAAAAAATATAAAAGCAATATTAATTCTAAGAATTCTGGTCCCCAGCTAATTTTACTAAGCAATAATATTTATGTCTATGTAGAACTTCAAAATCAAAATTCCAATATGACAAATACTAAAAAGCAAGAATCATCATCATCATCATCATGCAAAGATACATAAAGCTAGCAATTTCTCATTTTGAATGATAAAGAATGTAAATAATTTTGTTGGCATTAGTTCTAGGATGAGAGTTTTCTGTAAGTTTATGACTGAAATGATTGTCAAGATTTTGGTTGCAAACTGATTTTATCTGTCTAATCTATCATTTATAAATATTGTCAGAAACATATATAATGAATGTTATTTATATTTTTTCTTTAACTTATGGAATTTTGATACATTGCTTGATACAAATTGGATTAAACTTGCACAAAAACAATGTATCAAAAGTGCTAAATATCCTGGGCTGCAGATACAGTTCAATTGGTAGAGTGCTTGCCTTGCATGAAAAAGGCCCTGGATTCTATCCCAGCACCACATACACACACACACACACACACACACACACACACACACACAATGTTAACTATATTTAATCCAGGAAATAGCATCCAATAAATTAGTCTAAGGAGCAAAATATTTATAAAGGCTTAGCCAGAAAGATATTCACTGAGGCATTGGGAGAATAAATCATAAAGCCCAACATATTAAATAGAAGAAATTCTTGTTAGGAGACTTAGTGACACAAGAAAACAGAATCTCTTGATAATTGAACCATGTAGAGAAATTTTAAGTTTTCCCTTTCAAAGTTTGAAAATGTTAGTGTATAAATAAACAGATAATGACAGATTAACAGGGGAAAGAAGCATACAGATTTGTTAGCATAAAGCAACCTAAGTACAATATTCAAAGGACAACTGGATAGTTGAAAAGTGCATATTGTATCAAAAGAAACTTGGGGGTCCCACAGGGAGGTAGTGACTAGTGATGTGAGGGTAAATGTAAATTAATGAACAAAACAAAGGCATCCTATTATCCAGGTAAAGTCTTACTTACAGGTGACAGCCATAAAAAGATCAATATAAAGAAGAAGAAGGAAAAAAAAAGTCACTTGTGATTTCTGTATGGGGCAGCTCTCAAACTCCCACTCTCTTTTTGGTGCAAACAGAACTTTCCAGGAAAATGGAAGGAAATCAGATAGAAAAGCTTCTATGGATATCACTCTTTATTAGATATATTTAAAAAGTCTTTTAATGAAAGGAGAGCTTTTCAGACATTCATGTGTCTGCAACTCCACTAAATAGCCTTCTGGAAATGTGCAGAAGAAGTATATTTTGGGATGGCCTGTTTTTATCCCTTTTGATCTAAAGAAAGTTGGTCTTCATATTCTCACATTTTCTCACAGAGATGCCTTATCCATCTAAGCATGAGCTTGCAATGGGGTTTCAGCTCCATTGCCTATCAGCTGGCTGTTTGGAGTCCTCCTGTTTTCGGGTTCTTCACTTGTCTTGTCAGTTCCCTTTTATTCTTCCTGTTCTGATGTTCCTACTGTGTTGTGTCTTCTAATGATTTATTCTTATTTTGTTGTACTTCATGTTTCAAATGAGACACGTAGCCATCAAGTTTACTGTACCTATTTTCTATGGATGCTCTATATACTTTTATGTTCAAATGCAGAAACATTCAAAATGAAGCTTCAATCGCTATCACTGTGTTCTAAGAATTCATTTGCTCATCATTTTAAACAATAGAAAATGTGGTTTTCTTCTTGTTAAAGGATAGCTTTGGTAATGAAGATAAATTCTTTAAACAACTGTGGTAATGATTAACATATAGGTTTTGACCATAGATGGTCTTCCAATTGTTTTTCTGTTATTTTTGTTTGATTGTTTTCATTATATCTGATTACTGTGGCATGATTTTATTTTGTAGTTAACTACTCACTGAAGTGGGTATATACTAGAATTAATAAAAATTGTAAGTAGAGGAGGATGCCAAACTTTCCATAAAAGCTCTTTCAGTGCTGGGAACACACATAAAATAAATGCCTTATAATAAATGTATAGATTAAGAAAATAACCACATGATTTTGCATTTATGACTTTGAATCTTATAGTTGAGATGCAGGCTTTTTAAATAATATTAAATCAGTGTTGTAAAAATAATAAATTGTAGGTTGCTGTTTAAGCTTTTTTGTTTTACTCTTTTTCTTACTCCCCTGACTGGTGATATAGCAATTCCAGCAAAGAACTGGCAGTGCTAAGACAGAATTCAGTTTCTATCTCTCTAATGTGTCAATTATTAGCTTTAGAAATCACAAAGAACAGTAGAATAAAAAGTACATCATATTAAATTATTAAGAAAATGAAGACATTAGAACTGTGAAAGCAGTAATAACAGGATTAAGTAAAAACCTATTATAGTCCACATCCTATAATTTTTAAGAAAAGATTTTGTTAATGCCAAGTAACCACAACTGCAATGCTTTTTTGGTCAGCTGGTTTTAATGATTGCAACTAATATCTCTCACTGAGTAGAAAAGTTGAAAGCTTTGTTGTATTGAAGTGTAAACACCTACAGCAAAATGGAACAGAGAAATATTTTAATCCTGCAGAACTTAATACAGAGTGCAAACTTAACAAATGCAACCTCTTTTTTTGTAACTCTTAGGCAAAGAATCCCAGCTTGCTATCTGTACCATTTCCAGATGTTTTTCTCCTTACACACCTTGTGGGCATGTAGAACATAGTGGTCACTTGAAAGTACTACTGTGCTTTACTTCTCCATGGATAACATTGGGGAACAAAAGGCCTGGACCTGAAAGTCAAAATGTAATTATAATGCATTAATAAAAACAGTTTTTAAAAATATGAAACAAAAGAAAAGGAATATTTACTGACACTAGGCTACAGCTCCTATCAGGCTCTAGAATTAGAGTAATAAATGAACAGCAATCAAAAAAAAATATATCCATATTAGTTCAAATAGGAAAGCTAAATTTTATATTCTCTTACAGAATATCCAGCCCCCAAGGATCTTAATAAGACTTCCTGTACATTACCTTATATATAAAAGTTTTCTTATATATGACTTGTTCAATCTGATATTTTTTTAACTTCTTTCCTCAATCATTCTCTTATGATTTTGTTTGATTTGTTAAAATAGAAGTAGCATAGCTCACGTTTTTAAATGTATTACACAATGTAAAACAGTTCTGCAAACTGTATTCATTATACAAATGAAAGATAACCTAAGACAATACTTGGCCTCTATAAAATATTGAATTTCCTCACATGAGGTTTTTTTTAGATATTTAATCCTATGAAGTATTCATTAGATAAAAACTATTCATATAGTTAGAAATTAAAATACTTTCAGCAATTTCAGAGGAGTGTTGAACAAATCTCATGCATAATTAATAGTATATACCATTGTGAACATCATCATGTTGAGATGGAGGTCACAATTAATTAATGGCTTAAATAACAAGACAAATAATGGGTATTGGCTCTTCAAAATTTAATGGGAATTTTGTATGGAAATCAATTAGAAACATTGTTTATAAAGAACTCCATTCATATAAGCGAACTCTTAGCATTTTCTATTTAGAATCTTTAAGAAGTATCTCTGAATATATCTGGACACATATAGTGTTGGTTATGCTAGTTCATATCTGTTTGCCTATCTAATCGGTTATTATGAATATTTAAATGAATTCTCAGCATGCAAAATCATTCCAGAAATAAATTGTTCTATTTTTAGCAGTTAGGAAAGTACATTTGCAAGTTAATGCCAGTGACTGTCATAGGTAAAGCGCTAATAAATTAGCCTGAAGAAGGGAAGGAACTTAGCTGTTTTACCTGAAGACTTTGTAAATGTGTGTTATGTGCCTTATGCTTATGAATATCATTAGAAAAAGCCTACCTTCCAACTTCTTATCCAGATCAAAGGAATTTAAATACTACTATTTTTTAGATTCATATATTTGAACTATTTTCTCTCCATATTTTCCTTTTATTAGCTGTTTTACTGATATGATACTAACTAATATTATTAAGTTAGTAGAGAAACAAAATTACTTTTTAAGTGTAAAGGATTTCAAAATTATATAAAATATTTTTTATAATTGCAGGCCTGTGTAAGATTCAAATTCAAGTTTGTTGTCATCTAGTGCAACTTAATGTACTTACAAATGTTCATTAGGAAATACTGATTTCAAACATATATCTCAAAATTAAGAATAACATCATCAGCCTGGTGCTTTGGCACAGGCCTGTAATCCCAGCAGTTCACCAAGCTGAAGCAGGAGGATTGTGAATTCAAAGACAGCCTCAGAAAAATTGAGACACTAAGCATCTCAATGAGACCCTGTCTCTAAATAAAATACAAAAATACAAAATAGGGCTGTAGATGTGGCTCAGTGGTTGAAAGCCTCTGAGTTCAATCCCCAGTAGAACCCTCCCACCAAAAAAAAAACTTAACATCATCATAAATACAAATATTTGCTGTATTTGCCTTTCAGTCTAATTTGGGAAGGAAGTATTGAAAGCTTCACTTTAGTCTCACACTACACTCTTGCACTATATTGAACATTAATCCTTCTTAACGTATTTATAAAAGTAATGCACTCCTGAACAAATCACTCAAATGTTTTCTGACCTGCTATAACTTTCAGGAAGTAGAGTGTTATGATGGAAAAGAAATTTCAACCATCATTAATCAATGAGTTTCTTTCTTTAAAAAGTCAAAGTAAAAGGCATGTATTTAAATTTAGCAATATTTCTAAGTGCATTAGAGTTGCAATGATCCATAGACCTCACCTTAATTACATTTTCTCATGGAAAGGTAAGCAAGTATAATCTAATAACATAAGGCTTCTTAATTTTATAAGCATTTAAAAATTCAAAAACGGCAATTCAAAGATGTCAAAAATAGTTTCTTTCACATTATAAAGGTGAATAAATTGATAACCTAAGCACAAACACCAAAGTAAATTGCAATATGAATTCAACTCTGATAATATTGAGAACTGACTACTTGCTTCATGCTTCTGTGGGAGTATTCAAGTCTAATAAATATAGAAGTCTTGTCGTTTTTGCCGATAAAGTATGATAATCCTCAAACACAAAATAGGTGATAATTATTCATCAATTTAGAACTTTCTAGTGCTATTATTTCTCTAATTACATATCTCACAGTCTGGTTTTAAGTGTTTCATGTGAAATATTTACTGTGGCCATGGACTCAAACTCTGTTTAAACAAGAGATGTCTCCACAGGCACAAACTCTTTATTTTCAGTACGCTACTGAAAATAGACCAGAAACTGGATTTGTAGATAATTTGTTTTGAATCCCAGTGAGACCCTATAGACTGTGTGATGTTGTATATGTCTTTGAGCTCTGAATGGAGCTTCATTTTCTGCAGGTAGAAATTTGGGGAAAAACATTTCTAGCAAGTAGGAATGGGAACATAATTTATATTGTGTTAAATTTATGGTATATTTTTAATACACTTGTATTTTAGAATACTTGTAGAAGTACTGTATAATAAGTTTCCATATATCCAAACCTCAGTACTGCCATTATTAATATCCTACACTGGTATAGTTAATTTTTTAAGATTAACATTTAGATCTGTGTTCTCTTCTAGGATCCCATCCAGGGTATCATATTATATTTAGTCACCATGTCTCCTGAGATTTCTCTGGACTGTGACAGTGTTTTAGTCAGATTTTTCACCACTGTGACCAAATGACCTAACAAGAACAATCAGAGGAGGAAAAATTTATTTCAGACTCAGAGTTTCAGAGGTCTCAATCTATGGATGCCAATTTCATGGCTCTGGGTTAGAGGTAAGGCAGAACAACCATGGTGAAATAGTGCTGTGGAAGAAGAAAGTAGCTCTACACATGAAACCAAGAAGGAGAGAGAGAGAGAGACAGAGAGAGAGAGAGAGAGAGAGAGAGAGAGAAACTACTGTGCTCACCAGAGACAAAATATAAACCCTGAAGGCAGGCCCTCAATGACATGCCTGCTACAGTTACCACCCAGTTAATCCTTATCAGTGGATTCCAACACTGCTTAGGTTAAGATTCATAACCTTATCATTTTACCTACGAATATCATGTATTGTCTCACACATAAGCTTTTAGGGGACACTCATATCTAAACCATAACTGACAGTGTCTCAGACTTTTCATCTTTTCATGACCTCAACCAGTTTAGAGGGTATTGCTTAGGTTTTTTTGTGGAATGACCCTCATTAGGTGATAGTTTCCCCATTAATAAACTAAGTAAGGTTTGGGGAAGAAGATCATGGAGATTACATGCCATTCTTATCAAGTCGTATCTGGGGCATGTGCTACTAATAATGGCTTATCACTTGTTGTTGCTGACTTTGATCACTTGGCTGAGGTGTTGGTAAATTTTCTCGACGACCATTAATTTTCTCTTTTCCCCCTCACCCATTTCACACTTTACTCCTTAGAAGGCAGTCACTCTGCATAAACTACACTTAAGACTTGGAGTTACATTCCACATTTTATTTTCCCCATCTTTTTTAAAAATTTTTTAAAATTTTTTTTATTGGTTGTTCAAAACATTACAAAGCTCTTAACATATCATATTTCATACATTAGATTCAAGTGGGTTATGAACTCCCATTTTTACCCCAATTACAGATTGCAGAATCACATCAGTTGTACATCCACATTTTTACATGATGCCATATTCGTGACTGTTATATACTGCTACCTTTCCTATCCTCTATTATCATTTACCACATTCACTGTAATTTGAATTTCTCATGTATTCCTCACAGAAACTTCTGAAAAAAGAAAAAAATTATTCAAATATTACAAACAAGTCTTCTGAGGTTGGGAGACATACCTTTACTCCTCACAGTCATACAACTGTATTTTTTAATTTGTTTTTTTTCTAGGTATTCATGATAGTAGTGTGTATTTTGACATGTTATTCCTATCCTTATATATGAATACATAATCAGTACAACTAACTCCATATCATAAACCATATTTCATTTTATTTGGATTTCTTCTGCACTGATCCAAGCAGTACTAGAGTTCAAAACAGTATGTACTCAAATGTAGCATGAGTTTTGACTCTTCCCTCCATTTGTTTGTTTGTTTGACCATTTATTTATATCAGTATGGACATTGGATATTTACTTTATAATTCTGATTAAAATTCATTACCATATTATCTAATATATTGCTCAGATTGTTCCCTCTCAAATACTAGAGCTTCTTCCCATTGACACCACTTCCTTTGGACATGTTAATATAGTTTGTTTTTTTGTTTTGCTTTTAACACTCACTTTCTTATTGGCATCATGAAATGCTCCAGACTCATCTTTGATTTTCCTTGCTCCAATCCTAGAATTGGTCATTTCCTTTTTCAAGGAGCCTGGTTTACCTTAATGGAGAATAAATTAAAAATCAAGATCCAGGTAATGAGTGTGCTTATTGTTACTACAGTGCTGTTGAGTCTATGATTTCTAAACAGAGTAAGCAATGAGATAAATAAATGTGTACTGACTTTTATACTTACACATATCTGTACATATTTGCATAGGGAACAACTTGGAAATATATTCATCTAACAATGACTTCACATTTTTGTCTCCACCTCTAATTTGGTAGTACATGTATCTTCCTTAAATTCTCTCTTTGCATCTCTTATTCACTTTGTAATCCATCACTGACAGCAAGAAACTTATCTGCCACCCATTGATTTAATTGTTTAGTACAAGTATGCATGAATATTGTGTTCATATTCTTAACCTACACACCATGGTCAAGAACTTTACCATCTAGAACAGGATACTTACATATAGTTTCTTTTCCCTGTTATCTTACTATCTCCATCAACTTCTCAAGTTACTTAGGTCAGCATTTTTCTACATTCAGTGAGGTTACTACTTTTGTAATAAAATTAGATTAGTTTGTCATAGTCTACTTTCCATTCTTGTATACCCAACAACTTAAATGATTTTAAATTTACATATATTATGATTCATTTTTATACTGTAAAGTTCCATAGGTTTTGACAAATGTAGAGTGTTATGTATCCATAATTATAGTATTATTCAAACTAATTCACTGCACTTAAAAATCCTTTGTTCTTCATCTATTTAAAATTCCCCTATTCCTGAAACTTTGCAACCACTAATCTGATTATCAAGATTATCATTCTATATTTTTGCCTTTTCCAGAATGTAAGATAAATGGAATCATATGATAAGTAGATTTTTCAGACTACCTTATTTCTCTTTTTATATATTTATAGCTTTGACTTGAGTTTAATTGTTTAAAACCTATTGTTTAGTTTTGTTTTTTGTCTGTTCTAGATTTTCTTTAATGTATCTTTTTGTCTGTAAATTATCACCTTGAAGCATTGAGTTCTTCTTTTTTTCTTATTGTATGGGAAGATAGCTAATAATTTTAAATATCTGATAGTATTATTTATTTTATTTTAAAAACAATGTGTAATGTTTTGCTTACTTTATCTTGCAGTGTTCCTTAGTAATCTTTAATTTACCATTTTGTTTTTATTTTTTATTCCTTTAATTTCAAATACTTATCTTCTTTTGTAGTTAATGTCTATATACCTTCCTTAGATTTTTATTATATCTGTATGTTCCTTTTAGAATTGTTTTATCTTAATTGTTTAACTTCTAATTTTTCCAGATTTCTCCATTTCTGAAATAATCTGCCTTCACTCCACCCATAATACTGTCATAATCTTTGAATCATTTGATATCCAGACTATGATGTATTCAAAAGGGTTAAAATGAGAAGGATTTAATGAGAAAACTATTTTTAAATATGTGTGTTTTACTTAGCTTTTTCACTGCTGCGAACAAAAGATATGATGAGAATAATTTTAGAAGAGGAAAAGTTTATTTTGGACTCATGGTTTCAGAAGTCTCAATTCACAGATGACCAGCTCCATTGCTCTGAGCCAGAGGTAGGGCAGAATATTATGGGGGAATAGGAAAGTAGATAGGAATATGGCACCAGGAAGGAGAGAGAGAGAGAGAGAGAGAGAGAGAGAGAGAGAGAGAGAGAGAGAGAGAGAGAGAGAGGACTTACCCCCACCACTTACATAATATATAACCCAGAGGCACACCCCAATTACCCACCTCATCCAGGCACACCTTACCCGACTATAGTTATCACTCAGTTAATCCTTATCATGGGACTAATTCACTGGTTAGGTTAAGGTTCTCATAACCCAATAATTTTACCTAAAAACTTTCTTGATTTGTGTCACTCGTGAGCTTTTGGAGGATATCACACATTTCAACCACAACAATAGGCAAGGGGTAAGTTGAAGGAGTAGCTATCACAAGCCAAAGAAGAAAACCATGAAAAAGGCTTCTTGATAGTAAGTGTGTTATTAGGTAGGCAGACTAGATAGTCAATTGAGCATCTCCTTCTTTCAATGGAGGAGGGAGAATATTTAATATCACCTCATCTTCTAACTATTCTTTAATTTTCTTCTGGGGACTTCTATTGGACAGAAACACCTGGAAACCAGAATGTATGAATGCATTCCTGTTTTACATATTTATCAACCCCTGGAACACACACCAGACTCAAGACCAATTGAAAGTGGATCCATTCAGCACATCATTTTATGAAATTCCCTTTCTTTATTTTATTCCAACAATGTATCTATCTGTTATCATCTATGTCTATCTCTCTCTATCTCATTTGTGATAGTCCAAAGGAAACAATGCAATGAGCTCTTTGTTGCTTTAAAACAACACAGTAAGTTCCTTAGGACAAATGCTTCTTTCTCTAGAGCTCAAGGACAGCTCCCCAGTTCAACCTGGTACTTTCCTTTTAACTTAACCCCTACCATAGCTGATGAACACAAGAGAAGAGCTCCCACAGTCTGTCAAATGAGACCTGGCATACTGATTTTCACCACATCATTTAAAGAAATCTCTTATTTCTCCAAGTCTCTCCCTATCATTTGACTTTGGAAATGTATGAATCAGAGTAATTTGTCAAACTCTTCCTGTTGCACTCTCTTTCTGTTTTTGTTAATATGTATGGCAAATATACATAGATGCCTGTTTTTGTTAATATGTATGGCAAATATACATAGATGCCTGTTAACCTTATTTTTTCACTTCTTTGATATGAAAGCAGAGTTTGGGGAAAATACCTCAACTAGAGAAGGCATTACATATATGGCCTTGACCATATGCATTCTAATCCAGACATAAAAGGAATAAAATATACCTTCTTTTGTTTTCTCTTTAAGTTCTTTCTGTTTAGAACAATGGTCCATTCCCTATTAATACAAAAATTTTCAAGGCTTGTGTTAAATATTATGATTAAAAAGAGTGAAACACTGTTAGTTTTAAGGCAGGAAAACTTAAGGGGAAAGTTATCTAAGAAAACTACAAGTATTCAGGCATTCTTGATTCTTCTACCCTGATACAATAACAGATCCCATTTCTTATGTTAATTTCTAATAATGGGATTGCAAGCATGAATGGTATTTGTTTGCACTAAAAGTTCTTGAACATGAAACAACATTGTACTACATGATCATTTGTTCATCTCTTTAAAAACAATCAGAAATAATTGCTTCAGATTTTTTTTATAATTGAGGATAATGTATATAAGTAATATTTATTCCAGTAAGTATAGGCCTCTGTGATTTTGAAAATGATTATGATAATATGCAACACTGCAAAAAAGAAAAAGAACAATCCTTCCAGTTTCTCATGTGCTGATTTCTAGTGTGACCATCCTGCAGCTCCAGATCCTGATAGAGACAGATTTGATTTATGGACACATAATTTTGTCTTTTAATGAATGTCATATAAATTAGAATCATAGTTAAAATGAAGCCTTTTGAATTTACCTTCTTTCATACAACATCTCATATTTAGAGATGTTGTATATATCAACATTTATGCTTTTCTTTATCACTGAGCAATATTCCATTGTATAATTTAACACAGTTGGTTATTATCAATTTAAATAATATTTGGGAGGTTTCCACCTTTGCAGATTAAACACATCAATATCCACCTGCAGGATTTCATTTGAACTTAAATTTTGGTTTTCTCAAAGGTATACACAGAATCATGAAATGAAAGATCATGAAATAAAATATGTAGCATGTTGCTCTGCTCTTATATCAACACTTGGTGTTACAATTTAAAATTTTTCTATCATACTAACAAGTTCTAGAATACCCAATTGTGGTTTTATTTTTAATTTTTAATGTCTAATGATGTTGAAGACATTGTCAGGTCTTGGTTTGCTATCTGTAATTTATTTGGCCAAGTGTCTGTTGAAATTCTATCAGTTTTCATTGTACGATGAATTACCTTATTTCTGAATTATAATAATTATATAATCTTGATAAGTGTCTTTTGGCAGATATGTGATTTGCAAATACTTTTACCCTATTTTAAGATTTGTTAGTGATTTTTAATACCATTTTTTTTTGCAAAATAGAAGTTTCTTATTTTAATATAGTTCAATTTATAACTTGTTTTCCTTTATAGATTATGAATTTTGTAGCATGTCTTTATTAATGTAAGCTCACAGATTCTCTAATATTTTCATCTGGAAGTTTTGTAATTGTAGGTTGTAAGGGTAAGTCTGAAAAGCATTATAATGCTAAATGGGTGTGATGAGAACAGACAGACCTTAGCATCCTTCTAGATTTAGCAGAAAACAATTTCATCTTTCACCACAAAGAATTATATTAGCTTCAGGGTTTTTATAGTTACCCTTTATCAGACCAAGAAACACTAAACTTTTCTCTATATATCCTTTTTATTTTTTGATAGCATGCTGAGATTTTATAACACATAGATGTTGAACTTTGCCAAAGCCATTTTATGTACCTATTCAGGTGATCATACAAATGTGTTCTTTAGTCTGTTGATACGATGAATTGTGTTGTTTAAATAAATGTCTTAAGCATCTATTTTTTATTTCATCAGCTTTCTGTTAATTTCCTCTCCTCAATTTCATTAATTTGTCACCCTCTTTTTTTTATATTACCTATCTTTTGTTTTGGGGGGTTTAATTTGTACTTAACAGTTTCTTAAGGAAAAACCTTACAGATTTTAGACTCCCTTTTTTATTGTCAAAATTTAATGCTCTAATTTTTCCTCTTATTTCAATTCCAGCTTGTATTTACATTTTTATTCTATTATAAATATCTTCTAATTACTTCTTTAGTTTCTTTTGGGACTGATAGGCAATTTATAAATATGCTTTTTACTCTTTTATTTGTTCTTTTTAGTTATATATGACAATAAAATGTATTTTGGCTTACATAGAGTATACTTATTCTCATCAGAATCCTACTCTTGTGGTTGTACAAGATGCAGATTTACCCTAGTCATGTATTCAAATACAAGGCTAGAAAAGTTATGTCTGATTAATTCTATTATCCTTAACTATTCCTCTCTTCCTGCCTTTCCCTTCATTGCCCTTTGTCTAATCAATGGATTTCTCTTCTTCCTTTCCCCACTCTCTTTGTTGTGGGTCAGCATCCACATATTGGAGAAAACATTTGGCCTTTGTTATTTTAGGATTGGCTTATTTCACTTAACATGATGATTATCCAGTTCCATCCATTTACTAGCAAATGCCATAATTTTATTCTTCATTATGGCTGAATAATATTCCATTGGGTATATATATCACATTTTCTTTATCCATTAATCCATTGAAGAACACCTAAGTTTTTCCATACCTAGGCTATTCTGAGTTGAGCTGCTATAAAAATTGGTGTGGCTACATCAGAGTAGAATGCTGAGTTTATGTTCTTTGGATATAGATGAAGGAGTGGAATAACTGGGTCAGATGGTGGTTCCATTCCAGGTTTTCTAAGGAATCTCCATACTGCTTTCCAGAGTGGATGCACTAATTTGCCGTCCCACTAGCAATATATTCGAGTACCACATTTATTGTTATTTGTATTCTTGATAATTGTGATTCTGACTGTAGTGAGATGGAATCTCATTGTAGTTTTAATCTGCATTTCTCTAATTGCTAGAGAAGTTGAACATTTTTAAAATCTATTTGTTATTTCTTCATCTGTGAAGTTCTTATTCAGTTTCTTTGCCCATTTATTGATTTGGTTATTTTTTTATGTTAAGTTTTTTGAGTTCTTTATGTAAATTGGGAGATTAATGCTCTATCTGAGGTGCAGGTAGTAAAAATTTTCTTCCATTCTGTAGGATCTTTGTTCAAGTTCTTGATTTTTTCCTTTGATGTGAAAAAGCTTTTTAGTTTGATATCATCTCATTTATTGTTTCTTGATTTTGCTTCTTGTGCTTTAGGAATCTTTTTGAGGAAATCAGTTCCTAAGCTGGCATGGAGAGTTGGGCCTACTTTTTCTTGTAGTAGGCGCAGGGTCTCTGGTCTAATGCATATGTCCTTGATCCACTTTGACTTTAATTTTGTGCATGGTTTGAGATAGGGCTTAATTTTATTCTACTACATATATATTTCTAGTTTTTCCAGCACCATTTGTTGAAAAGGCTATCTTTTCTCCAATGTGTGTTTATAGCACCCTTGTCTAGGATGAGATAATTGCATTTATGTAAATTTTCCTTTGTGTCTTCTATTCTGTTTCATTGGTCTTTATGTCTGTTTTGTTTTTCCTTTGTGTGTGTGTGTGTGTGTGTGTGTGTGCATGCTAATACCTTGTTGTTTTTGTTACTATAGCTCTGTAATGTAATCTGAAGTCTGGTTTTGTGATGCCCTCTGCATCAATTTTCTCATTAAGATTTGCTGTGGCTATTCTGGGCCTCTTATTTTTTTCAAATAAATTTCCTGATGGCCTTTTCTATTTCTATGGAGAATGTCATTGGTATTTTAACAGGGCTTTTATTAATTCTCCATAGCACTTTTGGTAATATAGCTGTTTTGACAATTCTAATTCTGCCTATGCAAATACGTGTAAGAGCTTTACATTTTCTGAGGTCTTTTACAATTTCTTTCTTTAGTGTTCTGTAGTTTTCATTATAGAGGCATTTCACCTCTTTTATCAGATTGATTTCAAGTATTTTATTTTTTTTGAGGCCATTGTGAATGGGATAGTTTCCTGATTTCTCTTTCAGCTAATAATTTATTGCTGTATAGGAATGCAATTGATTTACTGGTGTTGATTTTATACCCTGCAAATCTGATGAATTTGTTTATTAGTTCTAGAAGCTTTATAAGTAGAGTTTTTGAGTACTCTAAATATAGAATTATGTAATCATCAAGTAGGAATAGTTTGAGGTTCTATTTTCTGATTCATATAAATTTATTTCTTTTTTCTAATTGTTCTGGCTAAGGTTTCAAGGACTATTTTAAATAGGAGTGGTAAAGGAGGGCACCCTATCTTGTTCCAGTTTCTGGATAAAATGCTTACAATTCTCCATTTAGAATGGTATTGGCCTTGGATTTAGCATATATATCTTTTACAATGTTGAAGTATGTTCCTATTAACACGAGTTATTCTAGTGTTTTGAGCATGAATGGATGCTGTATTTTGTCAAATGTCTTTCTGAATCTATTGAGTTAGTTAGTCATGTGATTCTTTTAATAAGTCTGTTGATATGGTCAATCGTATTTGTTTATTTCCCTATGTTGATCCAACCTTTCATCCCTGGAATGAACCCCACTTGATCTTAGTACACTATCTTTTTGATACATACTGAAATGCATTTTGACAGTATTTTATTTAAATTTTTGTGTCAATGCTCATCAGGGATTTTGGTCTGAAGTTTTCTTTCCTTAATTTGGTATCAGGGTGACACTTCTTTAGTTTTGAAGGGTTCCCTCCTTTTCTTTTCATGTAATAATTTAAGGAGTATGTGTATAAGTTCTTCTTTAAAGGTCTTGTAGAACTCAGCTGAGAATTCATCTGGTCCTGGGCTTTTCTTTGTTGGTAGGGTTCTGATGGTGTCTTCAATTTCTTTGCTTAAAATTGATCAGTTTAAATATGTTGTCTTACTATTCTCATTTACCTCCTTTGTCCTCTTGATTCAATTTGGTTAGGTCATATATCTCCAGAAACTTTTAAATGTCTTCAAAATTTTCTATAGATTTTCTAAGTAAGTTCTGGTTATCTTCTATATTTCAGTGATGTCTGTGGTGAGTTTTCTTTTTCATCATGGGCTTTTTCTCACTTTTATTATTAGCTTGGTTAAGGGTTTATTAATTTGGTTATTTTTTCAAGGAATCACCTTTTTGTTTTAATTATTTTTGAATTTTTTTGTTTAAATTTTATTAATTTTGGCTCTGGTTTTGATTATTCCTGTCTTCTGCTTTTGGGGTTGGTTTGTTCTTTTTCTAGGGTTTTGAGATGTAATGTTAGGTTATTTATGGTGATTTTCTCTTCTTTTAATGAATGAGGTCAATTAAACAAACTTTCCTCTTAGAACTGCTTTCATAGTGTATCAGAGATTATGATATGTTGTCTCACTATTCTCATTTACTTCTAAGTGTTATTTTATTTCATCCCTGATTTTTAAAGCTCTCTATTGGTCATTTAATAGTGTATTATTTAATCTCTAGTTGTTAGAGTAGCATCTATTTTTATTTTATCATTAATTTCTAATTTCAGTTCATTATGATCTCATAGAATGCAAGGTATTATCTCTATGTTTTTTAATTTGCTAAGAGTTGTTTTGTAGATAAAGAAGTGGTCTATTTTGGATAATATTTTATGTGCTGCTGAGAAGGGAGTGTATTTATTCATTGATCGATCGATGAAATATTGTATTTATGTTTGTTAAATCTAAATTATCAATTGTATTTTTTAGTTCTATAGTTTCTTTATTTAGTTTCCTGTACACTGCTGGTAGATCTTTACTTTTGAGTGCCAGTTTATTAAGCTGAATAACCTCTGGGTCAGCTCAGGGAGGGTTGCTCCTCCATTTCTGGGGTTCCACAGGCCAAGATATTCTAGCACTTACAGATCTTTTCAGACTTGTGTCCACCCCGCTCTCCAGCCCAAGGCGAAGCTCTAATTCTGTTCCTTAACATTCTCTGATGTACCCAAACTTTCTCAGTCCTCAAGGCTCTCTGTCTGATAGTGAGTATTAGTGATTTTTTTCTTTCACTCACCTCCCAGAGAAATAGTTTTTTCTTTGTTGTTTGAGTCCCGAGTCACCAAGCTGTAAGAAAGACCACTTCCTAGTAACCTGCTATCTTGTCTGCCCTAAAAATATGTTTCTTAAATTCTAAGTACCTATGCTTTTTCCACATATAATTCTATTATTGCTATATAGATTAATTATATCATGGTATAAGAAAAGATCAGGTACAATTTTAATATTTTACAATATTTAAAAATATATATTGTATGACCCTGAATATTATTAATGTTAATGTTTCATGTAAATCATTAGTTTTTTACTTGTTGAGGGCAATCATCTCTAAAAAGTATGTCAGGCTAGGGATATAGTTCAGTTGGTAGAATGCTTGTCTCACAAGCACAAGGGGCTGGGTTCAATCCCCAGCATCACCAAAAAGAAAAAAATAAAACTACAATGAGTGTGTCTTTTATGTTTTCTCTATGCTTATTAATTTTTTTGTCTATTCGTTCTATTTATTATTCAGAGGAGTACTGATATCACCAATTAAAATCATGGCATTTTCTATTGCTCCTCTTAGTCTATTTTCTTTAGCTTCATGTAATTTGTTCATTGCACATATATTTTGAATTGTTATAACTTCTTGGAGCTTTGGTTAATTTTTCATTGTATAATTTTGCTTTATTAGCTCTGATAATATTCCTTGTGTTGATGTTGATATTATTATATGCATAATCCATATATAATCCAGTTTTGTTTTGAATAACATTTGCATCATTTATCTTTTCCCCAAATTTTATTTTCAAACTACACATTCTTTAGATATGAAGTGAATCACTTGTATTGAGTATATATTGGATCTTTCCTGTTTATCCCATCTAAAGTAAATTTATTTATTTAATATGTTTAGAATGTTAATATTCAATAAAAATTTATATATGCATGGAATGAAATCTATTGCTTTCTATTTGTTACTACTATCTTTTAGTTATTTCCTCAGGTATGCCTTCATCTAATTATATTTTAATGATACCATTTTATTTAATGATATAAATAATTTTATCTTTGCTACTTATACCTTTTCTTTGAATATCTTTAGTGAATTCTGCACAGTTTATAGTATAAAATTTTTATGAATCAAACTACATCTAAACAACATTATACAACTTCACATATAGCATGAAAATTTCTTATGCCTACAGTGTAAATATATAGCTAAAGCAGACAGCTTGAAAGTTAAAAATATTACTGTGTTCATGTCAAGTGAATATAGACACCCACTTGAAAAATTTCTCCTGGTCCATGATCAGTAAATATAAATGCCAATAAGAAGAATAACTGTGTTAGATTAAAATGAATGTATTTTATATATTCATTTGTTATATATTCAATAGAAATTCAAAAGAGAAGAAATATCATTGATCACAGTGTTATCCTATTCTCCCTAATAAAATACCTAAGGCTTGGTAATTGTAAAGGAAAAAAGTTTACTTAGCTCACAGGTTCAAGGGCATGCAGCCAGCATGGCTCAGCTCTGGTGAGGGCCTCATGGTAGATGGCAACATGATGATGGAGCACCTGTGAGAGGGAGAGATCACAAGATGAGACCGGAAGCCAGAAAACAAGAAGGAGTCAGTATTTCTCTGTTTATAAGTCCCTTGAGAGGGAGCTTACTCAAGGAGACCAGTATTGATCTCCCCTAAGAATAGTGACTCCACTTACCCATTTGCTCCTCTCTAGGATCTACTTTTCACTATTTCATCACCTCCTAAAATTGCAATAGTGATGACCACATTTCCAACACAGGGACCCTTAGGAGACACATTCAAATAAAACACAACTCCCAATAGTCTCTTCAGAAGATATTATTAAACCTACTTTCTATTTTGAGAATCTTTAAATAAAATCTAAAATTTCAGCATTGACCTGCATTCTTAAAAATTAACTGTACTCCAAGATAACCAAAATGTTGATGAAAGAAAATTAATTTATATAGAAGTATACATTAAGGTCACATATTTTTAAAAGAACTGGTAACATCAAATTTTCTGAATTTGGTAACCATGAATGACATGCCGGTTCTGAGCAATGATCTAATATCATCAAAGTAGAAATAAACTGACATGTACTGCCTGATGGAAGTACATATTGATGACTCTGAAGTGCTTCTGCCAAAAAATTGCCACAGAATCTTATCAAGAATCTCCAGGTCTAACTATCCATTTATAGAAAATAGAAGCAGCAAAGAAATGTGCTCATATCACAGGAAGGCCATCTGCAAAATTTCAAATGGTGGGAAATGTTAAAATTAAATCTGTGGTTTTATTAACAAATATATAGAAAGAAAAATAAAAAAAGATAGGAAGGATGGGGAGAGAGTTATGTTTTCAAAGCAGATTGTCAACTAATTGCAATTTATTGGTTTCATAAAGATCCTGATTCACACTAGTGGTTCAGAGCCAGAGATGATTTTAACACCCAGGGGACATAGGAAATAGCTGAAGAAGGTTTCATTTGTCACAACCAAAGAGGAGGGATGCAAAGCATGTCTATTTTTGAAAGCTGGAGATGTCGATGTGCAGTTTAAGATGTATAAGACAATTCACCCCTAAAAAATAATTATGTGGCCTAAAGTGTTTAACTGTCAGTGGTGTTGAGGTTGAGAAATCTAGTTTCAAATGAATGAGCTTCATATTTTATACACATTATAGTTCTGTAATGGAAAACATAGACACACATGGACACAAGGAGCTATCACACTATTAGAGTGGAGCATTAATACAAACTGTATATTCTTATTGCTGAATGCTAACAGAAAGAATAAGAGAAATGACTTGATATGTTCATTGGAATCCCTCTTTTTCTTTCTTTTTTTCTGTTTTTCTTCCTGTTGTGATGGGGATCAAATCCAGTGATCGCATTTGGCAGACAAGTACTCTACCACAGAACTACACTTAATATTTTTGTGTCTATGAAACATGTAATAACTAAAGGACATGGAGAATAAAATGTTATATTAAAATGTCTCTTACAGGATTTTGCTAAATCAATTCTTCTGACATGTTTTCTGAAGTTATTTATTTGGTATGAATGAGCAGGAGAATTAGATGATTCTTAATGAAAATGTATGACACAATGATAAAGATAATTTGAGCTGGCAATTTTCTTACTTTTTACAATTTGCTTTTCTGGATTGAAAAGACTATGCATATATCCTAGTTCACTCTAGAAAAATATTAATGACCATAATTATTTATTGAGCATTTGCTGTACTCCAGTATGCACTTTGTATTTATTATGTCATTTAATCCTCAGATACATATGCCCACACATAAATCTATTGGGAATATTTAATCAGACCCATTTTACATGTGAAACAAAGTTTAATATGGAAAAATAACATCTGAAATATTTTCCTGTTAAGAGGTGATAAAGCCAAGTTCAAACCCAATTCTCCCTGACAAAACACCATTTGCCTAAACATTTAGTGTTTAATATTAAAAAAAAAAATTATATATATATATATATATATATATATATATATATATATATATAAATATATTTATTTATAAAAGAAAAACATCTTCTTCTTCAGTTCATTTCAAATGAGTTTTTTAAAACTGAAGTATGAAGTAGATAATAACCATCCATATCTTCTTATGGCTCTGATTTTGAAACACTAACTATGTGGAGTATACTATCTATATATCTATATATCTATCTATCTATCTATATATATATATATAGATATCAATATATATATATATATATATATATATATATATATATATATATATATATATATAGCAGAAACACATTGATTCCCAAGAGGTATCTACAATTATTAATGCTTCTAATACTTATATAAAAATTCATCTTTAAATTTTGCTAATGTGATTTTAAAATATGAATATTGCTTGAGAACATGATGAGTTATATCTCTGTAAAGATTTTTCATGCTGCCTTTGGGTCTTATGACAAAGAAAGTTCCTGAAAAGTTTCATTAAAATATATCATTGATCTCAAAGAACTATTATGAATGAATCAATTGCACAGACTACTAAGTGATGGTCTCATTTCCATAGAAATGGCTTCATTATGAGTAAATACTGAAATGTATGAAGGCAGTATTGTTTGGAGTAAGTCTTGCAGCACTTTCCTTTCCACTAAATCATATAAATATCTTCTTTCATATTTAAAATCAAATGATTTGATTTCATCACGCACACTAGAAAATAGCCTCAAATTTTCAGTCTTAACTATTAGTTACATTATTTGTGCAAGTTTACTTAGGCCTATAGTGACAATGAATTGCTTTGAATAAAATATTTTTTTCATATTTTTAAATTATAGGCTTTGTTTGAAAGTTGAAATCACTGCTTGTTTTATTTCTGGTTTTAATTTAAGAAATAAAAATTCATAATTATGAGCTTTGTCCAAATAGATTGTTATAAAAATAATTATCTACTCTTTTCACTTTTCTGACCAATTTCTTAAGCCTAATAACTTCTGTCAACCCAAACACAATTACAGGAACACATATAGCTACTATGGAAAGGCATTTGCAGTTACACACTTACTTATTTAGTTAATTATGGTAATTACTGAGATTTGTTATCCCCTTTTTCTGTAAAGAAAATTTTTTTTTCAAATTGAGAATGATCAATTTATGATTTATACAATTAAACAATATAACTAATAGGGATTTTTTTCTTTCAAAATGTGTTTGTTGCTACTAATATCTTTAAGGAGATATAAATATTTTGAAAGTTCTCATTATTAAGTAGGAAACATACAACATCTTTATAAACTTGTTCAAATATACAACATCAGTACAGTTGCTCGATATCACATATCAGGCAATATTGAAGCTAGAATTAAAACAATGAACTTGGCTTCAAAGTCCAACTTTTGAGCTAATTACCTGAAAGGTAGTCTATGGCAACTTCTTTTACTATAATACAAGGGACAAAATAAAGCAAAGTATTTATTCCAAGTTAGCAAATGATTGACCACACGTCGCTTTTTGCTCGCTGTTTTTTCAATGCCATGAAAATGTTAAAAATAAAGGCACTTTAATTAGACTTCATCATTTGCTATAATAAAATGATAGCATAATTTTTGACTTACTGAATATTGCTTCATTCATTTATGTAAATGCCTGTCCCTGTAAGAAATTGAATTCTCTACACAATTGGGCTAAACCTGCCTAACAAAGTTCATGCAAAATAGTTATGAAACAGTTTCTCAAATTCCAATTCATATCTTTATTTATTCTTATTTTGCACACAATGTTAACAACTAAGTTTCTTATCTACATAAAATAAGAAGTGATAAATAGGACTGGGAAATGAAAGATGGAAGGTTGTTTTTTGATCAACTTTTATCAACCTTATTTTTTTTTTAAATTTTCAGCCTGGTTAGTATCCAAAAGGAATAATCATAATTAAGATTATAATGGGAACTTACCATTTTTAAATAAATGAATGGTTTATATTATTTTCAAGCAGTTGCTATGCAGAGGAAAGTAATTTGTTTTTTTTTATTTTAAAGACCTCAGAGATAAAGTTTTACAGATTTCTTAGTTAAAAGAAAAAATATTCTCTATGTTTGAAATATTTGTTCCATCTTATTTTCATCTCCATAACTTGTTTCTTGTAGAGATTGTATTATTTGAAAGCATTGGACTATAAGTATTTGAAAGTGAAAATAAACAAAGGCAAAATCCACTTTCATCAGAACTATACTAGCAGTTATATGAGTATAAAGGGTCTATATTTTAAATTATTCTTAGCACACTGCATGACATATGATAACAACAAATATGATTGTTATTCATTTTTTTATTATTGTTGACCTTATAATGATAGACAATCACAAGGTCAAAGAATAGATGTGAATAAACTGTCATTTTAATAAAATAATTCAACCTATATAATAATTTATAATAAATCTAAATTTAAAATAAACTATTTCATCAGTAGAAACTTCAGACAAGTCATCCTTTGCCTACTTCCAATCTTTTAAATTTATAACTTCAAAATAATTAGCTTTGCTACAGGCATATTGAAGATAGAAAAAAAGCCCAGCAAGGGAATGCATTTGTCAAGATAAATTGGAGAAAACATATTTGATGATTCAAGACAGGTTGAAAAAGGTACTTCTTTCTTATAAGACAAGTAGCCAGACAGAAGTCCCTCGGTGACTCCTGAGGAAAAGACATGTAATCATCTCTCACTTCTTCCAGATCTCTTTTCCTGAGAACTGGAGAGATGATAGGACTGGGGTCCTGATTATGGATAAGTGTGGGTTCCCAGGGCTGCAGAACCTGCCAGCTGTGCTGTCCGACCCCTGCAAATTCTGCTAAAATTGGTCATGCTCCTAAAACTTCCCGGGATCACCCAGCTGTGATGATAATATATTATCTTCTAAAAGAGAACAAAGTACTACTGTGTAATGAAGTCAGACAGCAATACAAAAACTTTGCCCTTTGTTTCAAAAACATTGAGGAAATCCATATTTCAATATATTTAACAAGCAGCACTGTTTAAAATTAATGTGGTCTTTAAAATCTCTTTAAAATACTCACAAGCTTAATATTCAAAGGAGTATTCCTTAACATTTTATTTACAATTACTAACCCTGGATGTTGAAAAGAAAAAAGTGAGTAGTTTCCTGGACTTATAGTAAGGTAGTTAACGGTTTAGACTCTTGAGCAAAACATCCTTGTTTTGAATCCACGATTGTCCATGTAATAGGTTTCATTTAAATTCTCTGTTGCTCATTCCCTCGTCTATATTCAGAAGGTGATTACAGTCTCTACATCAAAGGATTGTTATGATTAAACAGGCAAAGTCAGACTTAGATCTATGCCTAGCACACAGAGAGCTCTATGAAGTACTTAGTTATCCATGTATGTGTCACCTTGTAAAAAAGTAAGCAAAGTTATAAGGCGACATATAGGTAATAATTATAATATGATTCAGAATAATTAAAATAAGTATAATTAGATGGTGATAAATAAAGCTCAAATAAAATTCTGATTTATTGAATTTATTTCCTTAATATTTAGTGAAATAATGGAGCAACTAATAATCAGACTTACTCTTTCCATGGTGTTCTACAAAGTCCTAGACAGATATAATTTAGTTCTCTTAGGTAGAAAGTAACTATACACCAAACCCACTTCTTGTTATTTCTTGACAGAAAGCTACACTTCCGAGTCTCCTTTGTAAATGACAGAAAATATGTGACTTAATTGTAATCAATATAAGGTGAATCAAAATGGAGTAGACCATTTTCTCCTTGATCTTGAAGAATTTTCCCACATATTCACGATCCCCAATTCCATATTCTTTTCCTTTGGGTTATTACCTGAGCTATTTTACATGAATGAGAATAAATATCTACTCTTCCTTATTACTCACTTTTTGGTTAGAGAATAAGGAATTAAAGTAAAATACCTCTGTCCAATCTTCTGATGTAGGTGAGAAAGGCCAGTGGAAAAAAATATATATACTTTTTCTCTGACTAATGGCAGCAAAGTTCATCATTAAGGATTAGAATTTTCATATCATTCTCATGCATAATCAATCAATATCAGTGACAAATCAAAACTGTCATATATCCAACAAAGAAGGCCTAACAGCCAATTCTTGTATTCTACAGATGGAGTATCAGAGATTTGAGACTTTCTTTCTTTCTTTTCTGTTTTTTTTTCCTGTCATCCAGTATAAAGAGATTCTTAATGATTTAAGTTTCTCTAAATATCCCATCTTGCCCACTCTTTCTTGAGTTTCTTAGAAGGAAACAAACACATCTCAACTCTTTAGGCTGCATTCAACTTCTATAGTTTAAATATTCTTGCTCATTCATATTTAAATATAACACTAGCTTGTAATCATGAGTTGGTGAGGAACCTGCTTTAATTAAGTAGTTGAGAGAAGTAATAAAATAGTAATTTAGTATACTCACTGTCACAGAATAAATTGAAATCTTTGAGTGATATTCCTTCATTAAAAAAAACAGGTTATAGAGATTTTGTGGGTTTTTTTCCATTTGAAATTATTACTCATGGTATTATGGTATTTTTTAAGTACTATATCTGTTTATTTGAATATAAATAGAGCGAAATGTTTCCTTCTTGAATATCTCCTTTGCAGATCATTAGGGAGAATATTAAATTAAACACAAGCTTAAAGTGATGAAATTACAGTGCTGAGATAATAGTTTTCACTTTACAAAACAGCAAGACCTCAATGTGACTGTGCCCTATTATCATAGACATGACAGAGGTACTTGCCTTGACGATGTACTTAAAAAATTGGTTTCATGTTTTCTAAATTCCAGTTATACATTCTTTCAATAGAACAGGGAAATAAAATTGTTCTGGGGGTTTTCTTGTGTTACCTAGCCATTTTTCCTAACAAAAATATAAAGATTAAATTAGAAAAGAGCTTAAAAACAACGTCATTGTCATTTCATGAAATCTTTCATGGTATCTTAAAATATTTTAATTGTCTACTAATGTCAAGTATGTTGTATAATTGTGTCTTTTTAGAAAATAGTAAAAGTACAAATTCGGTATTGCTAAGATCTAGGAGATAAATAGATAACATTTATTTATTTCCCCTCAGATTCTTTTAAAATTTTCTGTGAAAGTTAACAATTTTTTCCCTCAAACCTGAATTAAAATACATAAACATAAAATTTGTGTTAATAATTGCTCTACAGAAAGAATTTTAAAAATGTTTTATTTACATGACATTGGAAGTTATCTTTGAGTATACAATATGCCAACAATGAAATTGTTGCAAAGATAAAAGTACTAATAGAATGCTTTCATACAAAATTAGAGAAATTATAATTAAATTTTATATCTATTCACTTATTTTTTCTATGTCTAATTGTCTATATATTATTATGTATTAGATAGGGATACAGCATAACAAGCAAAGTTAAACCTCAAACCAATTAAAATTATTCAGGTATATTTCGCTGTCTAATAATGATGTTACTAATATTAGATTATATAAAATTCAATTGATTTTACTCCATCCAATTATACTGTTACTATTTTTGGCATTTTTCAATCATTAACTAATATTAAATCTCCTTGTAGGTAGACCAGAAAGAATATTATTAAACAAAACAGAAGTGAATAATACCATACTTTAAAAAACAACATTTTACAGTGTTTACAGAAAGTGAGAACAATAGAATTTGGCTATGAGCAGGAGAAGAAAAGAAAGAGAAACCAGAAAGACAAACAATATAAAACCAAATAAAAATATACAAACAAACAAAAATATGTCTTAAAGACAAAAAACGAAAAATAAAAAGAGGGTTAACAACTAGGAAAGAGTTATAAGAAGGTATTAGATATGGAAATATATTTTAACATGGAAATTAGAAAGAAAGGAAAATGTTTCTGGGAGAGAAATTCTTTTGTGTGGTAAAGTAAAAAGTTGTAGAATGTCTAAGTAAGTTGTACAAGTAAGTTGTACAAGAACTGTGGAGAATAAAGTTCAAAAAATTTGTATCTAAGTTGACTACAATTAACAAATTAAATAGTAATCTGCTCTTTTCTATCAAGATAGTCTGTTAGGTTTTATTGTTTAGGGAAACTAGTCTTAAAGCAATTAGGGCTTGTATAACTCTGATTTTTTTTAAAAAAAACTGTTATTTTAGAGTATTAGACTATACTACAGATTCTAATTTTTTTTACAAGCTAAACTTGGTTAATACAAAGCACCAATGTAACTGCAGTAGTGTTACTGACTTCTTTGTATACTAGATGTATTCATGTCTTCCAAGTTTACATATTTTCAAAATATAAGGTTTAGAAAAGCATTTTACCAAACTGGTGTTCTTCAAATTAAAGTCTGAAGTAAAGATTTGAAATTATAAAAATTATGTTTCTTGGTTCATAGGTATTATATGAAATAAATATATTCTTACTCACGTTAATTTAATTTTGTATTTTCCTTGTAAGCTTTATAACTATTATCTGTTAATGTCTTGAATAAGAACAACTTCTGATATAACAACCTGAGTTAATTTGAGACAATAGGCCACCACCTATAGGACAGACAGGATATAAGGCTAGCTTCCAATACTAATATTGACCCCAATTAAACATAATGGGTAAATAACTGTAAAGTTATAGATATTAAATTTAACACTCAGTACTACTAATTTAACATGGGTGAAACCTGGTTGCTCAATGTTTAAAAACAAAACTTAGATGCTAAATTTAAGAAAATAAAAGAGCCAAGTTGAAAAAGAGGCAATATCTGGCTCCTGCTATTTTAGGTCAGCTCAAACCAAGGGAATGAGGGGATTTTTCTTAATGATTTGCAACTGTGGGCACATGACCTTCCAATCAGAGGAATTCAAGAGACCCTGGAGAACAAAAAGCCAACCAGTGCACATGCTGCAAAGTGGAGGGTCATTGGAGAGGAAAAATCCTTAATGATTTCAAAGGAATCCACACATTATCATATAGATCCTGACCTGACCTATCCTGAAAATTTGCCCGTAAAGTTGCGCAGAGCTTCTCCCCAAGTTCCTAAGAGTGATACCCTGAGGAAACTCAGCTGATTCTTAACAATAGATAGGAGCAAGTTCAAATTAACCACCTTGATGTTAAACACCAGGCAAGAAAGTCATAATGAAAGCACAACCATGCCTGTCATTTAAAAGGAAAGATAATAGATCTTTCAATGTAATTTAAGCTGTACACTTATGTCAGCCCCACAAAGAATAAGTAAGACTGGAGGCTATGAAAGTATTCTTAGAGAGGAGTGCCTATTAAATATCAAAAGAGACTATCAGATTCAGAAATTTTCTTAGTCAATTTAAGACCTGCAAATCTGCCAAACCTCCTATATAGACAGACTTGATCTGTATTTGCTAGTATAATTATCTTGCCGCAGTCTCTGGCTGGGCACAAATCATGAGCCACCACACAGCTTGTAGATTCAAACAGCAATTCTTTATTCCCATACTCACACCGGCCGTCTACAAACACGTTCTGGGAGAATCCACGTTCTCTGCCCAAATCCACACTCTGCCCTAATCCACTACTCTGCCCAAATCCACTACTCTGCCCAAATCCACTCCGCATGGGCTTCTGTCTCCCAAAATATACTGTCTGACCCTAAGAACTCAAGAGGAACTTAGAAGCAGGATACGCCCTATTCTAAGGGGGAACACCCTAATCTCCTATTATGCTAAACTGCCCTATTCTAAAGGGGGAACACCCTAATCTCCTATTATGCTAAACCGCCCTGGTCCTTGAGCAAGGTCACCTTTCAGAAGTCCTTCCACTAGACAGCATGGGAGTAAGCTGGCAAGGAGATTGCCATACCTACTTGGCTGATGGCTCCCAGCATCTCCCCCCTTCTGATTAATTAAACAACAAGTAATGTGGTTTAAGGACCGTGACTGGTAGGTTGTCCAGTTCAACATATGGCTCTTACCCGTCATTGGAAAACTGACCTTTAGGCGTCAGCCTCCTGTCTTAGGTTGATACCACTGCAACTGGATCATACCCGTCACTGACTATCGGTCCAGCATGCAGCCATACTTGTGGATAGGTCTATGCACCGGTGGGGGGGTGAGGTTCTTTGCCTCACCTCTGTTAGCCCCCAAATTTGGCCTTGGTGCCAGTGGGGGAGTGAGGTTAATGTGGCTTAAGGACCATGCCTAGTAGGTTGTCCAATTCAACATATGGTTCTTACCCGTCATCGGAAAACTGACCTTTAGGCAACTGACCTTTAGGCGTCAGCCTCCTGTCTTAGGTTGATACCACTGCAATTGGTTCATACCCATCACTGACTACCGGTCCAGCATATAGCCATTGGCCCCCAAATTTAGACCATCACTAGCAGAAGGGAGGAGGATACAGAAATGCCATGACACCAAGGCAATTGACAGTTCCTTTGGAAAAATTGCATCATTGGTGACACCTTCAGCAAAGATATGCCAGCATTACCACAATTAACATGTGGTGCGCTGGCAAGGAAATAAAAATTGCATCACTGGTGACACCATCAGCAAATATATGCCAGCATTACCACAATTAGCTGCACTAAACGTAGTTACATAGTCCAGGCAAGTTCTGCAAGCAGTTCAAAGTGGAGGAATCTATCAATATGTCTGTCTCCTCCCAAAGTCCGTTGCCTCCTAAAGTAAGTTGGCTCCTTGATTGAGTATACTTGTTGAGTTATATTCATTGGGATGAAGATAGGAATTCTGGCAATGATGCTAAAAAGACATTATCCTGAAAAGAATTATTAAATATAATGAAAAGGAAAGGTGAAAGTAAACAAACAGATCTGTTAACTTCCTTAAAAAACAATCCTTAACAGCTGTTTACCTGATTTAAATTAGTAAACAAGCAGATCTGTTAACCACCTTTAAAAACAATCCTTAACAGCTGTTTACCTAATTTAAATTAAGCCATTTAAATCATGTGAATTAAAAAAAATGATAATTTGGATCCATTTTTCATGAGCGCTCCTCATATATGAAATATGGACATACGCGCACACAGACATATAACACAAAACACAAATGTGCAAACAAACGTACAACACATAAGATAATAATAAAGGCCTTGTAGCTTTACCTAGGTGAAATCTCCATTGCAATGTTTAAAAACTCCAGTCAAAAAATAAAACTGATCAGAAAAACATTAACCTAGGTTTGTATGAGCTCAAAAAATAAAAATAGAACCTTATGATGTGGAAAAATGCAATAATAAAATAGATATTGAAAAAAGCACCCTGGTTAATCACTGTCGCAGATGTAAGAATGGCCAAGCTGGAGTTCTGGATATCAGCTGTTATGGGTTTGAGTCAAATCATCTTCTTTTTGATCTGTAGAAATTGCTTTAGTTAGTCTTTCTGGAATCCAATTCAGCTGCTGTTCTCCCTGTGGAAAAACAAAAACAGAACCCCGACTCCAGACAATCACTGGGTCAGGACCTTTCCATTGTCCTGTTGGAATATCTTTCCAAAGTACCTTAGGCTTATGAACATTTTTCGGATACATATATCTTTCCGCAGCACTAAGTCCTGATGAATCCAAATTTAAAAAGTTTAGAGTAAAAATGGGTTATTTTAAGTTTATCTTTGGGGGATATATACCCCTTTCCATTATCTAGCCCTAAGGGACAGAATTAAAGAGATCTCTACTAAACACAGATGTAATGCCATTAGAATGACCAGGGTTCTTTTAGGATTTATTGGCTTCTATAGCTGCAATTATTTTTGTGACCCATTAGATATATGGCTGGGATAATTAATTGGTCTTTACAAATAAATGTGAGTGTTTCAGTTTGTGTAATTTCTTTATCAAAATTGCACCAATACCTTCACATCTCACCTAGAATAAAAGTCAATTCCCTCACAAATATACTACAAGGTGTGGGGAGATATTCAATATGGCTATGGAAAAAAATGACTTATTTAACAAAAAGCTACAACACTTTTCTAGTGTGCATGTTGCAAACAAGAATAATAGTAGAGGATTACATGACTGACATATGTGAATACACATTGTGTTGAGGTTACTGTGGCCACACAGACTACAAGTCAGATTTAACTGATATAATAACAGAACAGGATGGAAATAATAAAATTACTTCACAGATCAGTGACTCCAGAGGGTTCATCAGTGTCAACCTGAAGCAATGGCTAGCAGAATATGATGTTCAAGATACAGGGTATGGGTTGGCGTTGTGGCTCAGGGGTAGAGCACTTATCTTTTATGCATGAGGCACTGGGTTCTATCCTCAGCACCATGTAAATAAATAAAATAAAGGCATTGTGTCCTACAACTAAAAAAATAAAAATTAAAAAAGATACTGCGTATGTTGGCAATATATAAATTTATTTTTTGACATATCATCAAAATATATCAAAAGCCAGTGTGCAGAAGACTGATATCAACTACCAAAATGGAGAAATCCTCTTCTAATTTCCACACCTGCCTGGATCAGTTTTGAGATCTAGAGGCCAGAAATTGAAGAGAAAAATTTGTATCCTTTAAGGTGGGCTCTGAAATGTCACTGCAACAATATGCAAGAAATATTTCTCACTAATTCTTCCAATTGACCTATGGCAAAGTACTACAGTTAATGCAGAAAAAAAGAGAAAGGGTTATACATTTTTTTTCAGAGATATGGAATATACAGTCTGAAATAATAATGAAACCAAAGATATAGGAAGATCATGCTCAATTGATTTCTTGTATAAAACTATTCACTGATAATGTAGTAGTTACAATGACCACACCTATAGTTACTGTCCCTATAGAGTTCTCTGTAATATAGACAAAAACCTACTTTAGTTGTAAAGTCAAATGCAACATTTTGAGAGTACCTGCAATCTCCTTCCTCCACTTCCTTTGAGTTCTGTTTAATTAGAAGTAGTACTGCATACTTCCCAAAATCCCAGGGAGAACTGATACTTGACAAGGGGTGATGATCCTGATCAGAGACTGCTATGTTAAACAGTATAACCACTAAAAAATATGGATGGATAATAAATGACAGATGGCTCCCAAAAATGTAACCAAGTGATAAATCCAATTATAGTGTTGTGTTGATGTAATGTCTACACTAGAACATACTATCACAGCCTCTGTAATTTGGTATGTGACTATGTATCTGGTGACTACATTTTGTCAATCCCATTCAGGAAAGGTGACCAAAATAATATGCATTCACATGGGAAGGACAGCAGTTCACACTCACTAGCTTACCCTAGGGATAAGCTAATTCTGCTCTCTGTTACAATTTAATCCAAGGGGACCTTGACTGACTTGACATTCTGCAAACATTTGCAAAAATCACACTGACTCACTTTATTGATGACATTGTGCTTATTGAATCTGGTGTGCAGGAAAACACAGGTACTTTTATATGCCCTTGAAGGGAAATGAGTTGCAAAATCTGAGAGAGAAATCTGAAAAAGTTTCAAATCTTCCAATTATGACATTTTTTAAGATCAATGGAACTACATTATGTTGGAATGTCTTTTCTCATCTAAAGTGAGGGCTCAGTGGTTGACAGAACTCTTTGAATTTTGGACTCACCATATAAGCATGGATCATTATTAGAAAGGCCATCTATTTCATGGCATGAAAGACTTGGATTTTTTCATGGTAGCCATAGATGAGAGGGTTCTGTAGCAGTTTGGGTGTCTCCCATTAGCTATGTTTCTACTCAGGCTATGATAATCTAATGGATCTCAATAAGGATTCTTATCAAGTTAATGACAAATTTCTTGAGCATCAGGCACTGTTAGAAAAATCTCTACTGGTAGGACACTTGGTCCAAGGAAAGAGAATAGTTATCCATGGAACACCAAGTGAACACATAACAGAAATTAACCATTATGAACTGGACATTGTTCTGGGTACTGAACCCAGGGGTGCTTTGCCACTAAACTACATCCTTCACTCCTTTTTTAAAATCATTTTTTAATTTCGACAGGGGCTTGCTAACTTACTGAGGTGAGCCTTGAACTTATGATCCTCTTGTCTCAGCCTCCTAAATTGCTGAGATTATATTCATGTGCCACTGTGCCCCACATGAATTGGCTATTTTTTAATCAGTCAAGTGAAAAATTCAGAAATGGGCCATTAAATGATGAAAATGGCTTAATTAGGGCCTGACCTGAACATGCCCAGGGACTTATATAAATTATACAAATAGGTATTTCTCCTACCCATGCCATCTACTTCTGTTGCAGTGATACTGTTTTCTCAGCCCAAATCTATGAATTCATTGAGAATTTTTCAATGGCATATTGGTAGAAAAAGAGAAAGAAATCATATGAAGTTTATAGAGATTTGGCACCATATGATACTTTGAGTTGAGAATGGACTGTTTTCTCAGTATTGTCCAACTTAAGGGTGGTCCATAATAGCAGTGATATATGGGAAAAAGTTGAGTAATATACATAGTTATTTCCTTGGTGTGGAGGGAATTATATCTGAAGTTAGATTTACACTTGTGAATTGGCTAATTGGTTTGGTTATCTCTAAAGAACTGGAGGAAAAATGGGTAGATGATTAGAAAGAGGATGGTGCGGGGGGGAAGTGTATTCATTCCATGTTGTTGCTCTATCAGAGGACCTCAATTCACTTATTGGCTTAAAACAGAAAAGAAAAAAAAAATATGTGCTATTACACTTTTGGAGGTCAGAATCAAAAATGGGGCTGACATAGGTCTAGAATCAGGAGTTGGCAAGGCAGAATTCCTTTTGGAGGCCCTAATGGAGAAGTGAGCCTTTACCTCTTCCCCCTTGAAGAGATTGCTTGCATTCTTTGGCTTCTAGTTTCCTTTTATTTCCAAAACTATGAATGTCCAGTTGAGTCAGTCCCTCTCTCTTTATCTCCCTCTTTCTCTTTCTTGCTCTCGCTCTCTCTCCTGTTGCCTTCCTCTTCCTTCCATATAGGCATCCTTGTGATTACCTTGGGCTACCTAGATATTTTGCAAAGATTTATCTATATTAAAATCAGATGTTTAGTCTAATTCCATCTGCAATTGTAATTCTCCTTTCCTGTGTATCCTGAAAGAGTCATAGGATCTAAGACTGGGAACTTTGAAAAAAAAAATATATATATATATATTTGTCAGGGCAAGGGGGCGTTATTCTTTCTAGCACTCATGTGTAGAAGTGGGCATGACATGCCTATATATTGGGGTCTTATGTCAAAATTACTAGAACGAGCTAAAGAAAAGATAGCTCTCCACTGCAGTACAATTCTTATAGATCACCAGCTTGTATCTTACTGACAATCCAGCCAATTGGATTTGCTATAAATTCTGTAGCATATTCAAGCCCCAATTTCATATAGCAGCATTATTTGCTGTTTTTTCTTTCCTCCTGTTCCACTTTTTTCCCATTGTTTTAATAGAGTGCTTGTCTTGCTTGTATAAGGCCCTGGGTTCAATCCCCAGCATGATGATGATGATGATGATGATGATGATGATGATGATAATAATTTGTATAATGAGTTATTCCATTAGTTTAATATAACAGTGATTTACATATTTGGCTTGAGAGTCAAAGAGATATTGGCTTGAATTTTGATTACTAAATAATTCTGTGACTTTTGTTGATGTATTTAAATATTCTGGATGTTATCTATGAAACAAGATAAATAATAACTAAGTAGAAGTTAAAGAAACAAATGCATAGATAACTGATAAAAATGGTAGACATAAAAATTTTCATTAAAAGGTATCTATTATTAGTATTTCTAGTATTAGTTTATTTGTTTGTTTGTTTTTTACCCTGGATAGAAAACATATATGAAATAAAACAAAACATTCATAGCTATCACATGTTCATGCTTTTTATATTTTCATATTTTATATATTTAAAACATACATTGCAAACAATCAGAAACATAATTCATTAATATCATACATTATCAAATTTTTATTAAATGTTCTACCCTAATTTTTTTTCCATGATCCTCACAGTGTTTGTGGTTATTGAATTATAGGGTGCCTTGACAACAAAGAAGACACTCACAGTGTATAATTATCCTATAAATAATTAAAATGGTCATGGGGAAACTCACATACAGCACTGAGGTCATCATTACAGATGATTCATACCAAGGCTAAGGTTATTAGGACAATTATAAATAGATGTAGGTGAAAATAACAAAAAATTTGCTGCAGTCTATAAAATATGACCATGGTAAAAAAGCGGAAGGGTAAAGTTTTTAACAGTGCAAACGGAATGTAACTGTTGAGAAAATGGACTGCCCTCATTATTATGGCATAGACCTTTATTGTATTTAATGATGTAATTACACAGCATAATACTGAATGCTTTGAATACCAAACATGAAATGCTGTTAAATGACTTGAGAGAGCATAACTGTGTGAATGGGCTTTGCTAATGAGTTTTGCTCCTCAACTCTGGCCTCACAGGGCAAATCTTAAAAACCTGATGCAGCCAACTCAAGAATGAAGATTTTGAGTGGAAGCCAAATTCAAAATTTAACAGTTAAAAGAGTTAAACATGAGAAACTAAAACAGAAAATAAGAGCTGGTTTAAGAAACTTAAACTATATCTCCCTTGAAAGACAATCCCAGTGCATCTTAAAAATAATATCTCTGATCTCACAGGAATGGAACTTTAGGAGTGCTGCCTTCCAATTGAGATACATATTACATTGAATGCTAAATATATCCACACATGTATAAGATTATATTTGTAGAATACCAGGCTGTCCTATTTCTGGCCATGTGTCTCACAGTTATTTTACATTTCAAAAAAGGTTTTTTTGTTTGTTTGTTTGTTTCATAGTAGCCCTTATAATGAATTGGAGTTATCTATTGCTACTCACCTCTGGGTATATCACAGGTAGAAAACTACACCAAACCCCAATATAAAAATACAATCAGTACATCCCATGCTGCACAAAGAGATTGACTAATTTGATTTTTGAAGTTGCTTGATTTGAGGAATACCCATCCTCTTAGGAAATAAACTAAATCTTCCTTCCTTGTGATTCTACATGGCCACATCATAGATTAATCGATGTGGTATAAAAAATATTATACTTTCATGAAAGTAAAGTAAAAAACAAAATGAATTTTTTTTTATTTTCATATTTTAAGTGATAAGGTTTGTTATCAGAAGTCTTATCTTCTCCTCTTGTTCTGCATTTCTCTAATTCCTTTGAAATTTTTGCTGTGCTTTTACAGAATGCCTAGAGTATGAAAAGCCTTTTATGTCACTTTTGAACAATACATTTGAAGGGACCTGCAGTGTCCTTGCTGCCCTCCTAGATCCATGCCACTGGGTCTGGCTATTCTGATGTGGAGAAGACATGGAAGAAAGAAGATGTTTTTCAGCCAAGAGCCATGAGAAATCACCCTCTGGTGAGACATATGAATGAGACTGAGACCATAGTGAGCCCAGTGGCTCATGGGAATCATCAGACCACAGCTCTGTGAGTGACCTCAGGGAACACCACCAGAGAAAAACACACAGTTGAGCTCAACTTGAACTGTAGAATTTTAAGCACAGTTGTGATTGTGGTTTTAGGCTTCCAAGTGCCAAAAAGGCATCATATTTCAAAAATGTTAATAATAAATTGCTTATTTTTCTTGTATTAAATTTGTTCTTAAACATCCTCTGTCTTTGCTTCTCTCCTCTTTTCCTCTTTTTTCCCCTCTTTTCTACTTTCCACTTCTCATATAAACACATAATAGAGTAGCATAACCCTGGAAGTGAACATCAAGCAATTTCAGCAGCTGTATCTACTAATGTGGATAACGAGCATATATCCTGACTTATATATTCAGAAATTATATATAAAAATAGATACATAAATAAATATTACTGAAAAACCAATATGCTCTAGACTGGTCCTAGCCTTTATATTTTTAATTTGCAAGTCTGAGAAATATAATCTCTTTCACTATATTCCTAGTTTATTTTCAAGTAAAGCCTTTACCACAAAAAAATTCATTTAAAATGATATCTGGATCGCTAATGTTTTTAACTGATATCATTTGCAAACATATTAAAATAGTGATGAACTATTGTTAGAAGAATTTATGCATACAAAACTTACACATTAGTCTCATACAAAAACATTCAATTGGCAAGCAGACTAAATGAATCTAAAAATGTTTTATTTTAATGATTTGGCATGTGGATAGTCTATTATGATTAATATTGGTACTCTTAATTTCTCTATTTTAAAAATTAAGTGCTTATAATATCCTTTTTCAAATATAAGAAAAAGAGCTGTGTGTGGTGGTGCACACCTGTGATTCCTGTGGTTTGGCTGAGAGAGCAGGATTTTAAGTTCGAAGCTAGCCTAAGCAATGGCAAGGCACTAAGCAACTCAGTGAGACCCTGTCTCTAAATAAAATACAAAATAGAGCAGGGGAGGTGGCTCAGTGGTTGAATGCCCCTGAGATCAGTCCCTGGCACCTCCCTCCCTAAAATAGGAAAAAGAAAAGACGGCTCTTGTGAACCACCAGACCACAGCTTTGTGAGTGATCTTTATCACTTTCAAATAGATTTTAAAATACTTTAATTATATATATAATATATAATTTTATTAAATTTATGTATATTTGTGATATATATATGTGTGTGTGTGTGTGTGTATATATATATATATATATATATATAACTTATTAAAAATAAAGTTTGTATCTATCTTAAACCTGGACAGTTAAAGTATTTTCAAATTTTCAGGTGATAAATACATTAGTATTGTAATACTCTCAAGTGTTTGTTAGCATGTAACCTTAGAAAATATGAGCATAAATAAAAATAAGATGATAAAATATTTAAAAATATTTAATGTTTCTTGAGTTACATATCAGAATGAATACATCCAAATTAAACTTTTCATAATCATTTCTTTCTTTAAGCAGTAGATATTTCTTAGCATTATTATGAAGAAAAACCACAGTAAAAAAGCAATAAATAACTAAAATATTTATTTCTGCTGCTGCATCATGTGTCAATTTGCAGAAAATAATTCTGGGAAGTATTTTCAAATCCTCATTACTTCTTTATGCAACAATTTTCAAAACCATCATCATTTTCACAACAACTAGAAAACTTAGTCATTTCTAGACTCATATAAAAAATGTTAAATGAATCAAATATGCCCCAAACAGCTTTTTACCATACTATCTGGTTGTGTTATTCATACTAAAGTTCAATATCAGCTTCTGTTATTTTATTCTAAACTTTTCCCAATTAATTTTGTGCTTTTTCAGTTAGAGAAAAAAGATTAGAAATAACAGCCACACATTTCAAGAAACACAGTAGCACAGTTAACAAGTGACCTTAGAATTTTAAAATCTAAATCTGATCCTAAATATTTCATACTCATATTCTATGTGGATTCTAGAGCTTCTGTGTTTTATGCATTAACCATTTTTTCCCTAGTGAGGAATCATTTTTTTAAAAAAGAAATACCTTCATTAAATTTGAAATAGTTTGTGACTAAAGATAAATAATAAAAAATATCTACATGGGATTGGACATTTCTTCACCTTGAGCTCTTTAAAAATTTAATGACTTCAGAGCTGTCTAGGGTTTGAATGCTTAATTTTTAGAAAGCTCGGTCAAATCGGAAAGGCACATAAAGAGAAACCAAGATATAAACCTTGTTTTTCCTCACTTATTTTGGGCAAATTCATTCATTCAACAAACATTTAGTAACTACTATTTTTGAAGTTATATAATAGATAACTGTAATGAATAGTTCGAAATAAGGGAAGGTGAATGAGATAATTAACACCCATAGTGACTGGAAAATAATTATTACACATTCTTTTTTGAGAACAATAGAATTGTGGTAAACATACCAAGAAGGAAGTGTTGGCCTTACTTTTGAGAGATAACACAGCAGGGTAGAAAATGTTAATGTTATGTTTTGTAAATGTCCCTCAATGGTTCATGTACTTGAAATCTTGGTTCCCAATGAAGCAATGTCCAGAGGTAAGACTTTTGGAAATTCATTAGATCAAAAGAGCTCTAACCTCATCAGAAGATGAATCCATCTGATAGATTAATACTTTGAATGGACTACTTGAAGGAAGTGGAAAGTGGAAGCAGATGGGGCTTGGTTGGAAGGAGTAGGTCCCTAATGGTAATCCCTCAGGACTATATCTTGTCCCTACCACCTCCCCGGCCAGGAGCTGTGCAACTCTCCTCAGCCACACCCTTCCACCGTGATGCTCTGCCACACCTCAGACCCAAAGTAAAGGAGCTGACCAACCTTGGAAGGAAGCCTCTGAAACCAGGAGTCAAAATAAATCTTTTTTTCCTCTGATTTGTTGGGTATTTTAGTCATAGTGATGAAAAGCTCACTAAAAGAGAATTTCAAAGTCAAGAATAAAATAAGGAATGTACTTTTCAGAAGGCAAGGGCCTGATGAAGTCTTGAAATAAATACCATATCCCAGAAATGATCATTCTTGAAAGTTATATTAATTTAGGATATGTGATTCTGTATACAGATTCTGTATAAAATTACGTGATTCTGTAATTGAGAGTGGAAAGGTAAGAAGAAATTGAATGAAATATGAAGAGTACTGAGTATGGAATTAATATTAGTAGCAATATATTTATAAAATGACTATAAGATTGAGAGAGATAATAAATAGAATAGTACCTGACATGTCATATCAATGAATTACTTATAGTGTAAAACTCTTCTCAGTGGATCTTGCATGCATGCCAAGCCCTTTTCTGACCTAGGATTTCTAGCTTGCTGCCACACAGATCACTCTGTTCCACTCACCACATAACTGATTCCTACTCAACCGAGGTATTACCTTGGGTATATTAACATATATATGTATATTAACATATATATATAATACATATATGCTTGTAAATGTTCTCACCTCCAGAGGGAGGCATCTCTGACCAACTTCACAGCCCAATGCCTCTCCCCTCTCGTTGTGCATTTACTCTATCACTGACCGTTTTTATTTTCTTCCTAATATTTAGGTAGGTAATAAATATTCTCACTTTTTTTTTTTTGAGCATATTGCCTGTATGTGTTCAAAGTCATTAGATCCGTGACATCAGGGACCTGAATTTTGTTTAAAAGCAGTTGATCAACAATGCCCCACATTCAACATTCAAATTCTATTGTGTTTCCTAGAACAAGGGTTGCTCAGGTTCACAATGTCTTTACTTAGACTAATTGTGTTTCATAATACTTCTGATACATACTAGCTCTTTATTAAAAATAGTTGAGAATAAAATATTTCAAATCTTCCAGAGAGGTCTTTACTCCAATGAACTGCTATAGGCCAACAAATTAATAGTCACAGTTTATTTAGATCAATATTTTTAGTATTTCTTTGATTTAGTATAGCAAATAAAATGCTTTGTGATATTAATGTCATAGTGATTTTGTTTGATTTGTTTTTGATAAAGGAATCTTATTTGAGATGAATAAAAGGAATTGAAGTAGTTGGCAGACCAGGAATACATTTTATATATAACAAACTTTGAAATTAACAAAAGAAGATAAATTTGAATGCCTCAAAGTTTTGAAAATATAAAACAAATGATAAATTGTTCAGCAGCATTTCGGTAAAGTGTAGGGATAGGTAAATAAGACCAAGTAGTTTGCTATATTCTGATAGCAAGTCATTATGAATAAAACTAGAGCTATATACAATGAGTATTTGGAGAGGTATGCCATTATGTTCTCTTGAGGGTACTTAGGATGAAAGTATAGCAGATGAGACTGAAAAATATTTATAAATGACGTGATATTCACTAACATTCTATTATTTTTTTCCATTAAATATATGACAGTTTACAAGTTTAAGCTATTTGCTAAATACAAAAACTATTTAAGAGAAGTTAGTAAGACATAAATCCATGCATCTACTTCCCAAGTTTGCAAAATACCCAATTGAGATACCCAATGCCACAGAGAAATTTTGTGAGGAATTTTCTTCAGAGAATGAGCTTATAATACTTATTTGCACAAAACAACATATCATCTTAGCATCTTGTAGGTATTTCCTTACTCAGATATAAAATAAAAAAATCTGCGGCACAAACCCTTTAACCTAATAACACATAAAAGTTTAATGTTCAAGTAAAGTTTTAAAATCCTTAAGGACCACTTTGAAGAAGAATAGAAAAGTAACCTTGAATCTTAGGAAAGAGGAAAAAAATATTAAACATAGTCCCTTACATGCACAGCTATTTTTCAAGGTGGATCAGCTCAATAAAAATTATGATCTTTTTCTGTACCTTATTTTATTTTCCAAACCTAAAAATATTGCCAGTGCCTGAGGCGTAAGTCAGAGTGAACCTACATTATCACTCCAGAGACTTGGCATTTTCCTCATTAGGCTCCATGGTACCTGACTGAGTGACCTTGTTTGGTGAGAAGACACAGATGGAGTCTGTCAGTAAATATTGTTAATGTAACAAGTATTCCTACTGTTAGATGAGTGTTGCACCTGATACTGGCATTTCTTCCCTTAGTAAACAACCCCTCTCCAACATGGGTCTCTTCTCTTATGCCATGAGGGTTTTCAGCATTAGCTTGTTCTAAGGATTATCTGAAAGACTGTCTCTTGCTGTGAAGGTGAGATGCTCTCTCTTTCCTAATGGCAAACCCTTGCTGGCTTTTGCAAGATGCAAAAATGACTCTAAATGTGGCATATCTAAACCTAAACTAAGCCGACAACCCCACGTTAAAATGTCCCTTAGATGAAAAATAAGATTGACTATCAGGTAACCAGTGTTCTCATTTATAATTTCTCCCTGTTAATCATGTTTCTCTATGTCAAGGATAAAGCTTGAGAAAAGAGGCATTCTTAATTAGGAAACTGGAATATTTCCATGTGTATGATTATAAGGGAATGGTATAGTGGCAAGTTGCAGGAGTAACTTTGAAAAAGACATTTAACCCCTAAAATTTTCATAGTCTTTTATATAAAATTGGTTGGTAATTGTAACCTTTCAGGTTTAATGATATGGTCAAATAACTAGTAATATGTTACTAGGTGTGAGTCATAAACTTTACACTTGTATCTACATACAATTAAAAATATATGATATAAAAACAAAGACAGCTACAAGTGCACTGCCAGGAACACAATCTGAAACGTAGTAGATAATTATTATGTAAAAATTTTATTTAGAGAGTGGAAGTTTTGAAACTTAGATCATTTCTGCAAAATAACAGCAGCATGGAATAATATACAAATGCTATTAATGACCCATTTACAATGAGTCTTAGTTACACTATTATTCAGACTTGTTTTAACATTATGTTTTCATTTGAGATAATTTGATAACTATTAACCAAGAAAATATTTTTGGTTGTGTCTTATTCACTGTATTAAATGAGAAGTATACAATAATCCCTGAGGGTGATAGGGGCCCTGCATGAAGGAGGGCTGAGTAGGAAGAATACATTTTTCTTAAGCATGTGCAAAGTGCAGACACTGAGGCCAACAAAAGAGCTATACACTGGAAGATTAAAAAGTTCCTGGCCATATCATAGTAACGAGACAGAAAGTAACTCAAAAATTATGATCAACAATGATAAAGTGTGGATTATCATTATAAACAATGTGCATTATATAAAGCCTCAAATGTCGGACAATGAATCAATGGCAATAGGATAGGAGTCTTAGCAAGATTTCTATGTTGATATATATATTGAAGTGTAAAATTTGAGATTAGAGATAAACAGAGAAAATATACTTTAATAAATGTTCTGAACTATGAAAGAAACATAAATATGTTCACTAAAGCAAGCTCAAGGCAGTTTTATGGATTTTGGTGTGGCCAGCGATTATTTCTTATTAACTAATTCTCAATAGAACCAGCAGAATAATCAATATACTGTTCTAACTAGTTCTCATTAGAACCAGCAGAAGGATCAATATACTGTTCTGAAAAAAAGTGACAGTTTTCTACAGGATTTATGAAGAATAAAATGAGGTCTCTATCATTTACGAACAATGTCAGCTTTCAAAACTTCTATAAAATAGATATTTACTAGATGTCTTTTTCTCCTGAGAAATTTTCTTTTTCTTTCTTGCTTGGAGAATAAAATGTAAATAAATTACCACTTGGAAATGTTTCTCTGTTTCTATTCTTCCCTTTAATGTTTTCACTGTGTTTGTTACTTTACTTTATAAAACCCTGTGTTTAATACTATGCAATAAGTCAGATCACCAGTTGGAAGCTGGTCTCAGTATTTTAGTGAGACCCTATCTCAAAATTAAAATAATAAATAAATAAAAGGGGCTGGGAATGTAGCTTAGCATTAGAGAATCTCTGGATTTAATTCCTGGTACTTCAAAATACTACTACTACTACTAATAATAATAATAATAAATCAAATAAAATGAATAAGATGGAAGAATTTTAGTGGAAAACACATCTGAGTAACATTTGCTTCTGCAAAGTATAGACCCATAAGTATTTATTTATAAGCTATCATGTTGTCTCTTTTAAATGGCATAATAAAAAACAATTCTTTAATAAACTCAAAGAAATCCCCAATAAGACAAAACAATGTATACAGTTTTACTAATGTCCTTACAGATAGATGCACAAGTATTCAATATGTACTCGTTGGATCATCGCTATAGAATAAGCACATGAACCAATTGTGACACTGCCAATATTATGAACACAGATTACAACTTAAGAGGGGAAAAATATCATGTTTATAATATTTTAATATAATGTGGTCAATAGCCATACCTTAATTTTTAATATTTGTACTTCTGAAACAGACTTGACTTAGAAAAAAATCAATAGCAAATATAAAAATAAACTATTTGATCTAGAGAAAATTATTCTCCCCTAAAAGCACTACCTAAGTGAACTCTAGTAAGACTTAATTATATATATATATATATATATATATATATATATATATATATTTTTTTTTTTTTAACTTGCTAAGATAGGGGTGTGTGTGTGTGTATGTGTGTGTGTGTGTGTGTGTGTGTCTGCCTAGAAAAGGCCAGGGAAGAGGGAGAAGGAAACAATCTTCTCTCATTAGATACCAAAGTCACAATCCCACAAAATCTTCAATACCTTAATAAAAAGGTGAAGATGACTAATACATACATTTTTCATTTATTTATTTTTTGTACCAGGATTGAACTCAGGGATACTCAGCCACTGAGCCACATCCCCAGCTCCACTTTGTATTTTATTTGAGACAAGGTCTCACTGAGTTGCTTAGCACATCGCTTTTGCTGAGGTTGGCTTTGACTTGTGATCTTCCTGCCTCTGCCTCCAGAGCCTCTGGGATTACAGGCCTGAGCTGCCACATCAGGCTCAGACAAACATTTTAATGTAACTATACTTCCTATCTTCTGAAATATAACTATAGAAACTATTGTCTGAGGAGCATTATTGTCAAAGAAATTGAGCATGTACCTCTACTCATTTGTTCTTAAAATCGGTGTAATTTAATGAACTATAAAATATATGAATATAGATGTATAACCACTAATGCCACAGCAGAGCCAGTGGTTTAATATGGAAAACATGACTTGTACCTGGTGAAACTATGTGAGGTGTGTACAGACTGTGGGTGGCAAGAAGTGAAGAAATAGGGCTCCTGACTTAAAGCTCAGCATGCATGACATTGATACTGGTAGCTGGAACTTATTGGTTGGCTAGGCAGTACTTCAATCCTTCACAAATATTATTTAAAACTGCTGAATTTTTTGGAAAACAAAAAGATAAAAACAAAGTCCATAGCCTTTGAATATTTTGTAACTAAAGAGATAAACATAAAAACATGAAAAACTAAATAATATTACATAGTAAATAAGATTCCATACTGAATATCATCTCATGTCGTGTGCAAAAGCTGAATGACAAAAAAGTCAAGTCAACTCTTACCTTTGGAAATTTCTCCAATTTCTACAGCAAGATGTGATAAATATCTTTTCTAAACATGTTGAAAATATATATATTTATAAAACATATACACAAATGTGCACATGCACATAAATATAATTAATAATTATGATTTGAAGATCTATTAACTAGATCAATAAGTTCTTATGTTTGGCTGAACTTATACTTCTTGGAAAGGTTGAATTTACATTTCACACAGTAAAACTTAAGTAAATACATTCTAATGTTTCTAATGTTAGAACACAATGGTTGGAGAGATTAAAGAAAATAAACAATTAGATATGGCAGCTGACAAAGAGAATCACCTGCATACATATATATCTATATTTAGATTGATAGGCATCTAGATGTAGGTCTAGATATCTCAACCTGTCCAACATACAGATATTTGTTATGGTCCATGCGTGATCCACAAGATTTTAGTCCCAGAAAATTAATGTATGATAAATTACTTTTGGGGGTGGGTTGCATGTACATGTACATTTTCAAAATGACGATTATAGAGGTGTAACTGGCATATTCAGAAGAAAATTTTTTTAACATTCTCCATTCTCTAGACAACAAAATTATTTTCAAAAATAATTTCATGATGATAAATAATAGCATCAAATCATTATTTTTAAAACAAATATTAGTTAAATAATATATTTAAATTTTAAAGTGATTTAATATTCAGACTAAAATTTATACATAGTAAAAAACAAATACAGTTTACATTCTGTTTTCAAATCTTAAATTTGAAACACAAAAACTTGAAGTGACCACCCACATATTATAATACCATTTTGTAACTCAATTTCTATTGCTTCATATTTATAATCACTGTTCTATCACTCTTTATTCTGAAATTGCTAGTAAATTTAAGAATATGAAGAATCTTAGGAGCCTGAAGACCAAAATTTCTCTAGAAGCATAACTTAACATTTCCCAACCACTTTTATATTAATCTCAAAGTAAATACATATAGCTGAGTGTTAGGGTTAGGTATAATTCAGAATTCTATTTTTCATGTAGAATAAAATATTTATGAAATAAAAAGTCATAAAATAGGTCAATTTGAAGCTTGTATATATTGTTAAAATAAATAGTAGCCCCAGTTATTGTTTAGAATTTAGAAAAATATAAGATATTTTCTGAAAAGTATTGTATAAGTGATATACACAGAACTGCTTGCACATGGTGGTAATGAAAGGGAAGCCATCTTTTAGTTAGCTTATTATATCTTAAAAATTTTCAGATTGTATAAACTATTTTCTTGCCCTGAGTATATCCTACTCCCAGTCAGATCATTTTGATTGAGGATTTTTAAGGGTTCCGAATTTATTGTCTCATGTGCTAATCTCTTGGTTCAGTCCCAGAGCTGCCCAGTTACGTTTTGGGGGGTATCAATTTACACTTGTTAGAATAAAATTGTTCTTCCATCTGTGGATCTTGGTATTTATAAATTCATTATGTTAAGTGGATGCCTTAAAATGACCTTTTGTTTTTAAATTGTACATTTCAACATCCCTAAAGAATTCAGTCTAGAAAGTTAGAAAGATGGATAGATTGCCTAGAAAGAGCAATATTAGGTAACAACAGACTTTGTAACAATAATAATTATAAGAAGGCAACAACAAGTGTCCAGAAGAAATATATATATTTGAAGCTAGGCTTTTAATCTCAGAAGAAATTAAGGTCTATAAGTAGACAAACTGCAAACGAAATTATCTTGTGTGGAACAAATCGGTGGTATTTTAGAGACTAGATCCAGTTATATGTTAGGTCCCCACTGGACTCTGTACTAGACAGTTCATGATCTATTTCTTTGATTTTTTGTGCTGAAACCTCCAAGGGAAAAAACCTACCAAATGTGTCCTCTTTAAAAGACATCTTCCAAAGCAATGAAAAGTATTTCTCTTAATAAATCTCTTTGGGGTTGGGGTAAGGATTACTAAATAGAAAAATGTGTTTTATTTCTGGATACATATACAAAGACCTGTACTATATTTGTAAAGAAAAAACAAGAGTAAAGTAAATTTCTATGAACAGAGGAATAAGAAACAAATTATCAGACAGTGAATAACATGGAAAATTACCATGAGGTAGTTTTTAAAACTCAGAAAATCTTCATGTATACATATAGCTATCTAAAACGAAAGGTAAGTTGAGAAAATATGTGCCCTAAGTAATATATTTTTTTTCTAAAAATAAACATTCTAATCAGGATAAAAGCACATATATAATAAACACACATATTCAAGGTGTGTATATATAAATGTATATAACATACATGTATTTGCCTAGCAATAATACATAAAGTACATACACATAAACATCCCTGTTAAATGTCTCTATGGATATATTTGAATACAAATATGTCTGTGACTATAACATTGAAACAAAAACTACTCAAATTTATAAGTTTCCTATAAAAGTGAAATTGTAATGAGGCAGTATTAGATTTATTTGTAATGACCTTTTGCTTTACAATATGACCTAAGCAATAATAACTTAACATTTGTTACTTTGGAGGGTACCTGTACATTTTCTGAAAATATTATTTATTGTACTTCGGTTTTAAACTAATAATGATGAACTCTTTAGAAGAGTGGTATATCAAAGTATAAAAATGAGGTGATTGGATGTGATAAGTGGCATTAGACCTTTACTATGGCATCCAGATATGTGGGTAGTTGGGAGCAGAGAGCTAGTCCACAGCATAGGAGACAGTTGGTCCTAAAAAATTGCATAAACATTTATAAAGCATTATTACTATCAGTCCACCCAGAGGAAGAAACTTTGAGAAATTTATTTGTTAAATTCTTTCTTAAACATCCAATACTGTCAGAATACATCAAACTACATGGCCAAAGCAAAGCAAAACCAGGTCTTAATCTCTACTCAGTAAATTCAAAATGAAATATGAGCACATAAATTATCATATGTGAATTGACTTTTATTTACTTTCTCTTTAGACATAGAACATATTCTTAGGTTGTTAAAGAGATTATCTTAATGATTTCTACATTTTTTTCTAATAATTTAAAGAGAGTTTTCTTATTTCAAACAATCTGAGTATGTGCAGCAAAATGGAATATCATAAAAATTTGTGTTTATTTGATTTATTTTTCCAGCTCTACTCCAGAAAGCAAAGTTTTGTGAGGTATATAACATTTTATTAAGTTAAATTTTATAAAATCTGGATCTGAGTAAATTTAAGCTCTTTCTATCAAATTAAATAAAAATCTTAACATTTTAGAATTTATAGTAAGAAAAATATTGTAGGAGTTACTAGTGTTTATATAAAAGAATAAAAATTCTATTAAATTGTATTAAAACAAATAAAAATTTAATAAACAAATCATTTGACTTATTTACTTAAATTAGTAGTGATTTTTTACTGTTCTTTCATATTTACCTTATTTTATGTTTTTACAAAATGTAGCTGTGTGATCAATCAATTTAAGATATGGAGTCTTGTGTCAACTACAAAATGCTCTGATTATTCACTGGAAATTTAAAATACCTAAATAATACATCTCAAGTGCAACTATATGCATACATAAAATATATTTATTTATATATTACTAATATGTATATTATTTCATATATTCATTTCTGTTAATATGTAAATATATTAATGCACTAGTTTGAATGATGGTATTTAGAAATCTTCAAAAATTTAAAAACATCTCCTTTGATTTTCTAAGTAACAGGTTTTGGCTAATATACTTTCTCTACATTAAACTGAGTTTTTTGCTAACATTTTATATGATTAATTAGCAAGATATCTGATCATATTTTCTTCTTCATGTTTCTTTTCAAACCAGTACTATGCAGGAAAAATTTCTATGTATGTTGAATAGTGCCTTTTTTTTTTAACCTTCAAGGTGTTTAATATTTTATAATTTAAAGAAAAACAAATCCATTATATAAATTTTAGTAAAGACTCATAACTACATATAAAAACTGTACAGGATTATGGATTCTATAGAAACCAATGTACATTAATGGAATCAGTTTTCTCAAGAACATTAATATTTTCACACCACTATTAACACCATTAAAAAGCTCAGAAATTATTTTTCTGAAGTCACTACAAAAAAATTCTAAATATAATCACATTTAAATTGAAAGACAAATTACAACGCTTCTTTTGTTTAGCAGCAAAGCATAACTAACAAAGCATGTTATCTTTGCCCATTGTGTACAAGGGTGGGCTATAACTTCATCAATGAAATTCCTCTTAGAAGACACCAAAAAGAAAACTGGTGGAAATTCAGTTTCACAATCTGAACAAAGTAAAAGCAAATTTTGCATATAATAATGAATGTACTGTATCAATTCAGAAAGGAGTTTGTATTGGTGAGAAAAATGGAGACTCAACTTCTCAAGTTGTTCTATATTACATATTTGAATTATAATACCACCATTGTATCTAAAGTTGAGTTTGAAATATGGATAAACAAAATTGATTACTATTTTCCATCACATAATGCAGCTTTTAAAAAGTATACAATTATTAATTTTGCATTAGAAATATAGGTAATTATCTACTAGTTGAAACCATATACTACTGTTAACAAGCTGAGTGAAAAAAAAAGTACAAAGAAACATACATTTCATTCATTTGGAAAATGTAAAAATTTATGTACTAATATATAGTCACTTTCTCTGATCTACAAATGGACAGAAAGCCTATTTATCTTCATGCAGATAAGATGTTCAGGATTCAATCACCAAAGCAAGCAACAAACAAAAAACCCTGTCAGTAATACACAAATGAATCTCTTTTATGGTTTCTATTCTTTAGCAGTCTTTGATGATTTCAAAATTTGCAGCTTTAGCTCTTTTATCATCATCTCTAACTTCTGTCTTGCCTCCCGTTCCTGTCTGAGTTCATCTTAGAGTTCTTGCCTATCAGCCTCAGCATGGTCCAGTCTGTCTCAGCTCTGCCAACTGCTCCAATTTTTTCTCCAAGTCTTTCTGTTCAACATAAAATTCTTCCACTCGTTGAGCACATTCATTCTGCAAAGATTCAAGCTCTTTCTGCAAATTCTGTTGTTCTTCAGTGAGTTCCTTCATAGCTTTTGAACTACTCAACATTTCCACCTCCATCTGAAGTTGTTGCTTCTTTTGCAAAATTGAGTTCAGCTTCTCCTGTTGTTTTACATAAGTTCTCATTACTTCTTCCATGATTTTCCCCTTATCATCCTCACAAATAACATCTTTGACAAGAAATGAAGATGAAGCTTCATCATGCTTGCTTGTGTCTCTTGCGCAAGTAGCAGACTCTGATTTCTTTTCACTTGTAGAATTATGTGAGACCAATGGATCTAATCGACTGTATAATTCTCTATTTGTTTTTAAATCCATTTTCTCCTGTTCCTCAAGTGAGACATCTGGGTAAGACACTGTTTTTTGGTGTTTATTATTAATGTGAGGCTTCTCTGGCTGTCTTGAAAAGGACTTACTTGCCTCTGTCTTTGTGACCTCTTTAGACTGGGATACAGCAGAAGTAAGCGAGACATTTGGAGCAACCACTTTATCACACATGTATAAGTAGTAGCTGGGATGTAAAAAAGAGTGTGTCTGAGAAACATGGTCACCTTCCTGTTTTATAACAGGATACCATGATTGTAATTCCATTCCTGGTGTTGTATCTGTCTTGGATTGAGTTCTCTTTCCATTTCTCACACTAAACTTCTCCTTCATTTCTTCTAAAATTATCTTCAGTTTCTTTTCTTCAGGTGTCCCCAAGTATTTTTGGTTCACATGAAGATAATAATGCCATTTGACTGATTCAAAGCCCCAGTGGCAAGTTCTTTTGTCAGGTGATCTGTGAGAATGCATCACAAATGTCTGGGGTGCAAACATTCCACAGCACTCCAAACACTGAATACACGGAGCATCGGGCTGAACATAAAACTGAGGTGCAAAGAGACCCTGACATTTGCCCAAGCATATATGTTCCACTTCAAAGGCACTGCCAGTTTCCTTTAACTGGGCCAATGAGTTTTTAGCAGGAAGTACACTACCATTTTGAGGAAAAGTTCGTGGACACAATAAAGCATTACACACTCTTTGTGCATCAGTTAATGTGATCAGCCCACAGGATGGAGCATTGAAAAGAAGTATTCCCAGGACCTTTAAGATATGAAGCTGGTCTAAAGTACACCTTGAACAATATATATATAACTCATCACATACTGTATTTATTTGCTGAAGTGAAAATTCTCGGAGAACAGAATTTAAGACTTGGGGCAAACAGAGTCTCTTTTCTCCTCCAACTTGAAAACAAGAAATAGATTCCCCTTCCAAAACAGTCTGGGTGAGCTCTGTGGAGCTATCAGAAGGGATGAGCAGTGGGCCAGGAAGAACCTGAGGAGATGGAAGAGGCAAAAATACAGTAGGTGACATGCTTTCTTGGGAATACCGAGCAGAAAATGCTGCTGGTCCACCCAAAGAGCTCTGACTACTTAAATGGAATTGTGCCAATGTATGTTTCAAACTGGGATTTAAATTTAAAGGTTCATGCACAGAAGTACAGGTCCCCTTGACAGGCTCTCCATCAGTTTCCATAGGTGCTTCTCCATAGTCATCCAAGTGTTCCTTCTTTACCGTTGGTACCTTGTTTATCATTTTTCCATTTGCATGAATGTCTGTCATCATTTTTTTCACTGGGGGCTGCCATCATCTCCCATCCCATTCAGTTTTTTATTTGAGCCCTGAACTAAAGAGAAATTTGCCTGTAGGTTTTCCATTGCTATGCTATTGTGTTAAATAATTAAGTCTGAGATTTGCATTTTTATTTAGTTGCTTATTTGAAGAAGAGTAACTGTATCAAATACTTTTAACCTATTCATACAAAAGTATAAATTTCCAAAAGGAAATCTTCTTACCCAATAGATTTTGCAACTTTGTTTTGGTTCTGCTTATCCTAGTATAATTTCACTGCAAATACTACAAAATGTCTCTTTTTGCTTCTAGTAATAAATATAATCTTAAGAGGTACACTTCTGAGGAGGCTTTCCTTGGATTCTTCATATATATGTAAAATAACATTACCAATTTCTCAATTCAAGAGGTCCAGCTTCAATGCAATGGTTTGTTTAATCTTTTTTTTTTTTTTTTTTTTAAGCAAAGCATGTGTAAAGTTTATGCCATGGATGTTTCATAAAACCTAGACTCTGACACCAGTCAAAATAATGCAAACAAATTTAATTTTTACTACCAAGATACCAAAAAAGGAGAGGGGGAGTATCCCCTCTAAAAATGGTTGGTTGGTCTGTGTTGACAAATTAAAGCCTTGTATAAATCTTCACCAATCAGGGCCTCTAGCTTCACTTGAACTTCTACAATCAAAAATGATACTTAACAAAAAAATTGCCCAATTGTCTTCAAGAATTACACTTCATTCTTCTTTAAATTAATCTGGAAGAAGAGAAAGGGGATGGAGGAAGAGTTACATTTGAATTTGCTCCAGAGGCCAAAGGGTCAGTTTGAAACTAGATTCTTAATCTTAAACTAAGTTCACTTTACCAAAGGTGACACTTGAATGATTTCTTCAAATCTAACACCAAGTAACTAGAAGAAGCTTCATTTAAATAGGAAGGTGGGCAAAGGGAGCAAAAATATCCCTCAAAAAGAGTAACGCTACTCAAATTCAGAATATGAAAAATCTTAAACAGATGATCTCAACCGAAACTCAGTACCAGAGGCTTTCTCAGTTACACAACTATAACTAAAATATAACCCATTATTTCACCTAATTTTTTTAAAAAACATAATTTCATTCATCTCCCCCCCAAAAACATAGGAGTTAATGTAAGTAAGTTACAGTCTCAAGTGCATTCATTCATCTAATCAACGTATGCTATCTTTCTAAAATGACTGTAGGCAAAAATTAACTTTCCCTTTAAAAGGTTAGTAATTTTGCTTAATGGAAGCCAAAAGCTTTAAGACTCTAGGCCTGGGAATCTCCATCCTTGAACAAGATTAATCCAGGACAAAAACACAAGGCAGACAGACCTCACAAAGAATGCAAATGGAGGAAGAGAGAAAAAGAAAAGATTCTTCCACTTCCTCCTTTAAAGAATACCCAAAAGAAATCCAATGAATAGAAATTTTTGCTCTCCAAACTCCTAGCAGTTTACCTTAAAACAAACCCAAAGGATTAAGGACGAAAGTCACTAGCCATCCTACTGACTTTCGCCACCATAAGGACACCTCATCCAATGCAGGCCAAGGAAGAGGGCAGGAGACATGACCTAGAATGGGGGCGCCCCTAAACCCAGAAGCGCTCCGCCCACGCAAAGCCACCCACCCATCTTTCACCCGAAATGGGGAAGACAAGGAGCTTAGAGTGCCGGGGACCTCCGGGGGGGTGTGAAAAGGGGTGGAGGGAAGTAGAGTGAGGAATCCCCCAACCCCCACCCGCGAGCCTGGGATCACCCCAAGTGTCCTCCCCACATCGCCCACTACAGGGCCGCGGGGTGAACGATGGAAATCCCCCCCCCCCCCCCCCCCCCCCCGCGCACCCTCTCCCCGGGAAGTTCTCCTGTTACCCCAGCGCCCCTAGGGCTACACCTCCCCCCGCCGGCCCTGAGCCAGACCCAACTGGGGACCGGGAGCAGGTTGGCAGCCCAGCCCAGATCCCTCGCCGCTCGGGCTGACCAGCCAGGTCGAGCCCCGGGCATCCCCGCGGTGCGCAGACGGGCGGGTGTGGGGGCGGTGACCGGCGTCCAGGTCTCCGGGGGTCCAGGCCTCTCTGGTCAAGTGCAACACCCTCCCCTGCCTGCGCTCACCGCCCGGGATCTACCAGGCTTGATCCACCGTGGGACGCCCGCCCCGCGACCCCTCTGGCCACGACCCCGCCCGGACCTGCGCATCCGAACCCCTGACTCTGGTCTCCGCGCCCCGGGAAGCTCCACAAGCTTTGTTAACTCCCACCACCCCAGTCGCCACCGTCGGGCTCCCTGGAGGTTGTGCGCCCCTGGCTTCCCGCCGCCTCCGCCGCGTTCCCCTGCTAGCTGGGGCCGCACCTGTGCCCGCCGCCGCTGTCGCCGCTCGCCCGCTCCCTTCGGCTGTGCCGGCGCCGCTCCGAACCCCACACACATCGCTACACACAGCCCTCTGACGTCACCGTGCCCTCGGCCCGCCCACGTCACTGCGGGGAGACAGGGCTTCCCGCAGACGCCACCACCGCCATCTCAGGCCGCTCGGGGGAGAGCGAGGGCGGCGGGGAAGGGGAGAGGGAGGGAACGGAGCCAGCGGCGGCCCCTCGCGGCTCTGAGTCCCTTCGGGGACACGCGCGCCATCTGGCCTATTGTGGCTCCTCAGGGAACCCCCCCCCCCCCGCTCTGGCCTCCCCCCGCGCGCGCCCCCCCTCAGGCCCGCGCTCCTGGCCCAGCGTGCCCTCTGGGCGGCTGGCGCGTGGCGCTGTCTGCGGTGCACCTGGCGCAGACAGGATGTTCCCTCCCCGCCCCACCCCCACCGCCGCCCTCCCTCCTTCCTTCCTCGAGTCGCCCAGCCAGCTGTCTGGGGTCGCCAGACAGCTGTGGTGACGAGCCAGAGCCGGGGGCGCCCAGGCCGCTAGGCCGTCGCGCGACAGGGAGGGAGGGGGCAGGGCGGCCGCTAGGTGCACTGTGTGCGACCCCAGCAGCAGGCCGGGCTGAGGCAGAGCGCCGCTGCCCGAGGTCAGGCGCGGGCGACCCTCCCCCCGCGGACCGCAGCTGGGCCGCCCCGCCCCAGGGGTAGCAGGGCGGCAGCCACCCTGCAGCGCGCCTGGTGTTGGCCTCCCTTCCCATGGGCCGCCTCGCGGGGCCTCCCACCCGGCTGCCCTCGCCCCCGCGGGGCCTGAATAGTGCCTTTTTGAGTCAGTCTTAGTATAGTTAAAAAATGCACAAAATTTAATATGACACTTTCCCAAGTGACTACAAGCCGTAGTATTTTATTTTTAATAAAGTATATTAAATAATTCCTGTCTGCCCTTTATATTTTGTGTTAAAGTTTATCCCATGTGCCATTTGAGATAAATCACACACAAAACCAGGTAATTTTAAAAAATGCCAGTTTTATGTGTTATAGTATTTTTGTAAGATCCCCTAATATTTAACATTGACAATTTTAAAAATGAGTTTTATGAACCTAAGATTATAGACCCTTTCAAAAGTATTTTTCTTATCAATTTTTGTCTCTTTTCTCTTGAAAGCATTATAATCAGCTACTATTCCTTTGATGGTTTAAAGTATTGGGTATCCACAGTTCAAATGATAATGTCGTATATTTAAAATAGTACTAAGCCTAGAAACAAACAAAAAACATTTGTCTTTGAAACATCTAATCAAGGAAAAGGGTTGTTTTTAGAAATGTATATAGTTGTATTTCTCAGTATTAACAATCTCTTCTTTAACCCTCTTAACTTGCATTTTTATCAGTAATGATATGTATTTAATACAGTGAATATTATCTATATTAGAATTAACTGTTCAGAGAGACACTTCTATTACACACATGATGAAATCTAATATTGTCTTATTGGCTAATCAAGTAATATTTTTTCCTATGTTAATACCCATAAGCATAAACCGCTTTAATTGGATAATCCAATAAAAACAGATGATTTTTAATCAAGTATATTGATTCTGATGCTTACATAAGGTCTTCAAAACATTTGACCACTGTTGAACTATACTTAAAACACAGTGTTTGTTGTTTTGAAATCTGGTGGTTCCTGTTCAGATAACCAGCCATTATTCCAAAAGTCCATTTATTGCTAAGGTAGCAGGGATTGAAGTGGCTCCAAACTTCAGCCATCTGTTGCAGGGACATCAGCCTTCACTGATAAAACTCTGGCCCATGACCTAACTTTCTTTCAGCCTATGATTTAATGTTTTTGGTCACTGAATGCTTTTATAGCAGTGATTCTTCATTACTTCATTAATCCATTAATTAGTTTCTATTAATACTTACACTAAAAAAGTAAGATTCAAAAGCTAGCTTACTTTCCTTCTTCAAAAGAAACTCCTCTGCTTTCATGCAAATTTACTCATCTTTTCATAAATAACAAGTTTTTAGTTTTAAAACTTTTCAGATCCCTAATGGACAGCAAGACCAATGCACACTTCTGAGGCCAAAGATCTTTTGTTTGTTTCTTTTTGCTTTTTGCGGGCTGGGAGGGGGAGGGGTTGTTTTGTTTTGTCTTCGTTTTTGCTTATCTAATGTATTGCATCTCTTTTCCAAAGAGTAGGAAAGCAAAATCCACATTGGAAAGGTTCTCTTTCAATACTCTAAACCTGGCAAAGCTGCTGAAATTGTTCTCACACCTCTATTCTGTTTCCATATTGATTCCAGTGAATCCTGCATCCTCTGCTTTCCCCACAGGAATTTAATTATTGCAGTCCTCTTGAGTGTGGATGTTCATTTGATAGAAAATATGGCATTTGGAGATTCCTTTTCAAGATAATAGCTGGACTTTGAAAACTATTGTTTTGTGCATAATCCAATTTGAATGTCAAAAAATTGTTACTTATGTATTTCTCCTTTCATTCCATCTGTAACACATTTTAATCTTTCTCTAAGGAGATGGATGCTTAGTGTAGTCTAGGGCAAAGAACAGGCCTCAAAAAAGTAAAGATAAAAACATTACAATTTTAAAATCAATTACTCCTTTTGAGAAGCTTATTTAAAAGCTCACTACATCTGCCTATAAAAATTCATTCTTCTTGCATACTTTACTTTGAACATGATTTTTAATCTGTTTTTTAATTAAAATGCTAAACATTTTTAAAATAAGAGTAACATTACACAAGGTTTATAGTGAAACACATCAGTTCTTTCCTCTAACCCAGCCAACTCCAGAAACACTTCTCTAAGAAAGCTTACATTTTCAGTTTTTCAGTAATTAGGGTAAATGTATGGCTTTTAATTTTATTTGAGTATGTTTCAACAGGAAGCACACCCTTAAACCCCACTCCACAGTGGAGATATAGATATAACATTTTCATCATCCTCAGTGAATTTCTTCTGTCCCTTCTGGTTCAATTTCCACCCCACAGAGGCAAACACTGATCTGAATTCCATCAGAAAACATTGAAGCTGCCTCTGTTCTTCAAATTCATCTGCATGGAATCCTAACCTGTAAGCAGTTGGTGTCTGATTCCTTTCACTCAGTGTGATTTTTGAGATTAATATATATTGCTGCCTATGTTAGAATTTCATTACTTTTTAATGCCCTGTAATATAATATATCTGAATTTAATTTGTCTACCTTGCAATTTGATGCTCCCATAAAGATATATGAACATTCATTTTCAAGTGGTGTTTGAGGACATATGTTAATATTTCCTTTTCCTAGGCATACAATTATTAAGTTATAAAGTAGAGGTAAATTCAAATTTGTAGTAAAATGCCAGTGTTCCAAAGAAGCACACTTTAAGTTTTTCCTTTTAGGCCGACATAATAAAAAAAAAAATTTGGACATTATTTTAATTGCAATATATTTATGCATCAACTTAGGAAATTTTAACCATATTATGGTTGAAATTTTACATCTATAAGGATGATATAGTTCCTAATTTTAAGCTTCCCATAGACTAGTTTTAATTTTCTCAATATAAGTATAGTTTCTTGAGTATATACAAGTTTGGTGTTCCATTTAAGTGAGCTCTGAGTGTTTGCATTATTTTATTTGGTTCATTGTGGTTTGGGGTCTGAACATCTGGGCTTGCACACACCAGTCAAGTGCTCTACCACTGAGCTACATCCCTTGTCAGTAGTTTCATGTTTTCAAGTATTTTGTTCATTGCATTGAAGTGCTTTCTAAGAGTTATTGAACATATTGCCTCTGTTATTTTTTGAGGTATACGTTACATAAAATAATATTTCTTTTTATTGTAGTTTTATCAGTTTCATAGATTCATGATTCACAAAACTACCAATAAAATTAAAACGTATAACAGCTTTTTAACCCTTACAATGTTTCTTTTTAACATTCTGTAATCACCTACTGGTGATTAATCAGGCTCTGTCGATTGCTGGTTGTTTTTAATGTCTCTATTTGTTGCCTATTTCAGAATCTCATATGTGTGTATCTAGTATTTTCAACTTTGCTACCTGTTCTAGATTCTGTATATCTATGATTTATTTATTTTTAATTCCTAAAATTATCAATGTATGAATATACCACAACTGGGTTATTCCATTCCTTAGGTGAATGACATTGTTATATAATAAGAAACACATGTTTCTTCTTTGTTCCCATTTGCTGGCACAGAGCTCCTAAAACCTTTGTACTTTGCTTTGAGACAAAAGTGAAACCAGCTTCTTTTTACTAAAAATAATCTCATTTTAACTATATCTGAGTCTGTTTTAATCACTCAGCAAACTACGAGAGTCTTGATGGGTGCCTAGCTAACTTCAGAACTGGAGCTGTTAACCAGGAGAACTGACCAATCAGGTTGAAACTTTCATCATCAGGCCTGGATTTCTAGGAGGGCACAGGCGGTGAAAATTACACAAGGTAACATTACACAAGTTTATAAACCTTGTGAAACCACCAATTCTCAATGATGTAATTAATCATGCTTATGTAATGGTAACTCCACAAAAGATCTTAAATGAAGTCTTCAAACCTAGATGTTGGCAAGTTAAGAGCCTGGGAGAGTGGAGTGTATGGAAAAGGTGTGAAAGCTATGCACACACTTTCCCACCATGTCTGGCCCCATGCATCTCTTCCATTTGACTATTTCTGTATTGCATCCCTAATACCAGTAATAGTGACTAAGGCAGTTCTTGAGTTCAGTAAATCATTCCAGAAAATTATCAAACAAGGTGTGGGGTTGGAAGAACCACAGATTTATAGGCAGTCAGTCAGAAGTATTGCATTTCCCACAGAAAAGAATTCCTCAAAGTGTGCATGTGTTGATATATATATATATATATATATATATATATATATATATATATATATATATTAATTTTTCTTAATTTTTTATTGATTTTTTTTATAAAATAAATGACAGGGGCTGGGAATGTGGCTCAAGCAGTAACAAGTTCACCTGTTATGTGCTGGGCACTGGGTTCGATCCTCAGCACCACATAAAAACAAAATAAAGATGTTGTGTCTATAGAAAACTGAAAAATAAATATTAAAAAATTTCTCTCTCTCTTCTCTCTCTCTCTATTAAAAAAATATAAAAAATGACAGTGGAATTCATTACAATTCGTATTACACATATACAGCACAATTTTACATATCTCTGGTTGTATATAAAGTATGCTCACAACAATTTGTGTCTTCATACATGTACTTTGGATGATATCCATCACATTTCACCATCCTTGCTCACCCTCCCCATCCGCTTCCTTCTTCTCCCACCCCTCTGCCCTATCTGGAGTTCATCTATTCCTCCCATGCTCTCCCTCCCTACTCCAATGTGAATCAGCCTCATTATATCAGAGAAAACATTCGGCATTTGATCAAGTGGGATTCATCCCAAGGATACAAGGTTGGTTCAATATATGGAAATCAATAAATATAATTCATCATATCAATAGACTCAAAGATAAAAATTATATGATCATCTCAATAGATGCAGAAAAGGCATTTGACAAAATACAGCATCCGTTAATGTTCAAAACACTAGAAACACTAGAGATAATAGGAACATATCTTAACATTGTAAAGGCTATCTACGCTAAGCCCCAGGCCAACATCATTATAAATGGAGAAAAATTGAAGGCATTCCCTCTAAAAACTAGAACAAGACAGGGATGCCCTCTTTCACCACTTCTATTTAACATAGTTCTCGAAATACTGGCCAGAGAAATTAGACAGATGAAAGAAATTAAAGAGATATGTATAGGAAAAGAAGAACTTAAATTACTACTATTTGCTGACAATATGATTCTATACCAAGAAGACCCAAAAAGTTCCACCAGAAATCTTCTAGAACTAGAAAATTAATTCAGCAAAGTAGCAGGATATAAAATCAACACCCATAAATCTAAGGCATTTCTGTATATCAGTGACAAATCCACTGAGAGGGAAATGAGTAAAATGACCCCATTTACAATAGCATAAATAAGTAAATAGATAAATAAATAAATAAATAAAATACCTGGAAATCAACTTAATGAAAGAGGCAAAAGATCTGTACAATGAAAACTGTGTTCATACATTTTTATAAAATTTGCTAAAGTAATAAAATCATTGGATTAGATTGCTTTTTTTTCCATTCTAACTTCTCTCATATTTTTATTATATTAGGTGAAATTAAGTAACCATAAATATTTTTGATATATTAAAGTAGAAATGGGGTTTTGAATAAATTTATTTTGGTCTAATGGGCCATGTCAACTGACTCTTTGTAACTCCTTGTCTACTTGACTTCTAGTAAAGCATCCTAATGTAAAAATGACTTCTACAAATACTGTGCAAATATTATAGACTCACTTAATTCACTAGCACCTTGACACTACTATGCAGAGCAGTGGCTTTAACTTACTGTTACATGTTTTATTGGCACCTGGTATTGAAAACATGTGGGTGAAAGAGGGAAAACAATAATACTAGTCTGCAGAAAATGCTTCCAATAATCAGACATATTAAATTTAAACAGAGAATTTAGATTTCACCTAAATTTATTTAAGGTTTTCTCCTTGGAAAAAATATACTTACTATTGTGATATATATCATCATATATAAATATTTGAAAAATTTGGAAGAATCATGCAAAAGAGAATTTATCAGATTTCTGGTGTTTATGAGAGGAAAACATGCAGCATTATGCAGTAGGAAATTAGCTTTTCATGAAATACATGTTTTTATGCTGATCAAAGCAACATAGGATGTCAGATTTCATTATCTCACATATCCTGTCTTCACATAATCTAGGTTTCCAAATAAAATAATCCCAAAACTTTAATATAAACACAGCATAAACTATCAGAAGAAACAGATATTGCAGTTAAAAAAATTCTTAGACATATTCATCATTAAGCTGAGGTTCATATGTAGTAACTATCAACTTTAAATTCATTTCAGTTGTTTATATATATTACTAAATATTAGTTTGGCTTCTGGTATTACAGAAAGAATTACCTCAGTGGAAGACCTAAGAATATAAGGCTAAAAAAAAGACTGATAGACTCAGAATGAGTATGCTAAGAACTTTTAAAAGTTATAAAAATTCCACAGAGCGCTGGGGATGTGGCTCAAGCGGTAGCACACTTGCCTGGCATGCCTGCGACCCGGGTTTAATCCTCAGCACCACATACAAAGATGTGTCTGCCGAAAACTAAAAAATAAATATAAAAAAAATTTCTCTCTCTCTCTCTCTCTCTCTCTCTCTCTCTCTCTCTCTCCTCTCTCTCTCTTAAAAAAAATTCCACAGAGCACAGAGGATTGTATGTACCTTGAGTATATTTTTATCAAACAAAATGCACTAGACCAATATCTGTAAGAACAAGTGCAATGTCTAGTATTGTTCTGAAATCCTGAAAAACACAGTTGTTGCACTTATTAATCTCTTGTACTTTTGAAAGTAAAAGTTCTTTTTTTCCAGAAGTGGCAGTTTGCAAAATAGAAAACTAATATAAAAAAAAAATGATATATCAGATGTATGAACATTTGGAAAGCTATTAAAGTGTAAAAAATGTTACTTGTTTATCCAAATGTTACCTTTTAGTTTTGAAGAAATAATCAAAGCAATCAAAAGATGCTCATAAAATAAATGTCAAATAAAATAAATAATAAAGTGTTGAATAACACAAAACATGGACCAGTTTGCAACTTCTGTGCCCAGTACTATAACACAAACATCTTTTTTTTTTTTCATTAAGGAAACTCTTTGTGAGTTTCAACAAAGTGAAATAGGGTCTGTAAAACTGTCAACTGCTTTTGAACAATGTTCACTGTCCATCAGACAACTACAAAGCCATTTTTAAAAGTGTTGTGAAGGAGCTGCAGTGCTTTTTAAAATCTTAATTATGCATTATATGTGCTGTATGTACCTCATTGCTTCAATCATGTTGAAGGAACTGCACAGCTCCTGGAGTTGTTAACTACTTTGGTATTTGAAATAATTATGTGTTATTTTCAGCTCAGCGATAGATGGTATATTTTAAACACACTTGAAGATGATTTTTAATGGGTAAATGTAATGATATACTTTGCACATTATAAAGCCCTTCAAAACTTACAATATGCATAAAACAACATTTTAAAGACTATACATTTTTAAAGAGTTGGAAGAGAAATTTAAATTTAAATGAGATGCAAAACATTTATTCAAGACTCTGATTAACTTCAAAATTTTAAGAGAAGTTTGGCAAGATATTTGTTCTATTTCAATAGAAAAAAAGTGAAGAATTGTGATTTGTATATATATGAATGATAGCATATTCATTCAAGTGTACAGTTATTTATTAATGAATAGAGACAAAATTTCAAATAAAATGTAATGAAAGAAATACTGAAGAAGTGATAAAACTAACACAAAAATAAGAATTATTTTGACTTTCAGAAGTATATTGTAATAAAATCATTTTGTATCACACTAAAAGCAATATGTTTTTCAAGGCAAGAGACACATTTGAATATTGAAAGTTAAATCATGCAAATACTGAAAAATACTTGTTTTCTGCTGATTTGACAGAGTTCTATCCTCCATGATCAAAACATGAAATTTCAATGTTCTGCCCATAATAAAACATTAAAACAAACTAATTAGAGAAAGCTGAAAATTCCAAATGGATTTAAGTTACTACATACAGAGACCAAAGGAAAAAAAAATCAAACAAACAGTTTTCATGAAAAATAAATATGATACAGGATTTCCAAAATTTTATAGTGCTAATAAATTTCCTAACATTTACATTGAGTTTTTTTTAAAGTTAAAACAAACTGTTCTCAAATATAAATAATAATGACTTTCAATAGGCCCATATAAGAAGAAAGTTGCTTTTTTTGTAGCCCCTATTTTGAATTTAATTTTATAGAACTGTTGGTCTATGTAGAAACAGAATGTCTAAGTTGTCAAAAGTGTAGGAATGAGAAACAAAGTTGGATTGTTGTTAATGAGGGTGTTTCACTGTAACATTGTCTGTGGCTATAAAAGCAAAGTTGAGTCATTTGCCTATTGGTTTTGAATAAAAACTATTGATTCTTTTATTACTATTTAAAAAAAATAAATACATCATTTTCTACTTAAAATAAATATATATAGTGCTGGTAATAATGATAAGTATTGTTAGACCGTGGCCACTTTAGAACAAGAGGCAAAGGGAGAACAACTTAGGAAGCGGGTAGAATTGGAAAACAAAGCTTTTCCTTCAGAAGAGTGGATGTATGAGAACATTGACAGGGATTGAACACTTAAATTTACAAGAAAAATAGAATCTTAACAGAAAGTAATATTGGAGTCAGTAAGTTCTTGCTAAAACTCAGCTTTAAAAGTCAATTCAATTTATACAGTGATTCAATTTTTATTTTTATTTTTTATAACTGTTTTGGGCTTAAATGTACCCTTTTATCTCCACCAAATCTACATGTTGAAACTCTCTAGCCCGTCATGTGACTATATTTGAAGACAGACTCTTCAAAGAATTAATTACGTTAAAATGTTTTCTTAATGATGGGCCCAACTTCTGGGGTAGCTGCAGTCATTGCAGACAACAAGGTTGTGCCTTGGAGAAATTCAAAGTGAGATATGGAGAGAAGCTGGCCATGTGCAAATTATGGAAGAAGCTTCAGGAAAAGACAAAACAACCTGCATTTTAATCTTGGATTTCTCTAAAACTATAAAAAAATTCTTTAGTCTGTAATATTTTGTTATGGTGTCCCTTAAAAACTGAAACAAAAATAATCAATTTTGTTAACAAACTTTGTTTTCCTTTATGTGATATTTACTGTTGTAAATAAAAATGTACGGATGTACACTGTAAATTGCATGTTTTGTTTTTTATGTACTAAAAGTCAATTTTCTTAATGTCAATAAGGAGTAATTAATTAATTGTCCAGTTTCAATAACTACATGAAACGTGGCCTTATCAGTCATAAAAATATAATGTGTTCCTAGGGTGATATTTAGAAAGAATATATGCTCTATAGATTCATATGTAACAAAGAAAGAAAGAAAGAGAGAAATGAGGGAAGGAAGGGAGGAAGGAAGGAAGGAAGGAAGGAAGGAAGGAAGGAAGGAAGGAATAAAGGAGAAAAACATGTTTAATTATAATTTTGATACAAGCACTGACATTATGTATGGAAAGACTTGAATTTCTATACATCTATTTTTAAAGCCTCATTTTTTTCATTTAGCAAATTATATTTTAATTAGAATGGTTAATTTTAACAAAATATTAACAAAATTTTATTGTTAATTTCTTGTTAGTTAACTGGCAGAACAATCCTAAATGCTATCCTCACCTAAGGCACTGATTAAACTGTAGTTCAGTAATGCTGAAGGCTTGAGGGAGAAAGATTAGATGTAAAGACTAAAATACATGCTATTGCCATAATAATTGACCACACTGATATTATTTAGCAACCAATAAAAAGTACCATAATACATATTTAAATGTTACAAAAAATGTCTATGGAAATTAATTTTTATCATTTTTAAATTCACTATTGTATATTCTATGGATTCAAGTTCCTTTTATTTGACTAAAAGTAGAAAATGAGAAAATGATTCCATGATTTTTTAAGGTTGTAAACAGAAAAATTAATTGAGTACATTATATAATTTTATTTTTTGTATTGCTCAAATGATTCCAGCTTTAGTGATGAATTTTTTTTTTAAGTTAACACCTTTGACATATTTCACAGTAAACATTTCTGGTTTTTATTTTATCCTATTTTATTTTATGTTTTTGGTTGCTGTTGTCATTTTGTTTTGGATTTTTTCTTAATTTGTACTACTAAAAATATCCTGAACTAATTTTATGTTTCCTGCCACAGTTCTAAAAACACCGATTTCTCTAATTTCCTTTTACTGGAGATTGGCATTAGAAACAAAGATCTGGGTGTTAGGGGCAATTATTGTTACTAGGTTGTCATTTCTTGAGCTATCCCAAACCACACACACACACACAAATAAGTATATATGAGTATACAAATGATTTATACACATATATTCATAATTGTAGATAACAATCTGTATGTTAAGTTAAACAAGAATTTTACAGGTGTTTCCAACTTTAATCAGTTCCCAAATAGATACATCATTCTAGCCTCCGCATCTTGCTAATCTTTAAATTCCCACTTCAATAGTGAGAAACCTGTCTCTCAGACTAATTATGCATTTAGTCATTTACCTTATTCAAGTATACTATACATAACTAGAATTATTAAAATACAAAAAATCCTATTCATATTGAATCCACAATCCAATATCATTATACAAAGCAGCTTGAAAGCCTAAAAAAAGAGTATATGCAAATTATAGGTTAATCTGTGAGGAAATTCTGACTCAGACATATTGATGGTAGGATCATTAAACAATAAGAGCACTTAAGTGTAAGCTGGGTGTGCGGCTCTTGCCTGTAATTCCATTGACTCATGGGACTGAGGCAGGTGGATTGTAAATTCAAAGCTAGCCTCAGCAAAAGCGATGTGCTAAGCAACTCATTGAGATCCTGTCGCTAAATAAAATACAAAATAGGGCTGGATATGTGACTTAGTGGTTGAGTGCTCCTGACTTCAATCCCCAGTACCCCTTCCCAAGACCTCTTTAGAAAATAATGATTCCCTTCCTATAAAGTTAAACATGTCATTGAGTAGAATTGGTCAACATAAGTGAAAGAAAAATATTATCTAAAGTAAGACTTGTTTTGGAATCTTTGTGACAACTTTATTTATAAAAAACTGTTTTTACTTTTAACAGATGAATGGATAAGCAAATTGTAGCCTATCTGTGCAAAGAGTACTGCTCAGCATGGGAAGGAGTGCTGACAAACACAACAGCACAGATGATTTCAAAATAGTATACTAAACAGAAGAGGATAGGCACAGAAAAGTACATACCATATGGTTCCATTTGTATGGGATTTTAAATAAAGAAAGCTTATAAAATGACAAGAAGACCAGTGTTTGCCTGAGTTCAGAAGACAGACTGCATGCGTAGGTAGCTGAGGGAACATTCTAGACTGGAAGAATATTTCATGTCTTACATGTACTACAGGCGACTTGGTTATATCTATACATTGAAATTCAGTAGAACTTTATGTTTAAGATGGGTCTGAATATTCATGCAAATTATGATTCAACAAAAGCAATTGAAAAGCATTTATGACATGGTTTAGATATTATGGCTTCCAGCAGCAAGACAGCTGAAAGGGCACACGTTTAGCTCAATTCTACACATGCTCTTGTCTTTGTATTTTCTAGGAAAGTCTGATGAAAGAAATTGCTGAAGAGAATTAAAACTTCTAAACTGTGCTTCATAGGAAATAGGGTACCTGCATAAATTTGATAAACTTCAAAATCCCATGGTATTTGAACTTATGGAAATAAAATTGCCTATGGAGAATAATTTAGTGTGAACATCAATCCAGGTACAACCTTCTGACATTTTGCAGACATGACTGAACAACCCAAATCAAGACAGGAACATCACACACTCAGCTCAGACACCTCAATGTCATAATCCCCATGTGGCACCAAAATATATATGGTTCACCACTTTTTACTGCCACAGTGCTTGCCTAACTGGCAAGCCCAGGTATAATTTGCTATTCAGCTATATTCAGACTACTGCTAGGTCTTCCAGCTTCAAAGGACTCAATCTATTTGCCCATTCCAGAAATTTATGCCAGCGAACCACCCTAGGCCTTTCATTCTGTATTCAAACTTTAGTCTCTAGAAATATGTATGTATTTCTGTATGAATATGTTTAAACATATGAAAACAAGACTCTGAAACTCTTTTAAGACAAAACATCTAGAATGTAAATGCATGATGGGAACCAGAGAGATGAGAAGAAAACGACAATCATGGCAAAAATTATTTAGAAGAATGGGGTAGTTTGGTGGAAACATAAGAAGTTTTTCAATATGTATTGAAAGGTTAATTAGTGAAGCTCATACTGTATTGGACTGAATAGTGTATGTGATACTGCAAAACAGTGACAACTAGTATAGGTAATTATTTGAGAATGATAGGAAGACAAACTAGGTAACTAGAAAGGAAGATAGTAGAAACCAAGTGGAAATATTGTCTGAGAGCACATTACAAACATAACAATATTGAGGCAAATAAAAGTCAAAAACCCAGCACTAACTGCTGAATGACTGAGCAGCTGCTGGCTGACATTGCCCAACTTCTGATTGGAATAGGTACATCTGACACCATTGACAAATATATATTTTTGACAGGACTCCCAGTTTCCCACTAAAAAATAAAGTTTTATAAAAGGAGTATAATTAAACTGAAAGCAATTGTTTAACATTATTGAGGCTAGGCGGTTCCAAAGTGACTCTATTCAAATTTATTTCTGCTATGTTTAAATATAGATAGAAATTTTCTCATTTTTTCAAGAAAACAATGTTTCTTTTTTTCTTCTTTTTTTTAGTTTTAGGTGGACACAAGATCTTTTATTTTACATTTATGAGGATCAAACCCAGTGCCCCGTGCATGCTAGGTGAGCACTCTACCACTGAGCCACAACCCCAGCCCCAATTTTTTCTCTCTCATTCTTAGCTCTGTACCTTTAGAAGTCACGTCCTTTACTGTTACAAATTTAATATTAATGCATCCTAAATAGTTAAAATGCACATGGTTTTATAGCACAAATTTGCTTCTAGAAATCTTATCTCTAGGAATGAAACTTTTATCATTGTTGTGTTGTTTTTCTGGGGTTTCTGGGGATCAAACCCAGGGCCTAAAACATGCTAGGCAAGCAATCTACCACTAAGCTACATCACCAGCCCCTCTAGGAATGAAATTTTAAATAGCATTAATAAACTCTTCATATTGTTCAGAGTAAAGTCTTGACAGTACATAAAGAGGTTTGCTCCTAAAGTCAACAAAAAGGGAATTTATTGAAATAAACATATGAGAAAAATCCCCAAATAGATCTAAGTAGGTCTGACCAGGTACATCAAAAATCAATTTATTCTAGACTGAAAATTCTATCAGATAGTACCTGCACTTTATGAAAATGGAGTCTGCCATTTAGCTTCTCCTTGCTGACCTACGGGGAGCTACAGAGGTTTGCTGTTACATGATGGAAAAGGATTTATTGTTAAACATTCTGTGTGCTGTAAGATAAAGTGCTCTGTTATGCCACATGTACACCATTCTGCCACTTGGCTTTTATTAAAGACTCGTCTGACAGTCCTGACAAGATTTTCTCAATTGGGGGAAGTGAAAAATTCTCTTCACTGTAACTTTCGTTACAGAGGGCAGAGACAGTCAGGCACCACAGTGAGCCCTATACTCTCTGGACTGCCAAGTTTCTATAGTGCAAATTGGCAACTCGTTTCTTAAACTTATAGGGAAAATTATTAAAGATTAAAGAACTAAGCATTGGATTTTCCTACACATATGTATTAAAATTATCATCGACTTGTCTACAGAAATTCCTTAAATTGATCCTTTGTTTTCATTTATGATCACCTAAACATGCCATGAGCATTTAGTATATGGCAGTCATTGTTCTGAGCACTTTATGTCCATTATGTCATTTAACACTTAAGCATCTATAAAGGAAATAAATTCCAGTTCCAGATAAAAATACAACAGATTAAACAATCACACAGTGGAGTCATTATCTAGAAATCAATCCTGGTGTACTTCAAAACAACAAAGGCTGTGCAAATTTCAATCAAGCATAATCATGAAAAATTAAAAAAATAATTTTGTATATATTATTGGGTTAGGAAAACAGATTAAATATAGTCCCCTCCATAAAGTGAGTTAGACTTGTATGTAGAAACATCAGTCCAAAATAAGCCCCTGGTATTAATAGAGCAATCTCTCTCCACCATAATAAACAACAAACACAAAGATAGCCATGTTTAGAGGTTGAAGGGGAGGGATATTTGAGAAACATGGAGCTCTAGTCACATCATTCCCTTTAAAATGATGCTGAGATCCCATTCAACTCTTTATAGTCTTCCTCAAACCAGCTGCTAAAGTAAAGACCAAAAAAAAATTAACTTATTCTAAGAACAGATATTCCAGTCACAACTCCAATAGATATTCACACACTCAGAGAGGATGCCAAGAAAGTGTGACTCACCTTTTGAACATATATTTCACCATTCTTGGAGGTTGCAGGCCCCCAAAGGCTTCAACACCCTGTTTTATATACTTCAATTCTACTAGTAGATCAGTGCTATAAAAGCTGAGTTTTGGTTATTTAACTTGCATTTTCATAACTGAATGGGTAGAGAAAAATACACATGGGAAGTGGGGAAGAATATGGTACAAAAAAAATAGGTATGACCCTTCCCATGATCCCAATGCCAAAGTGGTGAAACCACTGGGGAAACTCCTGAAATTCTATATTCCTCTTTATCATTTATGCATAAACCCCGAGTATCTATGTCTTAGAAATGATAGCCAGAAGCTGCTAAGGATCCCATGTGAGTTGCCTGTAAATTTGGAAATGATGCTAAGACAAAAAGTAATCCTGATTGGATCTTTACCTCACAAGCAGAAGAATATACTCAGTTTCCTCCAGTCAGTTTAGCACAACCCAGCAAAAGAGGAAGTTTTTGCTAAATGATGCTGCATAATTGCAAATGGCTGAACAAATAAGTTGATAACAGTGTTTTTTATTATGTCTCTTCAGATTCAATTTTATTTATTTTATTTTTATTTATTTTTATTTTTATTTTTTTTCATCTTTCATACATTTGATTCAAGTGAGTTATGTATTTCCATTTTTACCCCAAATACATATTGCAGAGTCACATCAGTTACACATTCACAATGTTTACATAATACCATATTAGTGACTGTTGTATTCTGCTGACTTTCCTATCCCCTACTATCCCCCCTCCCCTCCCCTCTCATCTTCCCTCTCTACCTCAAAATCCAAGTTGGTCTTTAATAGAGAACATGTTATGCTCACGAACCATTTGCAAGTATTCAGTATTTCATAAATTCGTATTATAAGTTTGCTGCTCTTTTCACCTTACATTGCTTTTCCTCTCTAAATTTTTGCATTATGTCTGGTACAATTTCAGGGAGAGGGAATATTTCTGTGTAAGGTTATAATTTATATAAAAACTTGACTTTGCAAATCTTATCAACTTTGTTATTTGCTCTATTAGTTTAAGTAATTAAAATGGTAATTGTAAATCTCAGAATCCTAGACTAAAAAGACTATTTCCAGGTCAGACACTTTATTAAAATGCTATGTAAAAACCATGCAGTCAATACTATGACCCTACCTGAGTAATTTTCAGATGCACAGGTGATTTACACAGTGCTGAGGTCTGGGGAAAAAATTTGCTGAACAAAGTTTCTATCCTTAAGAATACTGTTGGTGTGTGTAATACATAAGCTGCAATAGTGGCACACAATGAGTACTCCATGAAAGACATACATTTGAAAGTTTGGCCAAAAGTGGAAAGAATTTTATGTAAGTATATGACCCTGCATGAAGAAATATTATTTTTAAACCAGCCACATAGAAATCTCAGAACAGTTAATAAAGCCTTTCCATTCTCATTCTTCCCATGATTCAAGTTTTACTTCCTAACCCTATATTCTTCCCATTTCTTCATGACTGCAGCATGTAGGAATACTGTTGACATGCTAACTATTGCATCAGATTATAGCTATAAGATTTCTTTATGTGGTTAAAATTGTTTTTCAGCACCAGAAATATATGCATGCTTTTAAAATCGTAATAACAAAAACACTGTATTGAGAACTTGTTGAGTACTGTGTTTCCTGGTGGAAATTGAAAACATTTTAATCCTATTGTGATGCTATGGAATAATTAGGTAGGAACTATAGGATAATAAAAATGAATTATGGAGTAACTTCCATAAAATGTGGTTGAATATTGAAAAACTTGGAGTTTTGTGAGAAAATGTGTATTTGTGAATTTTTTTATGGAAAAGAAACTTTTCAATAAAATAAAAGTCTGGCATATAAAACACTAAACTTCAAGTAAAAATACAAGGAAAATTCTATTATATAGGAAATAAGTTTCTAAAGAACAATTTCTGATGACAATAACATCATTATATATAAATAAAGACATGGCTGGAGTTGTGGCTCAGTGGTACAGTGCCTGGAATGTGTGACGCCCTGTGTTGGATTTTCAGCATCACATACAAATAAATAAATAAACAAACAAATGAATTAATAAAATAAAAGCTCCATTGACAACTAAACAATTTTTAAAACAATTATTCAGTAGCTTCAAGAAAAACAGCATGAATTGGGGAAATATGAAATGAGCAGATATAAAGTGAGTAGATGTATGAGAAGAACATTTCAGCATAAATGTTAAAATTAACTACCATTTCAGGAAATATTTTGGATAATACTAAATTTGGAAGAAGGATGTTACATAAATAGTGGTTTTTTTAAATCTTTCAGAAACTTCACATTCTTATTAATTTGGAGACAATAATGACAAATGTCGGCATAAAATACTTTCTAGTTCCAGTTATTATTTTGTATAAGCCATTAGATTAAAATAAGATACTTTTATTTATTTTTGTCTTATTTAATAAATTTTTCATGACATCAAAAAAGTTTTTTTTTTTTTTTAGTAATTTTTAGGTTAGTGTTTTAAACTGTTTTGTTGATGTGTTTTTTTATGTTTTCATGTCTTTGTATTTGTGCTTCTGAATTTTCTATTAAAGTGGGTCAATTTCTTTATCAGCAAAACTGAAAACTACACAAAATGTTCAAATTGCTCTTTAACATAATCAGTCAACAAACAATATTACACCCACTTATTTTTTCATGGTTGACAAATTGACTGACAGTAGCAATAATAAAACAACAAGATATACATAAATTTCAGAAAATAGAAAATGAAACAGAAACCCATATTTGTCTGGGACTCTCATGGACCATCCACTAACAATAAGAATGGTGAATATGAGCACTTGCATATAAATGAATTTTCAACAACACTGCATTTTGTTCACACTCATATTTATCCAGTTGATTAAGGTAATTTGCATATTTCAGAGGTAATTTCTTTTTGAAAGTCATGATAAAGTGCTCTGATTGCAGTATGCCAAGCTCTTTAAAAGACCAAGTTTTTACAAGTTTAGAAATGAGAAAAAAGGTGAAAATATTTCTTTAACCCAAAAGCAAGTTTTTAAAATAGATATTGATTCTTCATCTCCTTCAGTTTTTAAAACATAAAAGCCCACAGACAAATGTACAATTTAAATAACAGCCCTCGATTTTATTTTGTGTCATTGTGAGTATAGTGGACAGCCTCTTAATTTTCTCTCAATGATCTCTATCTGCTGGTGTGCATGTCTCTGTGTTATCCCCATCTATAAATTCTCAGTTAGATTTATCTTAGTAACTAGTTTAGTGTAAATGGAATATGGTAGATATTATGGCATGTTAATTCTATAATTAGGTTTCACAGAAGACTGTGACTTCTGCCTTGGAGGTTCCATTTTCTGTCTCCTATATTTCTCACTCTTGGGGAAGATAACTACGTGCTATGGGAAGTCCTGTGGAGAGACCCATAAGGAAAGAAAGTTAGGTCCACAGAAAATAGCCAGCAAATGCCATGTGTCCTTAGAAGTAAATCTTTTCCATTTGAACTCTCATGTAAGACCGTAGCAAGCTTGCGGCTCATATACAGTTTCAAAGAGTTCTTGAATCTGAAACACTCAGTTAATCAATGCCAACTCAGTTCTTGACCCACTGAAACAGTGATATAACGTTTGTTGTTTTCAGGTGCTAAGTTTGATACCAATTTGCTGTACGATCATAGATAACTAATAGTGTTTTTATTTTATGTCATTTTTATTGCCTTTTGCAAAGGTTTAAAGTGGTGAGGTCAATCCATTACCTTTAAAATTTTCTGATTAATGACGTTGTGTATGGTTCTTCACACTACTCTTTATCAAGTTTATAAAATATCCTTGAACTCTCTACTCTAGGAGTAGACAATATTCTCACCTTAGAGATTCCCAAAAAGGTTAAGTGCAGTATAGATTCTATTTAGATAGGATATGTGTAGGAATCTGAATTGCAATGGCTGTCACAGAGTTCTCCACTTTGGGCTCTACCAAAAAAGTGTTCATGCAGAAATACAGATGTATAAATATTAAAACAGAATTGAGAGGGCATATTTTGCAAAATATTTCATAGGCTTATACTGGAAACAATTTGGCTGAAATAGAATTACTAGAGAAATATGAGGGTAAAAACGAACAGATTCATGAAACAAAAAATCGGGAACAGAGGAAAAAAAATGTGTGTGAGCTTCAATTCAATGAAATATCTTATTTTTTTCTAAGCATATCTGCGTTTCATGTTTCAAATATGTAGTACATTTGTCTTTGTGGAATACAGCTTGCATTTTTCGTGACTGTATCCCTCTTTTCTGTGTCTTTCCAGCCTGTTTCATTGATTATGTACTTCACTTTCTGATCACAAGTAATATAAGAAGTGAAGAGAATTTCTCCCTTACTCCTCTCTGAATGGTTCTGTCTTGATTCTACTCTGACAATCAAGAAATAGGAATATTAATAGGAAAAAGGCATACAGATTTATTTACAAGCATGGGAACATCACAGTGTGATCTTAATTATCTAATGATATTCAGAAGCATCTTCTTCATGGGGAGAAGAATATGGGGTGGGGAAGGTAATTTATAGTGATAATAAATGATTTTTAAGGGAACAAATGGCCCTGAAGAACAGAAAATGTCTCAAGAAAGTTATTCTGGAGTCTAAAATTGGTGCTTAATTTCCAGTCTTGTATTCTGTGATGAGTTTATTCTTCAGTGAGTAAGGAAATTTCAGGAGAAGACTGAAGACATGTTGATTCCTTTGGGCTAATTGGTCTTTAGGTAGATAAGGGAACTCCAGAGAAAATAGCTCTTCTGCTTTGGGGTGGGGTGACACGGGAAGATCAGAGGAATCTTATTTTGAGGCAGATCACTGGCCTACCAATCTGCTTCAGTTCAAAGTGCACAGTATACTGAAATATCGTATCCTAGAGTGCCATTTTTAACCCCAACGGAAGAAAGTACAATAATTGAGACTACTGTCTTAAGACCACTGTAGGAAATCTATTGTATTTCAGTAACTAATGAATTTAATATATTTTAAAAACATCTCATGAGCTTCTATTGTACTTGTAATCCAAATATCAATCATTTCATACCTATCCCAAATCATCACAAATTACTTATTAAAAATAAGAGAATAAAAATGTCAACAGCACAGAAATAGATTTATTTTATTATCTTCAAAGAATACATGAAAAAATCAGAGACTGACCAGAAATTAGCACTTTACAGACTCTAAAGAATAAGTGTGATCCTCTGAAGATGAAGGGTACCTCACCATGATCCCATTATCTATTTTTTTTAATCCTTCCATTATCTGTAGAAAGACAAAATGATATTTTTCTCTCTCTCATGATGTTATTTTTCTTAGTTCAAGTACTCCAGTACTGTATTATATAATTTAGTTTTGTGCTTTCTTTCTTTCTTTCTTTCTTTCTTTCTTTCTTTTTTTAGAGATTATAGTCAAAGTGGAAACAAGAAAAACTAAAGAATTAGAATACAGGTAGAAACATGCAGTTTGAAATTTAATTGCTAGGTATTAAAAAATTAAGCATACTACTAGATGAATCTGTGGGCATATACATGTTCTCTGAGATTTGGTAGAGTTGCTGCATGGGAAGGCATGATGACAAAATAAATTTGCCAAAAATACAAATGGCAACCAATTATTCAGACAGAGGAGACTTCATCAGTATCTAATCAGTCAGCTAGGAAAAAGTTATGATTAGCGTGCTCACCTGGCATGCGTGCAGCTCTGGTTAGATTCTCAGCACCACATACAAACAAAAATGTTGTGTCCGCCGAAAATTAAAAAATAAATATTAAAAAAAATTCTCTCTCTCTTTAAAAAAAAAAGAAATTTAATCTGTTAATACTTATCAAAAATTTCTGTACCTTATTTCTAAATGGCATAGATCTAGGTGAAAATAATATATTAATAAATAATATCAAATAAGTAAATATTAATATGATCTTGAAAGATGATAACAGTATCACTGAAATACAAATATGCTACCAAAACAATGAATATCCACCAAATAAAAATTTAGATTGAGACACTAGGAAATATATAAAAGATTAAAAAGAGTAGTCAAGGATGACATAAAAATAATATGAACATAAAACCAATGTTATGTTGTACAAAGAAACCAAGGAGAAAAAAAAAATTAGAAGTCGATGATAAATTTTAGAGAAACCCAAATTGCAGTTATACTTTGGGAATACCAAAAATAAAATAATTATAGTGCAGTTTCATCTCAGAATAGTTAGTATGGCAGAAAGGATATCAATAGTATTCTTGGATTAGTGTTGCATGGATTGACTGCAAAGAAGTTAAAAGAACTTTATGGTGGTTAATAAAACATAATTAATTTTGATGTATAATATTTACATGGGTTTATTAATTTGCCATAAGTTATTGAGCATTAAGCGTATCCTTAGTGTATAAACCACATATCAGCAAGTTTGATGAAAAATGATGAGATAAAACAACATATAGACATTAATTCTGGAACACATAGGCAAATAAAAGTATTAGAAGTAAAATTTAAAGAGGAGCGGGGCATTTAGCCACTATATAATTTGAATGTATTTTTATTAGGATTTACTATACTTCATAGAAAATGAGTGGCATAAGTCTCATGAAAAATTTCATCCAAGTAACATTAAAAAAATGCCTTAAACATCATGGAGGAGTAGTACATCATAACACCATAAGAAATTATACTAATTTCCCAATGTTTATTTAAGACAGATATATTCTGATTAAAATAGTGAACCAGAGAGCTAACAGTTCTACCCTCTGTGGGTAGAAATAACTTCTTTATGTTAATTTTTCCTAAAAAGAAATATCTCTTCTATTGATGATAATGGTAACAGATTTGACATTTCATGTTGCTAGATTTGGACTTTTGATTAAAAGAACATTCAGTTCCCAAAACCTGTTAAAAAGTAACAAGACTGGAAATAGTTGACTTTTCTTGATTGATTAGTCTATCTCTGTACCTATGTTGGCCCCAAGAAAATAGTCTGTCACTGGTTATCTTCCAAGAAAGCAGATGAATGTAAGTGATGCTAAATTTGTTCTTTTCACAGCATAATGGTCCCCAAAGTCAAATGATGACTCAATTGATTTTCATCCTGAAGAATAGAAAGCTTTATAAAAGTTTGTGCAACAGGCAACATGTTATTGAAACATACAAAGAAAAAAAAAAAAAATATATATATATATATATATATATATATATATATATATATATATATGGATAGAGAGGATCTGTGGCCAACTCCATCTACTAAAATTTTTAGAGTTTAGGACAGGTTTATTGATCTGTGGCTTCAAATGAGATAAGTGAGATCTGATAGGAAATAAACTGTTTCCCAGGATGAATGCATAGGGAATGAACAAATGCTGCATACTTGCAGATGCTGAAAGATGTCCAAAGAGATTCTGTAACATGGTTGTTAGAAATAACTACCATGGGGTGTCTAACAGAAGACAGCTTATGTAACAAAATCAAATGGAATAAAGTATCACTAGTCAGAAATTATTTATTGTTTTTCCTCAAGATTGAATCTGAAAAAAAATCTGATTCATCACTTACTTTTATCATTGACCACTTAATTTATGTGATCAAATATTTCTCAAACAACTTTTAAAAATATTTTTTAGTTTTAGAACATTTGATTAATTATGATCATTGGTAGTTTTTTAATTGATCAAAAAATATAATATTTTCTACAAAAATATATTCATCATGAAAAGAATACAACATTTAAAACATTTTGATTTGTTTCTATAATGCAATACTTTGGATCAATAAAATGTATTTCTAATTATGAGAAAAATGCCCTCATTCCAATGTTTGTTAGATAATAAGAATGTAAATACTAGTGTAACAGGTGATTCCACATTTGAAAGAATAGAAATAGGAAATTAAATGATTCAATCTATGTCTTCATATATTCATTTCTCTATACATCTACCATTTCTTTTTTTCAGTAGCTGATTTTGAATGATAGTTATCTTTAGAGGTTAAAATTATGGGGGGCTATCCTATTAATTATGCAATCAATATTTTATATTTTTAAATTTGAGGCATGTTCATTTTATAATTTAAAGTATATCACTACCAAGTAAATTATATTTCATCAATTTTATTTTTTATGACAAATTTGTATGAAGAAATACTGTGGATAATTAAAATCACAGACTTTTTTTCCACCAGGAAATTGTTATCAGCCATCATAGTTCAACCACCAAAGAGCAGTAATTTGGCAGAGAAAATCCTAATGACAGTGGTGTACAAAGAAGACATTTAATTTGTTGAAAAATTTACAAGGCAGAGAAAGGCATCACACAGAGAAATGATAAAAGAAATGCTGTACTAGATAGATAATTATATATTAGTTTCATAAATTGTCATAAAAATTACCACAAACTAGGTGGCTTACAAAAATTGAAATTTGTTCCCTCACTATTCAGGAGACTAGAAGTCTGTAATCAAAGTGTTAACCTCCTTGGTTTCTTTGGGAGCTCTGAGGAGGATTTCCTTCTTTCTCTCCTTGAACTTCCTTTGACAACTGGAAACCCTTGGTGTTCTGGAACATTACAGATTTTTATCACCAAAATCTTTAGTTCTGTCTTCCCATTGACTTCTCCTTTGTGTATCTGTCACCGTGTCTAAATCTTCTCCTTCTAAGTCTTTTAAAGAGACTGGTCATTGAATTTATGACCCATCCTTTATCCAAGATGATTCCATTTCAAGATAGTCACTTATGGGGAAATTTCTACTTATTTATGAGTAGCTGTTCGAAGGGATAAAAAGTCTGAATCCTCAGTCAAATGAAAAGGATAAGATCTCAATATTTTCAGGAGGTGCCCTCCTTTTAAATAGTATTTTCTTGACCAAAAAAAATGTTTATTTCAAACACAGTCTCCTTCACCCTAACACTTACTGGAAATTTATGGGGCAAAGACCCTCTTCTAAAACCCATTCTCTATACATTTTTTTTTATGTAGCATTCCACCCTGAAGTAATAACTTTTTCATTACTAGAGATAATAGCCAAAAACCAACTGGTTATTTTTATAATGGTTTTTGTCATTGGTAATATGTTATAATGGTATTAAAATTTCATAAATCCCAATATTTTATTTTATTTTGTATAGACATTTTTGAACTTCACCATTTTGAGAAGGAATAGAACTTATGAGACAAAAAATGAAATTGTTGATTTTATATATTTCTCTGGAGAGAAATGTAAAGATAACTATTACTGAAACCATTTTTCAAACTTCTCTAGTACAATCTATTTTAATGCAATGTTTTTTTCTAGAGAGCAACAAAAAAAATATTACTGATCTGACTTTGCAAAGGACAAATTTCCTAAAGTATAATAACTTCTTCTATCAGATTCAAGGTAAGAAGAGCAGCGGTGTGGTGGTATTGATAATAGATGACTACTAACATTTATGTGCAGGTTAACTATTTTCCTTGCTATATTTAACTTATATAACACAAAGGTCAACTGAAAATATGCTTATTTGCTAACAGATCTATCATTCTGCAGAACATATTTCTCATGTTCACCCTGGAGCAATCATCTCTGTGCCCTAATTTATTTATTTATTTTTAATGAACACAATCTTTCTAAATATTTATGGAATACAGTATTATAGTTTGATACACATTCAGAATCATGTAATGATCAAATCAAGGTAACTAGCATTTCCATGCCTCAAATATTCTCACTGACAGCAGTACAACCATATTCGGGCAGGGATATTTTCTGTGAGTTTGTGTGTACATCCTTCATTTTTTGCTTTTCATATATGGTTTGCTGAGTCAATTCTTATAAAAATCTTTTCATTTTTTTTTTTGCATTGGGGATTTAAGGCAGGAGTACTTTACCACTGAATCATATCCTCATTCCTTTTTATTGTTTTAAGGTTTTAACAAGTTTCTTATGGCCTCATTATGTTGCTAAAGCTTACCTAAAACTTGTGATCCTCCTGTACCATTTTCCCAAATTACTCAGATTACAGGCATATACCAGCAACACAAAGAGAGTTCATAATTTCAATTCACACTTTGATAGACATCTATGCAGATAATTACCAAAATTACCAAAGTTTATGCTTGCTTATACTGATTGACCTTGCCCAATATTTTATTACTCGCACACCAGAAAAATAAAATATTAGCAAATATTCACAGTATACATTTATTTATTAAAAATAATAATCTACAAAAAGAAAGACATTATAAGGTATAGATTAAAAAGAGAAAATTTATAAAATGCAAAATAAATATAAATAAAAGGAAATTTTATTTTCTTATGGTATCATTTGAAGTATAGCATTTAATGTATGGACAGATTAATCATTTTTAAGGTAATACTTTGTTACATTGATTTCTGAGATAGGTTTTCAATATTATCCATAGCTATTAGGTTTTAGAAGATATGAGGAAAACAAGAGTTTATTTGAAATTAAAAAAACAGAATAAATTTTGCCTTGATTGAAGACATACTGTATCAATCACACATTTTGTAATCTAAGCATATCATTTAGTCCTTACAAATCCCTGTAAAGATACTGTATTTATTCATAATTTATAGTTTAGAAGAAAGTATCTTAGAAGATGCTCCAATTACATGTAAATGTTGAAGAATTAACACAAAACCGGGTTCTAATTAATAATGAAGCCTATTACTTGAACCTTTATTCTGTTTGAACCTAATGCAAATGCCACCTTAGTCTCAGTTATGTAAAAAATAATCAACCTGGATTATTGAGAATAAATATTTTCCAAATGACCCTCTACAGATGTGCCTCCATATCAAAGTGCCTCCATGAGGCTACCTTTGGAAAGTTTATTCTTTCAACATTAGAGTGAAATATATGATTAACTCATGTTAAGTTGTTAAGGCAGCTCTATGCTCATTGCTGTGCACTTGGATGACTTTAGCTGTCATCCCTTTCTAGGTGATAAAATGCTGGTCCCTTTATAGTGTTTTGCAATTTTCCCTAGGCAAAAGAGCTGTCTCAGAAAGAGGTGAATTAGAATTGATAGGTTCAGTGTTGACTTTGGTAGCCTTCCTTTTCAGGGGCACAAATTGAGTGATTTACTATGAACACATAATAGCTTAAACCAAGTATCAATCACTTGATAGAATTAGCAAAAGCTCAAATTGTGCGAATTTAAAATTAATGCTATTATTTGTTTTTCCTCAGAGCTTCTGTGGGGAGTCCTCTGGCATGGAAAGAAAAACAACAAAGCAGAAAAAATTTAGAACTTTGTTTTAGATAAAAATGGCTTATGTCTATTTTAGCATGGAAGGATTTGGAAATACTTCTATTAAATGCAAAATAAAAGTTAATCTAGGGCTGGGGTTGTGGATCAGTGGTAGAGTGCTTACATAGCGTGTATGAGACACGGGGTTTGATTCTCAGCACCACATTAAAATAAGTGAATAAAGTAAAGGCACACCAGCATCTAAAAATTATATTTAAAAAAATCAGTCTAAAACACCAGTCTTGGACAACTTCCATCATTATTATAGCTCATTTTTTCCATAATCAATTTTTTTTCTCAAAAATATCATGAGGCAAAATTGTACTAAATGTAAATTAATGCTAATGGTTTCAAGAATGACTATTAATTTACATTTGAGAAAAAGCAAAGATCATTGGGATAAAGGAATACTTATTAAGTCAAGAGATGCGTTAGGAGAATGCCTCTTGGCTATAAACCTTTATCTCACTTTTGAAATTCCAGTTTATGACACTATTCCTACTATTGTATATATTATTCAATTCCTTCATTTTTTTTCTGACAATAAATAATCACCTTATTACCATTTCCTTTATAATAGGTTCTGTTTCCTGACCTTATGGATTAAATTTTCTTTTAATTAGCTATGACTTATTTCTTAAATGATCACGAAACATTATTCCTCCTATTTTCAGATCACTTCTATACATCAAAATTATCAACATGTTATCTTTTCAAGTATGATTGTATTATTGTCAGCCTTCAAAGTTGAAGCTGTTGAGTTCCAAGACATGCCTATTTTTTTAAACTGCTTTTGGGTCTGGATCATGATTTTTATACAGAATGAAATTCTGAGGAATATTAAACGAAATATTAAATACATTAAGGATTATAGAAAGTAAAAATGAAAATAATTCAAGAAAATGAAATATTTTTTTAAATTTAGCATTAAAATCATTAATATATACTCAGGCAAAAAACAGCCAACATAAATTTGGTCAGAATAACTTAAGAAAAGCAACAAAACAATGAAGCAAAACTACCATTATAAATTAAAACACTGAAATCCATATGTGTATGAATATGTAACATATTTATATGCATTTATACATATGTATTTTATCAGTTAGAAAAAGCAAATAGGAAAATGGTAAAAACTTTAATTTAGTTATTATGTACATGGTTTCATTGTATCTGCCACTCAATTTTAATTTACATATTTAAAAAAATTTAAATGTAGATGGATCCATGTCTTTATTTTATTTGTTTATTTTTATGCAGTGTTAAGGATGAAAGCCAGTGCCTCATATGTGCTAGGCAAGTGCTCTGCCACTGAGCTCCAGCACCAGCCTTGCAAATTTTAATAATCAAATTATATAAAATTAAAAATATTCTGTCATTTGGATTTGGAAAGAAGTGTTACTTTAGCAATTCTTCTTTAAATATTTCAAACAATCAAACAACCTCATTTACTTTTTTCATTGTAAAAACACCTGCAAGACTGTAAACTCCCCATTATAACTCACTTTGAAATTTTCAGTTCCCCATTTGTATTATTTCACCGTCAAGATTCTTTTCATACTATTCTACCAAACAAGCAAACAAAAAATCCAATATTTGTCAGATCTTCTATGGATGTATACTTTTGTTTCATGGTGTTTATACTCTTATTTTTATTAGTTTTATATATTTTTTTGCAATACAATTTTAAAATGTCTCTCTGCCTCATATTTTTAACATACTTTATGTACATGTTTTTAGAAAAATGTTACCAAACTTCAGTGATATTAGTTCAAATAAAATTCTTTTCTGAATTACCAATCTTTCTGAAAGCTGCTCAGTATTACAAAGTATTAAAACACTTTGAACCTAAAGGGCATGGTTCTGGGCATTTCTTTTAAAAAGGTAATACAAATAAAATAAAAGCAAATTGCAGAAAAATTGTATTGTAAAATTATATCTAATAATAAAAAACTTAAGTCATCTAAATATTCAACCTTAAGATAAAACATAAAAGAAGTTCTTTACTGAATATAAGTTTACATAAAATAGTTAAAAATAATAAGAGCAAAAACCATAACAAATATATTACAGAATATGTTAACAAAACATTTATCTACACTATTGAAGTGAGGGTTACAAAGTTGGGCCTAAAAGGTCTATTATAAGCAATAATTATTTTATCATACTTATAGGACAATGCAGTATGGGTTGTTCATTTTAGTGTTCATTTGTATGATGTAGCCCATGTGCCTTTGGAAGGATGTATAGACATTTACAAACACATAAATATAGAATATTATGACTTATATTGACAAGGAATTTTTTTATAAAGAGGTTAGAAGCATATCCACTCTGAATACAGTCTGCATTCAAAAAATTGCTTAACCAAATAACTTTGAGATGTTTGGTGAGTAAATTCATGGATTAATCATAAAGTTTGACTTTTCCTTGTAACACAGAAATAATAATTTTGAAACTTGTGAGTATAATTCCCATTATTGGATGTGTTACACAGTTGGGACACCTGGACTTGTGCCTGCTAAAAACCAATGAGGCATTAGGATTATAGAAGGAAACACTGAAAAGCATATATGTAACTATGGTATAGACTAGTGAAGTGATATACTACATAATTTATTGTAAAACACAATGTTTCTGAAGAGAAGGAACTGATGAATTTCTGATATCAGTATCACTTTGATATTGATACTAAGCACAAAGTGATGCTGGTTTGTTATTACTTTGTTAAGTATTCGTGGCATTTAACAGAAGCAGAAATAAAAGTGGATAAACCACAAAAATAGAAGAGCTGTTGACATTGAATCAAGGGCCCTCATAGATCTTGAATGTTTGATGTAGTGATATAAGAAAAGAACAGCCAGTTCTTGCCATGATACTAGTAACAGGGTCAGAGTTTTATGGTAATTATAAATACCATGGATATGGATGATACTCCTAAGGAAATCTCAGTTTTTTTTTAGCTAAAACCTGATGATGATAAAAAGATTTACATGATAGAAAGAACACCACCAATAGATAATTTATCAGTATTAGTATAATTTCATTTTTCACTCCTCAAGATATTGTGATCTGAAGAATCATAATTTACATTCTGATAATAGTTATTAAAACACAATTTGTGACATGACACAGATATTAAAATTTACTCACCTCTCACTGTGAAGGAATTGCCATCTACTCTGTGTATATGAAGCATGAATTGAATTGTAAGTAGAAGACTTCAGGAATTGTTGTATTTGTAATATTTTTTTTTAAATGGGAATATGTTGAATCAAAATACTTTAAGTATGAAAATTTGTTGTCTGTCAAGAACTCAGAATGGAGTCTAAAGTTCAAAGTAAAGGCCAGACCCTTTAAGAAACCTTGAGTGATAGAAATACTAAAAGGCAAATTAAAATATTATAGTAGGCATAATGTATTAGTCACCTTGGGCTCCCTCATAAAGTATCATAGATAGAGTGGGTTAAACAGCCAAATATTGCTCTCAGTTTCAGAGCCTAGAAGTACAAATTCAAGGTGTCAAAAGTTTTCATTCTGAGGCCTCTTCTCTTTTTTAGCAAGTGGTTCCATTTAGCTATAATGCTTACACAACCTCTTCTTTGTGGTAAGTAGAGGAAAGGATCTATCTGGTGGCTTTTCTTATAAGAAGGCTAAAACTACTGGATCAGTGTCCTGCCTGTAGAGAGTGATTTAAATTAATTACTTCCCTACGCTAAAATGCTGTATTAAGTGCTTGATTTTCAGCATACAAACTGCATGTGAACATAAACATTCAGGCCATAACTCCTAACAACACCATAACAATACTTTATACTATCATTGCATCAGAAAATATCTTTAACTCACTTTACTAGGCCATGTGTGGTAAGACACTTATGGAACTTAATGATAAATGCCAACAGAAAGATTTTGTTAAAACCATGAGAATTTCATTTGCAACAAAATAAAATTGGCCAATAAAAAGAATTTTAGCTTAGCATTTTAACATGTATTGTTTGAGCAGATGCTTAATCTAGCAAAAAAAATATTTTAAGAACATTGTATTCAACATATTTTATCTCTTCTCTCTTTTTCAGAAATTCAATCTTTTTTATATTTACTCTGCAACTGTAACCACTCATGTCTTTGAGAATACTGAGCAGAAATAGCAAATTAAAATATTATAGTAGGCATAATGTATTAGTCACCTAAATGCCTAAGAATAAGAAAAGAATGTATGGAATTGTAACACCTTAATTTATTATCATAAGATTGACAGTAACTCCATGGAACACGAAGAATATCCTTCTGCTTTCTGATGGTAAATCAGAGATACAATATCCTTGTTTTATTTTCTGATTTACTGTACAGTGGTTTTACCCTCTGAGAAGCTGAATTTCATGACAGTTGTGGAATAAACTCTGAAATCTTATAAGCAAGAGCTTTAGGAATCATTATAATTCCCCTTCCTTATTTATGTCAAAAAAGACGAGTCTCAGCTGCATGGTAGACATACATGGGGCCAAGAATAGCTGTTGAGATTTGTTTATTTCCCAATGAATATATGAAACAATTTTACCTAAGATATATAGCATTTTAGCATGTCTTAAAATGTATATGAATGATTATAAACATGACACATGGTATTGAAATTGTTTACTTACCTGACATGTGTTTATTAAATTTATTTAATTTTTTTTTATGAAGTTGGAAGAGAATGGCAGTAGATTTATTAGTAGTAACATGAAGTACTCTTAGGTATGACTATTGTAGAAAATCATCTTAAATGAAAATACAACTTTATTCTAGTTATACATATGTAGGTGTAGCTTGAGATACAAATATAAGCATAAATAATTTTTAATATGCCTTGTATTAATGTATTTGATTACATATGCAATTTATTATATAGAGAGAATGAGGGGCATTGAAAAGTGTTATGAGTGTAATAGGAAGATTAAAAGAGATAATGTATAATATGTGTTCCTAATTCTGAGAGGTAGTAAGTAATTAACATATGAGAGGTACTAATGGACATTTTTTTTCTCACAAATGCTTAATTTGTGTGACAAAGCATTAGGTTTTAAATTTAACTTTTATATCTAAGAAAGCAATGCTGTTTATTTTCTTGGACATTTGAAGAAAATAAGGAGTAGGAACTGAAGGTTGTAAAGTGATCAGGTTCTTTCTTCATTGCCAGTTCATGCACAGGAAAAGAAAGCTGTGCTGTGTCTTAAGGCTAATGGGGCCATCATGCAACTGCCAATATGGATGCTGCTTGGTAAAGATTGTCCTAGCCAGAACTGCTGTTTCGATGAACTACATTTTTACTTCTCAATCCACTGATTTTAAAGTGGAAAGTAACTTAAACATAGCTGAAGTTCTGAGCACATGGTTTTATTTCTTCAGACCACAGTGCTCTTTTTTTTAATCTATGTTATACCCAGGGGTACATACCCATACTTTTTGTCTGTCCCTCTTTTCTTTACAACAGAAAAAAAAATCATTTCAAAGGTTTACAATGCGCATGTTTGCTATTGCTTTATATGAATATGGCTTATCTCTGAGCAAGTTTATTATATAATTCTGAGAAACCACTCTTCAGTTGATGATACATGTATGGAAAAATTGTTTAAAAGTACAGGTGCAATCCAATAAAAGAAATTTGGAAGCTCTGTGAAGAGCTACAAGTGATTTTTGCGTTTGTGTCAAAGGGAAAATATGAAATTTCTTGCTGTTAAATTTAGATTTGCTTCTTGCCATTCATCCTGTCATTTCATAGAATTTAAAAGTGAATTTTCAAAGCATAGTTTTATATTTCCAAAGAAAAGCAAAATTATATCCTGCTTGTTGATTAATAAACACTTAATAAAGTCATATGCCAGATTTTTTTTAAACCACTTTAATCAGAATATGGTGGAGTACAGGGAGGCTGCTTTGTGGATAAGGACAAGAGCAACAGCTATACAGTTTCTTAGCAAGGTGGATCAAAGAGGGATTTCAGTAAAATTATATAGTGGACTTTCAGAGTGGTTTATGGACTTATATATTTGTGTACAATAAACAAAGTGAAAGAATACATTGGATCCCACCTGGCTACTGGTGGCACCAAAACTGCAGCAATTGCTTAGCTGATTCACCACAGAAGGAGAAAGAACAAAGATTTGGTATGAAAAAAAAAAAAACTGATTTCAAAGCTGCCTGAACTTGGCTGAAAGACTGCCCTGTGCATAGGAGCTTGAATAGTGTTTCCTGTTTCTCAACTAACTGCAGAAACCTGAGGAGGGGCCATCTTGGGGTCATCATGCTCCAGCAGTGGGAGCTGGGAGATCAGAGTGAATACTTCCACAATGTTCTGGCAGACACCTACACTGCGGCTGAGAGTGAACCTGGTGGAACATGTGTGAATCAGGTATGGGTGGAGAGGACTGCACCCAGGGTTCTTCACATCAGAAATATAAAGCGAAGCCTACTTCTCTTCTACTTTGAGTCTGGCAGCTCACATAACCACCAGAAGTGGGCAGGGAGTCTGAACAGACAGGTTTGAATTCACTATGGGACTAAGTCCAGGAAGGCTGTGCTCCTGGGCAGGAGTATGTGGAGGACTGGCTCCCCTGGCCCGTGATTGGAATTCTTAAGAGGCCCTTGAAATATAGACCCCCATCAGAGGCTGACTACTATTAAGCCCTAGGGGTGGGTTTGTAAATTCTCTGCAAAGCAGACACCACCCAACCAAGCCTCTAAGGCCTGATTAGACCCAAAGTCCCATTTGCTGTAACTCCTAACAGAACTCTGCAGAAGTTGAACCTGGGAGTGAAAGAATCTCACTTGAATGGACAAAACTTCAACTGGCATTATGTTCTAACCCATCCCATGACATACTAGTGATAAGGGAACCTGAGTTTTATATCAAACAGCTTCAATCTTAAACTGCTCCAACTGGAAGATGAGAGAACAAACATAAAAAAAGAAAGAGTTAACAACCCCCAGCCCTTACTCTCTCCATCTGTACATAATTTAAGAAGAAATGGAAAGAAAGACATTTGGGCATAGACAGTGATCATCCATTCTGATAAACTATTTCGACCACCTCAGTGGAAATATTTTCTTTAAAATTTTTTGTGTGTGTTTGCGTGTGTGTGTGTGTGTGTGTGTGTGTGTTTGTGTGCACGCACACACATTTGCTCACCATTGCACATATGAATTCTCCTGTGCTGATTGGTTCAGGGACGTATGCACATATACTTACTTGTTTCCTTTTCTCTAATTTTTAGGTTTTTCTAGTATAGTTACTTTTTTTTTGCTGTCTCTTCAAAAGTTACTTTTATTTTCTTATTATTTTTGGTTTTCATTTTGTTTCTTTTCTCTTTTTTCTTGTTTCTTTTCTTTTTTTTTCTTGTGCTAATGGTCAAATTCTATTATTCATATTTCCTCTTTTCCAATACATTTCTTCTCCTATTTTCTCCCCTCCTTCTTTGTAAACATCACCTGCTACATATCTTCTGCACTCTCTTTGTTAACTTTTTGGAATTGGAAACTCTTTTCTATCTTCCTAAACAGTTTTTTTTCCTTATAATTTACTTTATGTTTACCATCTTCCAGAAATAGTTTATATAACTCCTGCCCCCACGATTAATGCTGATGCAGTCATTACTACTTTTGAAGATATAATTGACACCTGCTGATTGCTTTAAAGCCAGATCTAGTTAATGGTTATTTTTTTAAACCCTTGACAATTACTGGTTCCACCATTTCTGCTTTTCTGGTTGTAATGTTGAAGATGATATAATAGGGACTGAGTATGTACTTTAATGCCATGTATTGTTTGCAATGGTTGTTACTATTTTTTAATTTGCCCTATTCTGTGAACTTTTGGGAACTTACAGGGACACTATAAATTCACAGGTTAGAGACTGCTGCTAAACTAAACTCAACCAAAAGACAGCACATCCTGCTGTACAATGAAATAATGACATTCAATCTTCAGCTACAGTATAATATGAAGAATAGAAGAGACAAAACCCAAAACCAATGATTTGATTATGTAATGTCCATCCAAATAAAGTTGCAGTGATTATAAATATACTAGGTAACAGAGTAGATGACTGCCGTCAAATTCCTAATCTAATTCATACGTTTTATTGTTTGTACCTTTATCAAATGTTGCTGCCACCTTTCCTATATAGGTGGTGATTAGTGTTATAGATGTCAAAGTAGACAGCAGACATACATCATAAAGTTGTACAACTGTTTCTGATATTATTGCCACTCCTGTCCTCCCTCTACCTCTAACAGTGTGCAGAAACATATTGGGCCACTTCAAGATCACAGAGTAGAGAACCTGCATCCAATAAATACTCACATCTTAACTAAGCAACAAGGAAACACACTCCACATACAATCTACCCAATGGAGCTCTGCTATAACTCCAACTCAAAGAATTGAGAGGAAAAAAATTCCAAACTAACAAGAAGGACCCAAGGAAGAATAACCAGAGAGAGACCTCAGGTCCCCAAATTGGCATCTACTCAAATATCAAAAAGAAAAGTCCCAGAACAAATAAGAAAATTACACACAAAAGGACATGCATAAAAAAAGAGGTAGGAGACTTCATCTCAATGTACAAGTCCAAGATATCTGAAAACATTAGGAGACAGGCAAACAAATATTCTCCAAAATTCAAAATTCTACAACAAAGGATTCCACTGATAGTTATAGGGATAAAATCCCAGAGAAACTACTTATTAAAAGGTTCAATGAACTTAAAAATGTAAGAAGGGAATTGAGAGAGTTATTAGAGGGGATGAAACACCACTTTAATAAGAAATAAAAATACTAAAAAGTAACCAAGCAGAATTCCTACAAATGAGCTCACAATCATTCAAATTAAAAATTCAACTGAATACAACACCAATAGATTAGATTGAGTAGAAAATTGAATTTTATCCTTTTTAAGACAGAAATTCACAGGGTATATAATGTTTTGTATGCAAAATGTAATAAAGGGAAAATATTTATAGAGAATGAACAGAATATACAAGAATTCTGGGATAATATTAAAATACCAAATCTGAGATTCATTGGGATAATAGAAATATGGAGATGCAAGCTAAAGGCATAAAGACATTTTTTGATAAGAAAGTTACTGACAACATTTCCTATGTTGGAAATGAGACTGATAACCACATACCAAATACTTACATGACCCCAAATAATCCTATTCAAATGAGAAGATTCTCAGGAAATAATCAAAATGCCTAACATAGAAAATAAGAAAAAAATATTTAAAGCTGAAATAGAGAAACATCAGGTCACATTTTGAGGCAAACTAACAATTTTCACTTCTAATTTCTCAGTGTAGACCCTAAAATCCAGGAGGATCTTGAATGAGATATTCCAAGACCTAAAAGTAAATAACTACAGTCATGGTTACTATACCCAACAAAGCTAACTTTAAAATTCAAGGGGGAAATAAACTTTTCAATGTGAAGAATAAACTAAAAGAATTAATGAACAACAAGCAAGCACTACAAATAATACTTAAAGATAAACTGCACACTGGGGGCCTAAAACACAATTACCAAAACTTCCAAGCAGAAAAAATTCAACAGAAGAATAACACTAAATGTGAACCAAGACATGATTATAGATAGCAAAAAAAAAGAAAGAAAGAAAGAAAAAAGAAAACATGTATCCATACTGCTGCAGAATATTAATGTTCTCAACTTTTTTATTCAAAGATACAAATTAAAAGAATTGATCAAAAACATGACCCAATTATCTATTTTTTTTTTACAAAAAAACACCTCTAATAGGCAAAAATCACAAGCTGCTACAAAAAGATGGAAAAGAAATATTTCATGCATATGGATCCTGCAAAGAAGTAGGAGTAGATATTCTCATATCTGTGAAAGCAAAATTCAAGCATAAATTAATAAGAGACAAAGAAGACCACTACAATCTGCTAAAAGAACAATTGAACAGGAAGGTTTAATGATAATAAACACTTATGCCCCAAACATCAATGCACCAAATTACATAAAATAATCAAAGAAACAAACTCATTGACATTAAATTCCAAAGAGACACCCCACACAATAACAGTAGGTGATCGAAACACACCCTTACCACCAACACACAGGTCATTAAAAAAAAATTAGTATCTCCAACCTAAATAAAAGTATGGATCAAACAGAATTAATTTGGATGAAACTAGGAATGAACAGTAAGAAAAATAACCAAAACCACATAAATACATGGAGATTGAACAATACTCTCTTAAATGAAGAATGGATGAAAGAAGAAATGAGATTAGATATAAAAAATCTTAGAAACTAATGAGAATATAAATATAAATATCAAAATATCTGGAAAAGTATTAAACCATGAAAAATTATAGTATGGAGAGTGCCTACATTAAAAAATAGAGTTCCCAAATAAATACACTTCTGGTTCACCAAAAGCCCTTACAGAAAAAAGAGCAAACTCACTCCAAAATCAGCCGAAGAAAGGAAATAATTAAGATCAAGTTCCAAATCAAAACAATTGAGAATAAGAAAACAATATACAGGATCAATTAAATTAAGTGATAGTTCTTTAAAAAGTTAAATAAAATTGACAAATCCTTAGCCAAAATAATCAAAAGAAAGAGGGAAAAGATCCAGATCAACAACATCAGAGATGAAAAAGGAGATTATCACCACACACCCTCTGAAATCCATTATTATCAGAACCTATTTTGAAAGTTTATACTCCAATAAATTGGAAAATCATGACGACACTGAGAAATTTTTAGACACATATGACTTGTGCAAATTAAATAAGGTAAACATATAAGTGCTAAAGTGACCAATATCAAGTAATAAAATTGAAGCAGGAATTAAAACATTCCCCAAAATAAAGCCCAGAATCAGGTGGATTCTCAGCTGAATTCTCAATCAGAATTTTACAGAAGAACTTTCACCATGTTTCTCAAATTATTCTACTAAATTGAAAGGGAGGGAACACTCCAAAATATTTTTATGAAGCCTGAATAACCCTGATACCCAAAATAGACAAAGACTTATCAGGGAAAGACAAACATAGGCCAATATCCCTGATAAACAGATTCAAAAAAATCTTAATAAAATATTATTGAACTGCAATGAAAAACAATAGAATCATATCATCATCTCCATAAATTTAGAAAAGGCCTTTGATACCCATTCGTGTTAAAAAAAAAAAAAAAAAAAAAAAACACTGGAGAAGTTAGTGATCAAAGGAACTTACCTCAACATTGTAAAAGTCTTTGATGAAAAGCTCAAAGCCAACATCATACTGAATGGAGAAAAACTAAAGGCATATCCTTTAAAATCAGGAACAAGACAATGCTGTCCAGTCTCACCAATTCTATTCCATATAATCCTCAAATTATTAGTGAGGATGATCAGGCAAGTAAAGGAAATCAAAGGGATACAAATGAAAAAAGAAGAATTCAAACTATTTCTATTTAAAAATGGCACAAAACTCTATCTAAAATACCACCCTTTCCACAAAAAATTAAAAATTCCACCAGAAAACTTCTACAGCTCATAAATGAGTTCAGCAAAGTAACAAGAGACAAAAACAACATCAGTAGCTTTTCTGTGCTCCAACAGTGATTCAGCCCAGGAAGAAATAAAAGCATCCCATTCACAATGAACTCAATAAATAAATAAATAAATAATAAATAAACAAACAAACCTTAGAAATTAATCTAACCAAGGAGGTAAAAGAGCTCTACAATGAAAATTATAGAACAATAAGAAATGAAATTGAAGAAGACCTTAGACAATTGAATGATATCATTAAAATGGCCATACTGCCAAAAGCAGTATACAGATTCCATGCATTCCCCATCAAAATACCAATGGCATTCTTTACACACAGAAGTTTTAAAAAATTCTTAAATTAATTTGGAAGAACAAGAGAACCAGAGTAGGGAAAGCAATACTAAGCAAGAAAAATTAACCAGGAGACATCACAACAGCTCATCTGAAATTTACTACAAAGAAGTAGTAACAAGAAGAGCATGGTATTGACATCAAAATAAACATGAAGACCAATAAAAAGAATGAGTAACACATACAAAAATCCACATGCCTGTAGCCATCTGATACTTAACAAAGGTGCCAGAAATATATTTTGGAGAAAAGACAGCATTTTGTTTATTTATTTTTTTCTGGGAAAACTGCATGGCTATATGTAGAAAGATGAAAGTAGACCCCTATCTCTCATACAAAACTCAAATAAAAATGAATCAAAAATCTAGAAATTAGATGCAAGACCAAGGAATTAGATACAAAAACTTTGCGAAGAAAACATGGAGTCAATACTCCTTTGTGAGAGTAACTCTCGGTTTGCAGCTAGCAGCTCAGAGTGCTTGGAAAACCTATGATTTTACAAGCCTGACAGGAACACCTGCAGGGTGGGGCACTCTGCTCTTGTGAGCCTTCTGAAAAACCACATCTTCAGTGATTGAGATCAGCATTGCCAGGGAACCTAGAGACAGGGCTTCAGGGCATGATTCCCCCAACTCATAAGGCCCCTTTTCATAGGGACAATGATCCTTCCAGTCTGCCTTCCACTGCGTAGCAATATTTAGAGCTTCCTCATAGTGTGGTTACATTAATCATAAGATGATTGGCTTCTAGATGTTATATAACCTGTTTGCTTCTATATGATTGGAGAATGCACCCTATATCAATTGTAATCACTTCCACATTAAAGGAGCTTGCTGGAGGTTGGCTGAGATCTGCCAACTGCCTGCTCTCAGCAGCTTCTAATATCTGTGTTTTGACTCCAAATCCCTCACACCTGCCATGACTGAGGAGTGACCGATAGCAACACTCCTTCATACATGTGCTGCAACTACCTTAATAAAACCCCAAAATGTCAAGAAATAAAAGCAAGAATCGAAAATGGAATGCGATAAATCTAAAAATGCTTGAGCACATCATAGACAACAATTAAGATTGTGAAGAGAGATTTTACAGAATGGGAGAAAATATTTTAAAGCTATTCCTCTCATTGGAGTTTAATATGCAGAATATATAAAGAACTTAAGAAACCTTACATCAAAAAAAAAAAGTAACCCAATCAATAAATGCACAAAGGAACTAATCAGAGTCTTCTCAAAATAAGAAAGACAAATGGCCAATAAATATATGAAAATGTTCAACACATCCAGCAATCAGAGAAATACAAATCAAAACAACACTAAGATTTCATCTTAGTCCATTCAGAATGACAATGATCAAGAATATAAACAATGATAAGTGCTGGTGAGGTTTTCAGGAAAAGGGACACTTGTACATTGTTTGTGGGACTGTTGACTAGTAAAGCCACTGTGGAGAGCAGTACGGAGATTCCTTAAAAATCTAAAGATGGGAAATATGGCCATCTTGACAATATTAATTCTGCCTATTCAAGAGCTTGGGAGATCTTTCCATCTTCTAAGGTCTTCTTCTATTTTTTCATTAGTGTTCTATAGTTTTTATTGTAGACATCTTTCACCTTTTTTATTCAATTGATTTCCAAGTATTTTATTCTATTTTAGGCTATTATGAATGGGATAGTTTTTCTAATTTCTCTTTCAGAGGATTCATCACTGATATATAGAAATGCATTTGTTTTATGGGAATTGATTTTACATCTTGCTACTTTGATGAATTCATTTATTAATTCTAGAAATTTTCTGGTGGAGTTTTTTGGATCCTCTAAGTATAGAATCATGTTGTTGGCAAATGAAAAGCAATCACGAAATTTATTTGGAAAAATAAGACACCCAGAATAGCCAAAGCTATTCTTAGCAAGAGTGAAGCAGGAAGCATCACAACACCAGACCTTAAACTGTACTAGAAAGCCATAGTAAAAAAATGGCATGGTATTGACACCAAAATAGACTTGTAGATCAATGGTATAGAATAGAAGACACAAAGAAAAAGCCATATAAACACAATTATCTCATACTAGACAAAGGTGTTAAATACATACACTGGACAAAAGATAGCCTCTTCAACATATGGGTGCTGGGAAAACTAAAAATCCATATGCAGCAAAATGAAACTAAACCCCTATCTCTCACCATACCTAAAACTCAACTCAAAGTGGATCAAGTACCTGGGAATTAGACTAGAGACCTTTGCCTAATTGAGGAAAAAGCAAGACCAAATCTTCATCATGTTGGATTAGGCCCTGGCTTCCTTAACAAGACAAAATTCAAATTTGATTATTAGCTAGTACAGATATAAAAATGTGTACTGATAAGATTATGTTCATAAATAGCACCAAAACATATTTCAGATTTTAGTAATTGTTACAGTCTGTAAACAAGTCAAGATGGCGCCTGGCATTTTGCCAGAGGGAGTGGTTTGTGAAGTAATGCCAAGGAGCCATTAAGTGTGGAGATTCCTTATTGGTTGACTACTGTATCTAGTTTATGTTAATTAAGATAAGCTGTATGGAATATATATATATATATATATACCCCTCCTGTCCTACAATAAAGGGCTCCTACTCCTGCGTATCAATCTACACAAGTTGCTCGTCACCCCCTGGTTATTTTGCTGCAGCTGGACTGTGGCAAGTAATACTGTTGCAGAAGATCCCTGATGATTTTTACTTTATAAATCTAAATTTCTTAACACTATGTATTTAATAAGATTCTTGTGTAACTTGTATTTTCTTTTAAAATGTTTGTGGGCTTTGTTTGTATGTTTAAGTTTATGATCCAAAGGAAATTATTTTTTTATGCTTAGTAATAGTGAAAGTGAACTCTTGCATTGACATTTTGCCTAAATTTTAACTTAAAAAAGAAATTGCATGTTTTATTTTTTCAGTAATATATAAGAAGATATTTTCTTTTTGAATATTTTCTAATCTTTTTTTTTTTACCTCTATTGTATAGATAGTGATTTTACTTAAGAAAAATAGTGCTAGGAAAAGCATAGCATTTATGTAATATAAAATTTATATCATTCTACAGGTTTTGTATTTGAAGGTAGGAAGTTCATTACAAGATACTGTTTACAGTTGATTTTGTCAATCTTTATATACTACAGGATAATGTTGTTAATGAGGCTTTTGCATCAATACTACAGAGTGCTGTCTCTTTTATCAGGCTCTAACTACTCAGCAATTGTTAAGGTATTTTTAAATTTTAAAGTTTTTATATGAATATCCCTTAGTATAGTGGTTAAAACAACAACTTTATAATCACCAGACATGATTTCAAGTCCCAGCTCTGTCATTTACAATCTGTAATAACTTTGGCAACTGCTTTAATTATTTTAATCCTCATTCATGGAATTGCTCACAAAGTGTACAACAGGTAGATTGAGTGCAAATGAGAGTAGAATTTAATTAAATGTCGTATTGACTTTACATATTTATCTTACTCTCTGGCCTCATTAGTTGAAAAACCTGAAGTCATTGAGAATGTTTATAGACTACATTTCCATAAAATTATTGATACAATTATATCAGTATTATACAAACAATGTCCTACATATTTTTCATTCAATTTTAATTACATTTATCACTCTCTGATATTTCATCAGGCCAATCTTTAGTCACATAAACCTCTCACTTTCTTGATATAAGTATAAAAGTTACACATATAATTTTTCTATAGTTTTGGAGGAGTTACAATTTTTAATTGCCCCTTTATTTTATTTTTCTTTGAATAATCATAGAAATAAATGTCCTAATGACATTTTCTCTTGGGAAGAATTGTATACAATTTTTGGTGTTTGTGAATTCTCTAAAGACAGGTAAGGAAAACCAATCAACTTGATTCAATTAGAAGTCATATGATTCAAAGCTCCAAGGCAAAAAAAAAAAAAAGTGAAATGTGAACAATGGCAGGAATCCCGAATGATTTGCAAAATATTTCCTAATTATTTGGGTAGACTTTTTAAAAAATTAAAGCAATTTTTCAGAACTTTGTAAAATCAGAACATATTAATTATACTACTGTAAGCAAAGTGTGTGCATGAATCTAAGCTATCACTCTTTCTCTTTCAGAATCAAAAATATTTAGTTTTAGGAGAACATATTGAATTCAAAAAATTTTGAAGAATACATAATGAATCTCTTAATAAAAAGATATAGTGTAATTTATGGTTTTCAGGGAACGGGAGAGTAGATCCAGTAATTGTGAATATCTAACAGTAATGTCTAAATATACTGTTAAAATGTATGAGTTCAGAACTTACATTCTAAGTGTCTTTAAACAACAGTATATGGTGAATAGTTTGTCAGACTCTTAACTATACAGGAAAGCAACATTAACAAGTGTAGTGGATAATGAATTAACAAATTAACACAAGTAGTTAATTTTATTAAACTGTTGTTTATTGATTTGCCTTAAATATTTGTACTTTGGAGAAAGCAATTTAGTTACTTGAGCTAAAAAATACCAAGATAATTAACTGTACTCTCTAATAAGTCTAACATTGCTCGTTGTTTTCAGTTTAATTTCACCAATTATACATTTGGTTAAGTAAATTACTAGTCATTTAGTTAAAAGACACATTATGTGATGCTTTTAATTGGGTAATTAATAAATGGTTGCTTTTGTTGGGATAGCAAATTTGAAAACTTTTGACAACTAAATGGTAAAGAAAATGTAAAAAGAAGTTATATATTTTTATTCAGAGATCTGAAATTAAATAGCAAGGCCCTTGGGGTTACAAACTTTCATTTTTCTTTCATACTCTCCAAGATTGTTATTTCTATGTGTAAATATTCTCATAGAATGGTAAATGACTAAAAGTAAGGAAGATGCTAAGAAGTAAAGAATAAAGAGTTAGTGCCTAGATTAACATTTATACATATGAATTTACATCTAAAACTTTACAGTCTTATAAAAAATATCACATTTTAGTTAATTAACACTTAGATATGCTTACTAATTTTGACCACCATAGAAAGGGTGGATTCTTTTAAATAAGTGGAAGAGTTAAAATAAATGGGTTCTGCACAATTCATCACACTTTCACAATAATATGGTCATATAATATGTGATGTATTAATTTATACTTTCAAGGGAAAAGCAACTCATTTGTCTGCCAAATAGCACTCTGAGCTATAGGATCACCATCTAATATTCCTCCTTCATTTCATATGGAATTGTCAACATTTTGTAAATAAACATATATTAAAAAAATCAATTGCAGCTGGGCACATTAGCACATGGCTATAATCCCAGCATCTGGGGAGGCTGAGGCAGGAGAATTGCAAGTTCAAAGTCAGACTCAGCAATGTCGAGACACTAAACAAGTCAGTGAGACCCTTTCACTAAATACAGTTAAAAAAAAAATACAATTTGTGGCTCAAATTGTTGAGTGCCCCTGAATTCAATCCCCAGTAACAAGCAAACAAAAATCAAACATAGTAAAATAAGCAAGAATTAATGAAACTGCCATATCCTTAAAGGAATTCAAACAGATATGTGGAAAAAAAAAAGAAAAAAAAACCCAAAAAACAATAACAACTCAATGACACTGATAAACAGAGAAATGCAAATCAAAACCACATTAATGTGTTGCTTCACACTGTCATTGGCCATTGCTAGAGAATAGAAGATGTGTTGGTGATGATGTGGAGAATTAGAATCTATGCATAACTGTTGGAGGGAATGCAAAACAGAGAGCTTCTATGAAAATAGTATGAAGATCCTCCCAAATTTAAAAATAAAGTTATCATATGATCCAACAATCCTCTGTGGCTATTAATGCAAATGATTTGAATTCAGGATTCCAAAGAGATATCAGCACTCCTACATTTACTGGCATTACTCATAATAGCGAAACTGTGGAAATCCCTTAAAATCCACAACAGATGAATGGATAAAGAATATATATATATATATATATATATATATATATATATATATATATATATATACACACACATATATACTTACATACATACATACATACATACAGGGGAACACTATTCAGTCTTTAAAAGAAGCAATTCTGGAATATTCACATTATGAATTAACTTTATGGATTTGATAATAAATGAAAGAAGTCATTCACAGAAAATCAAATGCTGCATATAATATGCCTATTTGTGTTGGATACACAAAATTTTTAAATTCATAAAATCAAATAGTGTAAGGCTGTTGCCATGGACTGAAGAGACCAAAAAACAAGGTGTTATTAGTGAAAGGACATAGGTTTGAACAAAGCAAGATGAATAAACTCACTGTACTTATAGATAAAAAATATTTTATTGTAACTTATAAGTTTGTTTAGAGGGTAGACCTTATGTTAAATGTTCTTACCACAATATGATCAAACTAAATTAAAAAAAATTTTTTTTATTTAATTTTCCTTTCCCACCTATCTTACCTCCCCCTCAATTCCCTTTACTCTACTGTTCTCCCTTTTATTTTTATTGGATCCCCTTAAAAAAAGAAATTCTCTTTTCTCCCTACCTTCCACACATGAAACAAAATATTCAACCCTTGAGTTTTTGAGTCTGGGTTATTTCACTTAATATAATGTTTTATGGTTCCATCCATTTATCAGAAAATGACATAATACTATATTTTATGATTAAGCTTCATTTAAGTATAAATAATTGCATTGCACTTCCTTTTATAACATATTCCTCAAAATAAGACTAATAAGGATCAAAAAGTAACTTTTATGTAGCTAATTACATTTTATTAAAAACATGTAGTATTAAAGAAGAAACTGATTTTTTTTTTTACTTTTTATAAAACATAGTAAAATATTTGAATTTATCATAGTAATTCTTTATGTCTTATGCCCTTAGATTCTCACTGGTTTATGTGACTGAAATAAATGATAATATAATTAGATCATTATTGAAAGGTTGAATGATATGCCTTCAATTAGAGGGTCACAAGAAAAATTATAAAGACTGAGAAAAATTAACATAAGAATAGTTCATTTTAAAACTAGAATATCTAATGATAATATACATCTTTTCAGATAAATTTCATCAAAAGCCTAGAATCCAATTTTTCCCCTAGTGTCATTAAGAATTATTGTAAGCATATTTCAGCTGTCATTGTATTTGTATTGAAATACAATTTTATAATACATTTTAACTGATCTTAAGCTGTTCATTTTAATTCATTATTTTACATATGCTCTGTGTTCAGTGTGAAATTGTGAATTTAAGCTTGAATAAAGAAACAAATACTAAATTCCACTAAATATACAATATTATATTAATAAAACTAATCATATTTTCAGAGAACTGAATTATTTTTTAAGGTTCTGGTATATTTCTCATTATTTTACAAGCATCTATATAGGGTTTTTTGGAGATATAGTAGGATTTCACAACATGCATAGTATTAAAATCCCACAGGAACATTCATATGCATGTGTTGACCATTTCATTAAAAATGGTAATCTAAAAAAAAGTATGTTAAGAGAGCTTTAGAACATACAGGGATATGTAACCCTCATGCACTGATGATGGAAGTGTATACTTGAAACCATTCTGAAGAACAGTCTGACAAATTGTTGAATTAATAGAAAATTGAATTCATAGAGAGCTATGAATGGCCTACCAGTATCACATCTGCTTATATGTTTTAGAGAAGCACTAATATTGTTCATGAGGAACAACACATGAGGTTAATCACAAAATTGACTACATTAACAAATAGAAAAAAAAATCCTTTCTGTTTTGTATATACTTAATCATTAATTACCCCCAAAGCAAGATTCTAACAACAACATTTGTTGCCTTTTGTAAACCAACATGCACATTTTTATGCAGACAACAAATACCCTTAATCTTGTATTAAAAGAAAAAAGTAGTCAATAAAGCAGAAATTATTGTTGTTCCTATTTACAATTTGCTCAAATTCTACTAATGTCATCATGTATTTTCCACAAGAAGATTGTATGTACGTCCTTATAAAATAAACATATGTTAGATAATTTTTCTTGTTCAGGTAGCATGCCACCTCAGGGAATAATGATGTAAAAATAACTTTTCCCACAAAATAGAATTCTGTAACTCTTGAAAAATGCCATCAATGCTTTAAACAAAAATTCTTTCCAATTTGTTTCAGTTTTATAGTGAGAAATAGACATACTGAATGAAAAATGAAGTATGATATGTGTTACAAAACTGTGGGTGCAGGCAAATTAATTTATTAATCTGAAAAAGTTTTTCATAGTGTTTTTAATAATAATAAGTATAAAATAGCTAATTAAATTGATGTTGACCTAAATAAAAACAATTGCTTGCTAAGTCTGAGAATTGCAAGTAAAAGACTTCTATTCCATTAGAATGACATATTCACTATTTATCTGATTATTTTACTGAAATTTAGATACATCTATATATCTATAAATCAGTTTGGTTGTCATCCATATATGAAAACTCTGAAATAATCCCTATGGAGTAACTTTTCAGATATCATTTTTCTTGTAGTATCTGTATTTCTGCAGGATATTGAGTAACACTCCACATTCCTTCAATTCTGGGACCTTGTTCTCAGGCCAGGGCTGTAAAATCTGTGAAGGTGGTGTGGTTTGAGAAGAAGAGTTTGCATGACTTACTGAATACACAATCTTGAGTTTCTCTATTCTTTATCACTTTATTATAAAGATTTTTTTAATTGAGTTATAATTTAACAATTCTAACAACTAAATCTTATGAAATAACATTTTAAGAGAATTATATTCTCAATTCATTTAAATTGAAGTATGACTCAGTCATAAATGGTTCACCTCTGCAAAAAACTTTTATGATGGTTATATTTTTAACTGAAAATATAATTTATTATGTTATTCAATGTGTTGTGTTTCTCAAGGAAATTTAGGTCATGGTAGTCTTGATATACTAAGTAGTTTCTGTATCTATTATACTAAAGCTATATGAATGATGTTTTTTTCTTTGTTCTCCTTTTGCCTTGTTTTAAATATAAAATATGTTTTGGTCTCATTTTCTATTATTTTTCTATGCACCACCATGCCATTATATTATTCAATGTGTCATCTACAGTCATCAAGGAGATTTAGATCAGAATATACTCATTTTTTTATTTTTATTTTTGCAGAACCAGGGATTGAACCCAGGGAATTGAACAAGGTCCCCAAATTGAAGGAATGTAAAGTGTTATTCAATATCTTAAAGGACTATACACACTACAATAATTTTCATATATGGGTGATAAATAAAACTGTTTATGGATACATAGATGTGTCTAAATTTCAGTAAAATAATATTATAAATAGATTAATGTTGAGAGAGTTTTCACTAATTTTGTCCTGGCTGGATTTGAATGTGCCTCTATCTACTGAATCACTGGGATTACAGGCATGCACCATGGTGACCAGCTATTTCTTTTTTGTCTTTAAAGATAATCAGATTTATGCAGTTATCTCTAGTCTTACTTTTTCCCATTTTAAATCTCAGATGTAAATATATCCTTATTTGATATAGCTTTTCTAAATAGATATTTCAAATATTTTATTATAAACTATTTAAGTGTATAATGTTTATAAACATGTACACAAATGATTAATTTTAAAGTGTTACTGTGTGATACATAAACTCAACTCTCATTCATTTTAGAAAAATACTTTGTAAACAGTGTAGACCATTTATATCATCCCTCTTTAATGATATTCTTTCCAACAGAAGGAAGCACTTACCTGAAGTATACATGTCCCACTGCAAAACACGTAGCTATACTTCTCTTTTTGTGGGCTGTGTGTGTAACCATGAAACTGGTTGAATCTTATTTTCACATTCTATGTTAATATCTAGATTTATCAATTTATTTTTAGATTTAGACATTTAAATGGAAAATTGTCATATTTGCAATATGATTGTCATTATCTGCTGGGAGCCATCAGCCAAATAGGTATGACAATTTCCTTGCCAGCGTACCCCCATGTTTCTTTAGTAGAAGGACTTATGGAAATAGGACATTTTGCAGGACATTGCATGTAAGGTGACCTTGCTCAAGGACCAGGGCAGATCCGTGTTTAGAGTGTTCCCCCTTTAGAATAGGGTGGTTTAGCATAAAAGGAGATTAGGGTGTTCCCCCTTTAGAATAGGGCGTATCCTGCTGCTGAGTTCCTCTTGAGTTCTTAGGGTCAGACAGTATATTTTGGAAGACAGAAGCCCAGGAGTAGTGGATTTGGGCAGAGTGTGGATTTGGGCAGAGAATGTGGATTCCCCCAGAACGTGTTTGTAGATGGCTGGTGTGAGTTTGGGAATAAAGAATTGCTGTTTGAATCTACAAGCTGTGTGGAGGCTCGTGATTTGTGCCCAGCCAGAGACTGCGGCAATTATCTGTAAATACACAGCCATGTCTATTATGATGTTTACTATTTAAAATATGTTGCAATTTTTCTCAAAGATATTATATATCTTTCTTTAGGATTATTCCTACAAAATTAATGGAATTGCTACGGGTATACTACATGTATGTGTATGTGTGTGTGTTTGTGTGTATATATTATCTATACATAATAGTAAATATATATGTGTGTGTGTGTGTATAGACATACACACACACACACACATATATTTTCCCATTGTATTTTTAAATGCTTTGGTTTGTTGTCATGCATAGGAACACTGAAAACATACTAGCTATATACAGTTTCCACACAGATGAAATTTTACTGGGCTAAATTTCAAGCATAAAAGCAACAAAGCCTTCAGCTGTTCTCCCAATTACTCACTACACTGAAAGAATTATGCTTAGGCCAATCATATAAAGACATACCATGAAGAATATTACAGAAAGGTACATAAAACTTTCACAGAAAGATACATAAAACTTTCATTAAGAATATTGTATTTTAGGAAGGAACAGTCTGAAAGTTCAACTGCTGGTAACAGATTATGCCTAAATGAAACAATTCAAAATTGAAGAGGTTTTTTTTTTTTTTTTTTTTTTTTTAAGTAAAGTACCAAATGGAGCAGAAAAGAATCATGCTATATTTTGGAAGTGAAATACCCTCAAAGGCTCATGTATTAAATGCTAGGTCTCTAGCTGTTGTCAATATTGGGATGTGGTGCAAGCTTTCAGAAGCAGAATTTTTTTAGTTGCAATAGAAGTTTTGAAGAGTCTATTTTGTTTGCATCTCATTGCCCCCCTCCACCTCCTTCCAGGCCACCATGAAGTGAGTAACTCTGTTCCACCACACTCCTCACCATGATGTTCTGTCTCATCAAAGATCCAAAGCTACAGTGTCAAATGACTATGGAGTGAAACTGCTAAAATCATAAGCCAAAATAAATCATTACTTCCTTGGATTATTAATCTCAAATATCTTTTCATAGCAATAAAAAACTAAAACATGTACCTCATGAAGAATAGAATCAATATCACATCATCCTTATGTGAATTATGATTGTTTATCTGTTCCTTCCATAAATATTTGTCTTCATTCTGGTTTGAAAGGATACACAAGAATGACAGAAAATTATAAAACATAGTATAAAATTACCCCATTGTAGGTAGAATGTAAAATTACATAGCTGTTTGAAGAGCATTTAACGTTTAACAACAAAATTTCTGTTTTAGAGAAAATTCATCTTTTTAAAAATCCCATGAAGACTCTGGTAGTCTGAACCTGGCATTGATTTAATGGAGATTTATTCATTTTCTTGAGGTTTATTTTATCCTTTTGATACATCCAAATACTTCGGAAGTTTCTGGCCACATCCCTATTTAACCCCAGGTGCCAGCAAGAATCTTAGCACATTTCTGTGTGTATAGGGTCAGATGACTAGGAAGGATCAATGATCAATTTCCCATAATTATAAGCTTATGGCGGGCTCCAGCTGTATTATTAAGCATTTGTCACTTTTATTGATAACAAAAAACAGCTTTTATATCATTGAACATTTTTCTGTTGCTTGTCCCTATTTATAATTCCTAATTTTAATTTTTGATATAATTCTTTAAAAATATTTAATCTGTCATTTTATATCATCAAGCTTTTTAAATTTATGTGTCTATGATTTTCAGCTGAAAAATACATAATGTGCACATAGATTATTTTAATTTTTCCTTTTCAGTTCCTGTACCCTATTGCTTTCTTTTGTCTAATAGAGGGGCTTGCCTCACCAAGGCCCTGTTAAGCACTAATGGAGACAATACCTGTCCTCACAGTGTTTCTGACTCTATCGAATACAACAAAGCTGCACAGAACTAACCTAAAGGGACTTCACTGGTCAATCTGGGATGATTAGATTATCAAAATATTATATTTTCGCCACAGTCTGGTTGGGTACAATTCAGGAGCCACTTGTCAAAAGAAACAAACTTTATTTTTAGAACACACACACACACACACACACACACACACACCACCACACAGCTCTTCAGGAAAACCCTCAGAGCACAACTGCCACCACTGGCTTCCCACAGCTTCTCCCCCTCCCCCACTCCTCCTGCTCTTGAGGCCCATTGGCTGGGTCATGTGGGCGGAGTCAAAAAAATTCCCCCAATGAGCAGCTTCATGGTCTGAAAGGGCGGGGAAACAACCCAATGAACATCACCGCAGAGGAGCCAATCAGTTGGCAGCTAGAAGTTTGCTGGGGCCGCTGTGAGCCAATCATCAGCTGGCAGCTGGAAGTTTGCTGGCAGCTGGAAGTTTGCTGGGGCCCCTTCGGCTGGGGCCACTATGAGCCAATCATCAGCTGGCAGCTGGTGCTGGCAGGTGGAAGTTTGCTGGGGCCCCTTGGGCTGTGGCTCTCAACATATTTTCATGAATTATAGTCATAATGAAAAAGAATCTAGAAGTATATTACGACCCCCCAAAATATGTAGAGAGAGAGCAGATAGAAGAAATTTCTAAATGTCTTTTAATTTTTTTCTATGACCCCACTGTATTGACTTAATGCATGTGATTTTTTCATTAGTCTAGAGTTCAGATTATTGCAAGTGCTCTCAGTTCCACTTACTGGTACACAAGTTTATTTCTTTTTGCGTGTCATTTTTAAAATTCTAACCAACATGATCTTTGTTGCCATGCTGAAGTTTCTTTTTCAAACAAACCAAAAAACTTTCTGCTTCTGTAAACTTGCCTATTTTTTTCTTCTAAGTACTATACTACTGAAAAGGAGAATATTCCGCTCTTTCAGAGTTTGGGTGCCTTTGTTAAATGGCAGTAATGTCACTGCCATGGGCAGTGAGGAATTCTCCTGTTGCTAGGTTGTGAAACTAGGAAGGAAACATGAGGAGACCTATAAAAGAGAAAGGTGATAGTTTTCCATTCTCCCTCTTTTGAACTTTGGGATTCTCTTTCTGTTCCTCAAGCCAGATCTCACAACTGTCTTTGAGCGCTTTCTCTCAGTACCCTTGTGCTCTCTTTAGACTTCACTCAAATTTCTCCCATACCTACTTTTCTGGTTTTATAGTTTACTTCAATGGGAAAGAGGGTGAAAATTCTCATTTATTTTTATGTTGGATTGGAATCAATTTTGTACGCTGTGATTAACATGTTTAGATCTGATTCCTGTTAAATTCCATTGGGAAATGTTGTTATTTTCATTTGTGTAGTCATTCAGCCTGGCTAGGTTCACAATACATGTTCTGTTAGGTTGTCTGTAGCAATGATTTTAATGTTATTAATATTACAGTCTTTGCAGTGACCATCTGAGAGTGACCCTCTTTGCCTTACTCAATACCTGACTTGAGACTCAGCAGTGATACTAACACAATTCAATTCTCAAAGCTTTGTTATGCTCCTTGATCACTTCTGCACATGTACAGCAAAGCCAACCTCCCAGTCCATTCATACACCAAGAATTTTTTCACATTCTTCTTCTTACGTAAGGAATCTTTTTTCCCAGCTGCTATGTCCAAAAAGATTGATTTCTCTTGGAGGTTTCAGTTTTAGTATCCCACACTGTCAAACCATTCCACATGACTGAGGCTATCTTTAGAGTCAAGCAGTGAGAGAAATGAGAGGTTAGTCAATTAACAGGAATTTTCTCTCATACTTACTATAGCTACGAACCTTTACTGGATCTATCTATCCAAAGGGACAGATTTTTTCCCCTCTAATGGCATTTGTTGACACAATGCTGATAGCAGTGAAGATCTGAAACTCAAACTGATTTCAGAAGAGAACAAAAGTATAAATAACAGTAGTAAGAAACCATATATACTTGATTACTAGGGGATTCTTTCCAGAAAGTTTGGCCCTACTTGGAGTTTTTACTGACTTTTCCTATTTAGTAATTATGGATATGTGTCACCTTTGAGTCATAGCTGAAAAAAAATGAGCAAAAGGGTACTGAAAAAAAATATTACCTCCCTCATTGTATAGATCTTTCTTTGAATTTTACCTTTCCTTGCCAATATCCCTATGATTGACATTTCAGAGCTCAAGCAGTGTGTGTGTGTGTGTGTGTGTGTGTGTGTGTGTGTGTGTGTGACACAGAGAGTTTTTATTGTGGTCAAAGGATTTGTTATAATCAGAGGGAAAGACTACATAGATACTAATCTATATTATTCAGAATACAATCAGCTCCATAGAGAACTTTTTAGGTTTTTTAAAAATATTTTTACTAGTGCATCATAGTTATCCATATGGAGAAGTTCATTTTGACTACATAAACCGAGTAAACATAGTATGATTAACTTCTTGTTAGTCCCTCATACTTCCACTTTCCCTACAATCTTCCCTGTCCCTATTTCCCACTCTTTATTCTATTAATCCTTCTATTTCTTTATTATTTTAATAATTGATGCTTTATAGATGTCTATAAAGGTAGAATTTATTTGGGTATATACAGAGATGCCAAAAATATTCATTGAAGAAAAGATAGCTTTTTAAACAAATGATACTAGAAAAACTGAAAGTCCATATTTAGAAGAAAGGAACTAGATTCTTCTCTCTCACTATGCCCCAAAATCAAGTCAAAGGGGAACAAATTCCTAAGAATTGGACAAGAAATTTGGCAACTACTAGGAGAAAACATAGAATCAATCTTCCAACATGTTGACTCAGGCACCAACTTCCTTAATATTACCTTATAGTTTTTATTAAACTTTGCATTAACTGCCTTTGTTAATTTCACAGTAAAACTTTATTCTGTTAGTTTTTGTTTAATTACTTTAGGCACTGCTTATTTTCTAGGGTAAGAGTTAATGTCTCCTTTTTATGACTTTTCCAAAAGATCCTATACAACTATATTCTGTTATAAGATATACTATAAATGTAAGGAAAACTATTGAAAGCTAAAAATAATATGAAAAAAGATATATCTCCTAATAGAGAAGGTGTAGACTTAGGCAGGAAATATCATTATATATTAATAAAGAATGTGAAATTATAAAAGTGTAAATTCAAAAGAAAAAATATTTTTAAAAATAAAAACTAATGATAGATTAATTATTTATATGAAAAATGATTCACACATATTAGGGTTTAATGATACACACCTATAGTCTCACATATTTAGGAGGCTGAGGTGGGAGGATTACTTGAGCCTAGGAGATCAATATTAGTCTGGGCAACATAACAAACCCTGAATAAAAGTAGAAATAGAGAGGTGAGGCAGTAAGGATGGGAAGGAAGGTAGAATGAGGCAGACATTATTACCTATATACATGCATTATTATACTACTGGTGTGACTCATCAATATGTACATCTAGAGGAATGCAAAGTTATTCTCCATTTGTATACAATTTGTCAAAATTCATTATACTGTCATGTATAACAAATTAGAACAAATATAAAACAAAAGAGAAAAAAATAAAATGGCAAAAGAATTAAAAAATGTATACATATAGAGAGAGACAGGGGAAGAAAGAAACTTCACATAGTTGGAAATGTTACAACTATAAGTAATGAGGTACAATAAGTAGTTGATCCAGTAAGTCATTTTTGGTCTTATACCTTCCATGAGTTTAGGAAAAAATATAATGTTTTGTGCAAATCATAATATTATTATACAGACTAATTTTGCTGCCCTTAAAGTCTTCTCTCCTGTATGATTTAGCCCTTCTTGCCTCTCATCCCTTGCAAACACTGCTTTTTTTAAACATTTCTCTAATTCTGTCTTTTCCATGGTGTCATTTAGTTAGAATCACAAAGTATGCAGTTTTCTCCTATTGACTTCTTTCTCTTAGAAATATACATTACATTTCTTTTACATGATTCTGTGGTTTCATAGCTCATTTATTTTTAAGACTCACTAAAGAGTCTATTGTCTGCATTCACCATTCTTCATTTATTCTTTCACCTAATAAAAAATCAATTATTTTCAAGCTTTGGCAATTATTAATACGACTACTATAAATATCTACCTCAGAGCTCTTGTGTGGATTTACATTTTCGACTCTTTTGGGTAAATATCAAGAAGAACAATTGTTGGATCACATGGCAAATGGCTGTTTAGTTTTGCAAAAAATTGTCAAACTATCTTTTAAAGTGACTATATCATTTTAAATTCCTACCAACATGAATGAGTTTCTGTTGCCTTCTATCTTTGCCACCATTTGGTGTTATTGATGGTTGAAATACTGGACTTTGACCATTCTAAATGTGTATAGTGACATCCAATTATTTTAATTTGCATTTCCTGATGACATTAGATATGGGACAGTTTCATTTGTTTATTTTCTATGTGTACATCTACTTTCATGAGGTACTTTTTTAAAGTCTGGTGTATTACATAATTGGGTTGTTTACTTGCTTTGCAGTATTGAGACATGAGAGTTTGTGTATTTTGAATAACATTTCTTTATCAGATGTGTCTTTTGAAAGTACATATTCCTAGTATATGGCTTTTATTTTTATCCTCTCAACAATGTTTTTCACAGAGCAAATATTTTAAATTTTAATCATCTGAATTTTCATCACTTTTATTTCATTGATCATAACTTGGATGTCACATCTAAAAAACATCCCCAAAGACAAGGACATCTGTGTTTTCCTCTGTTATCTTTTTAGGAGTTCATGGTTTTGCATTCTTCATTTAAATGTGTGATCCATTTTGAGTTAACTTTTTTTTTGTTATTAGTTATTTTTCATATGGATATCAAATTCCTCCAGTGCTATTTGCTGGAACTCCTTTCTCCATTGTAATTTCTTTGCCCCTTTGTCAAAGATCAATTAACTATATTTATGTGAGCCTACAACTGGGTTCCTAATTCTGTTCCACACTTTCTGAATGCTAATAGATATACTCTGTCTTGAAGTACTGTCCATTCTCTGACTTTCTTCTTTTCTTTTATTATGTGTTGGCTTTTCTGAGTCTTTTGCTTGTAAATAGAAACTTCAGCATTAATTTGTTAAAATAACATGGTGTAATTTGACTATCATTTACATTTTTAAACAGAAGGAAGTACTAAATTTAGCCTTCATTGCTCTTATCACATTATCATTTTTTTTTTCTCAAAAGTTTTTCCTATCAACTCATAAGGTCATTCTCATCATTAGCAGTTATGTCCCATGATTGCTGTGTGCTTGGATTTTCACAGTAAGATGCTTAAGTTCATCTACATATTAATGGTGATATAAGATATATAAATTTATTCTATCAATTACACCTATATGTCATCTATATGATATTTTATCTTATGTTTTATTTTCACTTGTGCTTATTTTAGAATATTTTCTTAGATTTTTGACTTAAATTTCATGAATGCTGCTAAATTCTTCCAAAATTTTCAATGCTTTGCATAATCAAAAATTGTCCACAAAAGCAGCTTAGAGATCACATCACCCCCTTTTCTATAGAAATGGAATGTAGAAATTGACAGTGGGGAAATGTAACATTGGTCTACTTTGTGCTTTGAATATAGCCCTTGCTTCTCTGCCACTGCAACCTATTTTTAAAATAAACATGTTTCTCTTTCTTCTTCTCTCCCTGCTCCTCTCTAATCTCTTCCCCTCCATGATCTCAGGAAAAACAAGATTGCCTTTCTTCTCCATTTTAAGCAAGATTTATCTGTCCTTGAGTATACACCCACCATAGAAGGAAGTAATCCAGACTTTGGGGATGGTACCAAAAGATCTCAGAAATGACTACCTTCGAACCTAACAATTGAGTCACAACTTCAATGAGAACAACTGGAATGTAGCCTTTGAATCACCTCTTTAAAAGCCCCCTGCTCCCACTGATGGGCAGAATCACAGCCTTTGTGAAAGAATTCCCCTGCATTTCTCCTTTGCTAGCAAAGCAATAAACCTTTTTCCTTAACCTCAAAGAAAAAAAAAATTGTCCATGAGAGTGTCCATTTTGCCATATGCTTACTTATTAAATTGTCAGAGTGTTTTGGGTAAAAAAGAAAGAATGATTTTTTTCTTTGCAATTGCATATCATTGATTACCTCTATCATTGAATATATTCTTTAATTTCACTTAAAATTGTTCTGTGATTTTTCAGCACCACAATTTCTTAAACTCAAGGAAGAATTGTGTTGGTACTATTCACTCTCCTTAAACTTTGCATGGAAGAAAAAATTATGATTTTCTGATTTGGTTGCAAATATTTTCCAACCATTTTTAGAAGTTGTCAAGGTTCATTGTTAAAGCTAAGCAGGCGATGCATGCTTGGATAGATAGGAGGTGATGTAATGCACTCAGGACTTAGGCGAATGGAGGGTGGATTATCACCCTAGGTGAACACAGATCTTTTTAGAGGTTGTCTACTGACAATGTGTCCTCAGCCCAGTATAAGAGGACTCTTTCTGAAATCATCAATGTCTCAGGTTTCCAAATATCACACATGATGAAATCCATGTCTTCATGGTTTATTTTCCCCTAGAGAGATAGGCTGTGTCCCTTTTATCTATCTAGATGCTCTTTGAGGCATCTAATTCATTAGTCACCACCACAAATATAGGGCACGCAATCAAGAACAGTTTTCTCACTCTTTTCTTCCTACTGCAGTGGAATTGATTATCTGCTGCTTATACATTCTCCTCAGTGCTATCCAGAATCCAGGTAAATCAATCTGGAAGAAGCGGGTATGGATCTCAATAAGGTAGCAAAAGGTAGGAATTATGAACAGAAATCAGTTACTCCACCAAAAGATTCATATGTTGAAACCCCTTCTAATATTATAATTTAGGAAGGAAATTCTAGAGGAGATATTTATGATTATATGAGTTCATGGATATGGAACCCTTACAAGTAGGCCAAGTGTCCTTATAATAGTCCTGAAGAGGCAGGCTGGCTGGCGCTCTCTCTCTCTCTCTCTCTCTCTCTCTCTCTCTCTCTCTCTCTCTCTCCTTTTCTCTTCCTCCCTCCATGTTCTGTAAAGGACACATCATGAAGAATACAATGTTGAACAAACCCTCTCAGACACTGGTTCCTACTAAACCTTAATCTTGGGTTTTCTTTGGGAAATTGCGTTCCACAAAACCCAGAATCTCTATGACTGCTGAGGCTACAACTAAACATTTATAAACTACTCTTTGCTAATGAATCTTAAGGAGAGACTTAAGTGATTAATTCTTTTGCCAGGGAATGTTATTCATGTTTTAATTCTATTTTAAGAAGACCAACATCTACCACTTCTTAAATATTAAAGAGTGATTAGGCACAAAGTACAACATGTTATGAATTGGGATTTCTAAATTAGAATCTCACTATGGATTTTTATAGATATGGATATTTTATAGATATGTGCACATAATTATGTAATTTCTACATTCATAAAATTAACATTATAATGGTTGTGAAGTGACTGTGAGTATACTCTTTCTGGTTTGAATAAGGACTATAAAAATTCTAGCTGTAAATATTATTTGGCATAATTATTATTAACTAATATATTTTAGACCAGTTAACATTCTACATTGCAATAAAATTACTCATCATCATTCAAAGGGTTTTAAAACCCAGACAAAATTACATATCACATCTCAAATTAAATTTTTAGGAAAAAATATTCAATTTCTCAAATTCTGAAGCTAATTTTAGTATAGAATTAAATGGAAAACAAGTACATGATTGTTTTCATTCTCATATGCATACTCTTGAAAATTATTTGTACTACAGCTATTAAATACAATTATCAGGACATCTGTTAAAAATTAAAATGCTCTAAAAATAAAATATAATGGTTGTCAGAATAAATATATAAGACTGATAATTGTAGCATATCCCAGATATATTTTACATGGATAGATTGTTTTCTTAGCTTTAGCTTTATTGATGCACATTTGGCACTATAATTTTTATTTTTTAGCCTGAGCCAGTTGCATTTGAATGACTTCATTAATAAAGCTACATCAAGTTGCTAAAATAAAAAAAAATCCAGAGAACTTTATTCACCACTTGTTTTTCGTTTTTAAAAATGAGGAAATACTTTAAATCCTGCAAGCATATATAAAATATAATAAAAATGATATTAAGAGGCTTTCAAAAATTACTCAAATTTTAGCAAATGGCTAAAATATGGATTACATGTGTAATTAAATTATGTTAGTTAAAGGGATTTAATATGTTAAAATTCAGAGATGAAATGAAAATTAGAATGAATAAATTAAAAAAAACAGATGCTATGCTTGAGGAAAATTAATATAACACAGGTATTTTTTTATTTTGCATATTTTAAATGGAGTATGAGATATAATAGGAAAATCATACAAATAAACTATGGCTTATCACAAAATGTAATCATATATTTCACTCCAAACAGATAAAAAAAGATTAGTAATGTTCATTGGTTAACTGACCAATTGTAGTCCTTGACTTAATCACAAGGTTACCATTATCTTGTTAACATTTTACTTTTTTTGAACCTCATATAAATGATTTTACACATATGTATCATCTGTGTTTATGTTTTATTTCTCAACATCCTTAATGTGATTTATTTATGCAAAAATATACATATTGTTATTTGACAATATATTTATTCCTTCTACTATTGGTAAGGTTTGAGTTATTTCCAGGGCTTTTTACTACAAGTAATCATATTTTCACAATGCAAAACACAAAATATCAAAATTTGAGAGATCAAAATCAAAATGTGATATATCAAGTATGTTATAGAAGTCATCATGTTTCTGAGATAAGTGTATGATTATCATTTTATAGTCTTAGCAATCATTGATTATCAATGCCTAGATTCCTTATTCTCTTAAATATTACAAATCTTGATTTTCTAATTCATTTTTTCTTCTTTTATCAGCTAAAATCATTTTACAAAAAGAAACTTACTGTCATTTACTCTTTCAGAATAAAATCATGTTGAGTAGGGAAGGTCGAAAGAATACTTAACATTTTAATTTGCCTGTGTTCAAAATATTGATTTATTTCAGTAGTTCAGTCACATTCTCCAGTAATATACAATTAGCATTTTTAATGTCTGGATTATTAAAACCCAGATTCGAAGTGTTTCATGATCCTTGTAATCATCATTCCTTAATATCTATTTGGAGCAAGATAATTTTGTAAATGTTCTATAATTAAATACTTTTTGGTTTGTAGTTTTGGTTTCCTGTTTATGAAATCTTTGCTTATGCAAAATTCCTGAAGTTATTTTTCTTTTTTGCCTTTCAGAAACATCAGTGTTTATTCAGAAATATTCTTCTTAACTTTGTACATATTCATGGGACTCTAGTTTTCTTTTGTAGTATTAATTTTAGCTCAGATAAACTATGCTTTATGATTTCAAACTCTTCAAATTTATGTGACATGTTTGTGGTCTGTCGTATGGCCATTTTGCATTTTGTGTATATTCTATGTGTAGTTATAAAGAATAATATGCATTCTTTAGTTTTGAAAATATTTTAGTCTTTTTCTTAGACTGGTTATTGATAGGACTGTGTTAAAGAAAACTGCATATAATTCTTTCTTTAGCTTTTTAGTTTTGATAACTTTTGCTTCATGTGATTTGGACTACAGTATTATATGCACAAAAATTTAGATTATTACATCTTTCTGATGAATTAACTCATTATTACAAAATGTTTCTTCTCTTATCTGAGTTTTCTTTTTACATCCTTATATCTAATCATATTTTTTAAGTGTAAGCTTCTTTGGAATTCAGCCTGACACCCTTCATCTTTTCTTTGGCATTTCTAATCTGTTTATTATGTATATATTGAATTTAAGTCTGCCATTCCTTTCTATGTATCCGAGCTACTTTTTTTGGTACTATTTTCTTGCCTCTATTTAATGTTTTTCTGTATTACAGTGTTTAGTCATCCCATTCACTGCATATTTTACTGTTTTTTAAAAACACTTTTCTGATAAAAAATTTGGTCTGTGGAATATGCTTGTAGTCCCAGCAACTGGAGAAGTTGAGGTGGGAGAATCACAAGTTTGTGGCTAGCCTCAGCAATTTAGCAAGGGCCTAAGAAACTTAGCAAGACCCTGTATCAAAATAAATAAATAAACATATAGATATATAAAGAAAGAAAGAATTAGGCTGTAACTCAGTGTTAAAATGACTCTGAGTTCAATCCTCAGTACAAAAAAAAAGTTAATGCATTATAATTATAGAGAATAGTAGGTTTCATTGTAGCACAGTCACATATTCACATAACATGCCATTGACTTCACTGCTTAATACTTCTTACCTGCCTCTCTGCTCACCCCTTCCCACTTCCTCTAACCCACTAGTTTTCTTTGTCCTTTGCTGATGTCTGTTTCCCACTCTAGCATACACATATAGTAAGAGGAATCAAGAATACAAATAAAAAATGCTGGAAAATAGATGGGGGAAAGACACTCCTATGTACTTGATGGGATTGTGAATTAGTATAGTCACTGTGTAAATCTATGGAGATTCCTCAAAAAACTTAAAACAGAACCACCGAATGATCCACTTATACAATTCTTGCTCTTTACCCCCAAACAATTTAATTTGGAATACCTACTATATGAATATCCATGTTGTCATAGTTATGGAATCAGCCCAGTTATTAGTTAGTAATAAATTTTGTTACTTTTTAAAGAGTACTGATAAATCAAATTATATATTCTGGCTAATTTAAGATATCTTCTCATAAATTTCTATATAAATCAAGCCTTTCCAACATGAAAATTGCACTTGTGACATTGGCTTATGTCCCCAGGCTCAGAATATATTATATTGCTCCGTGTTTAGGACATCAAACAACATCATTATTGTTTTATGAAATTAATATTTATTTCAATTTTCCACATATTCTATCTTTCCACCAATATCACTTTATCCATTCCTGAGCTTTCTCAAGTATTTTTCATTCTCTTCAGGTTTCTTCTTTAGAGTTCTAACATGATGTCTTAATGGTGACAAATTTCATAATTTTTGTTTTCTATGAAGTTTTTTTGTTGTTGTTGTTTTGTTTTAATCTAAGGTGACTATTGCCCACATCTCAAGTGGGTGTTGGAAATGGGGTTCACCTCTGGTGGAATGGGCTGGCTCAGAAATAAAAGCTAGGAAAAGTAGAATGGTAAAATAACCACAGAACATAGAAAGTAGATTCAAAGCCAGGACAGGATGGGCAAGCTGACTAGCCAGGTCCAGCTTCTAACACCCAAAAGAGCCCATGTCTGCTTTAGACATTTTGGAAAACATCAAAAACTTTCCATAGAAACTTCTTCACTAAAATAAGATAAAGGTGGGGGCAGGCAGGTTGCTTAGTTCCCAAAAGGTCACATAGTGCTACTAGTACAAGGGATCTTTCTAGCAGAATGGAGAGGGAGATCTGGTGCATTTGGAGGTTGGTCTCTGTGGGAGAGCCATAGGAATTTCCCAATGCTAGCTCTCCCAAGCTGTGATGCTGAGTAAAGTTCCTCATGCATTTCCCAGATGGCTTCCCATATTTGACAATCATAATTGTTCAAAACTTTGAACACAGTTTTCCATTGTTTTCTGATTTCCATTGTTTTTATTGATGAGTCATCTGTAATGGTTTATTTGACTATTACACATGACTTGGTTCCAAGTATCCTTGGGTTTTGTATGAAGATTTAACTAATTTCAGATCATAATTCTTTGAAAAATAACTGTCTTCACACTGAACATGTTGCATTAGTCACACTTCTATTATTATGACAAATGCCTGAGATAATCAGATTAATATGTTTATTAAGGTTCATAATCTTAGAGGTTTTAGTCCATGATTCGTTGGCTTCACCGTTTGTGCTTATGGTGGCACATCAGAATGGGAGCACATGGCAGAGTAAAAATGTTCACCTTATGGCAAACAAGTGAAAGAGAGAGAAAAAAAGACCATAGTCCTCTTTAAAGAAGTGCCACCAAAGATCCAAAGACCTCTCACTAGGCTCCATCCAACAATTCCCAATAACACCAAACTGGTGACCAAATCTTCAGCACACGGGGCCCTTGGAGGACAATCAAAATTCCAACCAGTTTAGATACAGACATTTTTCCTTGTTACATTGCTTTGCATGAGGTATTATAAGTAGTCATAGGTCACTGAAAGCTTATGAGAGACTGTGCGTAAGTAACATGTAAATACTATTGCATTTTATATAAGAAATGTATAAATATTTCTTAAGCATACAAATATTTTGGGTCCTCCATGAAACAAATTCTTGTGTATACCAAGAGATGATTGTATTTATTTTACTCCTCTAGAATTTTTGTGTAAACTTCAGATTAGGACTTTTAATTGAGTACTCTGATGACTTGTTCATTTGTAAAATTTACAGCCAATTTCTCTTATTTTTCTTTTCTTTTTTGAGAGAGAGAGAGAGAGAGAGAGAGAGAGAGAATTTTTTTAATATTTATTTTTTCAGTTTTAGGTGGACACGATATCTTTATTTTATTTTTTTCTGGTGCTGAGGATCGAACCCAGCACCCCACACATGCCAGGCGAGTGCATTACCACTTGAGCCACATCCCCAGCCCCAATTTCTCTTATTTTTCATAAAATCTATCATTTTTAATACTTTCTGGAAAACTAAATGAATGTATTGTTAAGGTTGACTATATTGCAAAGGACCATTCTGTATTCTGAATTACTTTCATCTTTGGTTATTTTTGTTATCAATAATGCTGATTTCTTATATTCTGTGACTTATATGCTTTAAAGTCATCCTCTGAGTTTAATATCTGAATTCAATAGTTTTATTTTTTCCTTTCTTTTAAATCTTTGCTAAAATTATTTTGTTTAGATATTATTTCAAAATTTTCTTTTAATGTTATATCCCTTTTGTAAATTGTTTTATCTCCTTATGTCTCTTTAGGTTTAATTTAATATTAAATTAATATGTAATCAATTACATATAATATAATTTTCTCAACTGTGAAATCTTAACAGAACACTTAAATTTGCTCCTGGCAGATAAATAGACTAAGATGCTGAATATTCTGAAATCATTATAATTGTATCAAGGATCAACATGATTTGAAACTGAATTTTTAACCCCTTGATCTTTTCCATTTTTGCCGCAGTCTCTGGCTGGGCACAAATCACGAGTCTCCACACAGCTTGTAGATTCAAACAGCAATTCTTTATTCCTGAACTCACACCGGCCGTCTACAAACACGTTCTGGGGGAATCCACATTCTCTGCTCAAATCCACTTCTCCCAAAATCACTCTCTGCCCAAATCCACTACTCTGCCCAAATCCACTACTCTGCCCAAATCCACTCCACATGGGCTTCTGTCTCCCAAAATATACTGTCTGACCCTAAGAACTCAAGAGGAACTCAGCAGCAGGATACGCCCTATTCTAAACGGGGAACACCCTAATCTCCTATTATGCTAAACTGCCCTATTCTAAAGGGGGAACACCCTAATCTCCTATTATGCTAAACCGCCCTGGTCCTTGAGCAAGGTCACCTTTCAGAAGTCCTTCCACAGACAGCATGGAAGTAAGCTGGCAAGGAGATTGTCATACCTACTTGGCTGATGGCTCCCAGCACATTTTGAGTCCAGCTTTACAATTATTGTGTAACAATGGAATCTTAACCCAAGCTTAGGAATGTTTATTCTTCTCTATTTGCTTTACAAGCTATGACATGTATTTATGTTTTTCTTTTAATTCAGTGAGGTGTATAAAAACTCAGCTTCTGATATCAGTTAATAGACTTGGCCCTCTTTATTTTCTTCTTCTCTCAGAGCTTATTAGAATATATTTTCATTGATTCAGAGAAAATACTGTTTTGGCAACATCAGAACATGGGTGTATTGTTAGTTTCTTAAAAAAAATAATAATTTAATATATGTTTTTGTAATATTCAACCACCTGAGACCTAATTTATATAACTAAAATATACCCTTTTAAAATGCTGAATTCTAGGTTTCTTTAGTATATTTACAGTTATCAATCATCACTGACATTTAACTATAGAACATATTCATCATCGCTCACTCAAAATAATTAGCATGCCTTGTTTCTAACACCACGCAAGACAATATATCTGCTAACCTAATTTCCATCACTAAAGATTTACCTATTTCAGACATCACATATTAAATTAATTCTTAATATATGCAATTTTTTGAAATTGGCTTCTTATAGTTAAAATACTACTTTTGAGATTCATAAATATTGCATGTTCAGTGCTTCATTTATTTTATTCTTGAAAAAAATTACATTCTATGAATGCACCACATTTTGTTTACCCATTCATCAAATAATGAATACTTAGCTCTTTCTGCCTTTTGGTGTAAATGGTAAGACTGCTATGAGAACTAGTGTAGAAGTTTACATGTTGACATTTATTTTCACTTATGTTGGAAAAATTCCTAGAAGTGGAATTGTTGGTCATATGGTGGTGCTATATTTAACAATTTGAGGAAGTTCCAGAATATTCTCTCCAACAGTTTACATCCACTACAGAAATGTATGAGAGTTACAATTTTTAAAATTTCTCAACTATATAAATGATGTTAATACATACATGTATATACACACATACACATACACACAGACATATATGTATCTTTGCTAACTATATTAATTTTCTAGGACTATCGTGAAAATTTTATGGAGTGGATAGCTCATACAACAAAATTTCTGTAATTCTAGTAGGTTTGCAGTGGAATCTCTTTGTCATTTTAACTTGCATTTGGTGGTGACCAATAAAATGCAAATTTCATGTTTTATTGTGATTTCAGATAATTTGGATTTGATTATATTACATGATTCTGTGCTTTGATATAATCTGAATCTCTGTTTTTCTATTTGTGTTTTGATTGTGGCTCAGTGGAAGAGTGCTTGTCTAGCATGTGTGAGGTACTGGGTTCAATTATCAGCACCGCATATAAATAAATGAATAAAACATCAACATCTCATAAAATATTTTTTATAAAATTGTTTTAGTAATAGTGTTATTCTCAATTGTTATTTTAGATTTTTCATCACAGAATTTTTTCTTTTCAATTCAAAACTTTCTAATTTATATTAGAAAATTTCTAATTAGTGTTTGCGAATCTCCAGTAAGCAAATTTTCACTATTTTGGTTATAAATTTAGACTTATCCTCAATGCACATACCTTGATTTAAAACATCTATTCCCTATAAAGATAGTGCCAGATGCCAAAAACTAGATAAAAAAGAAATAATAAAATATTAGAAGATTTACAGCAAAAGTTTAGTGCTAAATATGTGCACTCTTATGATTTTTCCTGAGAGTATTTCTAGGTTTAACTGGGTTAATGTCTATTTTCTAATTTTGGTTGTGAGTCTACCACTTGCTTTATTATCCAATTATTGATAATATAGTCCAGAAACTGAGAACATGTCTATATTCAATATAGTTTCTAGCTCACTGTTCTTGCTCAGTGAATGGTAATATTAAGTATTTAAAAGACTTGCTTTTATTGCAAAGAAAAAAGGCATACAAATATAAAGTTTTATCATCAGTTTAAACTTAACAAAAATATAAGCTTCATAGGAACCATTATATTTTTCCAAAAAAAGTAAGAATAACAATATTTTATTTACTTAGAAACTATTTCAAAAATATTTATATAAATACTTATTTATTTATACGTACTCCTTTGTTTGATACCTATCTTAATATTTCAGTCTATATTTTAGATACTAGAAATAGTACTATCATGAATATATTTATGCATACAGCAAAATGTATACTTTTTATAGAATATATAACAAGATGTGGAACAACTTATTTTTTAGCTCAGTTTAGTCTATTTTATTTTGCTTATTTTCTCATTTAAGTATCCACTATTAGTTTTTGGTTCACAGAATTACTTTCAGTGTAAGTCTTCATAGAAAATAAGAAACAAAATATTCTGTATGCTATTATAATTGTAAAAAAAATTCTTAGAAAATGAAAGATTAGTCACAGTTTAATAAGTTAAATTTAAAATGTTAACTTTCAAATATGATCATCTATATGATACACAGACTATATAAATCATCCAACATCATGTATTATATCAACAGCATATATTAATATAAGTCTACATTAGTAACATCAGTCATTGAAAAATAGTTATTATGTGTAGGTTGCAATGTGAATACAAAAGTTTAAGTATATAATTTAAAATAGTTTATACTTTTAGAAATAATTTATTTTAATGGAAGATATTACTATACCAACTTCATTTCATATTCCCACTGGTTTTTCTATTCCTAATGTATGTTGGATAACTATTTACAATTAATATGCTTTAAAATTTTTAATTGAATGATGCTGCCATTCATTCACTTTGAAAGTTACTCCATGTTTTCTTTGCTAATATTTATTTCTCAATTATTAAAACTTGTTTTGTTTCCAAGGTTTATTTGTTACATAAAGTAACCTGAAATATCTAAATATATAAGTAAAATGTAGACATATATAAATTTCACCCATATAATGACAATATTATCAAAATTTTACATAGCAAACACCCTAGTGTTCTAAAATAAGTGAATTTAGATGTTTTAATTTATTCATGAAAATACTAGGCATTTTATTGTTAAATAATTAAAGTTATCACATAAATTATTTCAAAATATTGGTAAGAGAATGGCAATAATTTTAATTTATATACACATACATATATGAATGTTAATTTCATCATCTATCAAAAATACCTGAGTACTCAAACTTAATATTAAGCATATAGAATTTCAAAAGCTTCCATAATTGCACATATTTTACCAAACAACTCACATAATTCACTAACCTAATTTAAAATATTCCCTTTGGCAATGAATGTTGTCCCTCAAGCTTCTATAAAAATAATAAGTTGATTAGCCTGTAGCAATATTATGATTATAAATTAGTTATATGGTAATTTAAATAACTGAAAAATGTGTGTGAAAAAGTATACCTAATTTGAATTCTGGGGATATGTACTGACAGAGGCAGCTGTTGTTAGAAATGGCAAAGACAGTAGGTAGAGGATGCCAAATGACACTGCTTTCAAATACAGGCAGTATGCTTGTATTTAATAAGCACAGCAGGTGAACAATTTAATTTGAAAGGAAAATTAAATGGGCTGACCCAAATGTTGATGCATTTATTGTGTAGTTCTGCACTTTCTTTTCTACAATTATTGCAAAGCTTTTTGGTAAACTAATGTGCAGGAACACTATTAGAGCAATTGTGAATCAGTTAAGTACTGTAGTCACAGGGGGAATCAAAGATACACTTTTAAAGGAAGTCAAATTCAGTCTGTTTTTATGTTCAAGCTGTTGTCCTCCTTCACCCTTTATTCTTTATGCTATAAATGTCAATTATGAGTTAGGTATTTTCCTATACTCTGACAATTTCTTGATGGTTGTTAATATTTTAGACTTAAAAAATTGCTAGAAGTTGACATTACTTTCAACGTAATGTACTTTTCAAAAGAAAAAAAATAACCCTTCCAATATTATTTCTATTTTTAAGATCCATTTGTTGTATTCTTCCAAATATTGCATGATAGGGTTGAAATTTCCCAATAAAGTCCATTTAACATTATTTAGAAAAGAAGTAGTACTTTCTTGGAACCATTATTTTTTCAAAGCTAAAAGTCCCTAACTTACTGCAGAAAGGTGGAAATACTAACTTCTGTTTTAAAGGGAACACTGATATTTAGTGAGAGAGAAAGGGCTGAAAATTTGGGGAGAAGGTAGTAGGTTCATCTATGGCATTTTATAATTGGGCATCTAACCCTTACACACAGACAGAGTTGCATACTCATGGAAGAGTCAAAAGAGTTACCCTAAAAGTATTCTGACTGTAAACTCATGTTTTAAATGGAATTGAAATCAGTTTTAAAGCAGGATAAAATAGTTTATCTAAAAGTAGAGTGGAAGAGATGAAAGCAGGACACAAGATGTCTGGAGTAATTATAAAGATGCATCTAGGCTCTAGTTACTTTTGACAAACTGTTTTTGTGATTTATGGCAGGTGCTTGTTTATAAAGCCATTTCTGCACAGACATAGTGAAAAGCATTTATCATTCTGCTTGGCCTTGCTTATTAGATAAATGTCACATAAACATAACCTAAATCTGGAGTCCTGCTAGTCTGGCACATGAGCTGGTGGCATCTCTTTGACTACCTTCATTTTTCTATTGACCTCCAGCCACCAAGGAGTATTTGACAGTGAGTATCCTTAGCCATTGTTCTGTATTTACCAAGCAGGAAAAAACATCACTTAAGAGTGGTGGAGGTCAGAAAGGTATTTTTTATCAACAACAGGCAATTCAATATTGATTTTGGTTCAAATGTTCTACCATGCAGCTGTTTTCAGTTAGTAATTTAGACTAAGCAATATAAAAGTTTTATAGCTCAAGGAGATATGTCTTTTGACTATATCAAGATCATTAATAAAGATTCTAACCATCTTGAATGTACATGGTAAATAAGCTGTTCAAGAGAATTAATCACAGTGATTTTAAAAGTCTTAAGAAATCTGAATTTTCTTGAATTTTTCCTCTCTTTCCAATATGATTTTACTTTTAAATTATCATTATCTTCTTTGGAATAATCTATTTGTAATTGGTAATTGAAAAATTGAAATGTAATAGTATTTTACAAGGATATTATTTAATGATTTAAAATTATTAATTACATTAAGGTGCTATAAATATTTCATTGGAAATGACTAGATGTGATGAAAATTTAGTAATAAAAAGGTAGTAAATGTAGAATATATGTAATAAAGATGAGTAATATAATAGAAACTTAGAACTGCATTAATGGTGCAAATGACACAGAAGCATTCCCATGTTCATATCCTGTGTCAATAAAGGCTTATTTTGAGGGATGGAAGTTTAAGATAAATGTTTAATTTTCACACATAGTGTTCATTTTTACAATAAGTTTTATTACTAATTATATGACTTAATAAATTAAAATAGATGGATTAATATTTTAATGTAATTTCCATATCTAAAACAGTATATAATTATGATTTTTCTTTCAGTATACAATTTAAAATTTATACAAAACTTTTACATATATACCTATGATAACTAACTAAAATCATTTTTTTCCTTGAATCGGAAAGTATTTTCAAGTATATTTCATATGGATAGCTATTGGCAATGAAAAGTGAACATATGTTTAAATAATAATGAAAATGAAAAATAAATCATTTGAAATGAAAACATTTTTATTTGATTTGATGATAAGTACATCACAGTAATGATGGAAAAAGTAATGTAAATTTTATATATGTATATATATTTCTATCATATGTATAATATATAATATTTATTAGAGGATATATTTCCATAAATGATAAAATATATAAAATGGAGTTATGTGTACATTTTTATTTATTATACAATGTGAACTAATTTTCATATATTAAACTTTTCATCTTTTCAATAGGATAAATGTACATGTCTATGTATGTGTTTTCTTTATTCTCTTTCCTTTTAGGATTTATTTTATTAAAAATCATGGCTACTTGCAGGGATTGTGGCTCAGTGGTGGAGTGCTTACCTTGCATGTGTGAGGCATTGGGTTCAGTTCTCAGCACTTCATATAAGTAAATTAATAAAAATAAAGCTCCGTCAACAACTAAAAGAAATATATTTTTTAAAATGTATATCTGTCTAACAACATTTAACTATTGAAAAATGTAATATCTTAACATTCTTAAAATCATGTTATGCAGAGTAGAGCTGCTAAATTAGCAGCTTTGAGAAAGGGAAATCATGGAGACAAAAGCTTTTTCAGACACTAACTAATCTTGAGGGAAGACAATTACCTGCATCAAGAATTCTAATAGTTCGGTCATTTTTATATCAACATTGCTCCTGTGAAATTAAGTGCTAAGTTAGCTTCACACCATCAGTGATGTGATTGGTATTTCCCAAAAGGCAAGGAGATTTTCTCACACATTTTATATTCCATGTTGTGTAATATAAATTGATCTGATTAGTCAATTGAATAAGTTTTAATTTCAGCTTTGTTCCAGGAAACAATTGGTGGGTCAGTCCTAAATAAAACACAAACTTGGAATTCTGTGTTCTGTAGAAGTGTTTCTTGCCTGCTCACCTACTTTCAATTGAGACTGGAGTCACTCAATCTGACTGAATTTGTCCTGGTTTGACTCTAAACTGACTGACAAACTTGGTTCTTCCTCCCATGTCTCCTATTTTTCTTAGGGAAAAATGCTCCCATGCCATTTTCTTATAGCAAATCAGGAGTGCAAAAGTGCTATGTTATGATTGACTCCATAACATCCACATATATTTTCACAGGGAGTCCTTTCCCTGTAACTAATTATGGGTGATTTTGGTAGATTGAGTTTCTGTGGCACAATAACATTAAGCTTCCTTGGATTGATTGATTGATTTAGGTACAGCAATAAAGATTTACTAGACATTTTCCAAGGTCTTAGAAAAGGGTTTTACAATCAAACTCTTGCTTTGCTCTTTGTATGAAACTGTCTCTTTATGGACAAATATTTAACTTGCTGAGAAATTGTATTTTTTTTTACCTATGAATATTTTAGCAAATACATCAGCACATGGCCAAAAAGTGGGGGAGTAGGGTGTGAAAAGATGATGATGAAGGGGCTGAAGTCTCACTGTTCCCTTCAAAGGAAAACTCCCAATAATCTACAGACCTCTCACAAAACCCCACCTCTTAAACCCCCTTTAAAGTTTCTACCACTTCCCAATGGTGCCACCCTAGGGATTCATCCTTTAATAAATGGGCTTTTGGGGTACATTCAAGAAACAAACTGTATCTGAATATTAATTTAATTTCAACGAGTATGTATTCAAATTTCATTTTTGATTTATTATTTGCTCCAAAGAATATTTTAAAATGTATTACTTAGTTACTTCTGATGTTTAGTGATATACCTGGTATCTTCTATTAATTGAAATAATTATTAGTCGCTCAACCTAACATATAAGAATCTTACAACATTTTGATTCTCTCTCTCCTCTCACAGCTATTATAAAAGTGTCACAAGTATCATTTCTAAATACCTTGCAAATTCTGTACTGTATTTTAAATACTTTGCTAAAATAAAAAAATTATCCTTCAAAGATATTTTTAAATGAAATAAAAATATCTTTACATGTGCACACTTATTCTTCTGTTTATCAGACTTTGCACTGATTCAGATTAATATTATAATATTCTGCCTCATGAAAGACTTTCTGTGTTATTTCTTACAGTGATGGGTCAGCATTTGATAAATACTTCTAGATTTTATGTTTTTGAAAGTGTATTTATTTCAAATATGTTTTTAAAAATATTTTTATTGCATGTACATTTAGGGTTGACTTTTTTCAAAATTTGTTATCTTACATATATTGCTTTTCTATGTTTAGTGTTCTTTGTAATAACCTTATCATTTGATTCTTACTTTTTATCAAATTAGCAAAATGTTTGACAATTTATACATTTTATTTTAAAAATCTTTAGTAAGTCTAGAATTTTATAAATAAAATTGTATAAAATTTAATTTTTTTTCCTTTTTTAATGGACGCATAATAGTTGGTTGTATTTATGGGATGCCATGTGATGTATCATATATGTACACATTTAAAACACTCAAATCAAGCACGTTCTTAAACATTCATTATTAATTTGTGATGAAAACATTAAAATACTTTCTTTTGATTTTTAAAATACACAGTACGTTATTGTTGTTATATTATTATTATTATTATTATTATTATTATTATATTATTATTATTAACATTTGTAGTTACATTACTATACAATTACTATTCTCTCAACTTTCATAAGATAAACTGTTTTTAGGTTTCATATGTGAATGAAGTCATCCAGTATTTATGTCTGTGACTGGCTTATTTCACTTAATGTAGAAAATTCCAATTCCATTCATGTTGTTCCAAAAGACTGAATAACATTATATTGTGTTTTCCAATATGTACCACAATTTCCACAGACAGACATTGGTTGTTTCTATTTCCTGGCATTGTGAATAATTCTGCAATAAATGTGGAAGTATGTATTTCCCTTCAAAATTCTGATGGCATTTTTTTTGTCTATATACTCAGTATATAATTTAGTCTCTTCAGTTGAGATTCCTTTTCAGACATAATTTTATCATATGCATATAATGATTGTTTTTCAACTAGAAATTCTAAGGGCATAATATAGATCTCCAGATTTCTCTCTCTTCTCAACTCAGGGATGAAATTGGTTCCAAAGTCATACATTGTAGCCTAGTTCTCTTTGGGTAGTAATACATCCCAATTTCATTCTCTTCTTCCCAGTAGTGGCTATAATATGCTAACTGATGTTTTATGTCTGAATCCTGTGATTTTATCCAGTTATTCTAGTACATGACTAAATTAAATCCATAATATTTAACCCCTTGATTGTAAACAGAAATCTTTCTTTTTGTCATTTATTTGTTGGTTTCATATCTTTAACTCTTCAGTAGTTTTCAATTATATTTGATTTCTTTTTCTAATGTAGGTGCTAATACCTACAATTATCAATTTTTAAATATCAGCTTTTGTTTTCCAAAGCCCACTTTTGGTTTACATTATTTCCTTTTCTGGACAAAAGCCTCTTGAGATAATTAATAAAGTTTTAATATAGATCTTATTCTATTTCTAGATGGTGTATTCAGAATTATTATGATGCTGAAAATTATTACTATTTCCTATATTGTTTCAAACTAGTGTATTTTTACTAGATAATTCTCATGTAGCACTTATTTTGCTAATGACAGAAACCAAGGCAGCTTCAAAATTCTTTCTTTCCCAATGATGCAGCTACCTCCAAGTAAGAAAACTAGGTGAAAGTTTCACATGGTTAGCTTTGTTAGTCAATGTAAATAGGAATTTAATTTCATGTTATGTAATCAGGCTGCTCTCTGGAATGGATGCAAGCTCTTATATGACCCCACCTGGCAGAATCTTTTTTGTTATTCATATACTAGAATTTAACTTAGAGTATTTATCTTCCTAAGTTTGACAATTTTTTAAACTTATCTTTTGCTTATTTTGTTTCAATTGTCAAATAAAACTATGTATTTGTCAGGTAGAAAATATTGTTTTGAAATGTATATGCCCTGTGGAATAGCTAGATAAAGGAAATAAAATGTGTTACTCAGATTTTTATTTTCCTTGTGTTGTAGTGATAACACTTCAAATGTACTGTCTTAAAATTTTTAAAAATACAAATAATTGTTAAATAGATTTATTCCTCCTCTACTTGATATTTTATATGCTTTGCCCTCCAAACAATTTTCTGAATTTCAACAATTTAAAGTAAATTTTAACTCAGTAATTAATTGAATATTGGGTAAAATTTTAAACATATTATATAACTTCAAAATTTATATCTATGTTCATAAATATTCTTCATAAAAATATATATTTAAGGAATATGGTATCACATCTCCTATTTTGTATATAAAAAAGCTGAGGCTTACAGAATTTGCAAGAGTTGTATATAGAAAATTTGCCTAGCTCTTGAGTTGTTGGCTTATACATATTGCCATAGCTAGTGAAATATAAAATTTTGTTACATTTCACTGAAATATGATAATTTTTATAATCTCACAAAAAGAATATTTAGAGTAATATATTCTGAATGTAAGCAGAATTTTAAAAAATTTAACATTCCATTAACAGCATTAGATATTTATTTCCACATTAAGCTTTTTGTATTAATACATTTTGTGTGTGGCTTACATTATCTTTACATTCCTTTTAGAAAAAGAAAGAGAAATTATTTAAGTTAACTAAACTTTGATTCAACTAAATATAAATAAAAATGTAAATGAAAGTTAATTCCTGAAAATTAGAAAGCTGAATTTAAAAGTCTTTAAAAATTATAATAAATCAGTTTTTTTTTCATCTTTGGTAAAACATAATAAAAAATCAGAAAGTCTTTTAGTACAGATTTCTGAATTCTAAGATTTAAGCCTATTAAGATCTCATTTTATTTTAGTTGCATCACACTCTGACTTCCATATTTTAAAAAATGGTGTTAACAATGTTTTGAAATTTCAGAATTAGTAATTCAACCTTTATCACTGCTATGAATCATAGGCATTCTTTTGCCTTGCAGAATAAATTGTAACATATACTGCTTACTTTTTTAGAAGCAATATATGCAATATAAGTGGAAAGTTCAAACACTCACTGCATATTTCTAGATTCTCCTAGAATTAGAAACTCTCTTCAAAAGAACTGTCATATATTTTAAAAACTAAAAGAAAATTTTTCAAATACCCATAATTAACAATGCTAAATGGAAGGAAGAAGAACTAGATATCATAATGGAATTTGCAATATAATATATAATCTGTATTTTCCCACAATTCTTCTGATTCTTAGATTTTTATCAAAAGCTCATTTGCTAAGTGGTCATTGATTCTGTATTGGAGCACACTCAATCAGGAGCAATTCATATATTATTGTTCAAGGTATAAAATTGATCTTTGAACATCTCTGAGAGTAATTTAAGAAATATTGTAGAAAAATCAAACAAAAAATAAGAAATTTTCTCTAAAACTTGAGGCATACTTACCCTATTTTTTGATTATAAAGAAAATAACTTTTATATATTCCTTGTTTTTCCTCATTTTTTCCACTGATCCATGCAGATATTGTAAGATAATAATAATAATAAATAAAATACACATTCATAGAGGATAATTGAGTGCAGATTCCTCAATATCCACCCTATCTAACTTAGGGAAAACAGTGAAGGAAGGAAGGGAAGAAGGAAAGAAAAAAAGGAGAGATGAAGGAAGAAAATAAAGGAGGAAGAAAAAAGAGTTTCTCCTCATTTCTTTAAGCAAATCTGGTTGATTCCTTATCTCTTCACCAGGAATCTATTTCCAGTTTGGTAATCATCTTTAATTCTGGTTGCAGAGATTGCTTTTCAGAATGTTAATATCCCTCTCAAACTCTAATCAGTAATGCAAAAACAGTTGATGTTTATATTTATGTCTTAGCTTCTTTTTCAAAAATATTATTGTATATAGAATGTGTGTGATGATCTGAGAAACCAATACATATTTAATTGTGACCTGGAAGACACATGAGTCTGAATTATGTCAGGTGATAAGTAAGAAAACAATTTGGTTCAAGGTGTGAATGACAAATTCTTTCACAACAATATTTTTGCACTCAACTAGCAAAATCAGATTTGTCTTATGTTTCTCTTTGGATGTTTTAAATTTTGCTCTTTAGTTTAAGCAGAAAAACTTGAACTGCTTCTGGCTGAAAATTGTTGCCAAATAATCTAGTAACTAAGAAAAATGTTATTGAATAGTGTCATTAATTTGTATTTCTTATTTCAAGACTTGCGGTTATTATGTACTTAGTTTCACAATGTAGGTAATATATGTAAATAATTTCATAGCAAATAACAAATTACTACTTTAACTTTACTCCTTCTGATATATATTGTAAATAATTCATAGGGTCTTGCCCTGGGGGAACAGGTTGATTATTCTTATCTCCATATTACCCATATCTCTTTTACAAGTTCTGCACAAAATTGTTCACCATAGTGTAGCTTTTGGTCTGGTCATGATATTTCCAATACTATTTGTGTCAATATATTATTGTACCAGATTTCATAAATTAGGAGCAAGGTGAATAATCTTTTTTTTGCAAAAATACAACGAAAATAAAACAATTAAGCAACTTCTCTCCTTTATTCATATACATAGCCCTTAGAATTACAACCAATATACTTGAAGCACAATTTTCAATCACTCAGTGGCGGTTTAACTCCAGGACCTAAATGTTTCACTCTAAGTAACCTACAATTGACAAGCAAAATCAGAATCATATCTTTCATTTGAAACAGTAAAAATGGTTCATTTAATTTTTATGGCTTTTTTTGTTCTTTTCAGAAAATACTGTACAGCTTTATTTTTTTTATCATATGAAGTAAGTAAATTAACAGATTAAAACTTTGTTATATTTCAAGATAATATACTTTTCTTTTCTTCTAACATTCAAGTTAAAATTTTCTTACCATATTTTCATGATACTTGCCTCTACAAAACTATTTGGATAAACTATATTGAAAATGACATTGTAGAAAATTTCTTTATTTATTTATCTATTTATTTATTTATTTATTTTACTTGGAAACTTACCAATTCACCTTATATGTCATAAAATTGCTATAATTTCTTAATAAATTAGGTCTGTTATGATTATATAATGGACCTTCTCATTCTCAAGTATATTCTTCTCTTCAAGCATATCTGATTTGATCTAGGTAATCCATATTATTTCATATAATTTTTGTCCAATCAGTAAAGTTTTATCACTTATTTAATTTATATTTAAAATAATATTAATATATGGCTTCCTTACTTTAGTATGTACATTAGAATTTCTCTAATTTTTTTCTAAACACATTTCAATTGATGTTAATACTTTCATTAATTATTTTGAATTATTATAGAGGTGTTTTCTCCTAATTTCTTACAATTTTGAAAATCTGGATCTGTAGAGTGTTATTTTATTCAGCTATTTCACTGCTGTCACCAAAAGACCTGACAAGAATAATTCAAAGAGTAAAACTTTGAGGGCTCATGGTTTTAGAGGTCTCAATCCACAGATGGCGACTGTTGCTGTTGGTTGAAGGGAAGAAAGACCATCATGGTGAAAGGGTGTGATGAAGGAAGTCACCTGGGAACATGGCACCAAGAAGCAGACTGAGCTCATTCAACAATAACAAAATAGATAACCCATAGGCAACCCCTAACCCCCATGACCCTCTCCTTGCCATACCCTACCCGCCTGCATTACTACTCAGTTAATCCCTATCAGGGGATTAATTAAATGATTGGGTTAAGGCTCTTATATCCCAATCATTTCACCTCTCAACTTTCTTGCATTGTCTCACATATGAGCTTTCAGGGGACACCTAATATCAAATCATAACAACTGTCTTTTCAGAATCCTCTTTTTTTTCTTGAGAGATAATGCTTTTAAATTTGATGATGTCCAATTTATCAGCCCTGCTTCTTATTGTGTTTTCTGTGGTATTTTAAAACTTATTTTTAGTTATACATAATATTAGGATTCATATTGGCATAATTATAAAACATGGAATGTAATTTTCTCTAATTAATTATTCAATACTGACTCTCTTCTTTCTCTCCTCTTTTACCCTATTCCCTTCCCTGTATTCTACTGATCTTTCTGGTATTTATAGTTTATGTTCTAATTAGTGCCTTGTCTATATACATAAGGTGATATTAATTAACTATACAATATTCATATACATACATAGGAAAGTGTTCTTCCTTTACTGTGTTTCTGATGTCAAGCCTACCCATCAATTATGAGCAACAGAGTTGCCCTAGAATTTCTTTTCACCCCACTGGGAGGAGTATTTGCACTTACAGATACATCCTGCTGTACCTATATAAAACACTTACAGTATTGTAGAAATACTAACAGGACTTCTGGAATCAGGTTCACTGAATGGAGATAGCAAGGCCACCTGAGGATCTTCTTTGACCTCACTAGTGACTTATTACTTGGACCCCTGAATATTGCATTAGATTAATACTATTTGTATTGGTTGTCCTCCTATACCAAGTGAAATGTATTCTGGCTGTGATTTAACATGTCACTTTGAAGTCATGTCAACCAACATGTAATAACAATTTGACTAAATAAACATACCCTTCCAGATACAAGGAAATTTATAGGCATGCAAAATGTACCAGCTTTGCTAAGGTTGATATCCGGGGCACAGGATGAACTGTTGGACGGTTCTCTGTGTCATGGATTAAAACACTTTCCCCCTTTCCTCCCCGAGTTTTCAAGAATACGTAGACTATGCTGGGAGTGAAACATCCTGAGATAACAGGGAACTGGTCATTAAAAAACCCAGTTTCTCTTTCAAGCCTCATCCCTGCATTAAGGTATTCTTCAGTTCTATATCCCAGTGGTCATATGGCTTTGGAATATAAAACCTGGTGGACTGCACTCAGAACCCCACAGCTAAAGTGCAAGTGAGACACGTACCTTGACTCCATCCATCCATGTTAGCTTTTATGAGTATCAGGGGTCTGGTTTCTAATGCATCCTAGGCTTACATCATGACTTGCTCACTCCCTATCTGTAATCAACCCATTTTAGAGAACATGTCCTATCTGGCTATTCTGTCTCAGTTACCTAGGCAAATCGGAAACCAGTGCACAGTGAATATTCTCACACCATTTCTCACATTACTTTTCTTTAATCTTTAGAAAGTTTCAAGTCTCTTCTCATTTTGTAATTAATTCTAACTGTGATCAATTTGCTTTTAAGTATGTATATTGAACACTTAATTTTATCTATTGCACACAACTAAATCTTACTTTTTATTTTCATGAATTTTTGTAATTTTACTTAATAATTTACAATCATAATGCTTTCAGTCTAATAGTCTATTGCTGTTGAAACCTGTAGTCTACTATTTCTTTTCTTTTTTAACTTGAATATATTCTCTAGACACCTTATTTTTTGTCTAGTAAGCTTTCAAGATATTAGCTATGTACCATGGTATATGAAAGCACTTTGTATAAGTGAAAATTCAGAAGCAAGGGAAATGCTTATTAGTATAGAAAATATAATTATATCAAGTTACATACATGTAAATAAATAATGTACAGTCACAATTTTTTAGAAAACTATTTCTATAAATCATAATGAAGAAAAAAAATTGAAAATATTGAGTAGAAAAGCCAATTTCAAAAATAACCACTCAAAAATTTTATAACATTTGTAAAACTTGGAGAAAACATAAAATACCATAGCTAAATAATATTTACATATGTGCACTCCTGTGCAAATATATACACTTGATTTTAAGGATCTATATATCTATTTTATAGTGTTGTAAGTTTCTTTCACAGAAGGATTCATGACTGGCAAAACCAAAAGAACTTTACCTTTCTTGTTTTAGTCAACTTTTCACTGCTGTGGCTAAAAGACCTGACCAGAACTATTATAGGGGAGGAAAAGTTTATTTGGGGGTTACAGTTTCAAAGGTCTCAGTCCACAGAGTTCTATTTCTTGGGGCTCAAGGTGAGGGAGAACATCATGGCTGAACAGCATGGCAGAGAGAAATGGCTCACATGAGATCAGACTGCAAAGAGAGACTCCACTCACCAGATACAAAATAAATACCCTCAAGACAAGCCCCCAGTGCCAACCTCCTCCAGCCACACCCTACCTGCCTACAGATACCACCTGTCAGGGGATCCTCACACTAATTAGTTTAAGATTCTCATAACCCATTTATCCTCTAAACCTTCTTGCTTGTCTCACACATGAGCTTTTGGGGAACACCTAATATATAAACCATAACAAAGCAGTTAAGCTCTATTTCATAACAGACATAGTGTTAAATATGTATATAAAATATATCTCATGAAATACATGTGATATATAATGTGCATATATTATAAATATATACTATATGTGAAATATATGCTTCTGAAGTAAATCTTAAGAAATAAGATTAAGTGATAATAATACAATGAAAGGCTATTGTCTCAAAATACAGATGAGTGGGTAAAGTAATTATTAAATTAGGATGAAGTATTACCAATAAATGTATTTCTAAGAGTATGTTGCACAAATGGAAAAAATGAATGATACCTAGCATCAGTCATGAGCAAATTCTAAGAAAATTAACTGTATATATTTTAAGACTAATTGAGAATAATTTTTTTCCTCTTTGAGGAGAGAAATTTTTCCTTTTTTCAATATAGAATAGTGAAATTACTATACATCCTCAAGAAAAACCTGTAGTGAGTGCTCAAAAATTTGGATGATGAATGGGAAAGAGAATATGGTCATGAAGATGGAGACCAGATCCACTCATGGCAGTTCACAAGGCAGGATCTCTCTCTTTTTCTCTAACGTCATTGAACTGTTTTAATCATTGGTTATGTTTATGTTTTGCATCATTACTTTTGTTGAGGTCTTATAATAGTAAAATTTTATTCAAAGTTTTTGGGTGAATGCAAGGAAATTTAACGGAATCTGTTATACCAGACCAAAAGTGGATAAAGTTCATTTTCACAAAGAGTGATTTGTAGTAGAATGCCTAAGAAAAATGTATTTGTAACATCCCTTTAAATACCTTGACAATTACTATAGATTTATAGATGATATAATACTAAAAAAGATAGCATGAGTTACAATAATAGCCCTCCAAATTAGGCTAGACTTACTTAGACTATATTAACATGTATAAATGCAAAGTGCTATACATATTTATTATCTGCAAAATATTTTGCTGTTCAAAATACAAAATAAGATTTCAAACACAAATATTGAAAATAATCTAATTTTAATTAACCACACATAACTCATAATGGATATTTGAATCATAAGTATAAATTATCAAATCAATCTTTCACATTTTATTTATGTAGTTCATTCAATACTCTCTCATAATACAAAAATTATTCTATATAATTCTCAATATTTAATTGCAATAGTACTAAAATAGATTAACTTTCACATTGATTGAATTTTGAGCTCTGTAATTAGTTCTTATATATTATTATGTAAATATTTTTGAAAGCAAATTTCACACTACTTAACAGGATTCCTATTTTAAAAAGGAAAATGTGTATTTTTTAAGCTCTATCTTAAAATGATCAATGCAGTCAAAATTATGAGCAGATATAATCTGGTCATACAGAAATATATATATATATATATAATCTTTAATAGGAAGTACCAAATAAAGCAAGCAAAACATAAAGGGTGCTAAATGACTACTCAGGCAACCAAATAGTGTTATTTGGCTGGTTGAGGATCAGACAAGTGAGATTTACTGAAAAAGATCCATCTGTGAAGGGTAAAGAAAAGGGAGAAGGCATAGGCAGGGAGCGGTAAAGGCTCAGAGCACAGCACATTTCTGACAAAACCTCCTCGAGACTAATGGGGTCTCTCCATACCAAAATAGCCCATTGAGAAATCCGGTCTTGGATAGAAATGGCTCCTTTCTATCAATTTCCACCACTGGGTGGAACAGTCTAGGGAAGCATTGTTGATGTGCATGTATAGTGGATTCAAAGACTTGCAAGGAAATTTAACGGAATCTGTTATACAGGTAAAGGTGTTCATCAGCTCCACTTCCTACAGCATGTCCTCTTGAAGGGAGAGCTAAGCATAGGATGTCTACATCCGCCATTCATGTTAACATTTATATTGATATGTGGTTCTTTGTATATAAATAAAACAAAACACTGATGCTATCCAAGAATAATATATATCTCAACACAAACATTGACATTTGCCTTGATGGATTAATGTTATGATTTTAGAAACAAACAAAATGAAACAAAACACTAATTTTTTTTTTAAAAAATGTGAGTCTCTTTCTAATAAAGAGAATCTCTCTTATTCCTGAAAAGAACCTTCCAAGAACCATTGCCTGTTCTTAGTGTGTCATTTAAATATATGAATTAACATAATCTGTATAACAGAATTGTAGGCTTGGATTCATTTTTATAACTTTTTAATTGAATTTTTTTTCAATTCTTGATTGCTGACACTGTTAATGGCAATAGGTGAATCAGTGTTCTTGTTATATTTTGGATATGAGGTGTCCTCCAAAAGCTCCTATTAAGGTAGGAATATTCAGAGGTAAATGATTAGATTAAGAGAGCTGCCTTCTATATATTTGGACAAATGTGTAATAACAGAGGTCCACAATTATAATAACATAAAGGGAAATTTCTTTGCTCTAAAAATCCTGTGTTGATTTTCTTTTCCAAATCATTCTTGGTTGAATTGAATATAGGATCAAGATGATAAACTATGTTTTTAAAGTATTTTGTTGTATTACCTTGTTTTACTCATGAAAATATATAATTTCTACCCTTTGAAAATTTGTTACTTGTCTATGAATTTAAATGTGTCGGCTGATATGTTTTAATGTTAAAAATTGTAGAATAATAAAGTTCAAAAACATAACTATTAAAAAAATGTGTGGATTATGGATAACAGTTATTAGTTGGTACTGCTTATTAGAATACGTTTAAATAACAGTATTCTTTGCTCTGTCATTTAATGATTTTAAATACTTCAGAGATTGTAACTTATTGTATTTAAGGTATATTCATGTGTGATCTCAAAAGTGTTGTGTTTTTTTTTTTGACTCCTTCTGTTACAAGGTATATTCATGTGTGATCTCAAAAGTGTTGTTTTTTTTTTTGACTCCTTCTGTTACTGTCAATCATGAAATTTGCCTTATGAACTAAGAATCAACTGAGAGACCATTAAAAGACAGAAAGTCAATGATTTTTTTAAAAATTAGTCCAATATCCTCTTGATTTTAATAGTAGTGTTCCTAAAATCTTATGATATTTATCTAAAAATGAAAAATATAACTTTAGCAATGTACAAGACTACTCCCTGAAAATATTCCCTACTTCTGCATTTCTTCCCACCACATTAAAAAAAAATCTTTTTAGTAATTCCTCAACTTTCTTCATTTGATCCACTATCTCCAGTGATTCATAAGTGTTAATTTCCGTATCCCCCACACACGTTTATTGTACATCCCTGTGCTTTCTCTCCATTATTACTCTTATTTCTCTACATTATTACTTCTCCTTGGAAACAAGTCACATTTCAATGTTAACATTCTCTGATATGTAGTGATTTTCCTCTGCATCAACTAGATTATTTTCAATTACTGGGGAGTTAGTATTATCACCCGCCACTCATTTGTTTTGCTGTGTAACTAGTTTTCTGGTACCATTGAATATCATCTTTCCTTTGATATCAGATCCAATTAAAGTATTTATTTTAATAATTTAATTTTTATAAATTAACACAATGAAAAGGAGAAATTATTTTTACACAAAGGAATACTAGCTATTTCCACACTTATGTAAAGTGTGGGGAATAGCTACTATCTGCTTCATTACTTACTTACTATAGATATAACTCTGCATATACACTAAGACAATTTTAAGTACAAAAGGTTCAGATAAAAAGAATGCTGACCTAGATAAATTATTAAATTTAGGTATTGAAACCAGCTTTGATGTTCATTTCTTGAATAATTCAGGAAAATATGAAGAAGAAACTATACCATTTATGTTTAATATCTACACACAAAAAAACATATCTGAAAGATAAAACACATAATATGTCATATGTTTGAGATTCACATAATTATATTATTGTAAAAATTTAAAGATAATCTCTTTTTTAAAAAGATAATAGAGTAAGAAAAGTCAAAGGTAGAAAGGCAGGCAGATATTAGGGTGGCTCAAAAATCCTTTGAAGAGAATTTTACAAGAAAATTGAGAGCAGGAAAGATTCAACAGACAAAATAAATTATTTAAAAGACATGATATAGTGTAACAAGTTAAAAAGTAAACTTTCTTCTTTCATCTCCAGTGCTGTTAAAAAATACATACCTGTAGGAGGTCAAGTTCATAACAGAGACATTTACTATGTTTTTCAAAGAATAACAAATTCTAGCACCAAATAATTTTTATTCCAAGAACACCTGTCTTGAAATATCTATCTTCACATCATCTATGTAATATGAGTCCCAGGAGGAGGCATAAACAAGATGAAATGCAGCAGAATATATATATATATATATATATATATATATATATATATATATATATATATATATATATGGCAATTTTTTGAACTTTATTTGAAACACTCACTCACAACTTTTAGACCAACAAATTCCAAGTAAGGCAAATGAAGGAAAATCACATTTAGGTATATATAAGATGGTTAAAAGATAAAAGTAAGAAAAACATCTTGAAATCAGATAGAGAAAAAGAAATATTACATAGAGAAGAACAAACAAAATGATAAATAAAACTGTATCAGAAATAACTAAGGCCAGCAGAAAATAGAATAATACTTAATTAGAATATAATAGTGCAGGAACAGAAAGTTACAAGAGAACAAAAACATGAACTCAAGAAAAATAAGTTTTAAAATTGATTCTATAAAATAAGGAGTTCCACAATTAGTGGATTAACTAAGTGTGAAGAACAACGTGAGGAATTTTTATAAATGAAAATCATTATTTGGTTAAATTAGAATTATAAATTAAGTCATCAAAGATGGAATTATAAGATTTAACATGTAAAATTCCAAATAATTTTATAGTCTAGGTAGGGAAACAAAAAATCAAATAAGCATTAGAAAAAGGTGACAAACAATGATTTCTAGTCACTTATGTAAAGTGTGGGGAATAGCTACTATCTGCTTCATTACTTTTATGTTATTGGGAGTTTGGGTATTAGAAATTTTCAAAAAATACATCTTGCCCATGAATAAAATAAATGTTATGATTGTTTTCATATGATACAGTTATCTATCTGAAAAATCCAAATAAAAATTCCAAATGAATAAAATACATAGGTTGATATTTAGAAAAACATATGCAGTATGAATGTAAAATTTACTTCTAGCAATTCCTGGGCAAAAGCAGCTCACACAGCCAAAAATAAACTTGAGAGAAATGTAGAATACATATTTGAGAAGTGGTGGTATACTAAGGCATAAATGAGATGCTAAAAAGAGAGCAGAGGAGACAGAGAGAAGTAGTGTTTCTTAAAATATTTCATGTTGCAATGTTGTCAACTTCACTCAAACTAATTTTGACAAAATTGATAGTATATCTGAATAATGACTCACAGAGAAAAAATATTTAAAATTAAAGCAAAATGAGAAGTCACTCATAGAATGATTTTAAAAGTATTATAAAGCCTGACAGGGAAATGTTACTCACAGGTGGAATAATACATTAGCACAGAAATTGACTTTTATGAGTATAAATGTGCCCAAGTGTGAATACACATAAGTGTTTGTGTACACATTGCTTGTTTGTACTGTTACTGTATAAGCAACATGAAAATTCAAAATAGTGACTTCTAATATTAGAACTGTAATATATAGTAGGTTATAGAAATAGCAGATATGATTGATGTACCCTGTATGCATGTCCATGTACAGACATATCACAATGAATCTTATTAATATGCATAATTAATGAGTCCTAAATAAAGATAAGTGTCAAATATGTAAAAAAATACTGATATTTATATAAGTTTGTTGTAACAAAGGCCTTCCAAAGTAAGACACTCAAAAAGAAAACATTGATATGGTACATTTGGCAACATAATATGAACAAAATTATATTCAAATTATATTCAAAATAATATAAATTTTTAAAAAATCAACAATAAAAAATTCTTAACTGAAATATATAAAATGAACTCATATATAATAGAAAAGTCAATAATAATTATGAAAACATTGGTGAAAGAAATGAAGAAGAAATTTAAAAGAATTATGATTGACTAATAGAGATATTTCAATATAAATTTGTTTTAGAAATAAAATGCATATTAAAGCATGAAGGAATCTCTCATTCAACCAAGGCACAAATGTACAACCTAGTCAGTAATGTCACTTGGTCACAGCAGGGGAACAGCCTCTTCTGTGCACTGCTATTGGGAGTGTACATCTGTTCAAACTTTTTGAAGGACAATTTGGCAACATTGAAGAGCTCTTGTCTGACATGATCTGGATCAGTAACCAGCAAGTTAACTGAATAAGTTTTTGACATTCCTACCTTAACAGTTTTATTTTAAGCAAAAGCAAAATAGCATGTTTATTTACCACTCGGGTATAGGACCAAGGTCTTGTCTCAGTATGTAAAATTTTGCATATAAAATCCCCCTGCTTTGCTTTTATTTTTCTCTTTTCTCTTACCACAAAAATAATACTTGCACATATAGACTACAAATTCTCATACTGAGAATTTTACATGTCCTAAACTTACTTTCAAAGACATCTCAAGCACAGTTTCAAATACACTATATTAATCTGTAATAGATGATCTGTACACCAATAGTTACAAAAATATTTTATCAATGATTTAATATTACATTGTATTTTCCAAATATTCAACAATATTATTAGAGAAATATATCCCATATTTAATTTTGAGTTAATCTTAATTAAAATTATAACCAATAAAACATAGAGCTGGAATAGTTATTTTGGAAACAAAGGTGATTAATTCAACTCCTAGAATTTTGAGTACATGTGCAAACTATAGGGAAGCCTATTAGCTACAAACATTCAGTTTAGGCATTATTCAGTACTTACTTTAACATAATGGGAAACAATAACCTTTACGGTTAGATAGCTGAAAGTCACTTAAAAGTTTTATATATGTATATTATATAATACTCATCATAATCCTTTAAGCATAATTTATGTCAACTTAGATAACAGAAGTAAATGCATAAGGTTATATAGTAGATTATATAAAAGGATAATAAATAACATGAATGAGGGGATTATATGAGAAATATTACCTTTGTGATATACTATGCAACTCTTAAGAGTAAGCAAAATATACAGAAATATATATATGACTCAATATCTCTGTAAGTAGAACAATTGGTGATGGTTATCATAGGTTTCTCTTATTTATATATGTTCTAAAATAAATGAACATAAACTCTTATAATTAAAACAATGAAAGAATTTGTTTTTTTACTTAAATAATCAAAAGAAAAAATAACTTGGAAAAATAGATTTGTTCTTGTCTTGCTCTTTTGTCTATTTAGCTCGTCTTTTCTCTCTAGAATCAAAATACATCAAAAGTTACAAAATTAGAGTTTAACCTTCTCAAAATGTAGTAGCAATTAGTGACAATAGAATGGCTTAATTTGAAAAATAACATCAAAAAACCAAACCCAAACCAAAACCAACCAACCAAACAAACAAACAAAAAAAGACAGACCTGAGAATCCTCAGGAAAAGATGGTTTTTGTCCTGCCCATGTCCCATAGGGGTATTGGGAATGAGATTTCCCTCCGTGGAATGGGCTGGCTGAGAAATACAAGCTAGGAAAAATAGAACAGCGAAAAAAAAAAAACACAGAACACAAAAAGTAATTTCAAAGGTGGGATCAAGCTTCTGATAAAATGTAGCTCACGCCTGTTTTATCTATGTTGGGAGACCTCAAAGAGATTCTACAGAATGTTCTTTCCCAAAAAAGGTTAAAGATGGGCTGTTGGGTCCCTAATGGGTTCCACCCATCTCTTGTGCTACTATGAGGAACCCTTCTAGCAAAGCGAGGGGAAATTCATGTGCATTGGGCCATCTGTTATGGTAGGAGAGGCACAGGAAGTTCCAATGCCAGTCCTATCCCTCCCTGGCTTCCACATGTAGAGAAGAACCTCCTGTGTTTCAAGGATGGTTTCCCACACTGCTGGGAATGTACCAGGTACCTTACAAGGTAGCCATGCCAACTTGTATCATTAATGGAGTCTTCAAAACTGACTCTGTAAAGAAACATAAAACTTTTTTTTAATCTTAGCAAATATTGCTTACCTTTGTTTATTAAAAATATTTCACAGCAAGAATTCAGTGAAACTCTAAATATTAGGGAAGGCAATAAATAAATTGTCAAAACAAGGGTGATTTGTGAAGATTTCCAAATTTTTCTTATACTATATATTTTATTCTTAATAAAATAAGCCACTTTTTCAATCTTCACAGAATCTCATTAACCACCACTTCTTAACAGCATGTGTTTTTTATAGAAGTTTTAGGAACTTCCTTATATTTATGGGGAACAAGCCTTCTGGCAGTGCCTAACAGTCCAGGACCCATGAGGCTTGGCTGGGTTTCTTTCTCATAAATGATCTCACCTGGAGCCTCCAATGATTTCACTAGATCCAAGTTTCATCCTAGTTATGACAGTTGCTTTCTCTAAGTAGTTATGTTTCATAGTCAGTCTTCCCACCCTAAACACATGAAATTGTAGAGTTTAAAATGTCAGGCACTATTAAATGCTTTAATATGATAATTCACTTTATTCCTATAACAATGCTATGAAGTGAATATTATAAGGTCTATTCTATCATTCCATGGAAAATTACATTAAACAGCTATAGAAATTGGAATATACCACATGATTCTGTATTCTTATTTTTCAATATGAAAGACTGCTACCAAAGACTGCTACAAAAACAATAAAGTTAGTTTTATTTGTACTCTTAATAGCACATCCCTGTGAAGTCAAGTTATAATTAAATCATTAATATTAAGAAAAAAATATAGCATTGAATTTCACTAAAATGTGTTTTTATCAAAGTTCTTAAGACACACAAACTTGAAAATAATATCGCAGTTCTTAACAATGTTGCACTTTGTTTTGTTCTTTCTGAAAAATTAATTGCTAGGCTCTGCCAACATGTGCACTTTCAATCTTTAGCCTTATGTGCATCCATAGTTAGTCAAATACAAGTCTAAATAATATATTATTCTATATTATTGCCTTTAGTGGAAATTTAGATTAGAATATGTTCCAAGATTAACTTTTCTGGAAAGTGCGGCTGAGAGTCATTTGAGGTTTGTCATTTGTAAGGGTTCTGTGTTTGAGACTGAGGTCTCTGATGGTTTCATGACTGTGGAATGCTCGGTGGCTAGGAAGTTTATGTGCAAAGACATAGAATGCCTGGCTGCTAGGAAAATTTCTGTGCCAAGGAATTGGATGCTTAGCTGCTATAGCAATGTCCTGCCTGAGGAGGCTCTGTGTGAGAGTCTTTTCAGCCTCAACATTGATCTCACATAGCTCCTGGGAATAAAAAAACTCTCTTCTTAGACAACCACAGTGTTTCACCAAGTTCTGCTGCACCTGAACCTATCCACATAACAGAAAATTTAAACAGTGGAATTTCTTGAGAGCTACACAACTTTGCACGGTGTAACTATAGTATATAACTGAGGAATAAGCTGCATAAGGTTGCTAACTCTGAAACCTGTCTAATGACACAATGATGCCAGTGACCTATTGTAACCTATTGATATAAATAAAGCTGGTGGCTTGACTATTCTGCTATTCTGCCATTCTGCTTCTGCATCTTGCCTCTGTGTCTCCTTTTATTTTCCTTACAGTCATTCAAATTGTGAACAGCCACACAAATATTACACAAGCTATTTACAGATGTTTGGTTTACTTTAAGAGCTATTGCTCCACTTTTCTGTGGCTCAAAATGAGATTTCAACAATTCTTTTGTTTGTTTTTAATTTTTATCACAAGTCTCCTCCTTATTAATACAGGACAACCAATTTGACTCTGACAAAAAAAAAAAGCTGCACATACATAACTGTCTTCAGAGGAGATGCATGTATCTTCATCCCCAAGATATACACCTCCGCAGCTGATTTCACTAGAACTACCAGGAGAAGAATGAATGAGAGATCTCATCTACCCAGAAAAACTTTATTGTGGAAATCAGGGGACTTGTTAAGACTTCATCCAACAAAAAGGAATTGTTTGAAACTGATGGGATGATATTTTAATTCACAGGACTGCCTTCCTTCTGCTTATTATTAGAGGAAAAATAACATAAATTCAAAGTGATTCCAGTCTAAAGCACAATAATTTGCCTGCCTAAGAATAATCTGTCATCTTTTTCTACACATTATTATTCTTATATTGATTAAGAATAAAATTATATTTTAATGTCTTAGAATTCTCTAAAGGTAAAAAGTACAAAAATTTTTAAAAAGTTTTTATATTCTTGTAATTCTCCAAAAGTATTTGTGTGGTATATGTTTGAAGGATTTTAAAAAATAATGTTAAATATAAAATTTTAAAAATACATTCAAAGAGAGTTTAAACAAGTTGTTATTTTTTTAATTAATTGATTGGTATCCTGTCTTTTACTGGAAGTAAAGGATCATTTACTTTGAATTTACACACTGCTATTTCAGTCTATTATTAAGATTTACTTATTTTCCTTGATAAGTTCCTGAAGGATATGTGATAAAATACATTTTTATTTAATCCAACTGGGTGATGCTAACTTAAAAAAGAGAATTTCCTTAAAATATAATGTAGAAGTTATAAATTCTAAAACTGAAATTACTGTACACAAGAATTGTTAAAGTCAAAATTATGTTCACATTTTTTCTGAATAGGTACTCCTTTAGAGTTTAACTATTCTTTTTGGTACAAAGATGCCACTGTCTGCACATATATCTAGAAACTTGTACACTTCAAAATCCTTTCAAATGCAACAGGTACACATTTTTCAAAACTTCTCATGGAATGTTGTCCAAATGCTCTATGTTTGGTCCTAAATGTCAGCTTTATGTTTTCTTACGTATAAAACTGACTTTGCAAAAAACATAAACTTTCTGCTAAAGTTGAAAAATACAGTAGAGACTCACATAGTGAAATTGAAGAACCTGCCATCTGAGAGTCCTGACCCTATCACATAAAATAGTAGAAATAGCAGTCCCATTAAATTTGAATCAGTGAAAAATAACTAAAGAGAAAATTTCATTCATGATGAGACAAATTATTGTGCAGACTCTTATCACTGAACAATTGCAAAAATACATATATTTCCTTTCCTAATGTGAACTAATTCTTTCATTATTCATATGATTTCATGTCTTGTTTTCTGGCTATCTAGATTAATGAGACTTTGGAAACCCTGAGCTGTCTATAATAATCCACATATATTCTCCTACCATTTTCATGTTATAAAAACAAGATGTGAGAATCTTAGTTATCTCAGGTATCTGCCCTGACCAACACAAGCACACCCAGTAGGGGCCAGAAAGAAAAGTAGATGTTTTACGTATATGATGAGGTGTCTTCCCAGTGATGCTACAAAAGGCATTTTGAATTATATTTCATGGTTTATATAGACATTTGTAAAGATGACAGAATATCTATGGAGTTTCAAAAAATATTCCACTTACTTATTTTTACCAAATTTATCTTTCATCTTGTTGAAAACTTGGGCCTGATTTTCTCTTTCATTCTAATCTTTTCCAGTACTCAGAACTAGCCCATAGTTGAACAGCTAAATTTCTAGCAATCATTGCACTCCAGTGTAATGCAAACAACATGAAGATATTGTTATTTCTATGAACTACCATTATCTAAATGAACAGTGAGAAGCATTGAAAAGACTTAAGTTAATCATAGAAAAGACTTAAGTTAATTGTAGCATCCCCGTTTTCCCCCAAATCTTCATCTTTTTTCTTAAATACCCCTTCACAAATTTAAATTTTTACCTGATATTACAAGGCACTCATTAGTTAACATAAATACATACTTAATATTAATATCAATAAATTAGGATTATATATATATATTGGAATTACTCTATAATGCAACCTAATTTGTAAATATCCACTTAATAAGCCAAAATTTCTTATGTTAGTGTGGGATGTCATGAGAAAATATCCACTAAGTGTTAATTAACAGAATTTTTCTCACATTTCTAGAGCTTAGAAGATCAAAATCATGATGCTAGCACAACTAGTTTCTGGTGAAGGGATGATTGGTTTCTTGCTCTGTGAATTGTGGATAGCTGCTCTCTCACTATGTTCTCACTGACCTAGAGGGTGAGTTCTGGTGTCTCTTTCATTTATCATCAGCTCTGTAGTATCAGAGCTTCACCTTTATAGCCTCATCCAATCTCAATAACCTCATTAAATGCCCTTTCTCCAATGCAATGTAATAAAGAGTTATAGCTTCAACATATAAATTTGAGGAGATACATATTAGTCCATAGCATATATCCCTGATTGTCTAAATTGTAGGTCTTTCTCGCATTCAAAATATAATCATTATATTTCATCAGTTCCAAAGTCTTAATCCATTCTGACATCAACTCTAAAGTTCAAAGTCTAATCTAAATAACCAAATCAGATATTGGTGAGACCTGAGATATGATTTATTTCCAGATATGAGTGTGTGAAACCAGATGAGTTATGCACTTCCAAATTACAATGGTAGAGCAGACATAGCACAGAGAGTCCTATGGTAAAAATAAGATCTAGGAAAAAGAAGAGGTGCAGCGTTTCAACCAAATTCAAAACCTAGCAAGTCAAATTCCCTCGAAAATAAGTCTTGAGAATAATCCTTTTTTGGTGCAACATACTACATTCCAGGTCTACTGGAGTGGCAATTCCACCTCTGGACCCACTGGGTTGGATCCAGCCCCTTGATTCTATGGGATAGAAGGTATATTATCTGAGGTTCTGCAGGGTGGCCCTGTTACCACTGTCTGCAGGACAATTCAACCAAACCCCCAAGACTTTGGGTGGAGGCCATCAGAGCAGTTGATACTGAATAAATAATCCCACACTTAGAAAGCAAGGTAGCATCTCTGATGATCTCTGAATCAGATTGGAGGTTTATTTCCCTGTGTTGAATATCATATATTTAAAGCTAAATATCACTAGATCTTCTCTTGATGAATTAAGAAGTTTGGTAGCCTTCCTTCATTCTGTCTCTTTTCATGTATCATTTAGTTAAAACTATTATCCTATACACTGGCATGTCATCCTTATTTCTGGATTCTAGTAAAATAGTTGATTTGTTTCTGAGTAGCTCCAGTGATCTTATTTTCATTCATTTACTAAGTCATAGTGTGCTCTTTACTTAGTGTGCTCTTCAGAGCAAGTTGTCTTGTTATTCTGTTTGGAAATATGGACAGGCTGAAAATGCACATTGTCTCCAAAATCTGATTTCTTTTACTTTAATAATTCCTTCTTGAATTCATCTTTCTTGCCTCACATTTTACCGAAGCTGCTAAGAACAAAGTTCTTCCTTCACAATTTTACTAAAAAATCTCCTTAGCTATATATTCAGCTTCATATCTCACATATTGTATTGTCCACAAATCATTAGAACACTGTTGAGCCAAGTTGTCCACCACTTTATTACAAAGATCCCATTTTCTCCTGTGATGTTCCTCCCTTCCATCTGGGACCCTCCCTTAAAATTAGAATTTCTACTCATAGCCTACTTTTGCAGCTCTTTTTTTTCTTTCTGAATACTCTCTACATTTACCTCTAATGTCCCCCCCCCTTTTTTAGGATGCACCTCAAATATTGTTTGAACCACTATCCATTATCCAGCTTCAAAACAGCATCCACATTTAGGTATTCTTTAGAGCAGCATTCTACTTCTTGGATCCAAAGATCTTAATATGATCATGTTTCCATAAAAAAAAGAATTCTAGAATGAAAGACAACAACAGAAATTTAAATCTTCATAGTTCCAGAGAATGGTAGTCTGAGATCAGTGTACCATATTGGTTGGCTTTAGAAAAGGCTCCCTTCCTTGCTTGCAGGTGGTTGACTTCTCACCATCTTTTCTCAGGGTGTCAAGAACGCTTTGCTGTCCCTTCCTCTCACACATTTCATCATGATGGCTGTACCCCCATTAGTTCATCAAAACCTGGTTATCTGCAATGGACCCCATTTTCAAGTATCAAATGGGAGATGAGGTTTAACTTGTGAATTTCTATGGGGAAGGGGGCAAAATTCAGTCAACAGCTGAAGGGATGAGTATATTTTTCATGTGGGAGATGGTAACTATTTTGAGAATAAATAATAGGCTGTAGTAGATTTAACATGTCTGAGAATTCTTTGATGCTTTCTTTATCAAAAACTGAGATCTATTTTCCCTCCCCTTGAATCAGGGTTTCTTTAGAGACTGTGTTGAAAAAACCTGTGGTAGAAATAGTTCTAGTGAATGCTAGAAACCTCTTCATTTTTATTGTGGAATCCTAAGCCAACATGTCAGTTGACTATCCTGCTGGAGAGGCCATTTGCAGGGGCAATGATACTACAAGGAGATGGAAAGGGGCCTAGCTGGGCACAGCCTTCCAGTCTTTGCCCCAGGCTATCAGGCATTTGAGTGATGCTGTCTTAGACATTCTGTACTTTTCAGCTGTTAGCTGAAATATACTGGATGATCCCCGTAGATACACATAGAGGAGAATAGACATGGGAAGACCTGCCTGAATTAACCCACCCATGAAAATACTTCATGTATGGAAAAGTTTCTTATTTTGAACCACCATATTTTGATATAATTACTTATGAAACACAAGATAAACAGAACACCAAATACCACAATTCCTATATTCCACTGTCTGCCACTAACATTTTCCTTGGAAATCAGTGAACCTGAGCCAACAAAGAATGCATATTGCATAATTATCAAAATTAGTAAAATATATTAAAGGGGGTTTGAATTTTTCTTTCCATGACTGGTTCTCATTTTTAAGAATCTGAATACCACTTTTCTATTTTATTTTTGTTTTTTATATGGTCTGGATTGCATTAACTACATTTCCAAAATCACATGCATGGCTCTCTATAGGTATACATCAGTTCCACTTATTTGAGTTTGGTGTTGATTTCCATTTCTAGTCTGAAATTGGGAATATCACTGACTTAACAACCTGCTCATATAAAAGAGACCATTATTCAATATGATGGGACCTGCTGGGAACAATTTTCTGGATCACATCACAAAGTTGTCAATGATAAAATGTGGAGTTTGTGACAGATGGAACAAACAATTCACCGAAAGACATTCTTACTGTCTAAAATTGCACGTTTGTATCCGAATTTTCCCATTAGATGAAAAAGTGAAGATTTTTGCCTCTGAATCTTGAGAATAATGTATCATATAATTCCATGTTATTGATTATTATTTTTAAAACTACATGTACACACTAAAACATTGTATTCAAATATTTTTAAAGATACTATTATTTATTTTTATGACTCAATCTGGTTTAATATGAAGTATAATGACAATACCTGTAGAGAACATTCTAGAAAACAAAAATATCAGCTTGCCTTCCAGCATTTCCCATGGATATGTCATGCAAAGCAGATGGCCTAAAGTCATTTGATAATATTTAGCATCCTTATTAAAATTTGTATCAAATTTAGTATATCATACTAAGAATCATTTCTGTAAGCATACAGTTGTTTACAAATTACCTAAACCATTCATTCTAAAATGTCCTAAATTTTTACAAAAAGTTCTTATAGATGTTAAAAGAACAATTAAATTTAATTCCTGATGGAAAAAGATCCTGATGTGATTTTTAACTTCAGAGTTTCTCATAGCTATCAATGTAATTGTCACTGTGACATTTAGCCCCCAAAAGGGTTAAAACACAGTGTATTTCCAGGTTTTCCAATCTTAGAATGACTAACTCATGCAACAACTTATGCAAAGAGGATCACTGAATGTTGATTTAATAATTTATAAATTTCCAGAATTATTGAAAACCACTATTATGATCAAAACTGTAAAATAGGTAGTACACAAAAAGTATAGCATATAAAAATTAAGAGAATATTGGGCTGGGGATGTGGCTCAAGCAGTAGCATGCTTGCCTAGCATGCATGCGGCACTGGGTTCGACCCTCAGCACCACATACAAATAAAGATGTTGTGTCCGTCGAAAACTAAAAAATGAATATTAAAAAATTCTCTCTCTCTCTCTCTCAAAAAAAAAATTAAAAAATTAAGAGAATATACTAACTTCTAGAACTGGATTTTAACCTACAGCAAATAAGAAAAACTTCATAGTTCTTACACTCCATGTCATCTGTAAGTGATATGCTTACATGTCATTTAGTAAATAAGAAAATTTATGCTCCTAATGAGAAAGGGAAAGAGTAAGGAAAAATCACTTTTGTTGTGACCTCTCTCATCTCACCATCAGTTGCTTCTTGGTTTTCCTATCTCAGAACAATGTGTACTATGGACACAGCAAGTTGCTGCACAGGGAAAATGTTAAACTAACCTAAAAATGAGCAGTGAATTGCCCTCAAGTGGAGAGTCCCAGCAGTGGAGCTGCCAGATGTCAGGCTCACTGCAGTTAAACTGTAGGAACTACTCTATTTCCACATTTGTAATTTGTGTTTCCAATACACGTGGAGCTCTATTTCCACTTAATGCACAAGAAACCATGTGTAGGAAGCATAAAGTCATGAGTGAGATTGATTTTTCTATTCTTTATAATTATTTTTACAATGACTCGACAATGAAAGTTTAAATATAAAAAGAAAGAACATTTCAAAAATCAGTACTACAATTTTAGATCCAATAAATTAATTCTCTCTCTCCTCTACAAATAAGACTTCTTGAGTTGGAGTTAGGTGTTTTGGTGGTGTTATTAGAAATAGCTATTTTTCCTTCATTTTCACTAATCATACTCAAAATATTTACAATAGATCTTATTTTAAGAAAAAAATCATTTATAATAAATGAGAGACCTTTTAAATAATACTTACTGAATCTCATGAGAAAGAATATCAATAGATAATGATCATTAATATCATTTCAAAACTCTCAGAGAAGTTTTTGAGGACAATAACTTGAAATTTTTGCAGTGTATGTGTTTTGGAAAAATAAATTCTAAAACTTAAGGAAAAGTAATCTCAAAAGGTTTGTATTCATTAGTTTCAAAGGCAATGGTAATGCATTATTTCAAAGAAACATTGATTGTAAATATGTATTATGTATATGCAGTGATAATACATTAGAAATATAATTAAAAGTTCATATTCTGATTTAAGATTTCTTTCTTTGTCACTTAAGCACTTGTGTTAATTAAATACAACAGCTTAGATGCATAAAGTAAGAAAAGTTTAACTGGTTATTTTGTCTTTTCTTCTGTCATGTTTGCTTCTGTGACAACTGAAAGTTGATTGAAAATAAGGGAAATCTCCTTTGAGTTTTACAAGTAGAGCACAGAAGCTTCTTTCATTAAAATAATTAGAAGTGTGGATATGTTTGAGTTGGGAATTTTGCTACAATTAAGGGATCTGCTTGCACTATCATGGTACCTTTTTTACAAGAAAATCTTCTTATTACACAGAAGACATTTTGAACATACTCATGGGAAGGTAATTCATTATTTGTAAAATGAAAACATTGAAATATGACTTTTAAGTATTCTGGGCTAACAAGGGAGTTTTTCTTCTCAAGTCTCAGCAAGAGTAGGAAGGCCATAATTAATCAATTAGCATTAAAAGTATTATGTTTAATTTTCATTTACCTGGACTTGGATTACTATCAAAACTTTGCTCTAGCTTTTGTTAAATGATGATGAAAAAAAAAAGAATTAGTATATGAGCATTCACTAAGCTGAATATTGGCAGGAAGGTGTCTCTCCATGCCTTTGAAATGCACAGCCAGTCCCAACAGCAACCAGACCCCACAAAGACTCTGCACTGCCATCTGCCATCCCTGCTTCCTTCTGAGCATTAACCTTGGATAAAGTGAGTGAAGCAGATTTTTTCCATTTTACCTCACATAACATTTTGGGCTCACATGATGAATGATTTCATAATAATAAAATATTATAGCCCCTAAAGACCAACTTTAATCATTTTATTGAAGAATGATATTAGCCTATATAATAAGTAAAATTTGTATTTTGGTGTACTTATCCTAAGAATTCACCATATTTATATCAATATGCTGCAGGCAATTGCAAGAAAGGAAGACATCTAAACATATTTTTATTTTCCTTTTCTATAGATTAAAGTTTTGCATTTTCATCAGGAAAGTAAAGTTCCTGGAAAGATGAATGACCAGGGATAATCCTTAATTTAGATCACATTATCCATTCATTTATTTATTCATGTGTCTGTTAATACATCCATTTGATCTGTATTTATTTTATAATTTCTACATGTCAGAAACTTTTTTTAGTACTGTACGTATAATGAATTAACCCTGTTGAGCAGAAATGTCCTCATGAAGCTCATATGTCCACACTCATTATATGACTTGTAAAGCAAAACACAGTTAAAACATGAAGTTATGATAAAACTTCCATCAAATGTTGACTAGAGAACAAATCCCTAACCTATTATTAAGGACTGAGGGTGGGAAGTATTCATTTTTTCATCCTTAACTCTAATATCACTCAAAGATGTCTTTCTTTGACCAGGAAAATTCCAAAATTTCTATTTTCAAAGAAATATTATAAGGAACAGATCTAAGATTATGTCAAATATTTTTTCTGCATGTATCAAATGATCATATACCTATTAACTTTCTTTACTTAAGGATTTGTAAGTATGATAAATTCTATTGTTTGATATTCTTATACTTAGTCACATTATTTATCATTTTAAGGATTAAACTTAAAATGAGCTTCAAAGTCTTTATAACATTTGCATCTGAGTTACGGATACATATTATTCTGGTAGATTTTGTAAGATATTTTCTGGTTTCAGCTTCCGGGTAAAACTAGACTCAGAAGAAGTTGGGTAAAATCAATTGTTTTTTAATTGATAAATCTTGAAATATTTGAAAGAATTCACCAATGAAGCAATCAGGTCACATAGATATCTTTGTGGAAAGATTCTAAACATAAATTTAATATATAACTATTCACATTTTAATTTTTTCCTAAATATCCCTTGATAGTTCTTTTGAGGTATTTTTTCATTTAATCAAACTTTTACAGTTCTTTTGAGATATTTGTACATTTAATCAAACTTGTCTGAAAATTTAAAATTATTCCTTTGCGCAATTTATAACTTACTCTTTTATTATTTTAGCTTATACAGATTTTTTTAATAATGTCACTTCTTTCATTCTATATATTAGGCACCTGTAACTTTACCCTGTTTTTAGGATTAGTCTCATTGCAATTGTAAAAAGTTTACTTCTCAAAGTAAAGTTTTCTCAATGAATCAGTCTTTATACCATTAACTTTCTTTGTTTTTTTTTCTGTTTTATATTCATTATTTTACATTTTAGTTTTTGTTTTATTCTTCTAGTTAATTTATTTTATTTTCCTTTTATTTTCATTTTGTTATAAAGACAGAGGCTGACACCATTTTTTTTTCTTTTATAGGCCTATAGAACTTTACATGTTGTTCTAAGTATATTTAGTGGCATTTCACAAATATAGCGAAAAATTGTTGTGCTTTAGATATGAAATGCCTCTCTGAAGCTCACGTATGAGACCACACAAGAATGTTCAGGGGTGGAAAAGATTAGATTATGAGAATTTTAAGTTAATCGGTGGATTAATCCACTTGCATGTATTAACCAGGGAGTAACTGTAGGCAAGTAGGTTAGGTCACTTAGGGCACGACTATGGGGTTTATATTTTGTCTCTAATTAGGAGAGCTCTCTCTGCTTCCTGGCTGTCATGACCTGAGCTGCTTTATTCTACCATACCCTTCCACCTTATGTTCTCTCTCACCTTTGTCCCAGAGGTAGGGAGTTGTCCATCCGTGAACTGAACCCCTGAAAACATAAGCCAAAATAAACTTTTTCTTTTCTAAGTTCTTCAGTTCAGGTATTTTGGCTGAACCAACAAAAATCTAACACAGAACTACTGCAGAATTCTTATTTTACTCATGGCTACTTAAAGAGTGATGTTTGGTTTCCAAAAATTAAGTATTTTCTAAAAAATATTTTTGCTGATTTCTAGAAGCTCTATGTGTGAGAGGAAAGACATAGGAGAAATGAAGCATTTAAAGTTTATTGAGAATTAATTTAATGTAGATAATTTGATCTATGTAAGCATTTCATGTGTAACTAATAACAAGGCAAATTCTGCTGTCACTGGTGAAATATTAAATGAATGTTAACTAGTCCTAATTGATCACTAATCATATTGGTAATATTCTACTCTGATTATTCTATCAATTATTTGAGAAAGTTATATCAAAATCTTTGATTATAATTATTGATTTGAATATTTTTTACTTCTATCAGTTGAATCTTAAGTTTATTTGAAGCTATTATATTTAAGACACTAATATTGGAATTTTTTGCCCTCTTGAATTCTAAATAATTTTATCATTATAAAATTTTCTTGTATATCCTTGATGACAGTCTTTGTTTAAATATCTACTTCTCTGATATCAGCACAGCCACTTCTATTATTTTCTCTATATTTTAGCATAGAATGCATCATTCTATCCTTCTAACTCATTGACTCTATGTTTGAAAATTTTTTCTAAGGTACATTTATATACTGTTTGTGGGAATGTAAATAGTATAGCCACTATGGAAAACACATATGAATGATCCTTAAAAAATTAAAAAAAAAAGACTATCCTGTGATTCAACTATAACCCTCCTGGGTATATAGCTGAAGAAAATAAAGTCAGCAACAATAGAGATACCTGTGTTAGACATTTTATTGCACCACCATTCACATTAGCTAAGATATGGAATCAGCCTAGATGAATGAATAAAGAAAATGTGGCATGTAGACAAATGAAATATTATTTAGCCATTAAGAATAAAGAAATCATGTCACTTGCAAAAAAGTATAAAATTAAAGGACTAATAAAATAAAATAAAATAAAAATGAAATAAAGGAAGTGACAGGAAACAAGAGAGGGTTTAAGGAAAGGTGGACATGATCCAGGAATGACATACGTATGTGTGGAAATGTCAGTGAAACCAACTAACTTGTACAAATCATATGTTGATGATTTAAAACTAAAGAGCTTTCTCTGCTGGTTAGCATGTAATTGGTGCTAGGTTTTTATCTAATTGACAACTTTTCAATGAGTCTATCATCTTGTTATTTGTCTTGGACTTGTCTCATATTTTCTGTATTCCCCTTTCCTATTTATAGCCTTTCTTTGGATTAAAAGTATTATGAATATTATTTTTATACAACCATTTTATTTCCTTTGTTGAAGGATTTTGCCATTTTAGGAATTGCTTTAGGGTTTGTAGTATACTTTCCAACTTTATAAAGTATAGCATCAATAGATATTAAAGTATTTCATGTATGATATCATGCATAATATGATACATATTTCTATCTTTCCCAGCCTTAACTATATGGTCATACATTTAAATTTTAATGTGTTATAAACCACAGTGCACTTTTAACATGCAATTATCTTTACACAGCTGTGTGTGTTTTACATTTTGTAATTACATATGTTCATTCACAGCTAGTGTTCTTCATTTCTCTGTATAGAAAGGCTTCCTTCTTGAATCAATTCTCTTCTGTCTAAAAGGCTTTCTTTAGCATGTGTCAAAATACAGATATATGGATTATACTAAATACATGCTGACAAAGGAGAAAAAAGTGAAATTAATTATTGTACAATGATATTAATGTTTACTATATAGCTATAGCAACAAATACTGGTATTTGATAGAAAAACTTATAGATCAAGGTAAAAATATGAGGAATTCTAAAATAAGCAAACATGAATATGACCAAGTTAACTGTGATTCATATGCAAAAACAATCTAATACCTTTTTACCAAATGGGCAAGTATTTAATAGGCAAATTCATGTATCTCAAACTTAATCTCAGACCTCACAAAAAGTGACATCTTTAAACAACCTAGACTTATAGGTAAAGTGCTAAAATACATTGTTTTAACCACCTGGTTTTCTCCTAACCTTTGAGGGGAGTCTCAGATTCTTGCAGGCAAAAAGTCTTCCTAGTCCCATTGGTTTTTTTCAGCAGAATCATTCTTGCTTTTTTTGATAAGATATCTCAGTATTTCTCAATGGAAAAGGAGCATCTCAGGCTCTGCCTGAGGACTTCTCTAGTGTTAATGTTTAGAAGAATCTCCATCAATGCTTGGATGCATCTGGTGTCATTAGAGGAACTACTAGCTGAATCAAAGATGCAAGGAGCCTAAATTGCTGCCCTTTTGTTGCTGGTTGGGAAAGAGAAAGTGTCAAGTCTGGATTTGCTTCTGATTGACAGGACCATGTAAAACCATTGTGACATTCATTTTTTCTAGTCGTGGGGAGACCTATTTACCGACGTGCAGAGTTTTCCTTTATGCTATTTCTAGAATTTACAGATATACCCACTATGCTATATTTTATTATCCAGGCATGAATAAACACAGTTTCTAAAGATAACTATGAGTTAGCTGGGTTGACATGCTAAAACTCTGTCAGTTGTTTGAGTTTATTTGACCTTATTAAAAAAATGATTGAATTAATAATTAATTGAAGGACTTTCCTTCCATAACTGAAACACATAACTTACTTCTGCATTTTTAATGTTTCTTTTTCACAAAATAACAGATATATTTTAATTATTGTCATTTTAACTTTCATCAGTTACTTTGTCTTGTGTTTTAAAATTGAGTAAAAAAAACTAATTTAAGGTAGAAATTGCCTTTGACTCAGTATTACAATGAATATTTTGTTTTTATATTCAATTAACATAATTCCATTTAAAGTCAAGTATTGATACAGTAGTCTGCCTTTATCCAAATTTTTGCTTTCCACAGTTTCAGTTATTTGTGGCTAACCATAGTCTGAAAATATTAAATGGAAACTTTCAGAAATAAACAATTCATAAATTTTAAATTGCACACCCCCCTGAATAGCATGATGAAATCTCCTACTTCCCTGCTTCACCCCACTCTAGATGTGAGTCATCCCTTTGTCCATTGTCTAAAACACCTGTCCATTGGTTACTTAATAGCTAACTCTAATGTGAGATCAACTCTCATGGAGTCACAGTGACTGTGTCCAAGTAACCCTTACAATGTAGCTCCATGCCATGTCAAAATGTCTATGCCATTCACCCGCTTCATTTAATCAGGTAGGAAGAAATATATAAAAATATATATACTTTGAGAGAGAAAGAAATGACATTCAAATGATCTTATCATATATTTTCATATTTATTTTATTTTATTACCAGTTATTGTTATTGATCTTTCATTTTGCCCAATTCTATTTGTAAATAGAACTATGTCATGAATATATACTTCAGGGGGGAGAAAAAACAAGGTGCATATGGGATTCAGTACTATTGATAGGTTAAAGAATCACTGGAAAACTTGAGATATATTCTCTGCAGATAAGGAAGGACTACTGCAATTAATTTGGCGCACACACTTGCATATATATGTTATATATATATATATATATATATATATATATATATATATATATCTTAATTGACTGAATTGATAGCCTTGAAAAGCTGTCTTTTCTGAGATAAAATCTCAATTGCAAAGACTGTAATTATTTACAATGCTAATAGAGCACAGTGAAATATCACTTGAATGAACAAAGAAAAAATTATCCTGGCCTATGATGATACTGTATTACAAACCTGATGCTTTTAGATTAAGTAATAAAAAATATTTCACTGCCTGACTTATAGAAAATGAAAAAGATTTGTAAAGTATTTTTAATGAAGAAGCTTTCATGATTTTATTGTTACAAGTATACAAGTAAAGGAAGTATGAAATTCTATTAAAGATATTGACACTACAGGCATGGAAATGACCTACTTTCAGTGAATCACTAAATTTTGTTTTTAAAGTTTATTGAGGATATAGGAGCTTTACATGATTGTACCTGCTGTTTTTTACCCAAATGTAAAAGCATATGGTTAGATAATTGGTCAAAGACTTAGCAAGAATAGCAAGCCATGTTTGCAAAAAATCCTAGACTTTTCTCAGCAAAAAGGTTTTCCCAATACTTCTCCCTGAAGTTAAACTTATAAGAAATTACCAAAATTGCACTCCTACAAAAGAACTTCAGTAGGAACAATTAATTGTATGGTATCATATTTTCATTTAATAAAATCCAAGGCAAATTTAATTCATTTACTTTTATGAACTTATTTTTAACAGAAAACAAAACTATTTTTAAACTTTAAATGTCTTTCTCTTGTTTTTTTTTTTTTACCTAAAAATTATGTTGTGGAGGGAAAAAAAAAACTATGCTATAATTTACATTTGCTTCCCTGTATCTTTCAACCTAAATGATTTCTTTCAGTACTGAATTTTACTAATTTATGTATCACCCCTCATCACAATAATAATCACAAATTCACAGTATTTATTATTTTCTTGCAAGTATTTTACATACATCAGTAAACATGTAGATTAATTTAAATTCTCACAAGTGATTTTAGCTTGGCTACAACATTTCTGTGATTCCATATAATTTAATGAAATTGTCAGTTACTAGTAATCAACAAAAAAATTTTGTTTATACTGGATTGTAAAATTATTTTATATTAGCTATACAAAAAATTAAGCAAAATTAAAACATGGTATATAAGCAATAGATTGTCACTCCTCAAATCACTTAAAGTCTGATGAAGTCTGCATGAAAAATCAGAATATTATAAGATATTAAATTTATGGTTTTATTAACAAAGTTTATGGAATTCTTTTTATTAATCTCATTATTTTATATAAGTAATTTTAAAGGACCAAAATGAAATGTATAACTAAAAAGTGATAGCTATTATATAATATTCTGAAGCCCGCAACTTTTTGTCATTATCTTGTATAATTAAAATTGCATAATGTCAAGTCAATATGATATCTGATTGTCTACCACTCATTATACTAAGTTTGGCCATTTTGTGAGAAGGAGTCCTTTACTGGATATTTCTAATCATGCTATTGCTGTTTAGGGCATCTTTAAGTAATCTATTTAAAAACTTTAAAAATAGAGTTCCAGGATGCTTCTTTGGTAAAGTAGTCTTTAAAAATATTGTAGTGAAGGGGCTGGGGACGTGGCTTAAGTGGTAGCGCGCTCGCCTGGCATGCGTGCAGCCCGGGTTCGATCCTCAACACCACATACAAAGATGTTGTGTCTGCCGAAAAACTAAAAAATAAAATATTAAAAATTTCTCTCTCTCTCTCTCTCTCTCTCTCTCTCTCTCTCTCTCTCTCTCTTTAAAAAAAAATATTGTAGTGCAGATAATAATATCCTTATACTCTTATTATCACAGAAAAAAGCAGACAGGATTAGGCACTGAGCAGCCCATCTCTCCAGGGTCTAAAATCATCCCCATATTTGGGGCTGACAAGTCAAGATGGTGCCTGGCATTTTGCCAGGGAGAGTGGTTTCTGTAGTAATGCCAGTGAGCCATTAAGTGTGGAGATTCCTTATTGGTTGACTGCTGTATCTAGTTTATGTTAATTAAGATAAGCTGTGTGGAATGTATATATACCCCTCCTGTCCTACAATAAACGGCTCCCATTCCTGCTGTATCAATGTACACAAGTTGTTCGTCACCCCCCAGTTATTTTGCCCAGCCAGCCGGGCTGCAGCATCCTTCCAAGTCTTGGAAATGGTGGAGGCTCTGACTATCATCTCAGCCCTCATCAAGAAAATAGAAAGAGGTTTTCCCTAATTAATGATTGTGATAGCTCAGCACATTAGCTGCAATTCTGGGATCAGAAAGCAACTGCTATAACCGTTGGTCCCAGAACTACATAATACCTGCTAGATATGAACCAGTAAGACAAATGTCTCAGACAATCTCTGCTTCTTTACTCATCTAACATGGTTACAAATTCAAATAGATGCATGTATATGACTCACAAATACAAATCAGGTCTGGAAACTGACCTGGAAGAAGGTATTCTGGAAAAGTCTTTTTTTTTTTCTGTTTTTTGCAGTAGGAAGTCATTGCAAAAGGAAGCTGGAACAGATGAAGTACTCTCTATCTACCACACTCAACAAAACCAGACTAAAACATAAGACAAAAAATAAACAAACATCTGACTTATGACTTGCCTATATTCTTCAATAACGTTATTAGAAGGCCAGCAAATAATTAAATTGAAAAAATATTTAGGTTGGTAGCACTTGACACAATTTGTTATTTATAGCTATTCAAACAATAGTAATAATGTATACAATTAATTAAAATAAACTATTTGGCATTGGTTGTATATTTGGTCTTTGAAAAATAATCTGCAAGTTAAATTATATGCTATCACTTTTGAAATTTACTGGACTTGACAAAACTGATTAAGCTTGGTAAATTTATTCTATGGAAATTAAAGTTGTTTGGAACTTGACATAGCTCACATTTTCCCAGATATGAGATATAAAAGGTTAACTTTAAAGAGTTATGGGCTATGAATTATTCTATTCAAGAAATTTATATTTTGTTCAAAAAGGAAAGAAGAAATTAACATTTCTTTTGCAAAGTGAGCCTAAGCATATAATACAAACTTTAGAATAGAGGATGATGCTTAAACTATTCTTGGATTCTTTAAAGAATCTAGTGAAGACTGCAAACTCATTATTTCCCAAAATACAGAAATGTACACAGATAAACACATATAAGCATAAACCAAGTATTTTAGAAATTTTGACAAGTTCAGACCCTTTGAACTTCTGAGATTTCCTGAGGTCTTTCCATCCTATTTATGAAATTCTAGACAAGGTCATGGTCTCTTAAATTTCTGAGGATATTATGACTTTTCATTTCATAAAAAGTGGAAATTATATACATGTGTGTATATATGTACATATATGTTTTCACACATACACAAAATAGAATATATACTACTCAAAATACTGGTAAATAATTGTAGCCTAGGTCATTTGTTTAAAAAAAATTTGCCTTCCTTTAGTACATTTTAAACTTAGTGTTCTGAGGTATCTCTTTGTTGAATAGTACAACCCAGTTTTTCAATGATAGAAAATTACTTGATTTGTTACTTTGATTACCAGTATTAACTGAGTATTTGAGTGATCTTGAATAAGTTGTAGATATTTTTTAGTCTTCCTATCATACCTTTATTTATACAATTCTTTCAGAATATGAATTATATCCTGCTCAGTGTTAATTTTTTAAAATCCTTTCAGTTGCTGCAATATGAGATTGTATTTGTTGTAGTGTTAAGATATTCACCTAAGGGGCTGGGGTTGTGGCTCAGTGGTAGAGCTCTCGCCTCGCACATGTGAGACCCTGGGTTCGATCCTCAACACCACATAAAAATAAATAAGTGAAGTAAAGGTGTTGTGTCCAACTACAACTAAAAAATAAATATTTTTTAAAAAAGATATTCATCTAATATATGAATCAGGGATGACCTGTTATGCATTATGCTTCCTCAATATGTAATACTTAAATGAAGAAAAAGAAAAATTTCTTATGCTGTAATTTCAACCCACAAAATGAAGGAATAAATGAACGTTCAGGGACCCAGGGTATTCAGAGAACATAGTTCATGATAATTCCTGACCAGAATCAGAACTGCTTCTCTTTTACCCTAAATTTAGCAAAAAAAAAAAAATTGGGGTGGGCAGATGATTAAAATAGAGTGACTAAATGCGCATGGGCATGGAATTATCTGGGGAAGGGCCTCAAAGGCATTCGTTAGCCAGGAAGATATTAATTATCAGAGTATTAAGAATTAGAGTGACCATAATAAAGTTAGCTCGGGGAATGGGTAACAGTATGTAAAGCTAAAAAATATCTGTGCCTGAATCTAGGGAATGGATTTAGAAAAATTGTATTATTGTCATCATCATCATAGAATATGTTGTTTAAAATTTAAATACTAGGCCAACAAGTCAAGGGGATATTTGATAACAGGGCAGGGTGTTTAAGTGTGAGGTGGTACTGGTGGCTTTATAATTTGCTGTTTCATTTTTGTGTTTGGCTTCTGCTGCACCCAGCTGGCATGAAGGGGTCCTTCTGATATTTTGAACCAAGAGGGGAATAAAACTTAGTGAAGCTTTACTGGGAATAATCTGAACATTTTGAATTTGGTTCATGGCAATATAAATGTGTACTTTGGATTTATTTTTATGATTGTGATGATATGTTGAGAATTTATTTGTGAATTGCCTGGGTTGAAGAAAGGCAGCACATACCCAGGATAAGCATTAAGCAATGGTCTTCGGTTCAACTTGACCCACTTAGATTGAATTTGTTACTTGAATTTAAAGTCCTTACTACCTAGTCATAAAAAAGAGAAAAAAGCTGTATGTACTCTGTCTTTGAAGTGATCTCTGATTTTTTTCCTTTTTATCTACAATGCCTAACAAATAAATTCATGTGTGCATAGAGTCTTGTGTTTTCAGCTTAATTACTTCCCATGTATTCTCCTAACCATCACTCTCCTCTTCTTTCATCCCCAAGAAAATTATGATATTTATATTAATGTCTTGCCTGTATGGGACATTTATATAAATGTAATCACATGGTACATACTATTTTGCATATAGTTTCTTTCACTCAATACTATGTCAGTGAGATGTGTCTATGTTGTTGCTCTTAGATCATTCATTTTTATTACCATATATTTCATTGTATCAATGTTGTAAAATTTTATCCATTCTTTTGTTGATGGATATTTGAGTCATTTCCAGTTTGTCACAATATCAAATAATGATGCAGTCAACTGTTATACATAATTTCAGTGTATGTATGAACACATTCATGTTCAATATCCAGTGTAATTGCTATGTCATGGGTGTCTGTATGTTTTGCTTCAGGAGATACTGTCAAATAGCTGACTAAAATGATTGTACTGATTTGCATTTTCATTAGCAGTGTTTGCCCCAGCATTTCTGACATAGAGATAATAGTATCACTCTGTGATTTTCACTTGTTTGTATCTGATAATAAATACTTTTGGACCCTTGAGCCCTTTCACATGTAGTTATTAAACATTTGGATATCCTTTTTTTGTGAAATGCCTAGTTACATGTTTGATAACTTTTCCTATTGAGATCTTTCTCTCTCTGTGTCTCTCTCTTTATTTGAGCATATATATATATACATTATATATATATTGTAGATATATTTAGAGAAAGATAAATGATATATATGCACATATATGTATACACACACACACACACACACACACACACACACACACACACTCCTCATATACTTTCTTTCCCATACAGTCTTTCAAACTAACTTCTTGTGTTTATGAGATATTCTGATAAGCAGAAAATTTTAATCTTTAAGAGTTACAATTATTATCTTAGTTATAATGATATTCATAAATTATACATGTACACTATCTTCTATGACTGTTCTTGTTCCAAAGCTCACATTTGATCTACCCATATCTGGAGCTTCTGTGTGAGTTGAGGACACAGGCACAAGATCAACCAACATGCCCAGTAAGGTGGCACACACCTGTAACCCCAGTGGCTTGGAAGGCTGAAGAAAGAGGATTGCAAGTTCAAAGCAGCCTCAGAAATTTAGTGAGAATTTAAGCAGCTTAGCAAGACCCTGCCTCAAAATAAAAACATAAAACATAAAAACAACAACAAAAAAAAAACATAAAAAGGGCTGGGGATGTAGCTCAGTGGTTAAGCACCCCTGGGTTCAATCCCTGGTACAAAAATAAATAAATAAATAAATAGTAACTAACCTGACTTTCCACCACTATGATACAATTTTACCTATATTACATGAGTGTCTGTGTACAGAACTCTGTTTCTAGACTCTGCTTTTTATTCCTTGCTTAGCTTTTCTGTCCTGTGTCCAGAGCATGGGGTCTTAATTATTGAGTTTTTGATGTCTTGCTCTCTAATAACATAAGTTCTCTGACTTTGCTCTTCAAGATTGCCTTGCCTCATTTTGGCCCTTTGCATTTCTGCATACATTTAAAAATTAGCATGAATTTCTGTAGAGATCATCCAATGGTTTTAATTGGGATTGCAATGAACTCTGCATAGTTTTGGGAAAAAGTGACTTATACTCTTTGATCAACTTCTCTATTTGTTTGGCTTTTTAGAATTCTTCAGTAATATATGCAAAGATTTTGTACACTTCTCATTACATTTATTCATAAGAATTTAATGTGGGGCTGGGGATGTGGCTCAAGCGGTAGCGCGCTCGCCTGGCATGTGTGCGGCCCGGGTTCGATCCTCAGCACCACATACAAAACAAAGATGTTGTGTCTGCCGATGACTGGAAAATGAATATTAAAAAAAAATTCTCTCTCTCTCTCTCCCTCTCTCACTCTCTCTTTAAAAAAAAAAAAAAGAATTTAATGTGATTGATGCTAAATGCAATGCTTTCTTTATTTTCTAATTATTTGTGTCTAACATTCATGCTACATTTAACTTATGAATTCAAACAATCCACAGATGGTTTGGGGATATCCTGTGATCACAATCATGCCATTTGCTAACAGTATCTATTTATTTCCAAACTTTAAAATTTCTAATTTTCATACAGTATAGCACAAGCTAGGGGATTTGGTGAAAGTGGGAAAAAAAGCAGTGATATGAGGAACCCTGTCTTTATTCCCAATCCTGGTGAGAAATATTTGATAGTGTTAAATTCAGTATTTATTATAAATCTTTATAGAGATCTTTTCTTAGATTAAGAAGCTCCTTCTCTATTCCTACTTTGCTAAAAGTTATTTTTTTTTAATCATAAAAAAGTATTGAACTTTTTTTTTTTTTAAGTAACAGGGATTGAACTCAGGGGCACTCAACCACTGAGGCATGTCCCCAGCCCTATTTTGTTTTTTATTTAGACACAGAGTCTCACTGAGTTGCTTAGCACCTTGCTTTTGCTGAGGCTGACTTTGAACTTGCAATCCTCCTGCTTCAGCCTCCTGGACCTCTAGGATTATAGGAATGTGCTACCATGGCTGGCTAAGAACATTGAATTTTAACAAAGGCCTTCCCCATATCTATTTGGATCAGTATGGCATATTTCTCCTTTATTATCTTGATATAATTAATTAGATTGATTGCTTTCTGAATCTTAAAATTATTTATGGGACTAAAATGAACTTAGATGATTTTAATTAATTATCTGTGTTAACATTTTATTTGCTCATGTTTTGATCAGGAGTTTTCAATCATGTTTCTGAAAGAAATTTGATTGTAATTTTTCTTCTGAATTTTAGAGTAAATGAAATGCTGACATTAAATGAGCTGGTAATTAATAATTATTTTTCTGTTCTCTGAAAATGTTAGCACAGAATTATTGCATTTCTTCCTATATGTTTGAAATAATTCAATAGTGAAATTATCTGAGTGATCGTTTTCTAGTGTGAATGGTTTTAACAATATATTCAATTGCTTTTGTAGATATCAGGCTAATCTGAATTTCTACTTGCTTTTCTGACAGCTTTGGTATATTTTATTATTATCTTTACCATAGGGAAATGTTTTTCTGTTTCATTCAAATTAAAGAAAAACTGATTTAGACCATATTTCATTAAATGAAGTAAAAATATTTTATAATTTTATGAATTCCATTAAATATATGAAATAATATATAACACTAATATGATATTTTAGCAACAGTTCAATGTCTATATGCTACTTGGATCATATATACATATATATGTGTGTGTGTATATATATGTATATATATATATATATATATATGTGTGTGTGTGTGTGATATTAGATTAATTAAAATAAGAATATGTTTTGACAAATATTACTGATAGCCCTTGTATTCCACATTTCAAATTTGTGAAAGCTACATAATCCCAATGATACTCAGTTTTCTCATTTGTTATTAGATGTTATTAAGCATTTTTTTCCCATCATTCTCTCCATTATTTCTGGTTTTTAAAAATTTTTATATCCATTCTTTTAATCATAGTTTCTTCTAAGATTTAAATGATTGCTATAGCAGAACATTTCTTCATTGGAAATTGAACTATTTATAAAATTTATGCCTTCATTGTCAACCAGTAATTCATAAAATATATCAAATTAATTGCTGATGCCTTAACTACTACCAAGAACTTTATTTTTATTACATGTGCATTCATTTATTCTCATTTAGATAAGAAAAATTCAACTGTTATAAATTTGCTCTACTTATTTCAAGAGAATACACATAGATTTCAGTCCCTCCAGAAATATCACCCCAGGTTGTAAAATCCTCCAAGTACTATTTGCCTTTCTCTCCTCAGAAATGGGTTCAGAGTAGAGCAAACCACAGGTAAACTCACTGGGTTCCAGTAGTGTTGGTGACATGAGGTGAGAAATAGTAAGGACAACGTTCAGGATCTAGGTCAAGAATATTAGTGGGCCCCACCAATTCAAATTTAGGGTAACAAGTATAAAGTCAGAGGCAAGAACTACACAGGCTGCCTTTATGAGGAGTCTGGTTATACGAGCTCTGGGCCAGCTCCCATTCTTTGTGGCTATTCAGGCAAGCCATCTCACCTATTTAACGTGGCCGGGTGGACCAAGGAAAGCACTGACAACTGGGTGCTATTCATTGCTAATCCTGGCCCTGACTCACTCCATGACCTCTCTTGGTGTGTTTCCTCAGTTGGAAAGTGAAGATAATAATAATGACCTACTTAACAAGGGGTGTTGTGTGGATTAACCGTTAATAACATGTTTCATGAGACAAGGCAGAATTGAGCTGGTAAATACTAATAGAAAGTTTCTCCACCCTACAAAGTAAATTCATGCCTCTCTTGAAGAAAACCCAATATGCCAGTATATGAGCATATAATGTAGTTGAAATAAGGTGAATTTTTACTTGACCAAAGAAACTTCATGTTCTAAAAGGGTACTCCACAGTTTTCTTTCAGATAGTTAACTCTCCTTGAGCATCTACAAGCTTATATAAAATTCATCCATACCTATTCCATTATTTTAGTATCGAGTATTTAGAATTCATATTTTGGTGTGCTTGGATATGTTTTTCCATCTAAAATCAATCCAGAAAAAATATCCTATAGCTTGTTACCTGTTATCATGAGGCTTCTGTAAAACTGACTTGGCAGACATAAGCCTTTTTTTTTTACTCTGATTACTACAACATGAAGAATTTTCTCTCTACCTGGGGAAATTACGTTAAACTTAATGAATCTAAATTTATGCATAGCTTTGCCTCACTTTCTAGGATCCTGTAATGTGTCCCATTAGGTAATTTATTTTCAACAAGTTTGGCACTGGGTAGCTGTTTATAGGCAAAATTACATAAAACTCCAATTAATCCCATTTTCTCATACATTCAATTTTCCTTTTGTCTACTTAATGTTGTTTTCACAATTATAAAGAAAAATCACATATATTAATGCAATAGAAATATAAGTTCCCTTACTTAAAGAAAAAAGAAAATAGGACTGAGGTATAGCTCAGTGGTAGATCACTCCTGGCTTCAATCTCCAACACCACACACAAATATACACATATTAAAGTCAAATAATAGCTGTCAAAAATAACATATTGTAACTACTATTGTTATTTTTTCAAGAAGACAACAAATATATTGGTAAAGAATCAAATAGAAATAGAAAAATTGAATTCTATGTTTAGTAAGTATAGGTAAAATACTTTGAATGACATGAAAAAGAATGACCATGAATTAAATGAGATTTTGCTCAGGCTGTGACTTAAGGTCTTCTTATAATACTATTGACAATCATTATCTTTTTTTGTAAATTTGTGTGCATTTTAGAGAAAATTGAGAGAACTTAAAAATATACTTGTTTAACCCTTAAAAATAAATTCCCTGCAAACTAGCTACTTCATTTATTTCTTATGAGTTTTTTGAGTAATACCAAGAGTGTGTGTGTGTATGTGTAGGTATATATATTCCTTTTGAAGAAACTGAAACTGTCTGAATTTAATCAGTGCTCTTTTCATTATTTTCAAAAATGCATTTTAATTCTTACTTATGTGTTTTAGTCAGCTTTTTTCTGTTACTATGATTGGAAGATCCTACCAGAACAACAGTAGAGGAGGAAAGTTTATTTAAGGGCTCACAGTTTCAGAAGGCTCAATGTATAGAAAGCAGGCTCCATTTGTCAGGGCTCCAGGTGAGGCAGGACATCATGGAAGAAGAGTGTGGCAGAGGGAACCAGCTCACATGGTGATCAGAAGCAGAGAGAGAAACTCTGCTTGCCAAATACAAGTATATACCCCATAGCCATGCCCCCAGGGAACTACTTCCTCCATCCACACCCCACCTGCCTCCAGTTACCACTCAGCTAATCCCATCAGACATTAATTAACTGACTAGGTTAAGATTATAGGACAATCATTTATCCTCCAAACCTTCTTGCATTATTTCACACTCCAGATTTTGGGGGACACCACATCTAAATCATGATACCACAGTCATGTATTTAGGTAAAATTTGCACTAAAATTGTTTGAAATTTTACCCATGACCTTCCTATTGTGCTACTGTTGCTTCCATTTTTTACCAAATAAGATTTCTTTGTTAGTTGTTCAATCTGTTCTACCATATCAGTTACAAAACAAAAAGCAAAATGAATTATTATTATTATACTAAGGCTCCGAGAAGCTAATTTTTAGTCATTAGTTCATTAAAACATCCCACCTAGATTAGATATCATTTCCCTAAAGAAAATATAAATTAAGACAAATCACAAAACTGGGAAATCTAGATGGTTTTCATTACATATAACAAGTAGATTTTATAGTCTTGAGGTAATAAAAAGTTATCCCAGGGTATAAATAATAGAATTTTGAAATTAATTTCTGCCATGATAATTTTTAAACTTTGACTAAAAGTAATATTCAAATCTCATTGGCCATAAGTGCAAGAGAATTGAGGTTTAGTTTTATCCACAACTACCTGCCCCATTGTAAGTGTCTAAAATTTTTACCAGCATTTTAGAACAAGTCCATATAAAAATAAAGAGGTGGAGACTATTATCAGAAGACTTCCTAACAGGATCACCACACACATTCATTTCTGATACTGGAGATGGGTGGCTAAAAACAATATTCATGCTACAATACACATTAGAGTCCCCCACATAATGAATTACCTAGACCATGGTTGAGAAAGTATAGTTTAGAATGAAAGCTATAACATTTCATATCTATTATAACGGAATTGTTTTTAAAAAGTGTTCTTTGATAAACAAAACATGTTTCTAGATAATTTATGATTATAATTTCTTATGACATAAGAAATTGAGATGGTTCAAATACAAGGTCACCAGTAAAGACATGGTATATTTCATTATCTCCAATTGAGGAACATTTTTATCCTTTCTTTGATAGTTGGCATCACTAATGTACTAGGAAGTTAAATAGGCTGTAACTAGACCAATATTATCTTAAGATTTGCATCTATTATACTGTCTTTCACACTTACCACCAATATGATATTGGGAGCATATCTCTTTATGCTTCAATTACATCTGTAAAATGGATCTACAATACCTCATTTTTATAATTTCTGGGATAATAAGAAATAAATGTAACATATAAAGCACATTAATTGATATTAATAAGTACTGAGGGACCTGGCGTGTGGCTCTGTGGTAGAGTGCTTGTGTAGCATGTCTGAGGTCCTGGTTTGATCCCCAATACCAAAAACAAACAAAGAAAGTATTCAAAAAAAATTAGTAATTATCACTATTATTATTTACTAATACAGCTTCTCTTTTCCTCTTATTAGAATTGTGTTTGCAAGTTAGGGTTTCATCAGATATTGATGATGTTTTATTATAGTACACAAAATAAAATCTCAAGAAAAACTAACAGGATTAGACCAGGGGAAAAAAAATTCATATGATCAAAAGAAAATTTAATTATGGCATTAGAAAAAATTTCAGGTTATACTTACGATAAAAATCACATAAAATTTGATACCTGTTATGCTTTTTGTTATTTTGTAGACTTAGTGGAACATGCCAGCTCCATCATTTACTGGCTTTCTGGGGGCCATGTGTCTGTACTTCACCGATTTTGAGCACTAGGTGGCACTCTCATATCCTTGAGTCAAGAAATAATTATGATTTTTCTTTGATTTCAAACAAATTAGGTCTGCTGTTCAAACTTCTACTCAATTGGATTTCATAGAAAGGTCAGACACACTGTCATACATGAAATATTCATATTGAGTGGTGAGTGGTCAAAGGACACATAAACTTTATAACTATTATGAAGTTTTGTAATAAAGTTTTCCCTTCTCTCCATGCTTAAAGTCTGTCATAGATCAGTTTTACTTTGACTATATCTCTCAAACCTTAGATGATACACTGTGTTAGTGAACTTTTCACTGATGTGACCAAAATACCTGGCACAAGCATTTTGAAGGAGGAAAGATTTATTTTGGCTCATTGTTTCAGAGGTTCCAGTCCATGGTTGGTCAGCTCCATTGCTTTTGGGCCTGAGGTGAGGTAGAACATGATGGAGAAGGGTGTGGAAAGCTGCTCAGTTCATGGCAGTTAGGCGGGATGGAGGGAGGGAGAGAGAAAGAATGAAAGAAAGAGAGGGAGGGAGGGAGGGACCAAGGACCCAAGGATAAGAAATATCTTTCTAAGGCATACCCCAGTGACCTACTTCCTACAGTTTCTAATGGTTCCTCAATGCATTAAATTACTAATCCATGGATAGATTAATTCTCTGATTAGGGCAGAGCCCTCATGATCCAATCAGTTCCCCAAAGCCCCACATCTAAACACTGTTGCACTGGGGATCAAATCTTCAACAAATGATGGAAGCTTTGGGGAACATTCCTGACTCAAACCAAAATATATCTATCTGAAAATGCCTTCTTTCTCCAAGTAAAATTCAGTACAAGGTAGTTTTCTTCTGATTATTTTTTTCCTGGTAGCCTAATAATATATTCATATTCTAAAGCAATACATACACATGTTACACACACACACACACACACACACACACATGAAAAATATCTACAGGAAGTTATAATACTAATGCACTTGTTACTATTTCTAAAGACCATGCAAACTGTTTATATGTGTGTTCATAACAACTCCATTTTATAGATGGAGAAACAGGCTCAAAGATGATAAGGAATTTGTTCAGTACCACACAGCTTATATTTAGCATATCTGAGCCAAATCTGCCTATAGAACTGGGAACTTATCCCCACACCAGTCTTCCACTGTACTTATTTTGCACTGTGCTAGCTATCGTGGCACAACTTTTCTATTTAGTCTGAAATTTCTGCAAATGAAATACTTGTTTTGGCACACACAGAGTTTGTCTGACTATTGATATAATTTTGCCAACTGGAAAATGACAGTTTTAAGAGAATTGGGGATATGGAGGAAGTATAATTAATTTTGAGAGGTACCATCAACATCATGATTGTGTTAAAAATATATTTATATTTCAAGTTACATTCTGAAGCATTCATAAAAGGTAAGATAACAAATTGTCTGGGAAAGCTTCTAAAATACTCTTAAAAATATAATAGAGTGCCAGGCACAGTGCTGAACAACTTTAATCCCAGTGAATAGGTCAGCTGAGACAGGAGAATCACAAGTTCAAGGTCAGCTTCAGTGATTTAGGAAGACTTTCTCAAAATAAAAAGACTAGGGAAAAAAATAAAAAGAAAAAAAAAGTACTAGGGGTACAGCTAAGTGGTAAAGCATCCCTGGGTTCAATGCCCCATACCAAAAAAGGGGGTGGGTAATAAGAATTTCTAGATTTTTTTAAAAAGTGGGATAGGGTGATTGATGAAGTAAAATTAGCAAAATATTGGTAATTATAGATGTCATGTAATGACTACATGAGGATTCATTGTGTTATGTTGTCAATCTTTTGTATGTTTACAAAGTCTAATTAATTTTAACAGAAATATTTTTCAGTTCAAAGTACAAAAGACATCTCAACTAATCATGGATAAAAATGTGTGTGTCATAGAGCCTACCTTTCTCCAGTGGGCTCATTCCATAGAATGGTACATAGTGTTGTGAGATTAAGCAGTTACCATGGAAATTAGAAGTAAATCGGTTCAGAATAGGTCAAGGTTGATGAGAACAAGAGGATGTGAAGGAGAAGAAGGTCAATCAGGTATTCTGTGGAGAGATGGCTGGCTACCACAGCACCAGAGGTACCATGAGAGTCTCCTTCTCTCTCAGGGGGGCTGAGTGGACAAGAAGGAAATATGCAGAGTGGAAAATACAGCAATATATGTTTCCTTTACCATATTTCATTTTTTCATATGTCTGCTACAATCAAAAATTTTTCTTAAGCAATTATTAACTCAAAGTTTGTATAAAATAACCCTGAAACATATATCCATAATGAACAGATACATTTTTAGAAATTATGATAGTAGAATTTTCTACCATTATTATAGTAGAATATTGGAAAATAGTGAGATATCCATGGATAATATGTATTAAGGTAAGAGACTTAGACATTTAATAGTCTTATTTGTATTCTAATAAATGACATTTCTACTCAAAAACTTGCTTTACTTAGTCTGTCCTTACAAAGGTCACAAATCCATTGCTCTAATTTATATTCATCAATATATTGCTCTGTTTATTGTATAGTAGAAACTAAATAAATGTGTTAAATGAATAAACAAATGAATGAATATATGAACGAGATTATAAATAATGCATACATATATATGCCCTAAATACTATCAGGTCTTTCTAGAGGCAAAAAGGGAAATTTGGATTTTATATTTAGTGAACTATTAATAATTTTAAATGAATCATAAAAAAATGAGTTATCTCATGGAATTTTTAAATTTTATTCTGAAAAGAGAACAAGTGAAACTTACTGCTTTCCTTGGAGATGTGATTGTCTAGAAGACCCAAAAGGGTCTACAAAGAAACTACTAGAACTAATAAATAAATTCAGCAAAGTGGCAGGATATAAAATCAACACGCATAAATCAAAGGCATTCCTGTATATCAACAACAAAACTTCTGAAATGGAAATGAGGAAAACCACCCCATTCACAATATCCTCAAAAAAAATAAAATACTTGGGAATCAACCTAACAAAAGAGGTGAAAGATTTATACAATGAAAACTACAGAACCCTAAAGAGAGAGATGGAAGAAGATCTTAGAAGATGGAAAAATGTACCCTGTTCATGGATAGGCAGAACCAACATTATCAAAATGGCAATATTACCCAAAGTTCTCTACAGGTTCAACACAATGCCAATCAAAATCCCAACGGCATCTCTTGGAGAAATAGATAAAGCTATCATGAAATTCATATGGAAAAACAAAAGACCCAGAATAGCAAAAGCAATTCTAAGCAGGAAGTGTGAATCAGGCGGTATAGCGATACCAGATTTCAAACTATATTCCAGAGCAATAGTAACAAAAACAGCATGGTACTGGTACCAAAACAGGCAGGTGGACCAATGGTATAGAATAGAGGACACAGAGACCAATCCACAAAATTACAACTTTCTTATATTTGATAAAGGCGCTAAAAGCATGCAATGGAGAAAGGATAGCATCTTCAACAAATGGTACTGGGAAAACTGGAAATCCATATGCAACAATATGAAGCTGAACCCCTTTCTCTTGCCATGCACAAAAGTTAATTCAAAATGGATCAAGGAGCTTGATATCAAATCAGAGACTCTGCACCTGATAGAAGAAAAAGTTGGCTCCAATCTACATATTGTGGGGTCAGGCTCCAAATTCATTAATAGGACACCCATAGCCCAAGAGTTAAATACAAGAATAAACAAATGGGACTTACTTAAACTAAAAAGTTTTTTCTCAGCAAGAGAAACAATAAGAGAGGTAAACAGGGAACCTACATCCTGGGAACAAATTTTTACTTCTCACACTTCAGATAGAGCCCTAATATCCAGAATATACAAAGAACTCAAAAAATTAAACAATAAGATAACAAACAACCCTATCAACAAAGGGACCAAGGACCTGAACAGACACGTCTCAGAGGAGGACATACAATCAATCAATAAGTATATGAATAAATGCTCACTATCTCTAGCAGTCAGAGAAATGCAAATCAAAACCACCCTAAGATATCATCTCACTCCAGTAAGATTGGCAACCATTATGAAGTCAAGTAACAATAAGTGCTGGCGAGGATGTGGGGAAAAGGGTTCACTTGTACATTGCTGGTGGGACTGCAAATTGGTGTGGCCAATATGGAAAGCAGTATGGAGATTCCTAGGAAAGCTGGGAATGGATCCACCATTTGACCCAGCTATCGCCCTTCTCGGTCTATTCCCTGAGGACCTTAAAAGAGCATACTATAGGGATACTGCCACATCAATGATCACAGCAACACAATTCACAATAGCTAGACTTTGGAATCAACCTAGATGCCCTTCAATAGATGAATGGCTTAAAAAACTGTGGCATCTATACACAATGGAGTATTACACAGCACTAAAAAACGACAAAATCATGGATTTTGCAGGGAATTGGATGGCATTAGAGCAGATAATGCTAAGTGAAGCTAGCCAATCCCTTAAAAACAAATGCCAAATGTCTTCTTTGATATAAGGAGAGTAACTAAGAACAGAGTAGGGACGAAGAGCATGAGAAGAAGATTAACATTAAACAGGGATGAGAGGTGGGAGGGAAAGGGAGAGAGAAGGGAAATTGCATGTAAATGGAAGGAGACCCTCAGGGGTATACAAAATTACATACAAGAGGAAGTGAGGGAAAAGGGGGAAAAATATAAGGGGGAGAAATGAATTACAGTAGAGGGGGTAGAGAGAGAAGAGGGGAGGGGAGGGGGGAGGGGGGATAGTAGAGGATAGGAAAGGCAGCAGAATACAGCAGTCACCAGAATGGCAATATGTAAATCAATGGTTGTGCAACTGATGTGATTCTGCAATCTGTATACGGGGTAAAAATGGGAGTTCATATCCCACTTGAATCAAAGTGTGAAATATGATATATCAAGAACTATGAAATGTTTTGAACAACCAACAATAAAAATTAATTAAAAAAAATAAAAAAAAAATAAAAGACTACTCACTCTTCTGCAAAAAAAAAAAATAGAATCTTAGTTTACTAATTTTAGACCTTTTTCTCTTCTAATATGTAAATTTAGTGTTATAAATTTCCCTCTGGGCACTATATTAACTGCATCTGAAGACTTTGATATACAGTACTCTTATTTTAACTCAGCTCAAAATAAATTTTAATTTCCCTTGAGACTACATCTTTGACCTATGAGTTATTTAAAATATGCTGTTTATTTTCTCAAATACTTGGGTATTTTCCAGATATATTTTTTATTGATTTGTATATTTAATGCCATTGTATTAAAATATATTTTAAATAAAAAAATAAAAGTAGTCTAAGAGAGTTTTAAATGTAAAATTTTTTATTATTACTTCTTGATTTTGTTAATGATTTTATCTTTAGAAATTTTTCTTAGTAGATTCTGCTGCAAAGTATTAAAATCTACTTAAAACTAACTTCAATATCCCATATTGTGACTGTCAGAAAAGCAGTGGAATAAATCTAATCAAAAACTAAAAGTATAAAAATATATGTGGTTCCAAGATCTAAAATTGATCTCATTATATAAAAGGCAATAGAAAGCAAATTAGCTATGTGAATCCATGTTATTACATATAGATACTTGAATTCATTATTTTTCTTTTATTTCTAGCCAAGGGCAATATTTAGAAGGTCAAAAAAGAAACACATTTTGAAATTATTACTCAACACAGAATCCATGAGTTGCTTATGAAATACAGTTAAGGTTATATTTTAGAAGTAACTATTGAAGTTTATAAATAGTCTATAATTTTATTTTGGAAATTTGAAAAAAATTCCAAAAAATGAACAAAAAAGTAGATAAAATGTTTATCCATTGCCACTGGGTAGTCCTTCTACTTTGGAGATGAAAGTTCCACAATAATTTGATCTTCTCTGTCATTCGACCCTATTGCTTTCTTTTCAAACTGGCCACTTTGTTTAGCTACTAAGATGAAAAAGCAAATTAATAAGGTCTGGGGTCCCAGAAGAACTTCTGAGAATAAACAAACACAGACACACACAAAAATTGATTTCTAAACATAATCCAAAAAACTTTAGATTGATTGTATCTTCCTTTGGAATTAATAATGATTAAATATTATAGAAGATGTGTTTTATTTTATTTATTTTTACATACCCCTGTTTCAGACACAAAGTAATGTGTAATGATCAAATCAGGATAATGGTTTCTAATTATCAAGAGAAAGCACTACTTTGAGGAATCTGCTTCAAGTACCCTTATCTGCAATAGAAAATAATATTTAGTTCAACCTTTATAGAATTGGCCAAAGAGAACAAACAAATGCATATGAACATGTTTATAATAAAATCCTAAACTGCCACTTGCACTTACCACCATTCTTGCTGCCTCTGATTTTAGTGCTGTCATCCTGAGGTTGCCTGGAAGTCTTCTTTCTGGGTGCTGCTGTCACAGAGGAGACTGTTGCCCCAGATGCAACTGAAGCCAACATTGCTGCAAACTCCCAGAGATTGCCTGGTGAAGCTGCCCCAAAGCTGCAATTGCCCCCACAGCTGATCTGCTGCCTGCTGCCAAGAACCACCACCACCACTGCTGCTACCACAGCCTAGAGGACTGCTTCAGGGGAAGACTCCAGTTCCTTGCACTTGGCTGCATCCATTTTGGGACACCACCTAGGGCCTGGGTGCCAGCAGGTTTGCCACCACAAGAGCCTCTCCAGTTGGGATCTGCAGTCCAGGGTGGGGTGCCTGCAGGTTTGGAGGAGCCTGGGGTCTTCCTGCTGAGAGTGCTGGTGGCCCTTGTCTTGCTGTTGCATCTCAGGGTTGCTCCTTTGTATGAGTGTATGTATCCCTGGTGATCTCTCTGTAAGTAGGAGCAGTGTTGATATCTTGGGACTACAGTGTGACTGAGCCTGAGGTATGTGAAGCTCAGATCTGTGGGATAGAGACTGGGTTTGCATGAGCTGATATGGATTTGGTGATCTTGAAAGATGTGGAGACAGGGCTGAGAAATAGTTGAACAATAACAGAGACAGTTCAACTTTCCAGCAAGATTTATTTTATTTTATTTTTTGATTCACTAATCTCTCTACCATATTTGGAACAGTATGTTTTTTATGCATCAGTGTGTGGAGGACAATGATATATGAATTGCGTTTTGCATTTTTGTTGTATTCTTATGTCTTTCATTTTTTGTTTGTTTGTTTGTATTCTTCCTCTCTCTTGTCTACTTTCTTGGAATTTCTTTCCAACTTTATTCCAACAAACAGCCAATCTCTGTTGGCTCCACTTCCACTCTTCCTGTGAATTTTTACTTCTAGCTTCTCTCTTCCTCCCTCATGAATATTGCAAACTACATTACCTCTGTTCTCTCATCCATTTGAAATTGTAAATAATTTTAACATATATTCTGTTTTTACTATAGATAGTTATTGAACTCATCATTTTGGTTTAAAGTGAGAAAACAATAGATGCCTTAGTGGGAGCTATTAGGTTTAAGGCCATATATTGTGTACACTGTGAGCTGTTGGTCTCACCAGTAAAGGTGAAGCACCATAAACCTTCAGGGAAATATAGGTCTACAGCGTAGAATTTATACTGCCTTAGATCCATAATTTTAGTTGGGAAAACACACTAACAATATGAAAAAAACAAGGCTATAAAGCACCTCAAACAAACAAGATGCTTCAACAACAGAAGTCACTGATAACACAGTAGAAGAAATGTCTAAGAAGTTCAGATTGTATATAGTTAAATTGATATGTGAAATAAAGGGTAGAATAAGGAGTGAAATCAAAGAAAAAATACAGGATGTGAAAGAGTTAGAGATTGTGAAAAAAAGCAGAAATTCTCAAAATGAAGCAATCAGTAAACCAAATTATAAATGCAATAGAAAGCATGGCCAACAGACCAGACCACTTGGAAGACAGAACCTTAGACAAGAAAGAGAAAATATATAGTCTTGAGAGTAGAGTTGAACATGTGGAGAAGATGGTAAGAAATCATGAACAGAATAACCAAGAATTATGGGATAATATGAAAAGACCAAATATAAGAGTTATTAGAATAGATGAAGGAACAGAGAAATAAACCGAAAGAATGAACAATTTTTCAATGATATAATAGTAGAAAATTTCCCAAACCTACAGAATGGAATGGAAAATCAAATACAAGAGGCTTGCAGGACCCAAAATGTACAAAATTACAGCAAACCCACACCAAGACACATTATAATGAGGATGACTAATACACAGAATAAAGATAAAATCTTAAAGCCTGTGAGAGAAAAAAATCAAATTACATATAGGTGGAAACCAATTTAGATCTCAACTGATTTCTCAACACAGACCCTCAAAGCTAGGAGGTCCTGAAATAATATATTTCAATAATATACTCCAATAATATATTTCAATAATATATTTCAAGAAAATGCATGCCAACGAAGAATTTTATATCCAGCAAAATTAAGTTTCATATTTGAAGATGAAATGAAAACTTTCCATGACAAACAAAAATTAAAAGAAGACACAAGTAGAAAGCCTACACTACAAGGCATTCTCAACAAAATATTCCAGGAGGATGAAATAAAAAAATTAAAAAAAAGTAAAAACCAGCAAAGGGAGGATCTATACTAAAGGGACATTTGACCACATGAGAAACTAAGACAAAAACCATAAATAAATCAAAGTGACAGGGAATTCAAATCATATCTCAATAGTAACTTTAAATTTTAACGGCGTAAATTCATCAATCAGAAGACATAGACTGGCAGATTGGATTAAAAAGCAGGACTCAACAATGTGCTCTCTTCAAGAGACTCACCTCCGGTCAAAGACATCCACAGGTTTGAGGTAAAAGGATGGGAAAAAACTTATCACTTACAGGAATTGCATAAACAAGCAGAGGTTTCCATTCTCATTTCAGATAAAATAGATAAATCAGTAGATAAAGCATATAAATCAGAAGAGATAAAAAAGGACATTTCATACTTTTTAAGGGAAGTATATATAAGCAGGACATAACAATTATAAATATTTATGCCCCAACCAATGGAGCATCTATGTACATCAAACAAACCCTTCTCAATTTCAAGAATCAAATAGACCACAATACAATAATACTGGATGCCTTTAACACACCTCTCTCACTACTGGATAGATCTTCCAAACAAAAACTAAATAAGGAAACTATAGAACTAAATAATACAATCAATAATTTAGACTTAACAGACATATATAGAATATTTAGAAGAAAGTAAATATACTTTATATATAGAAGAAAGTAAATATACTTTCTTCTCAGCAGCACATGGCTTCTTCTCTAAAATAGATCATATCTTATGCAACAAAGCAACTCTTAGTAAATACAAAAAACAGAGATAATAAATGTATTCTATCAGACCACAATGGAATGAAATTAGAAATCAACAATAAAATTAAAATTAGAAGCCACTGTAACTACTGTGTAAATAATACACAACTGAATAATGAATAGATAGTAGAAGAAATACAGGATGAAATAAAAAAAATTCTTATAGGTAAATGAGAACACTGATACAACATATCAAAATCTCTGGGACACTATGAAGGCAGTTATAGAGGAAAATTTATTGCATTGAGTGCATTCATTAAAAGAATAAAAAGTCAATAAATTACCTAACACTATATCTCAAAGCCCTAGGAAAAGAAGAACAAATCAACACCCAGTAGAAAACAGGAAGTAATTAAAATCTGTGCTGAAATTAATGAAATCAAAATAAAAGGAAAAATTGACAAAACAAAAAGTTGGTTTTTGGAAAAAATAAATAAAATAGATTAACCCCCTGGCCATGCTAATAAAGAGAAAAAGAGAGAAAACTCAAATTACTGAAATATAAGATGCAGGAGGAAATATCACAAAGGATTAATCTGAAATACAGAAGATAATTAGAAACTATTTTGAAAATTTATACTCTAATAAAATAGAAAATATTAAAGACATCAAGACTTTCAAAGAAGAATTAGCACCAATATTCCTCAAAGTAGTCCATGAAATAGAAAAGGAGGGAACCCTTGCAAACTCATTCTACAAGGCTCCTATCACCCTGATACCAAAACCAGGCAAAGACACACCAAGGAAGAAAACTTCAGACCAATATCCCTGATAAATATAGATGCAAAAATTCTCAATAAAAATCTGGCAAATTGCATACAAAACAAACTAAGAAGATAGTACACCACATTCAAGTGGGATTCATCCAGGGCTGCAGAGTTGGCTCAATATATGGAAATCAATGAATGTAATTCATCATATTAATAGTCTTAAAAACAAGAATCATATGATCATCTCAATAGATGCAATAAAAAGCATTTAACAAAACACAGCACACCTTTATTTTCAAAACACTAGAAAAACTAGGGATAGTAGAAACATTGTAAAAGCTATATATGCTAAACCCAGAGCCAGCATGATTCTAAATGGAGAAAAAATGAAAGAATTCCTTCTAAAAACTGGAACAAGATATGGATGTCCTCTTTCACCACTTCTATTCAACACCATCCTTTAAACTCTAGACACATCAATTAGACAAAAGAAAGAAATTAAAGGAATACAAATAGGTAAAGAAGATCTCACACTATCACTATTTGCTCATGACATGATTCTATATCTAGAAGATCCAAAAAATTCCACCAGAAAACTTCTAGAACCAATAAATGAATTCAGCAAAGTAGCAGGACATAAAATCAACACCCATAAGTCAAATACATTCTTATACTTCAGTGATGAATCCATTGCAAGAGAAATTAGGAAAACTATTCCATTCACAATAGCCTCAAAAAAAAAAATAATAACATACCTGGGAATCAATCTAATAAAAGAGGTAAAAGACCTCTACAATAAAATCTACAGAACACTAAAAAAGAAATTGAAGAAATACTCCCATGCTCCTGGAGAGGGAGAATTAATATTTCAAAATGGCCTTACTACCAAAAGTCTTATACAGATTTAATGTAATTCTTATTAAAATTGCAATGACATTCTTCATAGAAATAGAAAAAGCAGTCATGAAACTTATTTGGAAAAATAAGAAACCCAGAGTAGCTAAAGCAATCCTTAGCAAGAAATGTGAACCCAGAGGCATCACAATATCAGGCCTTAACTATACTACAGAGCTATAGTAACAAAAATGGCATGGTATTGGCACCAAAATAGACTTGTAGATCAATGGTATATAATAGAGGACAGAGACAAACACACATAAAAATGGTTATGTCATACTAGAAAAGATGCCAAAAACATTAACTGGAGAAAAGATAGCCTTGTATTCAACAAATGGTGCTGGAAAAACTGGAAATCCATAATAGCAAAATGAAATTAAACCTCTATCTCTTACCCTACACAAAAATCAACTCAAAGTGGATCAAGTCTTAGGCACTGGAACAGAGATCCTATACCTAATAGAAGAAAAAGTAGGCCCAAATCTTCACCACATCAGCCTAGGATATGACTTCCTTAACAATACTCCTAAGGCACAAGGAATAAAATTAAAACTGAATAAATGGGATGGATTCAAATTTTTAAAAAGCTTCTTCTCAGCAATGGAAATAACTAACAATGTAAAGAGAGAGCCTACAGATTGGGAGAAAATCTTTACCACATGCAACTCCAATAAAGCATGAATCTCCAGGATATACAAAGAACTCAAAAAACTGAACACCAAAAACAAACAAACAAACAAAAAACCCCAATAACCCAATCAATAAATGGGCTAAGGAACTGAACAGACACTTCACATTGGAAGAAGTACATCTGATCAACAAATATATAAAAAGTGTTCAACATCCCTAGCAATTAGAGAGATACAAATCAAAACTACTCTAAGGTTTCATCTCACTCCTGTCAGAATGGCAATCATCAATAATACAGGCAATAATAATTTTTGGCGATGATGTGGAGAAAAAAGTACACTCATACATTGCTGGTAGGACTGCAAATTGGTACAGTTACTATGGAAAACAGTTTGGAGATTCCTCAGAAAACTGGGAATGGAACCACCATTTGGCCCAGCTATCTCACTTCTTGGTTTAAAAACAAAGGACTTAAAATAAGCATACTACAATGATGCAGTCACATCAGTGTTTATAGCAGCTCAATTCACAATAGGTAGACTATGGAACCAACTTAGGTGTCCCTCAATAGATGAATGGATAAAGTAATGGAATATAACTCAGCTTTAAAGAAGAGTGAAATTATGGCATTTACCAGTAAATGGTTGAAGTTGGAGGATACCATGCTAAGCAAAAATAAGTCAATCTCATAAAACCAAAAGCTGAATGTTTTCTCTAATATGTAGATGCTAATTCACAAAAGGGCAGAGGGCACTAGGGAAGAAGAGCATTACCTTAGATTAGGTAGAGGGAAGTGATGGGAGGGTGGGGAAGGATGTGGGGATAGAAAAAATAGTAGAATGAAAGAGACAATATTACTTTATGTATATATGTGACTGCATGACCAATATGATTCTACATGTACACTCAGAAAAATGAAATTATATCTCATCAATGTATGATATATCAAAGTGCATAAATGTATTCTAATGTCATGTATCACTAATTAAAACAAATCTTAAATAAATATATAAATAAATAGAATCCTCACTAAGGATTGATCAATGGAAACTACTTTTGTTTTTGGGAAGACTATAAATAATGGATATATATTATATATAAATTAGTATATATATATATAAATTATATAAATTAGTATATATATAAATTATATAATAAATTAATATATATATAATTTATATACATATATATATATATATATATATATATATATATAATTTCTTAACCCTGCTAGTAAATGTCTATACCTGTATAAGAGACAGAAAACAACCCAGAATTTTTATTATATGAGTGCAGCTTTAAAATGTATTCATAAAATGTAATTTCTCCATAAATGATCTATGTACATATTACAAATTTAATGATTATAGAGTCATATAATATGACATGAATTTTAAATTTCATTTCAGAAGAAGATATATGATGTATATGGAATGTATTTCTTTAAATCCTACTCCTATAATGCTTTACTAGTGAATCACATAACTCAATATCTATATTCATTTTTTTAGATAAAAGACAATATTTATGGAAAAAGAAATAGTAACTGGAATGGTCTGTTTGACCTTATAATCCTCATTAGTCCAGATTGCCCCAGGGACCCTTCCCTGTCAACAGATGACAGATACTAGTTTCTCAGAAAAGCTAATCAGACTCAACTTTCTTAATTTTAAATAATTTAAAACTCAACAGGAATTTTTAAAACTAAATCTCTCCCTGGTATTTTCCCCATACTAAATTGCAGTTTTTCCTCATTTTCTCTTATTTAGACATAAGAAATTTTATTAAAACTTTGTAGTTGCTGTTCTAGAGTTTGAAATGATACTTCCTCCCAGAACTAGCCTTCAAAACTCTTTAGTTCTTACTTGTGATCTATTGGCTTCCCTCTGTCCCAATACACAATATTTTCAGCAGGTCCATTTCAAAATTTGCAGTAGAAGGGTTACTATTTAAGTGAAAGATTTCTCCCAAATTCCATTTACTTTTGTACATTAAAATGTAGGTTTATCCATTAAATATGTCAACATTTTGTTCTTCACCTTCTGAAAACATTAAACACACCTAGACAAAAAAAATGTGATGATTCTTCTCACAGAAGCATTGAAAGTTATTGGAGTGAGGTTCTTCAGACAGATAATGCTATTCTTCAGCATATATAAAATTATTTCTAATCAGGAAGTATACAGTGAAGAAAACTAAGATAGCTTATTCTGTTCAGTTCTGTAATTATAATTTCCCCTACTCATCTGAAGATTAGACAAGACAGATTTCTTATGTGTCTTGGAGTAAATGGTTAATACATAAAGTTGTTGGTTAAATTATCAAACGTAATTAATTTCAAGCATTTATTGGGTGGGTTATTACAGATTTGGTGGTGTTGAATTATTTTGAGTTCTTCATATATTCTGGTTATTAATCGCTGATTATAGTGTAGCTAGCAAAGATTTTTCTTCCATTCCTCAAGTTTTCTTTTTATGTTCTGAGCTTTTTAATTTAATGCCATCCCACTTATTGATTCTTGGTTTTATTTTTTGAGAATTGGGAATCTTATTAAATAAGTTTATGCTTGGGCCAAAGTTTTGCTCCTTTGCTTTCTTCTAGCAGTTTCACTGTTCCTGGTCTAATTTCTAGATCTCTGATCCACTTCATGTTAATTTTTATCCAGGGTGAAATGTATGGATTTAGTTTCATAGCCTACATATGGATATACAGTTTTCCCAGTACAGTCTATTTAAAAGGCTATATTTTCTCAATTATGCTTTTGGCATGTTTGTCAAGGATAAGATGAGTACATTTATGTGGATTTGTCTCTGTGTTTTCCATTCTATTCCATTGGTCTTAACATTATTTTCATACCATAACATGCTATTTTTGTTACTATAGTTCTGTAGTATAATTTGAGATCAGGTTTTGCTTTTCAGGATTTCTTTGGCTATTCTGCATCAACACAAAGTAGTATACATGATCAACATTCATAAATAGATAGCTTTCTTATTCTCCAATGATTTATCTTCTGGAAAGAAATCAAAGCAACTATTCTGTTCACAATAGCCTCCAAAAAAAAGCAAATAAACAAAAAACTTGGGAATAAATCTAATCAAGGAGGTGAAAGAGCTCTACAATGACAACTTCAGCATATTGAAGAGAGAAATTGAAGAAGACTTTACAAAATGGAATGACGTGTGTTCTTGAATAGGACTGCTGTTTCCAGTTTTGTGAAGACTGTCCATTGATATTTTCATGGTGATTGTATTGAATCAGTAGATTGCTTTTTGGTAATATGGTCATTTTGATGATACTAATTCTATGTATTTGTGAATATGATAGTTCTTTCCATCTTCAAAGGTCTTCAGTGTTTATAATTCTTCTTCAGTGTTTTTATAATTTTTTATTGAGTGGGTTATTACAGCTTGGTGGTGTTGAATTATTTTGAGTTATTTATATAAAAGATAAAAATATAAAAGTTTTATAATTTTTCTTCAGTGTTTATAATTCTCATTTCAGAGGTCTTTCACCTCTGTGGTTAGGTTTGCTCCTTAGTATCTTTCTTAATTTTTTTTTTGAGATTATTGTAAATGGAGTAGTTTTCTTTCTTGGTCAACTCATTAGTGGAGTATAAAAAAGCTATTGATTTTTTATATATTGACTGTGTATCCTGCTTCTTTGTTAAATTTGTTTACTATCTCTAAGTCTTTAAGTATAGTTTCTGGGTCTCTAGATATAGGATATTTAATGAGCAAGTAGATGATCTGACTTGTAAATATTCTATCCTTATTCTCTGTGTTAGGTATTTTGATTATGATATGTCACAGAGAGATTCTTTTATGATCTTATCTATTTGGGGTTCCATATTCATCCTGTATGATTATATTCATCTCATTGCAAATATCTGGAAATTTTTCTGCTATTAATTCACTGGAAGTATTCTTAATGCCATTAGACTATGATTCTGTGCCCTCTTTTAATTGATGAGTCTTAAGTTCGGTTGCTGAATGACCCAGAGATTTTATGTATCCTGATCATGGTCCTTTATTTTTATTTTTTCCCTAGACACTACTGAGTGTTTGTGTTCAAATATCCTGTGTTTGAGGCTTGGAGATATACAAAACAGATTTTGTACATAATATAATTTGTTGGTGATGTTTTCAAGTGGGTTTTTATTTGATTCATTGTGTCTTTCATGTCAAGGAGTTGTGGTTGGTTTATTTTCAAAATCTCTCTCTCTACTGAAAGGGTCTTCCACCTTCAGCATATGCTCTCTTAATTTCCTCACCAGATTTTCTTTAATTTATTAATCATTTTAATAATTTAAAAAAAATTTCTCTGAAACTTCATCCCCTTCCATGTGTATGTTTCTTCCTTGGAGGATTGTTAATTTTGCAAGGGCTGTGGGGAGATTTGTTCACCTGATTGATTATTTCAGTGGTCTTAGATTTATTCATCTGTTGAGATGGAGTCCTGAGCTTTTGTGAGGATACCTTGGTGTGCAGTTCTATCCTTTGTAATAAGTCCTGTGTTGTTGGTACATCTTAACTTCAACATGTAGGCTTACTGTAATCCAAGAGTTAGTTTCAACCACCAATGCTTCTCAGTTTGCCAATATGGAATTTCTGATTTGATACCCTCACGTAGGAGCTCCTATAACATTGTAAGTTTTTCTGAGTCATTGTTCTGTAATCTTCCTTGATTTTTTCTGCAGGGGTATGTTTCTAACAGTGGCTTCTGCTGTCTCCCTCTAGTTGTTCTTATTAGGGCCTAGTCCTTGGTTTGGAGGTTTAGTCTTTCCTATTCTATGCATGAAAGCATTTTTGAAGTTTAAGTGATTTTGGTTTGTGTGTGCAAGAAAGCACACTGTCCTTTTGCTGAGTTGTGGTGGATTCAGCTGCAGAGTCTCTACCCTGTGAACTCAGTGAATGAGTTGTTTCCCAGCCCCTCTCAGAAAAAAACAGAAACAAACAACAAAAGCAGTGATCAATATACTGCATTAGAATTAATGTCTGATGCCTACTATGCTAGGTGCACCATTAAATATTGTAACAAAAGGAATGGCTCAACTCAAGTTAAGCCCATCCCTCTGTTCCATGGGTTCCCCTGAGCCAAATTTTCCTTGCAGTCTCTTTCTTTCTACTTAGGTCACTCCTCCCTTCCTCAGTGAACCCGTGTTGTGGCATTATTAGATAATTTCTCAAGATATTCTTTCCCATTCCATTTCCAAAGCACCCAAATCTGTCTTTTTAATTCTGACATTGAATTGCAGTGTATTCCTTCAATCACCCATGTCACTGGGAAGCATATCCCAATGCTTGAATCCAGAACCACAGAAACTGAGAATCACACCCTTCTTCTACTCTGCCATTTTTTCCTACCCAATAGAACTTCTTTATTATTATTATTATTATTATTATTATTATTATTATTATTATTATTTTATTGGTTGTTGAAAACATTACAAAGCTCATGACATATCATCTTTCATACATTTGATTCAAGTGAGTTATGAACTCCCATTTTTTACCCCAGATACAAAATGCAGAATCACATCAGTTACACATTCACATTTTTACATAATGCCCTATTTGTGACTGTTGTATTCTGCTGCCTTTCCTATCCCCTACTATCCCCCCTCCCCTCCCCTCCCATCTTCCCTCTCTACCTCATCTGTTGTTGTTCAGTTCTCTCCCTTGTTTTTCCCCCCTTTCCCCTCACAACCTCTTATATGTGATTTCGTATAACATTGAGGGTTTCCTTCCGTTTCCATGCAATTTCCCTTCTCTCTCCCTTTCCCTCCCACCACTCATCTCTGTTTAATGTTAATCTTTTCCTCATGCTCTTCCTCCCTGCTCAGTTCTTAGTTGCTCTCCTTAAATCAAAGAAGACATTTGGCATTTGTTTTTTAAGGATTGGCTAGCTTCACTTAGCATAATCTGCTCTAATGCCATCCATTTCCCTGCAAATTCCATGATTTTGTCATTTTTTAGTGCTGCGCAATATTCCATTGTGTATAAATGCCACATTTTTTTATCCATTCATCTATTGAAGGACATCTAAGTTGGTTCCACAGTCTAGCTATTGTGAATTGTGCTGCTATGATCATTGATGTGGCAGTATCCCTATAGTACGCTCTTTTAAGGTCCTCAGGGAATAGTCCGAGAAGGGCGATAGCTGGGTCAAATGGTGGTCCAATAGAACTTCTTAAAGGTTAAAGGTCCAATGGTCAAATATGCATAAATTCAGGAACAGTTTGCATAATACCAATACAACTTGCTCTTGTCAAAGATTTTTGACCTTGATCTGTACAATATACAGCCTTGAATATTTTTTTCAAATAGAACATAAAACTTTTGGTAGTGTAGAATTATAATCTGAATATTAAAAAATCCTATTTTCTTGGTTTGAACTATACTTTTAAATTTATTTGTGTTATTCTTTTGCTCAATTTATATTTAAAACTTGAAAATTGCAGGATGTGCTTGAATAGTCAGAATATTATTTATGCCTTTTTAAAGGAAACTGGAGTGTTTTTTCCTCAGAATCTAACCTGTCAATCACTCAGCAGTTCTTTTCTTCCTGTCTCTGCCAAAATCCACTACTTCTAGGTTATTTGGCTTTCTGTTAGCCCTCACAAGCTGAAATCCTAAGCTGAATAAACCATCAATATTTATTTTATAAATTTTCCTACTTTATATCAGAAAGGCAGATTGTGCATTGGAGGAGTGAAATCCCAACAGTACTAATTAAATATCAAGAAGCCCAATCTACCTATGATGCATTTTTCTAAATAGCTCTCTTCAATTGGCCTTGAACTCCTGAAATTTTCCAAATTCAATACTTCTGAGCTTCTTTGTTCACTTCAATATTCAAAAAGTGCTGATCTATGACAGATACATCAGCAAAACTTTGGCTACCATGCGGTGTTCTGAATGGACTACACGAGAAAACTCCAACCACAACCCTGTATCTCACTCAGCTCAAAGTTCATGTTGCTTTTGTTCTTCAATTCTCTGGAGCATGTTATTCATATAAAGCCAAAATGTGCAACCGAGCACACTTTAATAGGTCTTGGTAGTTGATTTGGAATTGGATTCCCTTACCTAATCATTTCTAAGGTACATGTTGAAACGCCATGAAATTGAATGAATAGTTTGTTCAATTTTGGTGAAAAAGAAGTGATTAATTTTAAGCAAGAGGGCCTCAGCTAGATCACAGTTAGGAGGATTTAAAGTACTTCAACAACAGACTTACCTGGGAAGGGAAACCTTTGCTTTTCAGGTGGGGTGGGGGGCAGAGAGAGAGAGAGAGAGAGAGAGAGCAAGCTTAAGTGAGAGATAGAGATAAAGAGAATCTATCTTTGTGTTTACCAGGTTGAAAATAACTGTTAATTTGTTCTTGATTCAAATCATAATTTGGTTAAGATTAATTTATATATCCCACTCAGGCAAATTGTTACTTCAAATAATCTTAAATACCACCAACTATAGGGAGTTCAGCAAACTAGGACGAATCCCATCGCATTCTGATTTCTGGAAAACTCAGCCATTAGAAACATTATCTTCAGAATTTGGGCAAAATTCTATAATAGAGTTGCAACAAAGGTCAATACACTGCATAAGTAGGAACACACAAATATTCAAATCAAATGTATTTTTCTTTACATTAACAAAACCACTTTACTTTCCCCAGAGAAATCTACCTCTAGACCTCAAATACCTCCTTTGTCTGAGTGTGCAGAATATATTTGGCTGCTAACCAGCTAAGATCTTTGCCTTGTAAGGAGGAATTTCCTTTCCTTCAGAATGATTCTTCTCTCTCTCTCTCTCTCTCTCTCTCTCTCTCTCTCTCTCTCTTACACACACACACACACACACACACACACACACACACACACACTTAAACCTATTTTCCTGTTTTACATCTAAAATTCCAGGAGGAGAGATGTATGAATTCACTTATCCACTCTGCTTTACTAAAATTTATATTTAGAAAATCATTTCATAAAATAGAAGGAAAAAAAGGAAGACTGTATACTGACTGATGACAGATTCCCCAGTGATAATGAACACCCCAACATTTTTATTAGATGATTAAGATCACAAAGTCAGCCATGTTGTAAAACAGATATATCTTATTTTCAGAATCCAACAGAAATACTGGTAAACTCACATTGCTACTCTGCCCTGTTCTTAAATAGATGTGAGCTATAGGATAAAATAGAAATATTTTTACTTGAATAGGAAAAAGAAAACTCATGGACATGCAGGCCAATAGCATATAAATCTGGATGTAGATAAATCAGTTTATCTACCTAGCTACCTACCTTTTTATACACACATATCCCCAACTAGTAGCCATTGTGAAAATTCTCCTTCAAATCTAATTACTGATTCTTTGTTGGGGGGATAATGAGTCACTCTGTCCTATTAAATTCTTAAAATAATTTTAGAATTCATAACTAAGAGGTTTTTGTCTAACTTTAGTAATTTTAATAGGTTTTGTTTTTCCAAACTTTTATAGGAATGCTCCTGGCTCAGCCAATTTGTGCTGGTAAATTTAGAGATACTTTTTCCAAGAGAAAATCTGTTTTTTATTTTTCTGATGAAGAATTTTCCCAGGACTTCCAAAAGGGACTTTGGTTATATAACCAATTTACTCTAAAGAGAAGTGAAAAGATTGGCATATTAAATGATTATACAAACTTACAATACTGAAGAAAAAAAGTAACTTGAACTTGCATTCAAACATTAGAAAATATTTTCTCTGTTAATGTAAAAGTAAAAAGAATAATGTAAAAATAAATTTGTGTTTGAGTAATTAAAAAAATCAATACAGGATAGATGATAATTTGTAATCACCTAGAATGATAAAAAAAAAGCATCTCTTGAAGCCCAGAATTTTGTATTTCCAGAAGAATCTTGGGTATGTATACAAAAAGATATGGCCAAAATACTTATTGTAGCATTGCTAGTGAAAAAAAAATTTGCATCAGTAAGGAGTATATGTACTTATAAGATGGGATATAATCTAAAATAACACTCTAAAATAAACTAAAATTTAGATATTAAAAGTCGATCTCAAAGTGGTGAATGAATTGTATAAGAATTGTAAAAATGCAAAAATTTATGATACCATTTATGTATATTTATAGCAAAACACACAAAAGTACAACATACTCTTTGGGAATATATATATATATATATATATATATATATATATGTATACATGTGTCTATATATGTATTAAAAAAGATTGCATACACACACACACACACACACAAACACACACACATAAAAAATTCATGACCATGCTTACCTTAAAGGAAGAAAAAGTGTTCAGATATGGAGAAGGGGTCTAAAATATATCTACAGTATGTTTTATCAATTGAATAAGAATAGATGAAGCAAATATAACAAAATTATTAAAAACATTAATTCTAGTTAGTGGGTAAATGTTAGTGGGTAAATCATATTATTCTTCCAATAGATATTAATTTCATATTTCTCATCAATAACCACTGGAAAACCTACATGAATTTAGGAAAATATTATTTATTTAAGTAAAGACAATCATCCCTTTTATTATTTGGTATATTTAATCTTAGATAGCCTTGATGTAGCAGTCACCAAAATATGTACTTCTAGTCTGTATGTATTTAGTATCACAAATTATCCAAGATTTCTAGATTTCAAAATTTATGTGTTAGACCATTGAGGTTTTGTGATGAAGGCAGAGTTGGATTCCCAGGTTCTTTGAAACTCTAGCTCAAATAAGCAATAAATAAGACTTCTCTTTCTACTATTTTACCATTATGCTAGCCTCAATGTTTGTGTTTTTCCAAAATTCATATGTTCAAACCTAATTGCCAATGATGGTTTTAGGAGATGGGGCATTTGGGATAAGGTTCTGAGAATGGAGTCTCATGGTAGGATTGGTGTCCTTATGAAAGAGGCCTCAAAGACCCATTTGCCCTTCCACCACAGAAGACATAGGTGCCATTTCCGAACCAGAAAGCAGCCCTCAGCTGACCCTACAATTGCCAGCACTTTTACCTTGGGCTTCCAGATTCCAGAAGTTTGAGATATAAATTTATGTTGTTGATAGACATCCCAGTTTATATTTTGCTATAACAGCCCAAACACATTAAGACAACTAGGTTGCATCTAGAACCTACATATTACTTGAAATAAACTCATGTTACTTTTCAGAAACCACCACCAAAAGATGAAGAAAAACAGAAAGGGGGCAGGGAGGGAGAGCTATTGCTATTTTGAAAAATCTATTATACTTGGATCCTTTTGTTTTCTGGTAAATTGAAATTTGAAATTTTTCCCCAAAATTTTGAATTGAAATTTAGCCTTTAGCCTACTTAGAGAGTATCCCTCCCATGTCCCCAGGCCCTCATGGGGAACTTACTAGGCACTGTGACCAACGCAGTATTACCAGTTCCCTCAGCATAGAGCCTGCTTCCCTAGAGTACTTGAGTGGAATTGCTAGTCTACCGTGTGAGTTCTTGGTAAAAGGATGATTTCCAATGCCCACTTCCACCACATAGATGAAGTAACTGCATCTTTCTTCAGCTATAATATTAGCACTTGTCTGAAGCTTCACCAGTAAGACACTTGTGCCAGGGACATTGAACACTGAGCATGTGGATAGTGGAGGTAAGAACATTGCCGAAGATTCTGTGATGACAAGATGGTTTGGGTGGGCAGTAGCAGAATTAACAAGCCTGCAGCTGCAGCAGATTGGCTGTATAATACTGGTAAGAATAGCTTCTGTGAGCTAAGCTCTTCAGCCTATATTCAGTGAATTAGCTGAATAACCTCTCTGCTCATATAGTGCAGAGTTGCTCTCTGTTGCTTACAACTAAGAAGTCTGATCTACTAAACCTTCAAGGTAAATAAATCTCCTCTCTCAAAAGGGCAAACATATAAGTCCGTTTTTGTAGCTTTTGAAAAAAAAATAGAGAGAGAAATAAAAATTTCATCTTGAAATAGATACTTAGATACATCTTGTGTCTGTATTTTAAATATAGGCCTTCCTCTGTCTTTCTGTGCTCTGTAATCTTCCAGTTTTCCATGCAAGATCCCAGATAGAAAAATGTGAAGAAAAAAGCATTGTGCAATCTCTGTGTCACTTGCATATCATTGCTAGAGTCCGGAGCCCACTAAATCATAAAAAGAAAATTAGGAAAAACTCAAATTATTTTCTCAATATTAAAGAAACTGACAGTAATTGTTAATAACTAAAAGTGTAGTAGACAATACAAGAACCAAATATATTCTTGCCTCAGAGAGCTTAACTAATATCTCCTAATTTTTCATTCTTAATATCACCTGGACTGAAACAGCTGATCTCTGAGAAAGTAAAAATCGTAAGTAGGAGTTTATATTTGTGATGTTCCCAGTTTTTATGGGTTGAATTGTGTCTCTCCAAAACAAATATATTGAAGCCTTTACTCTGAGCATCTCAAAATATGAATATATTTAACTGATAGGGCATCTAAAGAGGTGACTAAACTAAAATGAGGTCCTTGAGATGGATCCTAATCCAATTATACCTTTGTCGTTACAAGAAGAGTAAATTCCAACATACAAAAAGACCATAGGGATGCACATACACAGAGAAGAGACCATACGACACAGCAACAAGGTGGGGACATGCAAAGAACAAGCAAAGAAGATAAACCCAATGTGTTGACACTGAGCAGGGACTTCTAGCCTACAGAAGGGTAAGACCATACATCATTTCTGTTGTCTAAGTCACACCTTTGGTGGTAGTTCCTTGTTGACCCCAGTATAACTGGGTTTTAATAAAATTGTGTCTTGGGGCAAATGGAATTCAGATTATTTATATTTAGTATAGAATAGAGAGCCCCAGACTAAGAAACATATTAAGAAAGCAACTCAATGTGATATAAAATGGTAAAGTAAAAAGATTAGGCTCTGGTTTTATTGTCTTGCATTTCGGTGTGCATATCATTTTCCTTTCACCTTTGATTCTAAGATATATTGGTATAAGTTTGCCAATTCTTCATCTAAGTAAAGAGTAGGATTCTAATTCAGGGAATTAAGCTCTTTTAACTTTTCTTTTATTACAATGTCTTATTTTTTGATGTGATATTAATAGTAGGTTGTAACACTTTTATTCTTTCATTGATATTAACCTCCCTTATTTGATATAATAAGTTTAGGGGCTGGGCTTATAGCTAATTGGCAGAGTGCTTGCCTCGTCCAGATGAGGCACTGGGTTCGATCCTCAGTACCACATAAAAAATAAATAAATAAACAAAAGGTATTCTGTCCATCTACAACTAAAAATATTTCTAAAAACAAAAATTAACAAGTTTAAGCCCTCTGTCATGGTAACAGATGTTTAGTCATTTGGGGAAAAAATTAAAATAATTTGCTACAGAAGTTAGCTTAAAAGCAGACAACAGGAGCTGGGTGCCATGGCAAATGCCTGTAATCCCAGTGGCTTGGGAGGCTGAGGCAGGAGGATGGGGAGTTCAAAGCTAGCCTCATCAACTTAGCGAGGCCCTAAGCAACTCAGTGAGACCCTGTCTCTAAATAAAATACAAAATAGGTCTGGTGATGTGGATCAGGGGTATAGCACCCTGGGTTTAATCCCCAGTCCAAAATAAATAAATAAGTAAATAAACTAGGGGATTCATCTGAGAGATAGCAAAGAGAAGCAATGCTTCCTACTCCTTAGCCAACTTATAGAAACAAAAAGGTATTGCCAGTAAAATGGTAGTCAACAGCTTGCAGGAAAAAAGAAAATGACAGAAATTGGAATTTATCAGAAATTTTCTCATCCCTAGTTCAGTAATCTTTGTACTTTAACTTAGAATTACTTAATTTTCAATTAAACTAAAAGGGATGATATGTAATAAGTCAACTTGTTCGGTGTCCTGTACACATATTTATAAATGACACTCAATAAATGTTGCAATCATTTCCTCCTGTTATTAAGGAAACATAAAACTTGAAAAAAATCACTTAGCAGAAAGCAAACACTTTTTAAAAAAATATTAAAGTAAAATTAACATGAACATGATATTTTGTTATTTTAATATTGGGACATATTAAGCAAAAAAAGAAGCAGAGAAAATAGATGAGCAATATCATGAAATATATATGTGAGATAAAGGCTATTTGAAGTGTATATGAATAATTTGAATTTCCATGTGCGAATAAATAGCATCTTTGAAGGATGTGAAGGAGGAAGTGATGTGGTCAAAGCAATATATTTGCAAGATGACTTTGGCAGCTGTGTCTGGCAACATGTTATAGAAACACAAAAACCTGGAGGAGAGGTGAGGCTACATATGTGGAAGTTGGGTAAGGAAAACCAAATTGACCAGATGTGAAATATATGAATACAGAAACAGAGTAAAGGATGTTATAAAGAAGAAACACTGGCAGAATTTTTTTCAGTTAGTTCCAAAATAACACTAAGTGGTTGATTTTAGGATGTGGAGTTTAAATCAATTTTTAATTGTTTTTAAAATGGTTTTGACAAATTGTTTGCATAGCTGCTAATTTGATAGCCAATTTTTAATTAATTCTAAAATAAATTTGAAGAGGTTGATTTTAGGATATGGAGTCTAAAGATGGAAAAACATCTTTAGATGGAATAAAAAGAACTAGAGGCTAGAAAGATCAAAACCATTAGTAACATAAAGAAAATATTTGTAATAATGTGACTTATTTGGATTATAGAAAAAATTCTAAACTAACCATGAGAAAAAAATATTGTCTATATCTCATTTCTCATGCCAGGATTGTTAATTTCTGGCATATACTTCTAGTTAAACACATATATGTACATATACATATATGTGTGGAGTTACATACACATATACATATGGTTTTGTATATTATTTCTCTATATTTTAGCATAAACATTTTGATTATATATATAGTTAATCACAGCCTTAAATTTTCTATATTTATCACACATTATTCTACTAACTCTGTTCCATTAAGATCTTGAAAAATTATTTATAAAAATAGGGTTCAAGTTCAAGTTACATTTTGAAACACTCCATTATAATATTTCTTGCTTCCTTCTATATGAAGAAATACAAAAGTTAAAAAATGACCATATTTTAGAGTTCTTGCACATTCTAAATAAGTATTTAACTTCACATAATTAATCAGATCCTAAATACTTACGCTTTTCTGAGAATACTTTTAAGGATTGTTTCTTAATACTTGTTTCTTAATACAAGTTTGGGGAAATATTGTTCTATTTTAATGTTTATAATTCTTTTCCATTCTATATTTATACTTAAGCAATCCACTATTATTAAAATTTAGGTCAGTTTTTTTTTTTTTTTAATTAACATAGAGTTAGGATGAAATTCCTTGTCTCTATAACTTTTAGTGCTTATTTGATTATTTTTATAGCACTTTTCCATCCATGGAACTGTTAGAGAAAATGTATACAAATAAGTGTACACTTAAAGACATATTGTTATATTATCCTTCAGAAAGCAAATATTAATTTATACTTCTATATACATTGTTTGCATATCTGCAAATTTGATAGTCAATTTGTAATTGATTTTGACAAATAGAGTACTTTTCTGAGCTGCATTTATGGGACAGATGTAGATAGTTTTACTTTAAAATTTCTGTTTTACTGTTAAACCATCTTAATTGCTTTTTTTTAATGTTTCAAGGATTAAAATCAGGGGCACTCAATCACTGAGCCACATCCCCAGCATTTTTCAATATTTTATTTAGAGACTGAGTCTTGCTAAGTTGTCTTACAGCCTTGCTTAATTTCCTGGCTTTGATCTTATGATCCTCCTGCCTCAGCCTTCCAAGCCATTGGGATTATAGGAGTGCCCCCATTGGCCCTGTCTTAAAGTTACTCTTTGTTAAAATAAATGAAAATAAGTAGAAAATCATTATCCTAAAAATTAGAGATGGAAAATACTTTTCCAAAGCCACACACTAGGCACCAGAGATGGTTATAGAACATGTCTCATTACTATCTCTATTGTAGTCTAAATCACCAAAGTATGCTGCTTCTCAGGAGAGAAATTTCCCATCATGCATTCAAACTTGCCAAATTCTAATTGCCATGTCACATAGTACAGTCAAAAACACTAGGCTTTATTTATAACTCAGCCATTTCCCAGTTGTATGAACAATGCTTATCAAGAATTTAGTGGTCAATTAAAAATAATAATTCAATAAATAAAAAGAAAAAAGAAAAAAAAAAGAATTTAGTGGTTGCTTTCTAGTTCAAACATTCTATAATAGTGGATGTAAGAGAGAATATTACATCTCCTTACATTCCACAGACTTTCGTTTTAAATTCTGGACATCAGTACTTTCTGATCCTATTCACTATAAATAACGGTTAACTTTATTTGGCAGATTATTAGTTGGAATCTCCTAAGAAGCAAAATCAAGAATGAAAGAAAAAAAATTGTTTTCAAAAGAATTCTGCACTACAGAAAGTTTACAAGAATAGTATCTAGAATTCCTGGATATCTTTCACCCAGGTCCCACAAATATGAATATTTGACCATATTTGCTTTACCATTGTTTCTAGATGATAGGTGTTGGGGATGCAAATCAGGTCAAGATGGCACCTGGCAGCTTGCCAGGAGGAGTGATTTGTGAAGCAATGCCAGAGAGCCCTTAAGATGATGAGGATTCCTTATTGGCTGATTGCTGTATCTAGATGATGTTAATTGAGTCAAGCTGTGTGTAATCAGTTGGGTATATATACCACTGTTGTTCCATAATAAACCAGTTCCCATTTGAACCTTCAAGTTGCTTGTCACCTCCCTGTTATTTGCCCAGCCGGACTGCAGCAAATGGTGGCCCATACAGGGAAACTCCGGGACACTCTGGGGTAAGTGACAAGGTAAGCGGCCCCGTCCCTAGAAATAGATAGGACAGGAGGAAGTAGATAGGGCGAGAGGACGAATGGCCATTTCAAGAAAATGGAGAAGATTGATACAGTGTGTTTTTGTTTTGTTTTGAGGATTCCTTATTGGCTGACTGCTGTATCTAGATGATGTTAATTGAGTCAAGCTGTGTGTAATCAGTTGGGTATATATACCACTGTTGTTCCATAATAAACCAGTTCAAGTTGCTTGAACATTCAAGTTGCTTGTCACCTTCCGGTTATTTGCCCAGCCGACTGCAGCACATAGGTGGAAAGTTTTTCTCTGAAGCAATCAAGAATAAGTTACAGAATTCTGTCTGTACTTATCTGCCTAGAACATAACCATAGTGCAATTATCAAAAAAGAAAATTAACAGTGATAGAAGACTTTATTGTGTTTTCACCTGTCAATTAATGACCTTTGACCAAAAGAAAATCCTAAATCATGTGTTGTGATTAGTTGTCACATTTTTAGCCCTCTTTCATATGTGAAAACTTATTTTTTTGGTTTGTTTACTTATAGTATTTATAGTTTTGAAGAATAGAATGCGGTTTTTTTCAATATCCTTCAGTTTGAGTTTGTCTTGTGTTCTTTCTTAAAAATAACAGAGCACATGCCGAGTTCTTAGTACATCATACCTGTGAGCACTTCAGGCATATTACTCTTATTTCTGGCAATGATCATTTCTCTATTTTTTATCCTCTAAACATTTTTCATTTGTTCTTTTTAGTTAAACATGACAGTAAAGTGAATTTTGACATATCATACATACATGGAGTATAAATTCCCATTCTTGTGGTTGTACATGACGTGGAGTTACACTGGTTGCATACTTGTATGTGAACATACTAATGTTATTTCTGAATCATTTTACTCTCTTTCCCATTACAATCCCCCTTTCCTTCCCCTCACTCACCTGTCTAATCCAGTGAAACACTACTTATACTCGGCCCAACCCTGCCTATTGTGAATCAGCATCCACATATCAGAGAGAACATTTGGCCTTTGGTTTTCTGGGATTAGCTTATTTCAACTAGCATGATAACCTCCAGTTCCATCCATTTATCAGCAAATGTCATAATTTCATTCTTCTATAAGGCTGAGTAATATTCCATGGTGTATATGTACCACATTTTCTGTATCCATTCATCTGCTGAAGACACCTCAGTTGGTTCCATAGCTTGGCTATTGTGAATTGAGCTGATATGTTTTAAGGTAGTTCCTATTGAGTGCTTCCCTGAATAACTACTATTCTACATTTTGTGTTTATTACTTGTCTTATAAAACATACCAGGATAATGCAAATATCATGTTACTTTGAACTGATGAATTTTGAGCTTTCATTGATGATCCTTCACTGAATCAAGATTATAATGGTGGCTGGAAAAGGTGATTTCAGATGTCATCTATCATTTTTTTTTCATTTTTTAAAAATTTTAATTTGTTATATATGACAGCAGAATGCATTACCATTCATATTACACATATAGAGCACAATTTTTTTTATATCTCTGTTGTACATAAAGTACAGTTACACCTTTTTATCTTCATATATGTACTTAGGGTAATGATGTCCAGCTCATTCCACGTTCTCTCCTACCCCCATGTCACCTTCCTTCCCCTCTCTCTCTGGTTCCTCTTTGCCCCATTTAGAGTTCATCTAATCCTCCCATGCCCCTTCCACCACCATATTGTGAATCAGCAGCCTTAAATCAGGGAAGACATTCAACATTTGTTTTTTGGGATTGGCTAACTTCACTTAGCACTCTACTGTATATGCCATGATTTTATACATTGCGTATATATACCATATTTTCTTTATCCATTCATCTACTGAAGGACATCTAGGTTGGTTCCACAGTGAATTGTGCTGCTAAACCATGGATGTAGTTGTGTCCTTGTAGTATGCTGTTGTTAAGTCCTTTGGGTATAAACCTAGGAGTGGAATAGCCTGGTCAAATGGTGGTTCCATTCCTAGATTTCCCATGAATCTCCATACTGCTTTCCATATTGGCTGCACCTATTTGCATTCCCACCAGCAATGTATGAGTGTGCCTTTTACCACATCCTCGCCAACAATTATTGTTGTTTGTATTCTTAATAGCTGCCATTCTGACTGGAGTGAGATGAAATCTTAAAGTACTTTTGATTTGCATTTCTCTAATTGCTAGAGATATTGAACACTTTTTCATATATTTGTTGATTGATTGTATATCTTCTTCTGAGAAATGGTTGTTTAGTTCCTTGGTCTATTTATTGATTGTTTTTTTTTTTTTTGGTGTTAAGATTTTCTTTATATATTGTAGAGATTAGTGCTGTATCTGACATGCATGTAGTAAAAATTTGTTCTCAAATTGTAGGCTCTCTATTCACCTCACTGATTGTGAGCCATAGTAAAAAAAAAAAAAAAAAAAAAACAAAAAAAACAAAAAAAACCCAGCATGGCATTGGCACCAAAATATACTTGTAGGCCAATGGTACAGAATAGAGGACACAGAGACTAACCCACATAATTATAGTTACCTTATATTAGACAAAAGCACCAAAAATGTACAATGGAGAAATGATAGCCTCTTCAACAAAGGGTTCTGGGAACACTGGATATTCATATGCAACAAAATGAAGTTAAACCCTGATCTCTCACCATGCACAAAACTCAAAGTTCATCAAGGACCTAGGAATTAAACCAAAGACACTGTGTCTATTAAAAGAAAAAGTAGGCCCAAATTTCCATAATGTCGGATTAGGCCCAAACTTCCCTAATAAGACTCCTATACTGCAAGAATTAAAATCAAGAATCAATAAATGGGATAGATTCAAACTAAAAAGCTTTTTCTCAGATGTCATTAATCTTGTACATTGATCTTAACTTCCCTTATTAAACAAATGGTTGAAGCTAAGATTACTATATTATTAGAAAGTGAAGGTACAGTAAGTAGTTGGCTATACATATTTGATATCCAGGAGAAATTGTTAACTGAAGTCAATAATTTAAAATCTTTACCACAGAAAAGGATGCGTTTTCTTCAGGAACTTATGGAAATTCAGTAATCCTAGTTACTAAAAGTGACATTATAGGTGGTAAAATTGTCAGACAACTATTCAAATAAAAGTTTTTTTCTTAATAATATTATACATGTAGATGCATCTGAATGATTCTATTCATTCCATCAGAAAGTCTGAGGATGTTGGACTTAGAAAGCTTCAAACACTTTGTGGGTAGGCTTAGCTTCTGGCCAGATTTTCTGATCAACCAACTAGGATGATTATAGATGCAAAGGTCTCCTTTACTGACATTTTTTTTCTTTTCTTTTTTTTTTTTTTAGCAAGGCAGTGGGCCACAGGATTTCCATTAAACAGAAACAATTCTTGACATGGTTTTCCCAGAATCCTCACTAAGTAACAACAGATAAGAGCGATAAAATATATCAAAACATATGAAGGGCAACTGCTTATGCTAATCCAGGAATCTGTGACAAAACAAAGCTTCTCATCTATACACTGTACAGTGTTTTTAAATCCCAAATTTTCTGAACCCTTGTGAACTTTGAAAACATAATACAGTTATGCATTTGAAGGAGTTAATGGGGGAGGTCAAGAGCAATAAAAGATCACAAGACATGTAGGTCAGACTAGCCAAAGAAAATGGTGATAAATTGTAACCATGTGTCTTTATTTCCTGATTCTTCAAGTACTGCACACTCAGCTTTCTCTGAAAGAAAGAAAGTAAGAAAAGACAGCTTGTGAAATTCCATGCTACATTTGTCAGCTTCATTACTTCCACACAGATCTGAGTTATTTGCTTAGTCTTAACTAGATCAGAGGTAAGAGATAAGATAAACTATTTGGAAATTATAAATGGAGTAAAAAAAATTTAAAGTGCTCTTGATTTAGGATATTTTAAGGGTACTTTTTTGTTTTGATGTTTCACTATTGTAACCATTAAGGACAAAGTAGGTTCAATTGTGGCATTGCACATGTGCACAGAAACCAATTTATCAAGCATCCCATAACTATACACGAACTTTTGCAACACACATATTCAAATTCCTATGAACATATTTGACACCTTATTTATGTTCTCTATGAGTTTCTTCCCAAGGCTGACTTTAATCATGTACCGCACTGCCTGTAGTAATATACGTATTTGTATTGGGATTTGTTTTTAGTTCATAGCAATTTACTACATTATAAGGACAGAAAAAAAATAAAAAAGTGAATTCTCCAATCTAGGGAGAAGAATAAGGCAAACCTGAGGTACAGAACAGAAAAACATTCTGAGAAGTACAAAATAGAAGACCATTTTCTCATTCTTAGGCCTGGAAAATTGACAGATCAGGACAAGGCAAGTAACAAGTCCTCATCACTCAGTGAATACAGGGTGAGATTCCTGCCTTTCATCGTTGACTGGGAAAGGAGTATAATGATAGACAAATCCATGGTATCCAAGGTACAAGTGCAAAGAAGGATGTTCTATCTTCTTCTGAAATGCAAGGAGATACACTTCTTCATGTGAGCTTTTTCATGGATCTATTCATCAGTATATTGATGTCCAAAATCACTTTGCTCCAGGCATGTCAGTCTTCAGACACAAAGATGAAGGTAATATTCTAACCATCCTGGCCTGGGGATAAAATACCACTCATATCTTGAAAGCTGCAGGTCATTTGAAAGGATTTTACAACCTAGTACCTGAAAGTTCAATAATAATAAGTGATTTGAGCCTGCAGTAAACAGGGATTCATTTTTAAATGCTAAAATAGAATTTTCGTTAGTAAAAATCACGTATATTTCACATTTTTATTTCTTCGTATTTAAGATATTAGGAAAAGAAGTAGAATGGTAGTTTTCAAAATTAGATCTCTGTGTCACTTTTATTTTTAAAATATTAGTGACCTTAGAATGAGAAGAGCAAGTCACTCTGTCATAATTTGGTAATTTTTTACAAATTAAAAAAAAAGAAAGAAGAAATGAAGTAAATTTTAAGATCTCAGAGATCACAAAATCTACTACCAAATGGCTGAATTTAAGATATTTTAAGGCTTTTATTTCATTAGAGGTGAAGAAGATCTGGTCCTTGAAGTGAATAGAGAAATATATCAATATAATTACAGAGTACCATGGGAATGATAGTTTTAAAAGCAGCCCACAGTTCACCAGCTGGCAATATTCTGAAACAGGGTTTGCACCTCACTCATATCAAGTAATAAAATATTTCAATGATTAAGTGTTAACAATCAAAAGAAACAAACTAATGTCAGAACTTGAAAGTAACTAAGATGCCCTGTAGTAGTTTAACGGATAAATAAGCTGTGTTATAGACAGACAATGAATTGTTAACTAACTCTGAAAAAAAATAAGCTATTCAATCATTAAAGAAACTTCAATGCACATATTAAGTAAAAGAAGTCAAACTGAAAATGCCATATAGTATGCAATTCCAACTATATGACACTATGGAAAAGGCAAAACTATAGAAATGGTAAAAGAGGTAAAAAATGCAGGCATTATCAGGGGTTAAGCAGGAGGGAAGGGAGTATAATCAGAGCACAGAAAAGTTTTAGTAGAGTGCAGCTATATTTTAAGATAGTACAATGGTGGATGAATGTCATTACATATGTATGAAACCCAAGAGTGTCCAACATCAAGAGTGAGCCCTAATGCAAACTACAGGCTTTGAGTGGTAGGGATATATATGTATATGTGTGTATATATATATGTTTATCAACCCCCCAAACTGTACCATTATAATGTGGGATAGTGGGGAGGTATGGGAAGTGTGGGGTAAGGGATGTATGTAGACTGTACATTTATTCAATTTATTCAACTTTGCTATGAACCCAAAACTACTCAAAAAATTCTATTGAAGAAGATAAGAGAAAAAACTGTAACTTAACCTTAAGAGAAGTGACACTTTTTAAGAAGAGATCCAGAAGATTAATCTGCACTAGTCTGAAGCATAATAACATGCAAATTACCCATTTGAATAGAGGAGGAATTATTACCTAGACTTTCTGAATGGGAGGTAGAATATTTTACAGGAATGTTTCAAACAATGAATTGCTAAAGACAAAAATGAAAATACCATTGACTTGTTTGATAAGCTCTATCTAAAAATGAAAACCTGAGCGCCAGACAAAATTATGTAGTTTTAATTTCAATTTTAATTAATTTAAATTTTAAAAAGGAAAATTAATCATGTTTGAGGAGCCAATAAGTAGGAAATTGTAAATTCAGTAACTTGATGGTGTTTAATTTATGAAGCCTTGCTTTTTTTATTCTTTGAGTGATTATCAGTAAAGTTCACTGGATTTTCTATTTTTAATGGCAGCAAGAGTAACAATAGAGAAGGAAGCATCCTCCTTTCACTTCACGTTGTGTGGAAGAGAAATCCCTGTAGGATAGACTTGTTGGTTGCAATCACTAATGTAGAAATAAAGTAAATTAGCCTCTTGGACAAAAAGGAAAAAGAAGAAAGGAAGAGGGGGTAGCCGTAGTATGGTCTGAAGGTGAGCCTTGGCAAGGCACATAAATGGGCAGCCACCATATCAACAATCATGTAATCTCATATTACAGTCATTTGGGGGAAAAATAATGCTTGTTTTTTTAAGATGAGGATACTGAAATGAAAAAGATGGGTGCAATTGAGAACAAATTTTAAAATAAAACATAGTTTGTTATTTAGGCAAATATTATTTCCAATACTCACTACAATTTGTCACTAGTAAGGTGAAATGTAGAATCAAACCTCTCCTTTTTTTCTCCCAGTTTCATAGCAAAATAGAATATATTGGTATTAAACTACATCTCATTAATTTCTTTGCCTCAGCTATTGACATGACAAGTTGTTTTTATCTTGAAACTGTGCTAAAATACACTTGGTTTTGCCAAGTCTCTAAAATGGCTCACTGTTTTCTTGCCAGAAAACAAGAAACTAGCAATTTTTAAAATAGAGTAATAATTTATGCTATAATGACCTACACCTACCTCATTTTGGATAATATAGTGCTGTTTCATTTAAGTGTTTTAATGTATTCAAACTTAATTTATTACAGGTAAAAACTACTTGGTTTGCATTCTTAAAACTGAACTCCTTTGTCTGTAACTACATAAGAGGTATAAAAGGGGTATAATGAATGGGGCAATATAAAATATTCTCCTTCAATGAACAGCATGTGTGCCTTGCTTTTGATAAAATAGTCTTCAGGACTGGTATTTTGTTCATCAAGTTTCACTTCTTTGGTTATAAAGGATTAACAGCAATGTAAATTCTATTCTGTTTATTATTGTTTTTTTATAATTGGAGAAGAATAATAGCAAGTAGTAAGATGACTTACTTGCGCATTAAACTTAATTTAGTACATATACTATGAGTTATGTGCCAAGTAGACAGAAAATTTTAAAGATAACAAATTTCCATATTGCTGAAAATCTGTCTACAGCTCCATCTTTCAGTTTATCTGAAGAGGATAAGAAGAAAAGTAACGTAAAACAACAGCAAATACATATATATTTAATATGTATAGTTAAAAACCTGATTTAATAAAGCATGATTTGAAGACCAGCTATAACCAAGCTTCACAATAATCATAAATCACAAAGAAAAATATCAAATCCCAGGATTTGATACCCCAGGGGGTAAAGTAGCAGAGGGGAAAACCTAGAGTTTGTTCAAACAAAAGAAAACTGAAAAAAGACACACAATCTTCCCAAACTACATTAACAATAATGATAATAATAATAATTAAAAAATAACAATGACAATAACACTCAAGGTATACAAAAATGAACCGAAGAAAACTCAGTAAATACATATAGAATTATTACTAAAAATCAGAAAAAAATTAATACTCTAGAGTTGATAAAACTCTTCATCACCTCAAAATATAACATATAACAAGGAAAACACATAGTGGAAGACAGCTGTGAGATGACTAATGGACATGACCAATGAAATTCACAAAAAATTTCTGATAAAATTACCATTTTTCTCAAAGTGCAATTTACACAAACAAGTATTCATGAGTGTGACAAACAAAAAAACCTTTTAATTGTAAATGAGAAACCAAGAGCAGAAATTCATAGAAAGAGAAAGAAAAATGAAAGAAGGTGAATTAATTCACTAATAAATGGGCAACCCTGAAAAAATGTATTAGAAATAAAAGAAAGTAAATCATATCCAAGAGAGAAAATAAAAGTAAATAAAAATAAAAATTTGCCAAGAGAATAGATTGTAGGTGCTTTTTCCACATACAAAAACAAAACAAACAAACAAAAAAACTACCTGAGAGGAGAAATATGTTAATCTGATTGACTGAAGCAATTATTTGACTATGTATAGCAAAACTTAATGTTATACACTTAAAAAATATATAATGATTAAAGTCCTCCTGATACCAATTTAGGACAAACAGGATTAAAAACTGAGAATACAAAAATTAAAGAAGTGTAAAATGCCAGAATTAATATGGTCAAATGGCAAACAAGCACAAAAGGAATAATATTTGCATCATTGGAGTCCCCAAAGACAAAAACAACATATTGATACAAAACGACTATTTATAATTATAATTGAAGGAAAAATTCCAGAAATAGAAGATTTGGAACCGGGTACAGAAAGGACCCACTGGGAGCCTGGGAGAAATTATCTAGAGTGATCAACCCTGAGAAATACACTGAATAAAACTATTGCATTTCAAAGATAAAGAAAAAAATGTCAAGGGTTCTTTGAATGAGATCAAATGAATTACAAGAAAAAGAATTATATTAGCACAGAATTTCAAAACCATAATACAAAGCCTTTCTCTCCTTTTCTGAGTGTTTTATTTGTCTTGGAAAACTTCCAAGAATACTTGCAGATAAGCTGAAGGGCCAATGAATATGAATTATGAAACCGAATGAAGTCTAAAGTTTTCTGATGAAAGTAAACATAAATGAAGTGTAATGACAATATGGGGCAGCTCTATTTCAGAAAGGGGGAAGCTCTAATAACAAAGGCCATGTACCAAAGGACATAAAATTGGCATCAGACTTGCTCTCTTCTTTCCATTTCTCCCAGTTCTCTCACAAGTCCATGATGGCTCCCAAAGTGCGGAGGAAACTGCCCTTCCCCAACTCTTAATGCTCAAGGAGTCAATTCTTCAACAGTTCTTTGTTATTTCATATTCATGAGCATTTAGCTGCAGATTCAGACCATGGTAACTATAATGAATTAAAAATGATTTCTAATGTTACAAAAGGAAAGAACTTTAGAATTATTTCCAGTCCATTTAAGGTTGAACTTAGGTATTTATAGAGTGATCTCTTAAGTAAAATTTCTTTTATAGCCATTATTACTAAATCAAAGAAGCATTTCTAAATCTGGGAAGGAATTTGCTATAGCAATTGGAAGAGAAGTTTTTCACTAAAGTGTGGAGGATTTATTTTTTTCATAATAACTTAGAGAATTTTCCAGAGCGAAAATAAAAATAGATTTTCATCTAGTATAATGTTAATTTGGATAAAGTTTCCTGTGTTTCAGCACTTCTTATTCTTAATTCATTCTTAATTTTTTCTTAAGAAAAAATTTGTCAGAATATTAGACACATTAGTTATAAAAGAAAATATGTAAAACATATTTACCTCATATTTTTGACAGACAATAAAATATACAATTTTAAATTTCCTTCCTTCCTTCCTTCCTTCCTTCCTTCCTTCCTTCCTTCCTCACTTCCTCTCTTCCATTCCTGCTTATCTTCCTTCTTGTTTTTTCTCTTCTTCTTGAATAGAGACATATCCTATAGAGTTATGGAAGACAGGCATTCCCATTGATCAAGGGAGAGAACCAGTGCAGATTGCTAACATGCGAGCAACTTGGTTTGTGTCCACTCAGAAATGCCTCCTGGAGCTGCTGCATGTAGGTTGTCAAAGACTGAGGAAGGAGAACCATCTGCTTTAGGTGTGGATTCAAGTCATCCAGCAAATCACTTAGGAGCTGGGAAGAATGAATTAGCCAGGCAAGATAGGTAGCAGTGACACTGACAGGAGATTATTTACATCCAGAGCAGATAAAGCAAATAAAAATTCATTGAAAATAATTGTAATCCAATATTTTTTAAGCTCAAACTCCAAAAAAACCACAGAGTGATCCTCTGTTCCTGTAGGACCATTCAGAGGCCCTCACACTGCAATGGCAACCACATGTTTATGGCTGGAAACATAAATATCTAGTATGTAAAATTAGAAACAAAAATGAACTCTGTGAAATAGATTGGGAAGTATTAGTCTGAATTCATGTTATTTCATAGATAAAAGTGAATTATATATATATAATCTAAATTAATCTTTTATCCACAATATTGAAAATCACAAATTTATGTTAATATCTTCAGTGTATATTTATGTACAGGTGTGTCTGCATGTCTCCAGCCATATAAACATAGATACATACATGTATATTATTACATACATGTATGGAAGAACATTACATACATGTTAGTGGGTGCTCCTAGCAACCAGTCTTTATTCCTAAATACCACTCTTAAAGAACCAAGACTCCTTTAAAAATGGCTGCTTCTATCTACAGCATGAAATAAACAAGATGATTCTGTGACATCCTGTTTTCACATAAAGAAGTCCTTTTTCTTTTTTCAGGTTCAGTTATTTTTAATTGGTTCTTTTTTACTTATACATAACATTATGATTCGTTTTGACATAATTGTAAAAGCATGGTATATAATTTGTTCTAATTCAGTCCCCAGTACTTTTTCTTAATCTCCTCTCCTTCCTTCTTGTGTTCCCTTCCTTCTACTCTTCTGATCTTTCTGCTGTTTATTTATAGGGCTTTTTTTTTAACTTTAAATTAGTGTCTTGTGAATGTACGTGATGGTGAAAGTTACTATTCTATATTCATATATGTGTATAGAAAAATTATTTCAGATGCATTCCACTTTTTGCTTATCTTACCCTCCTGCTTCATTCCTCTTCATCTACTCTACTGATTTTTATTCAATTTTTTACACCCCCCTCCCATTTTGGACTAGCTTCCACTTACCAGAGAAAACATGAAAACATTTTACTTTTGACTTTTGGGGACCAGTTGTTTCACTTAGTATGACAGTCTCCAGGTCCATCTATTTACCATCAAGTGCTGTATCGTTCTTCTTTATGTCTGTGTGTGAGTGTGAGTGTGTGTGTGTGTGTGTGTATATATATATATATATATATATATATATATATATATATCATGATATATATATGATGCTTACATTATCCATTCATCTTTTGAAGGGAACCTAGGTTGCTGTAATCATTGACATGGGATCATCATTGGAGTATGCTGATTTTAAACTTTTTGGATATATACTGTGGCATGGGGCAGCTGGGTCATATATATGGTGGTTCCAGTTTTAGTTTTTTGAGGAATCTCCATTATATGTTTCAGAGTGGTTGCACTAATTTGCAGTCCCACAAATGATATATGAGTGTTCCTTTTTCCACATCCTTGCCAACATTTATTATTATTTGTATTCTTGATAATTGCCATTCTAACTGAAGTGATATGGAATCTCAATGTAGTTTTAATTTGCATCTCTAATTGATAGAGATGTCAAACATTTTTGCATATATTTGTTGACTGTATTTCTTCTTTTGAGAAGTGTCTGTTTCATTCTTTTGCCCATTTATTGGTTGGGTTATTATTTTTAAAGTTAAATATTTTAAGTTCTTTGTATATTCTGGATATTAATACCCTATCTGAGAAGCAGGTGGGAAAGATTTTCTCCAAATCTTTCTGATGATACTAATTTTATCAATTGGGTAATAATATATTTCCCAGATTTCTTTACATTAAAATTATTATTTTCCCTCTTTACTGTATATGTGGGAGGAATTCAGACCATGTTTCCTTTAACTGGGCCAATGAGTTTTTAGCAGGAAGTACACTACCATTTTGAGGAAAAGTTCGTGGCCGCAATAAAGCATTACACAGTCTTTGTGCATCAGTTAATGTGATCAGCCCACAGGATGGAGCATTGAAAGGAAGTATTCCCAGGACCTTTAAGATATGAAGCTGGTCTGAAGTACACCTTGAACAATATATATATAACTCATCACATACTGTATTTATTTGCTGAAGTGAAAATTCTCGGAGAACAGAATTTAAGATTTGGGGCAAACAGAGTCTCTTTTCTCCTCCAACTTGAAAACAAGAAATAGATTCCCCTTCCAAAACAGTCTGGGTGAGCTCTGTGGAGCTATCAGAAGGGATGAGCAGTGGGCCAGGAAGAACCTGAGGAGATGGAAGAGGCAAAAATACAGTAGGTGACATGCTTTCTTGGGAATACCGAGCAGAAAATGCTGCTGGTCCACCCAAAGAGCTCTGACTACTTAAATGGAATTGTGCCAATGTATGTTTCAAACTGGGATTTAAATTTAAAGGTTCATGCACAGAAGTACAGGTCCCCTTGACAGGCTATCCATCAGTTTCCATAGGTGCTTCTCCATAGTCATCCAAGTGTTCCTTCTTTACCGTTGGTACCTTGTTTATCATTTTTCCATTTGCATGAATGTCTGTCATCATTTTTTTCACTGGGGGCTGCCATCATCTCCCATCCCATTCAGTTTTTTATTTGAGCCCTGAACTAAAGAGAAATTTGCCTGTAGGTTTTCCATTGCTATGCTATTGTGTTAAATAATTAAGTCTGAGATTTGCATTTTTATTTAGTTGCTTATTTGAAGAAGAGTAACTGTATCAAATACTTTTAACCTATTCATAAAAAATTATAAATTTCCAAAAGGAAATCTTCTTACCCAATAGATTTTGCAACTTTGTTTTGGTTCTGCTTATCCTAGTATATTTTCACTGCAAATACTACAAAATGTCTCTTTTTGCTTCTAGTAATAAATATAATCTTAAGAGGTACACTTCTGAGGAGGCTTTCCTTGGATTCTTCATATATATGTAAAATAACATTACCAATTTCTCAATTCAAGAGGTCCAGCTTCAATGCAATGGTTTGTTTAATCTTTTTTTTTTTTAAGCAAAGCATGTGTAAAGTTTATGCCATTGATGTTTCATAAAATCTAGACTCTGACACCAGTCAAAATAATGCAAACAAATTTAATTTTTACTACCAAGATACCAAAAAAGGAGAGGGGGAGTATCCCCTCTAAAAATGGTTGGTTGGTCTGTGTTGACAAATTAAAGCCTTGTATAAATCTTCACCAATAAGGGCCTCTAGCTTCACTTGAACTTCTACAATCAAAAATGATACTTAACAAAAAAATTGCCCAATTGTCTTCAAGAATTACACTTCATTCTTCTTTAACTTAATCTGGAAGAAGAGAAAGGGGATGGAAGAAGAGTTACATTTGAATTTGCTCCAGAGGCCAAAGGGTCAGTTTGAAACTAGATTCTTAATCTTAAACTAAGTTCACTTTACCAAAGGTGACACTTGAATGATTTCTTCAAATCTAACACCAAGTAACTAGAAGAAGCTTCATTTAAATAGGAAGGTGGGTAAAGGGAGCAAAAATATCCCTCAAAAAGAGTAACGCTACTCAAATTCAGAATATGAAAAATCTTAAACAGATGATCTCAACCGAAACTCAGTACCAGAGGCTTTCTCAGTTACACAACTATAACTAAAATATAACCCATTATTTCATCTAATTTTTTTAAAAAACATAATTTCATTCATCTCCCCCCAAAAAACATAGGAGTTAATGTAAGTAACTAAGTTACAGTCTCAAGTGCATTGATTCATCTAATCAACGTATGCTATCTTTCTAAAATGACTGTAGGCAAAATTAACTTTCCCTTTAAAAGGTTAGTAATTTTGCTTAATGGAAGCCAAAAGCTATAAGACTCTAGGCCTGGGAATCTCCATCCTTGAACAAGATTAATCCGGGACAAAAACACAAGGCAGACAGACCTCACAAAGAATGCAAATGGAGGAAGAGAGAAAAAGAAAAGATTCTTCCACTTCCTCCTTTAAAGAATACCCAAAAGAAATCCAATGAATAGAAATTTTTGCTCTCCAAACTCCTAGCAGTTTACCTTAAAACAAACCCAAAGGATTAAGGACGAAAGTCACTAGCCATCCTACTGACTTTCGCCACCATAAGGACACCTCATCCAATGCAGGCCAAGGAAGAGGGCAGGAGACATGACCTAGAATGGGGGCGCCCCTAAACCCTGAAGCGCTCCGCCCACGCAAAGCCACCCACCCATCTTTCACCCGAAATGGGGAAGACAAGGAGCTTAGAGTGCCGGGACCTCCGGGGGGGTGTGAAAAGGGGTGGAGGGAAGTAGAGTGAGGAATCCCCCAAACCCACCCGCGAGCCTGGGATCACCCCAAGTGTCCTCCCCACATCGCCCACTACAGGGCCGCGGGGTGAACGATGGAAATCCCCCCCCCCCCCCGCACCCTCTCCCCGGGAAGTTCTCCTGTTACCCCAGCGCCCCTAGGGCTACACCTCCCCCCGCTGGCCCTGAGCCAGACCCAACTGGGGACTGGGAGCAGGTTGGCAGCCCAGCCCAGATCCCTTGCCGCTCGGGCTGACCAGCCAGGTCGAGCCCCGGGCATCCCCGCGGTGCGCAGACAGGCGGGTGTGGGGGCGGTGACCGGCGTCCAGGTCTCCGGGGTCCAGGCCTCTCTGGTCAAGTGCAACACCCTCCCCTGCCTGCGCTCACCGCCCGGGATCTACCAGGCTTGATCCACCGTGGGACGCCCACCCTGCGACCCCTCTGGCCACGACCCCACCCGGACCTGAGCATCCGAACCCCGGACTCTGGTCTCCGCGCCCCGGGAAGCTCCACAAGCTTTGTTAACTCCCACCACCCCAGTCGCCACCGTCGGGCTCCCTGGAGGTTGCGCGCCCCTGGCTTCCCGCTGCCTCCGCCGCGTTCCCCCGCGAGCTGGGGCCGCACCTGTGCCCGCCGCCGCTGTCGCCGCTCGCCCGCTCCCTTCGGCTGTGCCGGCGCCGCTCCGAACCCCACACACATCACTACACACAGCCCTCTGACGTCACCGTGCCCTCGGCCCGCCCACGTCACTGAGGAGACACAGGGCTTCCCGCAGACGCCACCACCGCCATCTCAGGCCGCCCGGGGGAGAGCGAGGGCGGCGGGGAAGGGGAGGGGGAGGGAACGGAGCCAGTGGCGGCCCCGAGGGCGCGAGCCCGCCGGCGTCGCCGCCCCCTCGCGGCTCTGAGTCCCTTCAGGGACACGCGCGCCATCTGGCCTATTGTGGCTCCTCAGAGATCCCCCCCCCCGCTCTGCCCCCCCCCCGCGCGCGCCCCCCCTCAGGCGCGCGCCCAGCGCTCCTGGCCCAGCGTGCCCTCTGGGCGGCTGGCGCGTGGCGCTGTCTGCGGTGCACCTGGCGCAGACAGGATGTTCCCTCCCTGCCCCACCCCCACCGCCGCCCTCCCTCCTTCCTTCCTACAGTCGCCCAGCTCCTCAGCTGAGGTGAGGAGCCAGAGCCCAGGCCGCTGGGCCATCGCGCGACAGGGAGGGAGGGGGCAGGGCGGCCGCTAGGTGCACTGTGTGCGACCCCAGCAGCCGGCCTGGCTGAGGCAGAGCGCCGCTGCCCGAGGTCAGGCGCGGGCGACCCTCCCCCCGCGGACCGCAGCTGGGCCGCCCCGCCCCAGGGGTAGCTGGGCTGCAGCCGCCCTGCAGCGCGCCCGGTGTTGGCCTCGCTCCCCACATTGGAAAGGTTCTCTTTCAATACTCTAAACCTGGCAAAGCTGCTGAAATTGTTCTCACACCTCTATTCTGTTTCCATATTGATTCCAGTGAATCCTGCATCCTCTGCTTTCCCCACAGGAATTTAATTATTGCAGTCCTCTTGAGTGTGGATGTTCATTTGATAGAAAATATGGCATTTGGAGATTCCTTTTCAAGATAATAGCTGGACTTTGAAAACTATTGTTTTGTGCATAATCCAATTTGAATGTCAAAAAATTGTTACTTATGTATTTCTCCTTTCATTCCATCTGTAACACATTTTAATCTTTCTCTAAGGAGATGGATGCTTAGTGTAGTCTAGGGCAAAGAACAGGCCTCAAAAAAGTAAAGATAAAAACATTACAATTTTAAAATCAATTACTCCTTTTGAGAAGCTTATTTAAAAGCTCACTACATCTGCCTATAAAAATTCATTCTTCTTGCATACTTTACTTTGAACATGATTTTTAATCTGTTTTTTAATTAAAATGCTAAACATTTTTAAAATAAGAGTAACATTACACAAGGTTTATAGTGAAACACATCAGTTCTTTCCTGTAACCCAGCCAACTCCAGAAACACTTCTCTAAGAAAGCTTACATTTTCAGTTTTTCAGTAATTAGGGTAAATGTATGGCTTTTAATTTTATTTGAGTATGTTTCAACAGGAAGCACACCCTTAAACCCCACTCCACAGTGGAGATATAGATATAACATTTTCATCATCCTCAGTGAATTCCTTCTGTCCCTTCTGGTTCAATTTCCACCCCACAGAGGCAAACACTGATCTGAATTCCATCAGAAAACATTGAAGCTGCCTCTGTTCTTCAAATTCATCTGCATGGAATCCTAACCTGTAAGCAGTTGGTGTCTGATTCCTTTCACTCAGTGTGATTTTGAGATTAATATATATTGCTGCCTATGTTAGAATTTCATTACTTTTTAATGCCCTGTAATATAATATATCTGAATTTAATTTGTCTACCTTGCAATTTGATTCTCCCATAAAGATATATGAACATTCATTTTCAAGTGGTGTTTGAGGACATATGTTAATATTTCCTTTTCCTAGGCATACAATTATTAAGTTATAAAGTAGAGGTAAATTCAAATTTGTAGTAAAATGCCAGTGTTCCAAAGAAGCACACTTTAAGTTTTTCCTTTTAGGCCGAAATAAAAAAAAAAAAAATTGGACATTATTATAATTGCAATATATTTATGCATCAACTTAGGAAATTTTAACCATATTATGGTTGAAATTTTATATCTATAAGGATGATATAGTTCCTCATTTTAAGCTTCCCATAGACTAGTTTTAATTTTCTCAATATAAGTATAGTTTCTTGAGTATATACAAGTTTGGTGTTCCATTTAAGTGAGCTCTGAGGGTTTGCATTATTTTATTTGGTTCATTGTGGTTTGGGGTCTGAACATCTGGGCTTGCACACACCAGTCAAGTGCTCTACCACTGAGCTACATCCCTTGTCAGTAGTTTCATGTTTTCAAGTATTTTGTTCATTGCATTGAAGTACTTTCTAAGAGTTATTGAACATATTGCCTCTGTTATTTTTTGAGGTATACGTTACATAAAATAATATTTCTTTTTATTGTAGTTTTATCAGTTTCATAGATTCATGATTCACAAAACTACCAATAAAATTAAAACGTATAACAGCTTTTTAACCCTTACAATGTTTCTTTTTAACATTCTGTAATCACCTACTGGTGATTAATCAGGCTCTGTCGATTGCTGGTTGTTTTTAATGTCCCTATTTGTTGCCTATTTCAGAATCTCATATGTGTGTATCTAGTATTTTCAACTTTGCTACCTGTTCTAGATTCTGTATATCTATGATTTATTTATTTTTAATTCCTAAAATTATCAATGTATGAATATACCACAACTGGGTTATTCCATTCCTTAGGTGAATGACATTGTTATATAATAAGAAACACATGTTTCTTCTTTGTTCCCATTTGCTGGCACAGAGCTCCTAAAACCTTTGTACTTTGCTTTGAGACAAAAGTGAAAGCAGCTTCTTTTTACTAAAAATAATCTTATTTTAACTATATCTGAGTCTGTTTTAATGACTCAGCAAACTACGAGAGTCTTGATGGGTGCCTAGCTAACTTCAGAACTGGAGCTGTTAACCAGGAGAAGTGACCAATCAGGTTGAAACTTTCATCATCAGGCCTGGATTTCTAGGAGGGCACAGGCGGTGAAAATTACACAAGGTAACATTACACAAGTTTATAAACCTTGTGAAACCATCAATTCTCAATGATGTAATTAATCATGCTTATGTAATGGTAACTCCACAAAAGATCTTAAATGAAGTCTTCAAACCTAGATGTTGGCAAGTTAAGAGCCTGGGAGAGTGGAGTGTATGGAAAAGGTGTGGAAGCAATGCACACACTTTCCCACCACGTCTGGCCCCATGCATCTCTTCCATTTGACTATTTCTGTATTGCATCCCTAATACCAGTAATAGTGACTAAGGCAGTTCTTGAGTTCAGTAAATCATTCCAGAAAATTATCAAACAAGGTGTGGGGTTGGAAGAACCACAGATTTATAGGCAGTCAGTCAGAAGTATTGCATGTCCCACAGAAAAGAATTCCTCAAAGTGTGCATGTGTTGAGATATATATATATATATATATATATATATATATATATATATATATATATATAAATTTTTCTTAATTTTTTATTGATTTTTTTTATAAAATAAATGACAGGGGCTGGGAATGTGGCTCAAGCAGTAACAAGTTCACCTGTTATGTGCTGGGCACTGGGTTCAATCCTCAGCACCACATAAAAACAAAATAAAGATGTTGTGTCTATAGAAAACTGAAAAATAAATATTAAAAATTTCTCTCTCTCTTCTCTCTCTCTCTATTAAAAAAATAAAAAAGAATGACAGTGGAATTCATTACAATTCGTATTACACATTTGCAGCACAATTTTACATATCTCTGGTTGTATATAAATTATGCTCACAACAATTTGTGTCTTCATACATGTACTTTGGATGATATCCATCACATTTCACCATCCTTGCTCACCCCCCCCATCCGCTTCCTTCTTCTCCCACCCCTCTGCCCTATCTGGAGTTCATCTATTCCTCCCATGCTCTCCCTCCCTACTCCAATGTGAATCAGCCTCATTATATCAGAGAAAACATTCGGCATTTGATCAAGTGGGATTCATCCCAAGGATACAAGGTTGGTTCAATATATGGATATAAATAAATATAATTCATCATATCAATAGACTCAAAGATAAAAATTATATGATCATCTCAATAGATGCAGAAAAGGCATTTGACAAAATACAGCATCCGTTAATGTTCAAAACACTAGAAACACTAGAGATAATAGGAACATATCTCAACATTGTAAAGGCTAAGCCCCAGGCCAACATCATTCTAAATGGAGAAAAATTGAAGGCATTCCCTCTAAAAACTAGAACAAGACAGGGATGCCCTCTTTCTCCACTTCTATTTAACATAGTTCTCGAAATACTGGCCAGAGAAATTAGACAGATGAAAGAAATTAAAGAGATATGTATAGGAAAAGAAGAACTTAAATTACTACTATTTGCTGACAATATGATTCTATACCAAGAAGACCCAAAAAGTTCCACCAGAAATCTTCTAGAACTAGAAAATTAATTCAGCAAAGTAGCAGGATATAAAATCAACACCCATAAATCTAAGGCATTTCTGTATATCAGTGACAAATCCGCTGAGAGGGAAATGAGTAAAATGACCCCATTTACAATAGCATAAATAAATAAATAGATAAATAAATAAATAAATAAATAAATAAATAAATAAATAAATAAATAAATAAAATACCTGGGAATCAACTTAATGAAAGAGGCAAAAGATCTGTACAATGAAAACTGTGTTCATACATTTTTATAAAATTTGCTAAAGTAATAAAATCATTGGATTAGATTGCTTTTTTTTTCCATTCTAACTTCTCTCATATTTTTATTATATTAGGTGAAATTAAGTAACCATAAATGTTTTTGATATATTAAAGTAGAAATGGGGTTTTGAATAAATTTATTTTGGTCTAATGGGCCATGTCAACTGACTCTTTGTAACTCCTTGTCTACTTGACTTCTAGTAAAGCATCCTAATGTAAAAATGACTTCTACAAATACTGTGCAAGTATTATAGACTCACTTAATTCACCTAGCACCTTGACACTACTATGCAGAGCAGTGGCTTTAACTTACTGTTACATGTTTTATTGGCACCTGGTATTGAAAACATGTGGGTGAAAGAGGGAAAACAATAATACTAGTCTGCAGAAAATGCTTCCAATAATCAGACATATTAAATTTAAACAGAGAATTTAGATTTCACCTAAATTTATTTAAGGTTTTCTCCTTGGAAAAAATATACTTTCTATTGTGATATATATCATCATATATAAATATTTGAAAAATTTGGAAGAATCATGCAAAAGAGAATTTATCAGATTTCTGGTGTTTATGAGAGGAAAACATGCAGCATTATGCAGTAGGAAATTAGCTTTTCATGAAATACATGTTTTTATGCTGATCAAAGCAACATAGGATGTCAGTCTTCATTATCTCACATATCCTGTCTTCACATAATCTAGGTTTCCAAATAAAATAATCCCAAAACTTTAATATAAACACAGCATAAACTATCAGAAGAAACAGATATTGCAGTTAAAAAAATTCTTAGACATATTCATCATTAAGCTGAGGTTCATATGTAGTAACTATCAACTTTAAATTCATTTCAGTTGTTTATATATATTACTAAATATTAGTTTGGCTTCTGGTATTACAGAAAGAATTACCTCAGTGGAAGACCTAAGAATATAAGGCTAAAAAAAAGACTGATAGACTCAGAATGAGTATGCTAAGAACTTTTAAAAGTTATAAAAATTCCACAGAGCGCTGGGGATGTGGCTCAAGCGGTAGCACACTTGCCTGGCATGCCTGCGACCCGACCCGGGTTTAATCCTCAGCACCACATACAAAGATGTGTCCGCTGAAAACTAAAAAATAAATATTAAAAAAAATTTCTCTCTCTCTCTCTCTCTCTCTCAAAAAAATTCCACAGAGCACAGAGGATTGTATGTACCTTGAGTATATTTTTATCAAACAAAATGCACCAGACCAATATCTGTAAGAACAAGTGCAACGTCTAGTATTGTTCTGAAATCCTGAAAAACACAGTTGTTGCAGTTATTAATCTTTTGTACTTTTGAAAGTAAAAGTTCTTTTTTTCCAGGAGTGGCAGTTTGCAAAATAGAAAACTAATATAAAAAAATGATATATCAGATGTATGAACATTTGGAAAGCTATTAAAGTGTAAAAAATGTTACTTGTTTACCCAAATGTTACCTTTTAGTTTTGAAGAAATAATCAAAGCAATCAAAAGATGCTCATAAAATAAATGTCAAATAAAATAAATAATAAAGTGTTGAATAACACAAAACATGGACCAGTTTGCAACTTCTGTGCCCAGTACTATAACAGAAAAATCTTTTTTTTTCCCATTAAGGAAACCCTTTGTGAGTTTCAACAAAGTGAAATAGGGTCTGGAAAACTGTCAACTGCTTTTGAACAATGTTCACTGTCCATCAGACAACTACAAAGCCATTTTTAAAAGTGTTGTGAAAGAGCTGCAGTGCTTTTTAAAATCTTAATTATGCATGATATGTGCTGTATGTACCTCATTGCTTCAATCATGTTGAAGGAACTGCACAGCTCCTGGAGTTGTTAACTACTTTGGTATTTGAAATAATTATATGTTATTTTCAGCTCAGCGATAGATGGTATATTTTAAACACACTTGAAGATGATTTTTAATGGGTAAATGTAATGATATACTTTGCACATTATAAAGCCCTTCAAAACTTACAATATGCATAAAACAACATTTTAAAGACTATACATTTTTAAAGAGTTGGAAGAGAAATTTAAATTTAAATGAGATGCAAAACATTTATTCAAGACTCTGATTAACTTCAAAATTTTAAGAGAAGTTTGGCAAGATATTTGTTCTATTTCAATAGAAAAAAAGTGAAGAATTGTGATTTGTATATATATGAATGATAGCATATTCATTCAAGTGTACAGTTATTTATTAATGAATAGAGACAAAATTTCAAATAAAATGTAATGAAAGAAATACTGAAGAAGTGATAAAACTAACACAAAAATAAGAATTATTTTGACTTTCAGAAGTATATTGTAATAAAATCATTTTGTATCACACTGAAAGCAATATGTTTTTCAAGGCAAGAGACACATTTGAATATTGAAAGTTGAATCATGCAAATACTGAAATATACTTGTTTTCTGCTGATTTGACAGAATTCTATCCTCCATGATCAAAACATGAAATTTCAATGTTCTGCCCATAATAAAACATTAAAACAAACTAATTAGAGAAAGCTAAAAATTCCAAATGGATTTAAGTTACTACATACAGAGACCAAAGGAAAAAAAATGAAACAAACATTTTTCATGAAAAATAAATATGATACAGGATTTCCAAAATTTTATAGTGCTAATGAATTTCCTAACATTTACAATGAGTTTTTTTTAAAGTTAAAACAAACTGTTCTCAAATACAAATAATAATGACTTTCAATAGGCCCATATAAGAAGAAAGTTGCTTTTTTTTGTAGCCCCTATTTTGAATTTAATTTTATAGGACTGTTGGTCTATGTAGAAACAGAATGTCTAAGTTGTCAAAAGTGTAGGAATGAGAAACAAAGTTGGATTGTTGTTAATGAGGGTGTTTCACTGTAACATTGTCTGTGGCTATAAAAGCAAAGTTGAGTCATTTGCCTATTGGTTTTGAATTAAAACTATTGATTCTTTTATTACTATTTAAAAAAATAAATACATCATTTTCTACTTAAAATAAATATATATAGTGATGGTAAAAATGATAAGTATTGTTAGACCGTGGCCACTTTAGAACAAGAGGCAAAGGGAGAACAACTTAGGAAGCGGGTAGAATTGGAAAACAAAGCTTTGCCTTCAGAAGAGTGGATGTGTGAGAACATTGACAGGGATTGAACACTTAAATTTACAAGAAAAATAGAATCTTAACAGAAAGTAAGTAATATTGGAGTCAGTAAGTTCTTGCTAAAACTCAGCTTTAAAAGTCAATTCAATTTATACAGTGATTCAATTTTTATTTTTATTTTTTATAACTGTTTTGGGCTTAAATGTACCCTTTTATCTCCACCAAATCTACATGTTGAAGCTCTCTAGCCCCTCATTTGACTATATTTGAAGACAGACTCTTCAAAGAATTAATTACGTTAAAATGTTTTCTTAAAGATGGGCCCAACTTCTGGGGTAGCTGCAGTCATTGTAGACAACAAGGTTGTGCCTTGGAGAAATTCAAAGTGAGATATGGAGAGAAGCTGGCCATGTGCAAATTATGGAAGAAGCTTCAGAAAAAGACAAAACAACCTGCATTTTAATCTTGGATTTCTCTAAAACTATAAAAAAAATTCTTTAGTCTGTAATATTTTGTTATGGTGTCCCTTAAAAACTGAAACAAAAATAATCAATTTTGTTAACAAACTTTGTTTTCCTTTATGTGATATTTACTGTTGTAAATAAAAATGTACGGATGTACGCTGTAAATTGCATGTTTTGTTTTTTATGTACTAAAAGTCAATTTTCTTAATGTCAATAAGGAGTAATTAATTAATTGTCCAGTTTCAATAACTACATGAAACGTGGCCTTATCAGTCATAAAAATATAATGTGTTCCTAGGGTGATTTTTAGAAAGAATATATACTCTATAGATTCATATGTAACAAAGAAAGAAAGAGAGAAATGAGAGAAGGAAGGGAGGAAGGAAGGAAGGAAGGAAGGAAGGAAGGAAGGAAGGAAGGAAGGAAGGAAGGAATAAAGGAGAAAAACATGCTTAATTATAATTTTGATACAAGCACTGACATTATGTATGGAAAGACTTGAATTTCTATACATCTCTTTTTAAAGCCTCATTTTTTTCATTTAGCAAATTATATTTTAATTAGAATGGTTAATTTTAACAAAATATTAACAAAATTTTATTGTTAATTTCTTGTTAGTTAACTGGCAGAACAATCCTAAATGCTATCCTCACCTAAGGCACTGATTAAACTGTAGTTCAGTAATGCTGAAGGCTTGAGGGAGAAAGATTAGACGTAAAGACTAAAATACATGCTATTGCCATAATAATTGACCACACTGATATTATTTAGCAACCAATAAAAAGTACCATAATACATATTTAAATGTTACAAAAAATGTCTATGGAAATTAATTTTTATCATTTTTAAATTCACTATTGTATATTCTATGGAATCATGTTCCTTTTATTTACTTAAATGTAGAAACTGAGAAAATGATTCCATGATTTTTTAAGGTTGTAAACAGAAAAATTAATTGAGTACATTATATAATTCTATTTTTTTGTATTGCTCAAATTATTCCAGCTTTAGTGATGAATTTTTTTTTATTTTATCTTATTTTATTTTATGTTTTTGGTTGCTGTTGTCATTTTGTTTTGGATTTTTTCTTAATTTGTACTACTAAAAATATCCTGAACTAATTTTATGTTCTAAAAACACCGATTTCTCTAATTTCCTTTTACTGGAGATTGGCATTAGAAACAAAGATCTGGGTGTTAGGGGCAATTATTGTTACTAGGTTGTCATTTCTTGAGCTATCCCAAACCACACACACACACAAATAAGTATATATGAGTATACAAATGATTTATACACATATATTCATAATTGTAGATAACAATCTGTATGTTAAGTTAAACAAGAATTTTACAGATGTTTCCAACTTTAATCAGTTCCCAAATAGATACATCATTCTAGCCTCCTCATCTTGCTAATCTTTAAATTCCCACTTCAATAGTGAGAAACCTGTCTCTCAGACTAATTATGCATTTAGTCATTTACCTTATTCAAGTATACTATACATAACTAGAATTATTAGAATACAAAAAATCCTATTCATATTGAATCCACAATCCAATATCATTATACAAAGCAGCTTGAAAGCCTAAAAAAAGACTATATACAAATTATAGGTTAATCTGTGAGGAAATTCTGACTCAGACATATTGATGGTAGGATCATTAAACAATAAGACCACTTAAGTGTAAGCTGGGCGTGCGGCTCTTGCCTGTAATTCCATTGACTCATGGAACTGAGGCAGGTGGATTGTAAATTCAAAGCTAGCCTCAGCAAAAGCGATGTGCTAAGCAACTCATTGAGATCCTGTCGCTAAATAAAATACAAAATAGGGCTGGATATGTGACTTAGTGGTTGAGTGCTCCTGACTTCAATCCCCAGTACCCCTTCCCAAGACCTCTTTAGAAAATAATGATTCCCTTCCTATAAAGTTAAACATGTCATTGAGTAGAATTGGTCAACATAAGTGAAAGAAAAATATTATCTAAAGTAAGACTTGTTTTGGAATCTTTGTGACAACTTTATTTATAAAAAACTGTTTTTACTTTTAACAGATGAATGGATAAGCAAATTGTAGCCTATCTGTGCAAAGAGTACTGCTCAGCATGGGAAAGAGTGCTGACAAACACAACAGCACAGATGATTTCAAAATAGTATACTAAACAGAAGAGAATAGGCACAGAAAAGTACATACCATATGGTTCCATTTGTATGGGATTTTAAATAAAGGAAGCTTATAAAATGACAAGAAGACCAGTGTTTGCCTGAGTTCAGAAGACAGACTGCATGCGTAGGTAGCTGAGGGAACATTCTAGACTGGAAGAATATTTCATGTCTTACATGTACTACAGGCGACTTGGTTATATCTATACATTGAAATTCAGTAGAACTTTATGTTTAAGATGGGTCTGAATATTCATGCAAATTATGATTCAACAAAAGCAATTGAAAAGCATTTATGACATGGTTTAGATATTATGGCTTCCAGCAGCAAGACAGCTGAAAGGGCACACATTTAGCTCAATTCTAGACATGCTCTTGTCTTTGTATTTTCTAGGAAAGTCTGATGAAAGAAATTGCTGAAGAGAATTAAAACTTCTAAACTGTGCTTCATAGGAAATAGGGTACCTGCATAAATTTGATAAACTTCAAAATCCCATGGTATTTGAACTTATGGAAATAAAATTGCCTATGGAGAATAATTTAATGTGAACATCAATCCAGGTACAACCTTCTGACACTTTTGCAGACATGACTGAACAACCCAAATCAAGACAGGAACATCACACACTCAGCTCAGACACCTCAATGTCATAATCCCCATGTGGCACCAAAATAGACACGGTTCACCACTTTTTACTGCCACAGTGCTTGCCTAACTGGCAAGCCCAGGTATAATTTGCTATTCAGCTATATTCAGACTACTGCTAGGTCTTTCAGCTTCAAAGGACTCAATCTATTTGCCCATTCCAGAAATTTATGCCAGAGAACCACCCTAGGCCTTTCATTCTGTATTCAAACTTTAGTCTCTAGAAATATGTATGTATTTCTGTATGAATATGTTTAAACATATGAAAACAAGACTCTGAAACTCTTTTAAGACAAAACATCTAGAATGTAAATGCATGATGGGAACCAGAGAGATGAGAAGAAAATGACAATCATGGCGAAAATTATTTACAAGAATGGGGTAGTTTGGTGGAAACATAAGAAGTTTTTCAATATGTATTGAAAGGTTAATTAGTGAAGCTCATACTGTATTGGGCTGAATAGTGTATGTGATACTGCAAAACAGTGACAACTAGTATAGGTAATTATTTGAGAATGATAGGAAGACAAACTAGGTAACTAGAAAGGAAGATAGTAGAAAACAAGTGGAAATATTGTCTGAGAGCACATTACAAACATAACAATATTGAGGCAAATAAAAGTCAAAAACCTAGCACTAACTGCTGAATGACTGAGCAGCTGCTGGCTGACATTGCCCAACTTCTGATTGGAATAGGTACATCTGACACCATTGACAAATATATATTTTTGACAGGACTCCCAGTTTCCCACTAAAAAATAAAGTTTTATAAAAGGAGTATAATTAAACTGAAAGCAATTGTTTAACATTATTGAGGCTAGGCGGTTCCAAAGTGACTCTATTCAAATTTATTTCTGCTATGTTTAAATATAGATAGAAATTTTCTCATTTTTTCAAGAAAACAATGTTTCTTTTATTTATTTATTTTTTTTTAGTTTTAGGTGTACACAAGATCTTTTATTTCACATTTATGAGGATCAAACCCAGTGCCCCGTGCATGCTAGGTGAGCACTCTACCACTGAGCCACAACCCCAGCCCCAATTTTTCTCTCTCATTCTTAGCTCTGTACCTTTAGAAGTCATGTCCTTTACTGTTACAAATTTAATATTAATGCATCCTAAATAGTTAAAATGCACATGGTTTTATAGCACAAATTTGCTTCTAGAAATCTTATCTCTAGGAATGAAACTTTTATCATTGTTGTGTTGTTCTTCTGGGGTTTCTGGGGATCAAACCCAGGGCCTGGAACATGCTAGGCAAGCAATCTACCAGTAAGCTACATCACCAGCCCCTCTAGGAATGAAATTTTAAAGAGCATTAGTAAACTCTTCATATTGTTCAGAGTAAAGTCTTAACAGTACATAAAGTGGTTTGCTCCTAAAGTCAACAAAAAGGGAATTTATTGAAATAAACATATGAGAAAAATCCCCAAATAGATCTAAGTAGGTCTGACCAGGTACATCAAAAATCAATTTATTCTAGACTGAAAATTCTATCAGATAGTACCTGCACTTTATGAAAATGGAGTCAGCCATTTAGCTTCTCCTTGCTGACCTACGGGGAGCTACAGAGGTTTGCTGTTACATGATGGAAAAGGATTTATTGTTAATCATTCTGTGTGCTGTAAAATAAAGTGCTCTGTTATGCCACATGTACACCATTCTGCCACTTGGCTTTTATTAAAGACTCGTCTGACAGTCCTGACAAGATTTTCTCAATTGGGGGAAGTGAAAAATTCTCTTCACTGTAACTTTCGTTACAGAGGGCAGAGACAGGCACCACAGTGAGCCCTATACTCTCTGGACTGCCAAGTTTCTATAGTGCAAATTGGCAACTCGTTTCTTAAACTTATAGGGAAAATTATTTAAGATTAAAGAACTAAGCATTGGATTTTCCTACACATATGTATTAAAATTATCATCGACTTGTCTACAGAAATTCCTTAAATTGATCCTTTGTTTTCGTTTATGATCACCTAAATATGCCATGAGCATTTAGTATATGGCAGTCATTGTTCTGAGCACTTTATGTCCATTATCTCATTTAACACTTAAGCATCTATAAAGGAAATAAATTCCAGTTTCAGATAAAAATACAACAGATTAAACAATCACAGAGTGGAGTCATTATCTAGAAATCAATCCTGGTGTACTTCAAAACAACAAAGGCTGTGCAAATTTCAATCAAGCATAATCATGAAAAATTAAAAAAATAATTTTGTATATATTATTGGGTTAGGAAAACAGATTAAATATAGTCCCCTCCATAAAGTGAGTTAGACTTGTATGTAGAAACATCAGTCCAAAATAAGCCCCTGGTACTAATAGAGCAATCTCTCTCCACCATAATAAACAACAAACACAAAGATAGCCATGTTTAGAGGTTGAAGGGGAGGGATATTTGAGAAACATGGAGCTCTAGTCACATCATTCCCTTTAAAATGATGCTGAGATCCCATTCAACTCTTTATAGTCTTCCTCAAACCAGCTGCTAAAGTAAAGACCAAAAAAAAATTAACTTATTCTAAGAACAGATATTCCAGTCACAACTCCAATAGATATTCACACACTCAGAGAGGATGCCAAGAAAGTGTGACTCACCTTTTGAACATATATTTCACCATTCTTGGAGGTTGCAGGCCCCCAAAGGCTTCAACACCCTGTTTTATATACTCCAATTCTACTAGTAGATCAGTGCTATAAAAGCTGAGTTTTGGTTATTTAACTTGCATTTTCATAACTGAATGGGTAGAGAAAAATACACATGGGAAGTGGGGAAGAATATGGTACAAAAAAAATAGGTATGACCCTTCCCATGATCCCAATGCCAAAGTGGTGAAACCACTGGGGAAACTCCTGAAATTCTATATTCCTCTTTATCATTTATGCATAAACCCCGAGTATCTATGTCTTAGAAATGATAGCCAGAAGCTGCTAAGGATCCCATGTGAGTTGCCTGTTAATTTGGAAATGATGCTAAGACAAAAAGTAATCCTGATTGGATCTTTACCTCACAAGCAGAAGAATATACTCAGATTCCTCCAGTCAGTTTAGCACAACCCAGCAAAAGAGGAAGTTTTTGATAAATGATGCTGCATAATTGCAAATGGCTGAACAAATAAGTTGATAACCGTGTTTTTTATTATGTCTCTTCAGATTCAATTTTATTTATTTTATTTTTATTTTTTTATTTTTATTTTTTTCATCTTTCATACATTTGATTCAAGTGAGTTATGCATTTCCATTTTTACCCCAAATACATATTGCAGAGTCACATCAGTTACACATTCACAATGTTTACATAATACCATATTAGTGACTGTTGTATTCTGCTGACTTTCCTATCCCCTACTATCCCCCCTCCCCTCCCCTCTCATCTTCCCTCTCTACCTCAAAATCCAAGTTGGTCTTTAATAGAGAACATGTTGTGCTCACGAACCATTTGCAAGTATTCAGTATTTCATAAATTCGTATTATAAGTTTGCTGCTCTTTTCACCTTACATTGCTTTTCCTCTCTAAATTATTGCATTATGTCTGGTACAATTTCAGGGAGAGGGAATATTTCTGTGTAAGTTTATAATTTATATAAAAACTTGACTTTGCAAATCTTATCAACTTTGTTATTTGCTCTATTAGTTTAAGTAATTAAAATGGTAAATGTAAATCTCAGAATCCTAGACTAAAAAGACTATTTCCAGGTCAGACACTTTATTAAAATGCTATGTAAAAACCATGCAGTCAATACTATGACCCTACCTGAGTAATTTTCAGATGCACAGGTGATTTACACAGTGCTGAGGTCTGGGGAAAAAATTTGCTGAACAAAGTTTCTATCCTTAAGAATACTGTTGGTGTGTGTAATACATAAGCTGCAATAGTGGCACACAATGAGTACTCCATGAAAGACATGCATTTGAAAGTTTGGCCAAAAGTGGAAAGAATTTTATGTAAGTGTATGACCCTGCATGAAGAAATATTATTTTTAAACCAGCCACATAGAAATCTCAGAACAGTTAATAAAGCCTTTCCATTCTCATTCTTCCCCTGATTCAAGTTTTACTTCCTAACCCTATATTCTTCCCATTTCTTCATGACTGCAGCATGTAGGAATACTGTTGACATGCTAACTATTGCATCAGATTATAGCTATAAGATTTCTTTATGTGGTTAAAATTCTTTTTCAGCACCAGAAATATATGCATGCTTTTAAAATCGTAATAACAAAAACACTGTATTGAGAACTTGTTGAGTACTGTGTTTCCTGGTGGAAATTGAAAACATTTTAATCCTATTGTGATGCTATGGAATAATTAGGTAGGAACTATAGGATAATAAAAATGAATTATGGAGTTACTTCCATAAAATGTGGTTGAATATTGAAAAACTTGGAGTTTTGTGAGAAAATGTGTGTTTGTGAATTTTTTTATGGAAAAGAAACTTTTCAATAAAATAAAAGTCTGGCATATAAAACACTAAACTTCTAGTAAAAATACAAGGAAAATTCTATATCTGAATTCAGAAATGTGCAAACTATTATATAGGAAATAGGTTTCTAAAGAACAATTTCCGATGACAATAACATCATTATATATAAATAAAGACATGGCTGGAGTTGTGGCTCAGTGGTACAGTGCTTGCCTGGAATGTGTGATGCCCTGTGTTGGATTTTCAGCATCACATACAAATAAATAAATAAACAAACAAATGAATAAATAAAATAAAAGCTCCATTGACAACTAAACAATTTTTAAAACAATTATTCAGTAGCTTCAAGAAAAACAGCATGAATTGGGGAAATATGGAATGAGCAGAGATAAAGTGAGTAGATGTATGAGAGGAACATTTCAGCATAAATGTTTAAATTAACTACCATTTCAGGAAATATTTTGGATAATACTAAATTTGGAAGAAGGATGTTACATAAATAGTGTTTTTTTTAATCTTTCAGAAACTTCACATTCTTATTAATTTGGAGACAATAATGACAAATGTAGGCATAAAATACTTTCTAGTTCCAGTTATTATTTTGTATAAGCCATTAGATTAAAATAAGATACTTTTATTTATTTTTGTCTTATTTAATAAATTTTACATGGCATCAAAAAAGTTTTTTTTTTTTTTTACTAATTTTTAGGTTAGTGTTTTAAACTGTTTCGTTGATGTGTTTTTTATGTTTTCATGTCTTTGTATTTGTGCTTCTGAATTTTCTATTAAAGTGGGTCAATTTCTTTATCAGCAAAACTGCAAAACTACACAAAATGTTCAAATTGCTCTTTAACATAATCAGTCAACAAACAACATTACACCCACTTATTTTTTCATGGTTGACAAATTGACTGACAGTAGCAATAATAAAACAACAAAATATACATAAATTTCAGAAAATAGAAAATGAAACAGAAACCCATATTTGTCTGGGACTCTCATGGACCATCCACTAACAATAAGAAGGTGAATATGAGCACTTGCATATAAATGAATTTTCAACAACACTGCATTTTGTTCACACTCATATTTATCCAGTTGATTAAGGTAATTTGCATATTTCAGAGGTAATTTCTTTTTGAAAGTCATGATAAAGTGCTCTGATTGCAGTATGTCAAGCTCTTTAAAAGACCAAGTTTTTACAAGTTTAGAAATGAGAAAAAAGGTGAAAATATTTCTTTAACCCAAAAGCAAGTTTTTAAAATAGATATTGATTCTTCATCTCCTTCAGTCTTTAAAACATAAAAGCCCACAGACAAATGTACAATTTAAATAACAGCCCTCGATTTTATTTTGTGTCATTGTGAGTATAGTGGACAGCCTCTTAATTTTCTCTCAATGATCTCTATCTGCTGGTGTGCATGTCTCTGTGTTATCCCCATCTGTAAATTCTCAGATTTATCTTAGTAACTAGTTTAGCGTAAATGGAATATGGTAGATATTATGGCATGTTAATTCTATAATTAGGTTTCACAGAAGACTGTGACTTCTGCCTTGGAGGTTCCATTTTCTGTCTCCTATATTTCTCACTCTTGGGGAAGATAACTACGTGCTATGGGAAGTCCTGTGGAGAGACCCATAAGGAAAGAAAGTTAGGTCCACAGAAAATAGCCAGCAAATGCCATGTGTCCTTAGAAGTAAATCTTTTCCATTTGAACTCTCATGTAAGACCGTAGTAAGCTTGCGGCTCATATACAGTTTCAAAGAGTTCTTGAATCTGAAACACTCAGTTAATCAATGCCAACTCAGTTCTTGACCCACTGAAACTGTGATATAACGTTTGTTGTTTTCAGGTGCTAAGTTTGATACCAATTTGCTGTACGATCATAGATAACTAATAGTGTTTTTATTTTATGTCATTTTTATTGCCTTTTGCAAAGGTTTAAAGTGGTGAGGTCAATCCATTACCTTTAAAATTTTCTGATTAATGACGTTGTGTATGGTTCTTCACACTACTCTTTATCAAGTTTATAAAATATCCTTGAACTCTCTACTCTAGGAGTAGACAATATTCTCACCTTAGAGATTCCCAAAAAGGTTAAGTGCAGTATAGATTCTATTTAGATAGGATATGTGTAGGAATCTGAATTGCAATGGCTGTCACAGAGTTCTCCACTTTGGGTTCTACCAAAAAAGTGTTCATGCAGAAATACAGATGTATAAATATTAAAACAGAATTGAGAGGGCATATTTTGCAAAATATTTCATAGGCTTATACTGGAAACAATTTGGCTGAAATAGAATTACTAGAGTACTATGAGGGTAAAAACGAACAGATTCATGAAAAAAAAATTGGGAACAGAGGAAAAAAAATGTGTGTGAGCTTCAATTCAATGAAATATCTTATTTTTTTCTAAGCATATCTGCGTTTCATGTTTCAAATATGTAGTACATTTGTCTTTGTGGAATACAGCTTGCATTTTTAGTGACTGTATCCCTCTTTTCTGTGTCTTTCCAGCCTGTTTCATTGATTATGTACTTCACTTTCTGATCACAAGTAATATAAGAAGTGAAGAGAATTTCTCCCTTACTCCTCTCTGAATGGTTCTGTCTTGATTCTACTCTGACAATCAAGAAATAGGAATATTAAAAGGAAAAAGGCATACAGATTTATTTACAAGCATGGGAACATCACAGTGTGATCTTGATAATCTAATGATATTCAGAAGCATCTTCTTCATGGGGAGAGGAATATGGGGTGGGGAAGGTAATTTATAGTGATAATAAATGATTTTTAAGGGAACAAATGGCCCTGAAGAACAGAAAATGTCTCAAGAAAGTTATTCTGGAGTCTAAAATTGGTGCTTAATTTCCAGTCTTGTATTCTGTGATGAGTTTATTCTTCAGTGAGTAAGGAAATTTCAGGAGAAGACTGAAGACATGTTGATTCCTTTGGGCTAATTGGTCTTTAGGTAGATAAGGGAACTCCAGAGAAAATAGCTCTTCTGCTTTGGGGTGGGGTGACACGGGAAGATCAGAGGAATCTTATTTTGAGGCAGATCACTGGCCTACCAATCTCCTTCAGTTCAAAGTGCACAGTATACTGAAATATCGTATCCTAGAGTGCCATTTTTAACCCCAACGGAAGAAAGTACAATAATTGAGACTACTGTCTTAAGACCAGTTAGGAAATCTATTGTATTTCAGTAACTAATGAATTTAATATATTTTAAAAACATCTCATGAGCTTCTATTCTACTTGTAATCCAAATATCAATCATTTCATACCTATCCCAAATCATCACAAATTACTTATTAAAAATAAGAGAATAAAAATGTCAACAGCACAGAAATAGATTTATTTTATTATCTTCAAAGAATACATGAAAAAATCAGAGACTGACCAGAAATTAGCACTTTACAGACTCTAAAGAATAAGTGTGATCCTCTGAAGATGAAGGGTACCTCACCATGATCCCATTATCTATTTTTTTTAATCCTTCCATTATCTGTAGAAAGACAAAATGATATTTTTCTCTCTCTCATGATGTTATTTTTCTTAGTTCAAGTACTCCAGTACTGTATTATATAATTTAGTTTTGTGCTTTCTTTCTGTCTGTCTTTCTTTCTTTTTTTTAGAGATTATAGTCAAAGTGGAAACAAGAAAAACTAAAGAATTAGAATACAGGTAGAAACATGCAGTTTGAAATTTAATTGCTAGGTATTAAAAAAATTAAGCACACTACTAGATGAATCTGTGGGTATATACATGTTCTCTGAGATTTGGTAGAGTTGCTGCATGGGAAGGCATGATGACAAAATAAATTTGCCAAAAATACAAATGGCAACCAATTATTCAGACAGAGGAGACTTCATCAGTATCTAATCAGTCAGCTAGGAAAAAGTTATGATTAGCGTGCTCGCCTGCATGCGTGCAGCTCTGGTTAGATTCTCAGCACCACATACAAACAAAAATGTTGTGTACGCCGAAAATTAAAAAATAAATATTAAAAAAAATTCTCTCTCTCTTTAAAAAAAAAGAAATTTAATCTGTTAATACTTATCAAAAATTTCTGTACTTTATTTCTAAATGGCATAGATCTAGGTGAAAATAATATATTAATAAATAATATCAAATAAGTAAATATTAATATGATCTTGAAAGATGATAACAGTATCACTGAAATACAAATATGCTACCAAAACAATGAATATCCACCAAATAAAAATTTAGATTGAGACACTAGGAAACATATAAAAGATTAAAAAGAGTAGTCAAGGATGACATAAAAATAATATGAACATAAAACCAATGTTATGTTGTACAAAGAAACCAAGGAGAAAAAAAAAAGAAATTAGTAGTCGATGATAAATTTTAGAGAAACCCAAATTGCAGTTATACTTTGGGAATACCAAAAATAAAATAATTATAGTGCAGTTTCATCTCAGAATAGTTAGTATGGCAGAAAGGATATCAATAGTCTTCTTGGATTAGTGTTGCATGGATTGACTGCAAAGAAGTTAAAAGAACTTTATGGTGGTTAATAAAACATAATTAATTTTGATGTATAATATTTACATGGGTTTATTAATTTGCCATAAGTTATTGAGCATTAAGCGTATCCTTAGTGTATAAACCACATATCAGCAAGTTTGATGAAAAATGATGAGATAAAACAACATATAGACATTAATTCTGGAACACATAGGCAAATAAAAGTATTAGAAGTAAAATTTAAAGAGGAGCAGGGCATTTAGCCACTATATAATTTGAATGTATTTTTATTAGGATTTACTATACTACATAGAAAATGAGTGGCATAAGTTTCATGAAAAATTTCATCCAAGTAACATTAAAAAAATGCCTTAAACATCATGGAGGAGTAGTACATCATAACACCATAAGAAATTATACTAATTTCCCAATGTTTATTTAAGACAGATATATTCTGATTAAAATAGTGAACCAGAGAGCTAACAGTTCTACCCTCTGTGGGTAGAAATAACTTCTTTATGTTAATTTTTCCTAAAAAGAAATATCTCTTCTATTGATGATAATGGTAACAGATTTGACATTTCATGTTGCTAGATTTGGACTTTTGATTAAAAGAACATTCAGTTCCCAAAACCTGTTAAAAAGTAACAAGACTGGAAATAGTTGACTTTTCTTGATTGATTAGCCTATCTCTGTACCTATGTTGGCCCCAAGAAAATAGTCTGTCACTGGTTATCTTCCTGGAAAGCAGATGAATGTAAGTGATTCTAAATTTGTTCTTTTCACAGCATAATGGTCCCCAAAGTCAAATGATGACTCAATTGATTTTCATCCTGAAGAATAGAAAGCTTTATAAAAGTTTGTGCAACAGGCAACATGTTATTGAAACATACAAAGAAAAAATATATATATATATGTATATATATATATGAATAGGGATAGAGAGGATCTGTATCCAACTCCATCTTCTAAAATTTTTAGAGTTTAGGACAGGTTTATTGATCTGTGGCTTCAAATGAGATAAGTGAGATCTGATAGGAAATAAACTGTTTCCCAGGATGAATGCATAGGGAATGAACAAATGCTGCATACTTGCAGATGCTGAAAGATGTCCAAAGAGATTCTGTAACATGGTTGTTAGAAATAACTACCACGGGATGTCTAACAGAAGACAGGTTATGTAACAAAATCAAATGGAATAAAGTATCACTAGTCAGAAATTATTTATTGTTTTTCCTCAAGATTGAATCTAAAAAAAAATCTGATTCATCAATTACTTTTATCATTGACCACTTAATTTATGTGATCAAATATTTCTCAAACAACTTTTAAAAATATTTTTTAGTTTTAGAACATTTGATTAATTATGATCATTGGTAGTTTTTTAATTGATCAAAAAATATAATATTTTCTACAAAAATGTATTCATCATGAAAAGAATACAACATTTAAAACATTTTGATTTGTTTCTATAATGCAATACTTTGGATCAATAAAATGTATTTCTAATTATGAGAAAAATGCCCTCATTCCAATGTTTGTTAGATAATAAGAATATAAATACTAGTGTAACAGGTGATTCCACATTTGAAAGAATAGAAATAGGAAATTAACTGATTCAATCTATGTCTTCATATATTCATTTCTCTATACATCTACCATTTCTTTATTTTCAGTAGCTGATTTTCAATGATAGTTATCTTTAGAGGTTAAAACTATGGGGGGCTATCCTATTAATTATGCAATCAATATTTTATATTTTTAAATTTGAGGCATGTTCATTTTATAATTTAAAGTATATCACTACCAAGTAAATTATATTTCATCAATTTTATTTTTTATGACAAATTTGTATGAAGAAACACTGTGGATAATTAAAATCACAGACTTTTTTTCCACCAGGAAATTGTTACCAGCCATCATAGTTCAACCACCAAAGAGCAGTAATTTGGCAGGAGAAAAACCTAATGACAGTGGTGTACAAAGAAGACATTTAATTTGTTGAAAAATGTACAAGGCAAAGAAAGGCATCAAACAGAGAAATGATAAAAGAAATGCTGTACTAGATAGATAATTATATATTAGTTTCATAAATTGTCATTAAAATTACCACAAACTAGGTGGCTTACAAAAATTGAAATTTGTTCCCTCACTATTCAGGAGACTAGAAGTCTGTAATCAAAGTGTTAACCTCCTTGGTTTCTTTGGGAGCTCCAAGGAAGATTTCATTCTTTCTCTCCTTGAACTTCCTTTGACAATTGGAAACCCTTGGTGTTCTGGAACATTACAGATTTTTATCACCAAAATCTTTAGTTCTGTCTTCCCATTGACTTCTCCTTTGTGTATCTGTCACCGTGTCTAAATCTTCTCCTTCTAAGTCTTTTAAAGAGACTGGTCATTGAATTTATGACCCATCCTTTATCCAAGATGATTCCATTTCAAGATAGTCACTTATGGGGAAATTTCTGCTTATTTATGAGTAGCTGTTCGAAGGGATAAAAAGTCTGGATCCTCAGTCAAATGAAAAGGATAAGATCTCAATATTTTCAGGAGGTGCCCTCCTTTTAAATAGTATTTTCTTGACCAAAAAAATATTTTATTACTCGCACACCAGAAAAATAAAATATTAGCAAATATTCACAGTATACACTTATTTATTAAAAATAATAATCTACAAAAATAAAGACATTATAAGGTCTAGATTAAAAAGAGAAAATTTATAAAATGCAAAATAAATATAAATAAAAGGAAATTTTATTTTCTTATGGTATCATTTCAAGTATAGCATTTAATGTATGGACAGATTAATCATTTTTAAGGTAATACTTTGTTACATTGATTTCTGAGATAGGTTTTCAATATTATCCATAGCTATTAGGTTTTAGAAGATATGAGGAAAACAAGAGTTTATTTGAAATTAAAAAACAGAATAAATTTTGCCTTGATTGAAGATGTACTGTATCAATCACACATTTTGTAATCTAAGCATATCATTTAGTCCTTACAAATCCCTGTAAAGATACTGTATTTATTCATAATTTATAGTTTAGGAGAAAGTAGCTTAGAAGATGCTCCAATTACATGTAAATGTTGAAGAATTAACACAAAACCGGGTTCTAATTAATAATGAAGCCTATTACTTGAACCTTTATTCTGTTTGAACCTAATGCAAATGCCACCTTAGTCTCAGTTATGTAAAAAATAATCAACCTGGATTATTGAGAATAAATATTTTCCAAATGACCCTCTACAGATGTGCCTCCATATCAAAGTGCCTCCATGAGGCTACCTTTGGAAAGTTTATTCTTTCAACATTAGAGTGAAATATATGATTAACTCATGTTAAGTTGTTAAGGCAGCTCTATGCTCATTGCTGTGCACTTGGATGACTTTAGCTGTCATCCCTTTCTAGGTGATAAAATGCTGGTCCCTTTATAGTGTTTTGCAATTTTCCCTAGGCAAAAGAGCTGTCTCAGAAAGAGGTGAATTAGAATTGATAGGTTCAGTGTTGACTTTGGTAGCCTTCTTTTTCAGGGGCACAAATTGAGTGATTTACTATGAACACATAAGAGCTTAAACCAAGTATCAATCACTTGATAGAATTAGCAAAAGCTCAAATTGTGCGAATTTAAAATTAATGCTATTATTTGTTTTTCCTCAGAGCTTCTGTGGGGAGTCCTCTGGCATGGAAAGAAAAACAACAAAGCAGAAAAAATTTAGAACTTTGTTTTAGATAAAAATGGCTTATGTCTATTTTAGCATGGAAGGATTTGGAAATACTTCTATTAAATGCAAAATAAAAGTTAATCTAGGGCTGGGGTTGTGGATCAGTGGTAGAGTGCTTACATAGCGTGTATGAGACATGGGGTTTGATTCTCAGCACCACATTAAAATAAGTGAATAAAGTAAAGGCACACCAACATCTAAAAATTATATTTAAAAAAATCAGTCTAAAACACCAGTCTTGGACAACTTCCATCATTATTATAGCTCATTTTTTCCATATTCAATTTTTTTTCTCAAAAATATCATGAGGCAAAATTGTACTAAATGTAAATTAATGCTAATGGTTTCAAGAATGACTATTAATTTACATTTGAGAAAAAGCAAAGATCATTGGGATAAAGGAATACTTAGGAAGTCAAGAGATGCTTTAGGAGAATGCCTCTTGGCTATAAACCTTTATCTCACTTTTGAAATTCCAGTTTATGACACTATTCCTACTATTGTATATATTATTCAATTCCTTCATTTTTTTCTGACAATAAATAATCACCTTATTACCATTTCCTTTATAATAGGTTCTGTTTCCTGACCTTATGAATTAAATTTTCTTTTAATTAGCTATGACTATTTCTTAAATGATCACGAAACATTATTCCTCCTATTTTCAGATCACTTCTATACATCAAAATTATCAACATGTTATCTTTTCAAGTATGATTGTAGTATTGTCAGCCTTCAAAGTTGAAGCTGTTGAGTTCCAAGACATGCCTATTTTTTTAAACTGCTTTTGGGTCTGGATCATGATTTTTATACAGAATGAAATTCTGAGGAATATTAAACGAAATATTAAATACATTAAGGATTATAGAAAGTAAAAATGAAAATAATTCAAGAAAATGAAATATTTTTTTAAATTTAGCATTAAAATCATTAATATATACTCAGGCAAAAAACAGCCTACATAAATTTGGTCAGAATAACTTAAGAAAAGCAACAAAACAATGAAGCAAAACTACCATTATAAATTAAAACACTCAAATCCATATGTGTATGAATATGTAACATATTTATATACATTTATACATATGTATTTTATCAGTTAGAAAAAGCAAATAGGAAAAGGGTAAAAACTTTAATTTAGTTATTATGTACATGGTTTCATTGTATCTGCCACTCAATTTTAATTTACATATTTAAAAAAATTTAAATGTAGATGGATCCATGTCTTTATTTTATTTGTTTATTTTTATGCAGTGTTAAGGATGAAAGCCAGTGCCTCATATGTGCTAGGGAAGTGCTCTGCCACTGAGCTCCAGCACCAGCCTTGCAAATTTTAATAATCAAATTATATAAAATTAAAAATATTCTGTCATTTGGATTTGGAAAGAAGTGTTACTTTAGCAATTCTTCTTTAAATATTTCAAACAATCAAACAACCTCATTTACTTTGTTCATTGTAAAAACACCTGCAAGACTGTAAACTCCCCATTATAACTCACTTTGAAATTTTCAGTTCCCCATTTGTATTATTTCACCGTCAAGATTCTTTTCATACTATTCTACCAAACAAGCAAACAAAAAATCCAATATTTGTCAGATCTTCTATGGATGTATACTTTTGTTTCATGGTGTTTATACTCTTATTTTTACTAGTTTTATATATTTTTTTGCAATACAATTTTAAAATGTCTCTCTGCCTCATATTTTTAACATACTTTATGTACATGTTTTTAGAAAAATGTTACCAAACTTCAGTGATATTAGTTCAAATAAAATTCTTTTCTGTATTACCAATCTTTCTGAAAGCTGCTCAGTATTACAAAGTATTAAAACACTTTGAACCTAAAGGGCATGGTTCTGGGCATTTCTTTTAAAAAGGTAATACAAATAAAATAAAAGCAAATTGCAGAAAAATTGTATTGTAAAATTATATCTAATAATAAAAAACTTAAGTCATCTAAATATTCAACCTTAAGATAAAACATAAAAGAAGTTCTTTACTGAATATAAGTTTACATAAAATAGTTAAAAATAATAAGAGCAAAAACCATAACAAATATATTACAGAATATGTTAACAAAACATTTATCTACACTATTGAAGTGAGGGTTACAAAGTTGGGCCTAAAAGGTCTATTATAAGCAATAATTATTTTATCATACTTATAGGACAATGCAGTATGGGTTGTTCATTTTAGTGTTCATTTGTATGATGTAGCCCATGTGCCTTTGGAAGGATGTATAGACATTTACAAACACATAAATATAGAATATTATGACTTATATTGACAAGGAATTTTTTTATAAAGAGGTTAGAAGCATATCCACTCTGAATACAGTCTGCATTCAAAAAATTGCTTAACCAAATAACTTTGAGATGTTTGGTGAGTAAATTGATGGATTAATCATAAGGTTTAACTTTTCCTTGTAACACAGAAATAATAATTTTGAAACTTGTGAGTATAATTCCCATTATTGGATGTGTTACTCAGTTGGGACACCTGGACTTGTGCCTGCTAAAAACCAATGAGGCATTAGGATTATAGAAGGAAACACTGAAAAGCATATATGTAACTATGGTATAGACTAGTGAAGTGATATACTACATAATTTATTGTAAAACACAATGTTTCTGAAGAGAAGGAACTGATGAATTTCTGATATCAGTATCACTTTGATATTGATACTAAGCACAAAGTGATGCTGGTTTGTTATTACTTTGTTTAGTATTCGTGGCATTTAACAGAAGCAGAAATAAAAGTGGCTAAACCACAAAAATAGAAGAGCTGTTGACATTGAATCAAGGGCCCTCATAGATCTTGAATGTTTGATGTAGTGATATAAGAAAGGAACAGCCAGTTCTTGCCATGATACTAGTAACAGGGTCAGAGTTTTATGGTAATTATAAATACTATGGATATGGATGATACTCCTAAGGAAATCTCAGTTTTTTTAGCTAAAACCTGATGATGATAAAAAGATTTACATGATAGAAAGAACACCACCAATAGATAATTTATCAGTATTAGTATAATTTCATTTTTCACTCCTCAAGATATTGTGATCTGAAGAATCATAATTTACATTCTGATAATAGTTATTAAAACACAATTTGTGACATGACACAGATATTAAAATTTACTCACCTCTCACTGTGAAGGAATTGCCATCTACTCTGTGTATATGAAGCATGAATTGAATTGTAAGTAGAAGACTTCAGGAATTGTTGTATTTGTAATATTTTTTTTAAAATGGGAATATGTTGAATCAAAATACTTTAAGTATGAAAATTTGTTGTCTGTCAAGAACTCAGAATGGAGTCTAAAGTTCAAAGTAAAGGCCAGACCCTTTAAGAAACCTTGAGTGATAGAAATACTAAAAGGCAAATTAAAATATTATAGTAGGCATAATGTATTAGTCACCTTGGGCTCCCTCATAAAATATCATAGATAGAGTGGGTTAAACAGCCAAATATTGCTCTCAGTTTCAGAGCCTAGAAGTACAAATTCAAGGTGTCAAAAGTTTTCATTCTGAGGCCTCTTCTCTTTTTTAGCAAGTGGTTCCATTTAGCTATAATGCTTACACAACCTCTTCTTTGTGGTAAGTTGAGGAAAGTATCTATCTGGTGGCTTTTCTTATAAGAAGGCTAAAACTACTGGATCAGTGTCCTGCCTGTAGAGAGTGATTTAAATTAATTACTTCCCTACGCTAAAATGCTGTATTAAGTGCTTGATTTTCAGCATACAAAATGCATGTGAACATAAACATTCAGGCCATAACTCCTAACAACACCATAACAATACTTTATACTATCATTGCATCAGAAAATATCTTTAACTCACTTTACTAGGCCATGTGTGGTAAGACACTTATGGAACTTAATGATAAATGCCAACAGAAAGATTTTGTTAAAACCATGAGAATTTCATTTGCAACAAAATAAAATTGGCCAATAAAAAGAATTTTAGCTTAGCATTTTAACATGTATTGTTTGAGCAGATGCTTAATCTAGCAAAAAAAAAATAATTTAAGAACATTGTATTCAACATATTTTATCTCTTCTCTCTTTTTCAGAAATTCAATCTTTTTTATATTTACTCTGCATCTGTAACCACTCATGTCTTTGAGAATACTGAGCAGAAATAGCAAATTAAAATATTATAGTAGGCATAATGTATTAGTCACCTAAATGCCTAAGAATAAGAAAAGAATGTATGGAATTGTAACACCTTAATTTATTATCATAAGATTGACAGTAACTCCATGGAACACGAAGAATATCCTTCTGCTTTCTGATGGTAAATCAGAGATACAATATCCTTGTTTTATTTTCTGATTTACTGTACAGTGGTTTTACCCTCTGAGAAGCTGAATTTCATGACAGTTGTGGAATAAACTCTGAAATCTTATAAGCAAGAGCTTTAGGAATCATTATAATTCCCCTTCCTTATTTATGTCAAAAAAGACGAGTCTCAGCTGCATGGTAGACATACATGGGGCCAAGAATAGCTGTTGAGATTTGTTTATTTCCCAACGAATATATGAAACAATTTTACCTAAGATATATAGCTTTTTAGCATGTCTTAAAATGTATATGAATGATTATAAACATGACACATGGTATTGAAATTGTTTACTTACCTGACATGTGTTTATTAAATTTATTTAATTTTTTTTTATGAAGTTGGAAGAGAATTGCAGTAGATTTATTAGTAGTAACATGAAGTACTCTTAGGTATGACTATTGTAGAAAATCATCTTAAATGAAAATACAACTTTATTCTAGTTATACATATGTAGGTGTAGCTTGAGATACAAATATAAGCATAAATAATTTTTAATATGCCTTGTATTAATGTATTTGATTACATATGCAATTTATTATATAGAGAGAATGAGGGGCATTGAAAAGTGTTATGAGTGTAATAGGAAGATTAAAAGAGATAATGTATAATATGTGTTCCTAATTCTGAGAGGTAGTAAGTAATTAACATATGAGAGGTACTAATGGACATTTTTTTTCTCACAAATGCTTAATTTGTGTGACAAAGCATTAGGTTTTAAATTTAACTTTTATATCTAAGAAAGCAATGCTGTTTATTTTCTTGGACATTTGAAGAAAATAAGGAGTAGGAACTGAAGGTTGTAAAGTGATCAGGTTCTTTCTTCATTGCCAGTTCATGCACAGGAAAAGAAAGCTGTGCTGTGTCTTAAGGCTAATGGGGCCATCATGCAACTGCCAATATGGATGCTGCTTGGTAAAGATTGTCCTAGCCAGAACTGCTGTTTCGATGAACTACATTTTTACTTCTCAATCCACTGATTTTAAAGTGGAAAGTAACTTAAACATAGCTGAAGTTCTGAGCACATGGTTTTATTTCTTCAGACCACAGTGCTCTTTTTTTAATCTATGTTATACCCAGGGGTACATACCCATACTTTTTGTCTGTCCCTCTTTTCTTTACAACAGAAAAAAAAATCATTTCAAAGGTTTACAATGCGCATGTTTGCTATTGCTTTATATGAATATGGCTTATCTCTGAGCAAGTTTATTATATAATTCTGAGAAACCACTCTTCAGTTGATGATACATGTATGGAAAAATTGTTTAAAAGTACAGGTGCAATCCAATAAAAGAAATTTGGAAGCTCTGTGAAGAGCTACAAGTGATTTTTGCGTTTGTGTCAAAGGGAAAATATGAAATTTCTTGCTGTTAAATTTAGATTTGCTTCTTGCCATTCATCCTGTCATTTCATAGAATTTAAAAGTGAATTTTCAAAGCATAGTTTTATATTTCCAAAGAAAAGCAAAATTATATCCTGCTTGTTGATTAATAAACACTTAATAAAGTCATATGCCAGATTTTTTTTAAACCACTTTAATCAGAATATGGTGGAGTACAGGGAGGCTGCTTTGTGGATAAGGACAAGAGCAACAGCTATACAGTTTCTTAGCAAGGTGGATCAAAGAGGGATTTCAGTAAAATTATATAGTGGACTTTCAGAGTGGTTTATGGACTTATATATTTGTGTACAATAAACAAAGTGAAAGAATACATTGGATCCCACCTGGCTACTGGTGGCACCAAAACTGCAGCAATTGCTTAGCTGATTCACCACAGAAGGAGAAAGAACAAAGATTTGGTATGAAAAAAAAAACTGATTTCAAAGCTGCCTGAACTTGGCTGAAAGACTGCCCTGTGCATAGGAGCTTGAATAGTGTTTCCTGTTTCTCAACTAACTGCAGAAACCTGAGGAGGGGCCATCTTGGGGTCATCATGCTCCAGCAGTGGGAGCTGGGAGATCAGAGTGAATACTTCCACAATGTTCTGGCAGACACCTACACTGCGTCTGAGAGTGAACCTGGTGGAACATGTGTGAATCAGGTATGGGTGGAGAGGACTGCACCCAGGGTTCTTCACATCAGAAATATAAAGCGAAGCCTACTTCTCTTCTACTTTGAGTCTGGCAGCTCACATAACCACCAGAAGTGGGCAGGGAGTCTGAACAGACAGGTTTGAATTCACTATGGGACTAAGTCCAGGAAGGCTGTGCTCCTGGGCAGGAGTATGTGGAGGACTGGCTCCCCTGGCCCGTGATTGGAATTCTTAAGAGGCCCTTGAAATATAGACCCCCATCAGAGGCTGACTACTATTAAGCCCTAGGGGTGGGTTTGTAAATTCTCTGCAAAGCAGACACCACCCAACCAAGCCTCTAAGGCCTGATTAGACCCAAAGTCCCATTTGCTGTAACTCCTAACAGAACTCTGCAGAAGTTGAACCTGGGAGTGAAAGAATCTCACTTGAATGGACAAAACTTCAACTGGCATTATGTTCTAACCCATCCCATGACATACTAGTGATAAGGGAACCTGAGTTTTATATCAAACAGCTTCAATCTTAAACTGCTCCAACTGGAAGATGAGAGAACAAACATAAAAAAAGAAAGAGTTAACAACCCCCAGCCCTTACTCTCTCCATCTGTACATAATTTAAGAAGAAATGGAAAGAAAGACATTTGGGCATAGACAGTGATCATCCATTCTGATAAACTATTTCGACCACCTCAGTGGAAATATTTTCTTTAAAATTTTTTGTGTGTGTTTGCGTGTGTGTGTGTGTGTGTGTGTGTGTGTTTGTGTGCACGCACACACATTTGCTCACCATTGCACATATGAATTCTCCTGTGCTGATTGGTTCAGGGACGTATGCACATATACTTACTTGTTTCCTTTTCTCTAATTTTTAGGTTTTTCTAGTATAGTTACTTTTTTTTTGCTGTCTCTTCAAAAGTTACTTTTATTTTCTTATTATTTTTGGTTTTCATTTTGTTTCTTTTCTCTTTTTTCTTGTTTCTTTTCTTTTTTTTTCTTGTGCTAATGGTCAAATTCTATTATTCATATTTCCTCTTTTCCAATACATTTCTTCTCCTATTTTCTCCCCTCCTTCTTTGTAAACATCACCTGCTACATATCTTCTGCACTCTCTTTGTTAACTTTTTGGAATTGGAAACTCTTTTCTATCTTCCTAAACAGTTTTTTTTCCTTATAATTTACTTTATGTTTACCATCTTCCAGAAATAGTTTATATAACTCCTGCCCCCACGATTAATGCTGATGCAGTCATTACTACTTTTGAAGATATAATTGACACCTGCTGATTGCTTTAAAGCCAGATCTAGTTAATGGTTATTTTTTTAAACCCTTGACAATTACTGGTTCCACCATTTCTGCTTTTCTGGTTGTAATGTTGAAGATGATATAATAGGGACTGAGTATTTACTTTAATGCCATGTATTGTTTGCAATGGTTGTTACTATTTTTTAATTTGCCCTATTCTGTGAACTTTTGGGAACTTACAGGGACACTATAAATTCACAGGTTAGAGACTGCTGCTAAACTAAACTCAACCAAAAGACAGCACATCCTGCTGTACAATGAAATAATGACATTCAATCTTCAGCTACAGTATAATATGAAGAATAGAAGAGACAAAACCCAAAACCAATGATTTGATTATGTAATGTCCATCCAAATAAAGTTGCAGTGATTATAAATATACTAGGTAACAGAGTAGATGACTGCCGTCAAATTCCTAATCTAATTCATACGTTTTATTGTTTGTACCTTTATCAAATGTTGCTGCCACCTTTCCTATATAGGTGGTGATTAGTGTTATAGATGTCAAAGTAGACAGCAGACATACATCATAAAGTTGTACAACTGTTTCTGATATTATTGCCACTCCTGTCTTCCTTCTACCTCTAACAGTGTGCAGAAACATATTGGGCCACTTCAAGATCACAGAGTAGAGAACCTGCATCCAATAAATACTCACATCTTAACTAAGCAACAAGGAAACACACTCCACATACAATCTACCCAATGGAGCTCTGCTATAACTCCAACTCAAAGAATTGAGAGGAAAAAAATTCCAAACTAACAAGAAGGACCCAAGGAAGAATAACCAGAGAGAGACCTCAGGTCCCCAAATTGGCATCTACTCAAATATCAAAAAGAAAAGTCCCAGAACAAATAAGAAAATTACACACAAAAGGACATGCATAAAAAAAGAGGTAGGAGACTTCATCTCAATGTACAAGTCCAAGATATCTGAAAACATTAGGAGACAGGCAAACAAATATTCTCCAAAATTCAAAATTCTACAACAAAGGATTCCACTGATAGTTATAGGGATAAAATCCCAGAGAAACTACTTATTAAAAGGTTCAATGAACTTAAAAATGTAAGAAGGGAATTGAGAGAGTTATTAGAGGGGATGAAACACCACTTTAATAAGAAATAAAAATACTAAAAAGTAACCAAGCAGAATTCCTACAAATGAGCTCACAATCATTCAAATTAAAAATTCAACTGAATACAACACCAATAGATTAGATTGAGTAGAAAATTGAATTTTATCCTTTTTAAGACAGAAATTCACAGGGTATATAATGTTTTGTATGCAAAATGTAATAAAGGGAAAATATTTATAGAGAATGAACAGAATATACAAGAATTCTGGGATAATATTAAAATACCAAATCTGAGATTCATTGGGATAATAGAAATATGGAGATGCAAGCTAAAGGCATAAAGACATTTTTTGATAAGAAAGTTACTGACAACATTTCCTATGTTGGAAATGAGACTGATAACCACATACCAAATACTTACATGACCCCAAATAATCCTATTCAAATGAGAAGATTCTCGGGAAATAATCAAAATGCCTAACATAGAAAATAAGAAAAAAATATTTAAAGCTGAAATAGAGAAACATCAGGTCACATTTTGAGGCAAACTAACAATTTTCACTTCTAATTTCTCAGTGTAGATCCTAAAATCCAGGAGGATCTTGAATGAGATATTCCAAGACCTAAAAGTAAATAACTACAGTCATGGTTACTATACCCAACAAAGCTAACTTTAAAATTCAAGGGGGAAATAAACTTTTCAATGTGAAGAATAAACTAAAAGAATTAATGAACAACAAGCAAGCACTACAAATAATACTTAAAGATAAACTGCACACTGGGGGCCTAAAACACAATTACCAAAACTTCCAAGCAGAAAAAATTCAACAGAAGAATAACACTAAATGTGAACCAAGACATGATTATAGATAGCAAAAAAAAAGAAAGAAAGAAAGAAAAAAGAAAACATGTATCCATACTGCTGCAGAATATTAATGTTCTCAACTTTTTTATTCAAAGATACAAATTAAAAGAATTGATCAAAAACATGACCCAATTATCTATTTTTTTTTACAAAAAAACACCTCTAATAGGCAAAAATCACAAGCTGCTACAAAAAGATGGAAAAGAAATATTTCATGCATATGGATCCTGCAAAGAAGTAGGAGTAGATATTCTCATATCTGTGAAAGCAAAATTCAAGCATAAATTAATAAGAGACAAAGAAGACCACTACAATCTGCTAAAAGAACAATTGAACAGGAAGGTTTAATGATAATAAACACTTATGCCCCAAACATCAATGCACCAAATTACATAAAATAATCAAAGAAACAAACTCATTGACATTAAATTCCAGAGAGACACCCCACACAATAACAGTAGGTGATCGAAACACACCCTTACCACCAACACACAGGTCATTAAAAAAAATTAGTATCTCCAACCTAAATAAAAGTATGGATCAAACAGAATTAATTTGGATGAAACTAGGAATGAACAGTAAGAAAAATAACCAAAACCACATAAATACATGGAGATTGAACAATACTCTCTTAAATGAAGAATGGATGAAAGAAGAAATGAGATTAGATATAAAAAATCTTAGAAACTAATGAGAATATAAATATAAATATCAAAATATCTGGAAAAGTATTAAACCATGAACACTTATAGTATGGAGAGTGCCTACATTAAAAAATAGAGTTCCCAAATAAATACACTTCTGGTTCACCAAAAGCCCTTACAGAAAAAAGAGCAAACTCACTCCAAAATCAGCCGAAGAAAGGAAATAATTAAGATCAAGTTCCAAATCAAAACAATTGAGAATAAGAAAACAATATACAGGATCAATTAAATTAAGTGATAGTTCTTTAAAAAGTTAAATAAAATTGACAAATCCTTAGCCAAAATAATCAAAAGAAAGAGGGAAAAGATCCAGATCAACAACATCAGAGATGAAAAAGGAGATTATCACCACACACCCTCTGAAATCCATTATTATCAGAACCTATTTTGAAAGTTTATACTCCAATAAATTGGAAAATCATGACGACACTGAGAAATTTTTAGACACATATGACTTGTGCAAATTGAATAAGGTAAACATATAAGTGCTAAAGTGACCAATATCAAGTAATAAAATTGAAGCAGGAATTAAAACATTCCCCAAAATAAAGCCCAGAATCAGGTGGATTCTCAGCTGAATTCTCAATCAGAATTTTACAGAAGAACTTTCACCATGTTTCTCAAATTATTCTACTAAATTGAAAGGGAGGGAACACTCCAAAATATTTTTATGAAGCCTGAATAACCCTGATACCCAAAATAGACAAAGACTTATCAGGGAAAGACAAATATAGGCCAATATCCCTGATAAACAGATTCAAAAAAATCTTAATAAAATATTATTGAACTGCAATGAAAAACAATAGAATCATATCATCATCTCCATAAATTTAGAAAAGGCCTTTGATACCCATTCGTGTTAAAAAAAAAAAAAAACACTGGAGAAGTTAGTGATCAAAGGAACTTACCTCAACATTGTAAAAGTCTTTGATGAAAAGCTCAAAGCCAACATCATACTGAATGGAGAAAAACTAAAGGCATATCCTTTAAAATCAGGAACAAGACAATGCTGTCCAGTCTCACCAATTCTATTCCATATAATCCTCAAATTATTAGTGAGGATGATCAGGCAAGTAAAGGAAATCAAAGGGATACAAATGAAAAAAGAAGAATTCAAACTATTTCTATTTAAAAATGGCACAAAACTCTATCTAAAATACCACCCTCCCCACAAAAAATTAAAAATTCCACCAGAAAACTTCTACAGCTCATAAATGAGTTCAGCAAAGTAACAAGAGACAAAAACAACATCAATAGCTTTTCTGTGCTCCAACAGTGATTCAGCCCAGGAAGAAATAAAAGCATCCCATTCACAATGAACTCAATAAATAAATAAATAAATAATAAATAAACAAACAAACCTTAGAAATTAATCTAACCAAGGAGGTAAAAGAGCTCTACAATGAAAATTATAGAACAATAAGAAATGAAATTGAAGAAGACCTTAGACAATTGAATGATATCATTAAAATGGCCATACTGCCAAAAGCAGTATACAGATTCCATGCATTCCCCATCAAAATACCAATGGAATTCTTTACACACAGAAGTTTTAAAAAATTCTTAAATTAATTTGGAAGAACAAGAGAACCAGAGTAGGGAAAGCAATACTAAGCAAGAAAAATTAACCAGGAGACATCACAACAGCTCATCTGAAATTTACTACAAAGAAGTAGTAACAAGAAGAGCATGGTATTGACATCAAAATAAACATGAAGACCAATAAAAAGAATGAGTAACACATACAAAAATCCACATGCCTGTAGCCATCTGATACTTAACAAAGGTGCCAGAAATATATTTTGGAGAAAAGACAGCATTTTGTTTATTTATTTTTTTCTGGGAAAACTGCATGGCTATATGTAGAAAGATGAAAGTAGACCCCTATCTCTCATACAAAACTCAAATAAAAATGAATCAAAAATCTAGAAATTAGATGCAAGACCAAGGAATTAGATACAAAAACTTTGCGAAGAAAACATGGAGTCAATACTCCTTTGTGAGAGTAACTCTTGGTTTGCAGCTAGCAGCTCAGAGTGCTTGGAAAACCTATGATTTTACAAGCCTGACAGGAACACCTGCAGGGTGGGGCACTCTGCTCTGTGAGCCTTCTGAAAAACCACATCTTCAGTGATTGAGATCAGCATTGCCAGAGAACCTAGAGACAGGGCTTCAGGGCATGATTCCCCCAACTCATAAGGCCCCTTTTCATAGGGACAATGATCCTTCCAGTCTGCCTTCCACTGCGTAGCAATATTTAGATCTTCCTCATAGTGTGGTTACATTAATCATAAGATGATTGGCTTCTAGATGTTATATAACCTGTTTGCTTCTATATGATTGGAGAATGCACCCTATATCAATTGTAATCACTTCCACATTAAAGGAGCTTGCTGGAGGTTGGCTGAGATCTGCCAACTGCCTGCTCTCAGCAGCTTCTAATGTCTGTGTTTTGACTCCAAATCCCTCACACCTGCCATGACTGAGGAGTGACCGATAGCAACACTCCTTCATACATGTGCTGCAACTACCTTAATAAAACCCCAAAATGTCAAGAAATAAAAGCAAGAATCAAAAATGGAATGCGATAAATCTAAAAATGCTTGAGCACATCATAGGCAACAATTAAGATTGTGAAGAGAGATTTTACAGAATGGGAGAAAATATTTTAAAGCTATTCCTCTCATTGGAGATTAATATGCAGAATATATAAAGAACTTAAGAAACCTTACATCAAAAAAAAAGTAACCCAATCAATAAATGCACAAAGGAACTAATCAGAGTCTTCTCAAAATAAGAAAGACAAATGGCCAATAAATATATGAAAATGTTCAACACATCCAGCAATCAGAGAAATACAAATCAAAACAACACTAAGATTTCATCTTAGTCCATTCAGAATGACAATGATCAAGAATATAAACAATGATAAGTGCTGGTGAGGTTTTCAGGAAAAGGGACACTTGTACATTGTTTGTGGGACTGTTGACTAGTAAAGCCACTGTGGAGAGCAGTACGGAGATTCCTTAAAAATCTAAAGATGGGAAGTATGGCCATCTTGACAATATTAATTCTGCCTATTCAAGAGCTTGGGAGATCTTTCCATCTTCGAAGGTCTTCTTCTATTTTTTCATTAGTGTTCTATAGTTTTTATTGTAGACATCTTTCACCTTTTTTATTCAATTGATTTCCAAGTATTTTATTCTATTTTAGGCTATTATGAATGGGATAGTTTTTCTAATTTCTCTTTCAGAGGATTCATCACTGATATATAGAAATGCATTTGTTTTATGGGAATTGATTTTACATCTTGCTACTTTGATGAATTCATTTATTAATTCTAGAAATTATCTGGTGGAGTTTTTTGGATCCTCTAAGTATAGAATCATGTTGTTGGCAAATGAAAAGCAATCACGAAATTTATTTGGAAAAATAAGACACCCAGAATAGCCAAAGCTATTCTTAGCAAGAGTGAAGCAGGAAGCATCACAACACCAGACCTTAAACTGTACTAGAAAGCCATAGTAAAAAAATGGCATGGTATTGACACCAAAATAGACTTGTAGATCAATGGTATAGAATAGAAGACACAAAGAAAAAGCCATATAAACACAATTATTTCATACTAGACAAAGGTGTTAAATACATACACTGGACAAAAGATAGCCTCTTCAACATATGGGTGCTGGGAAAACTAAAAATCCATATGCAGCAAAATGAAACTAAACCCCTATCTCTCACCATACCTAAAACTCAACTCAAAGTGGATCAAGTACCTGGGAATTAGACTAGAGACCTTTGCCTAATTGAGGAAAAAGCAAGACCAAATCTTCATCATGTTGGATTAGGCCCTGGCTTCCTTAACAAGACAAAATTCAAATTTGATTATTAGCTAGTACAGATATAAAAATGTGTACTGATAAGATTATGTTCATAAATAGCACCAAAACATATTTCAGATTTTAGTAATTGTTACAGTCTGTAAACAAGTCAAGATGGCGCCTGGCATTTTGCCAGAGGGAGTGGTTTGTGAAGTAATGCCAGGGAGCCATTAAGTGTGGAGATTCCTTATTGGTTGACTACTGTATCTAGTTTATGTTAATTAAGATAAGCTGTATGGAATATATATATATACCCCTCCTGTCCTACAATAAAGGGCTCCCACTCCTGCGTATCAATCTACACAAGTTGCTCGTCACCCCCTGGTTATTTTGCTGCAGCTGGACTGTGGCAAGTAATACTGTTGCAGAAGATCCCTGATGATTTTTACTTTATAAATCTAAATTTCTTAACACTATGTATTTAATAAGATTCTTGTGTAACTTGTATTTTCTTTTAAAATGTTTGTGGGCTTTGTTTGTATGTTTAAGTTTATGATCCAAATGAAATTATTTTTTTATGCTTAGTAATAGTGAAAGTGAACTCTTGCATTGACATTTTGCCTAAATTTTAACTTAAAAAAGAAATTGCATGTTTTATTTTTTCAGTAATATATAAGAAGATATTTTCTTTTTGAATATTTTCTAATCTTTTTTTTTTACCTCTATTGTATAGATAGTGATTTTACTTAAGAAAAATAGTGCTAGGAAAAGCATAGCATTTATGTAATATAAAATTTATATCATTCTACAGGTTTTGTATTTGAAGGTAGGAAGTTCATTACAAGATACTGTTTACAATTGATTTTGTCAATCTTTATATACTACAGCATAATGTTGTTAATGAGGCTTTTGCATCAATACTACAGAGTGCTGTCTCTTTTATCAGGCTCTAACTACTCAGCAATTGTTAAGGTATTTTTAAATTTTAAAGTTTTTATATGAATATCCCTTAGTATAGTGGTTAAAACAACAACTTTATAATCACCAGACATGATTTCAAGTCCCAGCTCTGTCATTTACAATCTGTAATAACTTTGGCAACTGCTTTAATTATTTTAATCCTCATTCATGGAATTGCTCACAAAGTGTACAACAGGTAGATTGAGTGCAAATGAGAGTAGAATTTAATTAAATGTCATATTGACTTTACATATTTATCTTACTCTCTGGCATCATTAGTTGAAAAACCTGAAGTCATTGAGAATGTTTATAGACTACATTTCCATAAAATTATTGATACAATTATATCAGTATTATACAAACAATGTCCTACATATTTTTCATTCAATTTTAATTACATTTATCACTCTCTGATATTTCATCAGGCCAATATTTAGTCACATAAACCTCTCACTTTCTTGATATAAGTATAAAAGTTACACATATAATTTGTCTATAGTTTTGGAGGAGTTACAATTTTTAATTGCCCCTTTATTTTATTTTTCTTTGAATAATCATAGAAATAAATGTCCTAATGACATTTTCTCTTGGGAAGAATTGTATACAATTTTTGGTGTTTGTGAATTCTCTAAAGACAGGTAAGGAAAAACAATCAACTTGATTCAATTAGAAGTCATATGATTCAAAGCTCCAAGGCAAAAAAAAAAAAAAAAGTGAAATGTGAACAATGGCAGGAATCCCAAATGATTTGCAAAATATTTCCTAATTATTTGGGTAGACTTTTTAAAAAATTAAAGCAATTTTTCAGAACTTTGTAAAATCAGAACATATTAATTATACTAGTGTAAGCAAAGTGTGTGTGCATGAATCTAAGCTATCACTCTTTCTCTTTCAGAATCAAAAATATTTAGTTTTAGGAGAACATATTGAATTCAAAAAATTTTGAAGAATACATAATGAATCTTTTAATAAAAAGATATAGTGTAATTTATGGTTTTCAGGGAACGGGAGAGTAGATCCAGTAATTGTGAATATCTAACAGTAATGTCTAAATATACTGTTAAAATGTATGAGTTCAGAACTTACATTCTAAGTGTCTTTAAACAACAGTATATGGTGAATAGTTTGTCAGACTCTTAACTATACAGGAAAGCAACATTAACAAGTGTAGTGGATAATGAATTAACAAATTAACACAAGTAGTTAATTTTATTAAACTGTTGTTTATTGATTTGCCTTAAATATTTGTACTTTGGAGAAAGCAATTTAGTTACTTGAGCTAAAAAATACCAAGATAATTAACTGTACTCTCTAATAAGTCTAACATTGCTCGTTGTTTTCAGTTTAATTTCACCAATTATACATTTGGTTAAGTAAATTACTAGTCATTTAGTTAAAAGACACATTATGTGATGCTTTGAATTGGGTAATTAGTAAATGGTTGCTTTTGTTGGGATAGCAAATTTGAAAACTTTTGACAACTAAATGGTAAAGAAAATGTAAAAAGAAGTTATATATTTTTATTCAGAGATCTGAAATTAAATAGCAAGGCCCTTGGGGTTACAAACTTTCATTTTTCTTTCATACTCTCCAAGATTGTTATTTCTATGTGTAAATATTCTCATAGAATGGTAAATGACTAAAAGTAAGGAAGATGCTAAGAAGTAAAGAATAAAGAGTTAGTGCCTAGATTAACATTTATACATATGAATTTACATCTAAAACTTTACAGTCTTATAAAAAATATCACATTTTAGTTAATTAACACTTAGATATGCCTACTAATTTTGACCACCATAGAAAGGGTGGATTCTTTTAAATAAGTGGAAGAGTTAAAATAAATGGGTTCTGCACAATTCATCACACTTTCACAATAATATGGTCATATAATATGTGATGTATTAATTTATACTTTCAAGGGAAAAGCAACTCATTTGTCTGCCAAATAGCACTCTGAGCTATAGGATCACCATCTAATATTCCTCCTTCATTTCATATGGAATTGTCAACATTTTGTAAATACACATATATTAAAAAAATCAATTGCAGCTGGGCACATTAGCACATGGCTATAATCCCAGCATCTGGGGAGGCTGAGGCAGGAGAATTGCAAGTTCAAAGTCAGACTCAGCAATGTCGAGACACTAAACAAGTCAGTGAGACCCTTTCACTAAATACAGTTAAAAAAAATACAATTTGTGGCTCAAATTGTTGAGTGCCCCTGAATTCAATCCCCAGTAACAAGCAAACAAAAATCAAACATAGTAAAATAAGCAAGAATTAATGAAACTGCCATATCCTTAAAGGAATTCAAACAGATATGTGGAAAAAAAGGAAAAAAAAAACAAAAAACAATAACAACTCAATGTCACTGATAAACAGAGAAATGCAAATCAAAACCACATTAATGTGTTGCTTCACACTGTCATTGGCCATTGCTAGAGAATAGAAGATGTGTTGGTGATGATGTGGAGAATTAGAATCTATGCATAACTTTTGGAGGGAATGCAAAACAGAGAGCTGCTATGAAAATAGTATGAAGATCCTCTCAAATTTAAAAATAAAGTTATCATATGATCCAACAATCCTCTGTGGCTATTTATGCAAATGATTTGAATTCAGGATTCCAAAGAGATATCAGCACTCCTACATTTACTGGCATTACTCATAATAGCGAAACTGTGGAAATCCCTTAACATCCACAACAGATGAATGGATAAAGAATATATATATATATACACATATATACATACATACATACATACATACATACATACATACAGGGGAACACTATTCAGTCTTTAAAGGAAGCAATTCTGGAATATTCACATTATGAATAAACTTTATGGATTTGATAATAAATGAAAGAAGTCAATCACAGAAAATCAAATGCTGCATATAATACACCTATTTGTGTTGGATACACAAAATTTTTAAATTCGTAAAATCAAATAGTGTAAGGCTGTTGCCATGGACTGAAGAGACCAAAAAATAAGGTGTTATTAGTGAAAGGACATAGGTTTGAACAAAGCAAGATGAATAAACTCACTGTACTTATAGATAAAAAATATTTTATTGTAACTTATAAGTTTGTTCAGAGGGTAGACCTTATGTTAAATGTTCTTACAACAATATGATCAAACTAAATTTAAAAAAAAAAATTTATTTAATTTTCCTTTCCCACCTATCTTACCTCCCCCTCAATTCCCTTTACTCTACTGTTCTCCCTTTTATTTTTATTGGATCCCCTTAAAAAAAGAAATTCTCTTTTCTCCCTACCTTCCACACATGAAACAAAATATTCAACCCTTGAGTTTTTGAGTCTGGGTTATTTCACTTAATATAATGTTTTATGGTTCCATCCATTTATCAGAAAATGACATAATACTATATTTTATGATTAAGCTTCATTTAAGTATAAATGATTGCATTGCACTTCCTTTTATAACATATTCCTCAAAATAAGACTAATAAGGATCAAAAAGTAACTTTTATGTAGCTAATTACATTTTATTAAAAACATGTACTATTAAAGAAGAAACTGATTTTTTTTTACTTTTTATTAAACATAGTAAAATATTTGAATTTATCATAGTAATTCTTTATGTCCTATGCCCTTAGATTCTCACTGGTTTATGTGACTGAAATAAATGATAATATGATTAGATCATTATTGAAAGGTTGAATGATATGCCTTCAATTAGAGGGTCACAAGAAAAATTATAAAGACTGAGAAATATTAACGTAAGAATAGTTCATTTTAAAACTAGAATATCTAATGATAATATACATCTTTTCAGATAAATTCCATCAAAAGCCTAGAATCCAATTTTTCTCCTAGTGTCATTAAGAATTATTGTAAGCATATTTCAGCTGTCATTGTATTTGTATCAAAATACAATTTTATAATACATTTTAACTGATCTTAAGCTGTTCATTTTAATTCATTATTTTACATATGCTCTGTGTTCAGTGTGAAATTGTGAATTTAAGCTTGAATAAAGAAATAAATACTAAATTCCACTAAATATACTATATTATATTAATAAAACTAATCATATTTTCAGAGAACTGTATTATTTTTTAAGGTTCTGGTATATTTCTCATTATTTTCCAAGCAACTGTATAGGGTTTTTTGGAGATATAGTAGGATTTCACAACATGCATAGTATTAAAATCCCACAGGAACATTCATATGCATGTGTTGACCATTTCATAAAAAATGGTAATCTAAAAAAAAAAATGTATGTTAAGAGAGCTTTAGAACATACAGGGATATGTAACCCTCATGCACTGATGATGGAAGTGTATACTCGAAACCATTCTGAAGAACAGTCTGACAAATTGTTGAATTAATAGAAAATTGAATTCATAGAGAGCTATGAATGGCCTACCAGTATCACATCTGCTTATATGTTTTAGAGAAGCACTAATATTGTTCATGAGGAACAACACATGAGGTTAATCACAAAATTGACTACAAGAGGAGAAGTTTAAATAAAATGTAGTGAACTCACATATGACTATGATACATTGCATTCATGAATAATAAACTTTTATTACAAGTAGGTATCAAAAACAGTTTTCAGAATGAAAGTAGTGAAATAGAAAAACACAATTAAGAGTATTATTTAAGCATGGCATTTCTTATATAAGAATACTTGTTTACTTTATTTAAAGAAAATATGATTTTAAATGTGTGAGTGTAAACTCCATATATATAAAATTGAATTTAGCAATGTAGGAAGCTATTTTAAAGAAAATGAAGAAAAATAACAGAAGCAAACATTTATATACAAAACTTCAGTTTACACTGTTTCTCCAGTGCTTTGAAGTATTGGTGCAGAATGGCAAAAACTTTCATTAGGTTTATTTCTCTTTGGGTGAATATCAATCTCAAGCAAACAACAAAAAAAATCCTTTTAATGTCATCAGAAACAAATAAGACATATAACACATTAAAGTTGCCATTAATTTTAAGGATTATTTTTTGTGATGTTTTTGTTTTGTTTTGTTTTTGGTAGCAGGGATGATTGAACCCAGGGGTACTTAACCACTGAGCCACATTCCTCAGCTCTTTTTTGTATTTTGTTAAGACACAAGACCTTGTCGAGTTGATTATTATCCAATATGCAAGGAAATATTCTGAGTCATATGCAGATAATATGTAAATTCACTCATACAACACATTTATTCATTTTTTATGTTACAAATAAAAGAGTTTTATACATGTACATTTTTTAATTAATACAATGCATTTAAAAATCACAGCAAAGTATATTACATAATTGTTATGTAGATGAGTTTGAAACACATAAGACATTTAAAGACAACCCTTTAAAGAACTTAATGATAAACAATGTTTCTTGTGCAAAAATTATTAGTTGAATATATATTGTTTTATAAAATAATGTACACTTTCTATTAGGTATGTTGTGCACTTGTGTAGAAGTTACATTAAAGATAAAGTCATAAAAATCATGTATTCTCTGAAAAAGAATCATATTTCAGTTTTTAACAATGAAGTACTGGAGATAAATCTTTTATTTAAATGCTTTTATAATCAAATGAGGGTTTATTCTATATGGAACCTTGAAAGAGATATATTTCAGAGAATTGCTTAGTCAGCGAAGGAGTCATATGAGGGAAACACAAATAAGTTTATAAGCTGTTTGGATGTTTGAAGTAAATGAATGATAAATTAGCAATAATATTGAGTGTATTGGATATGAAATGAGAATGTGATTTACAGAATAATGAGAAGATTTGATGTATTGAGAACTGGATTAATTTGGATGGGACAGAGAAAGAGTGCTTTAAGAATTTTTTTTCTCCTTTAATACCAGGGAAATTTGAGGAATTTTCTTTGAGAAGGAAAAACACTTTGAATGGAAACATTGCTAGTGAAAGTAACTGGTGTCCATTTGGAGTATTAAGGACTTTGAGGAGATAATTGTGAATAGGGAAGCTCATCCCAGTTAAGAGAAAAGGGAATCACTCTCCTCAATAAGGTAGGAGATATGGACCTGTGGATGTAGATACAGGAAACATTATCTGTTCCCTTGATATATGAGGAGTTCATATACTCAGAGGCCCTTTATCCCTATGGTATAACAGGACTATTTCAGGCACTGTTAAGACTTAAGGACACTGTTAAGACCTCAGTGTAAGTAAGCACCATGAGAGGATGTCAGGATGGGTTTGGACAGAGAGTTCATTATTCCATGGTTGGTTTTGATACTTTGAACAACAGGAGATGGCTCATTACCAATTGAAACATGAGATATAGTAATATAAATTAACTTTATTGTATTTGTATTCCAGAGAAAACAAGTCATTCATAATACCTCTAATTAGAACAGTTACATGATTTCCTGCATCATATCTCAGATCTCTTCCTTGTAGGAGTTAACAAAATACAATGGTAATGCTTATATAAAAGTGATTACTGTATACAATTAGCACCTTTGCTTAGAAATGTAAAATGCAAAAATTACTAGTACAATATTTAAATTCAAATATTTCACAATATTTCTCTGATATTCTTTCTTTATGATTTTTAGATCATTGAGTATTGGGAAAAACTGAGGAACTACAAGAATTATGTAAAAATTTCTGGCATGCGGGTCACCATTTATTTGGTCAATCAACTACTCTTTTTCACATTATTGAGGTGTAACTGGCAAATAAAAATTATATATATTTAGTGTATATTTATATATGTGTATATATATACATGATATGTATACATTGTAAAATAATCTTTACTATCAAACTGTTTAGCAAATCTACCATTCTACATATGTAATATTTTCTCTTTTTTATTTGTTCTTTGTATATGACAGTCAAGTATTTGACACATTATAAATACATGGAGTACATCTTAATCTAATAATATCTAATTACAATCCTCTTCTTGTAGTAGGACATGATGTGGAGTTTCACTGTAATCTCCCACATATTTTATGATAAGAATACTAAAAGTCTATCCTTTTAATAAGTTTCAAATGTACAGTATAATATAATTAACTCTAGTTAACTTATGTAGGACCAGATTGTGTTGGATCTTCAGAATTCCTCATCTGACAAAACTGAAACCTTGTATCCTTTGTGCTATTAGTTTTCTTAAATAGGAAGTGGTGTGCTTCTATATTAACCTTAAATAAGATGACTAAATAATAAATTACATGTTTATATGTTTGTATCATGTTACTTTCAAATTCTGACCTTTTTTGCCTCTTTAGTTTTTGTTTACAACTCAACACTAAACTTTAAAGTTAAAGATAGACTGACAGAGAGAGAGAGAGGCCTAAAACTAAATTATTATTATCAGTACTATCAGGAATGAAGGAGATGATATCATCAAAGACTCTGCAAACATTAAAAAGGATCATAAGGGAATACTACAAAAACACTAAGAAGAAAGTCAATATTCTTATGCTTTCAAAGACATTGAATTTTTAATTAAAATATACAAAAAAGCAGATCTCCAGTTCTAAATATACTCACCCTGGAATTCTACCAAAATTTAAATCAGATAGTACTTCAATTCAACTCAATGTCATCCAGGAAATATAAAAAGTGTAAATACTCCCAAATCAATAAATAAGGTCAACATTATTTTCACATGAAAGTTAGAACAAGACAATACAACAAGAAAGCCTCAAAATATATCCCTCACTAATTTAGATGAAAACTGTCTCCTAAAAAATGAGTAAATAATATTGAGCAACAATTAAATAAATTCACATACCTAGAAACACATATGCATATACACCTACATCTATTCACATGTAATGGACCACAAGTTTTTATGTTGGAAAGTGTTCAAAATTCTGAAATTAATCAATGTAACCCATCATGTCAATGAAGTAAATAGACTTCTTGACCAGGATGCTGGTAAAAGAAGTAAGAATAATTAATACATGGAGAGACACACTGTATACATGGATTGGAAGACTCACCTTAGTCGAGATGTTATCCCTAAATGTGTCTAATTTGACACAAATCTAGTCAAAAGTAACAATAGGTTTACTTGCAAACATAGGTACACAATCTAATATTTATAAGTAAATGCAAAAAAAATTATAGTTGCTGACATTCTTTGGAAATAAAAGAATGAAGTTGGAGGAATGACAACACCCAATTCTCCAATAACAGAGTGATGCTAAACTCTATATGGCATAAGTACCCTGAAGACCTCTTGGTGGGAAACTGAGTACACAGGGACTCTTCTATCTTGGAAGAGCCATCAGTTCTTTAAGTGAGTTTGCTTTTCCCATCAGTAGAGCCCTAAATTCTCTCCAGGATTTATGTGAACTGTAATCATCTGCCACAGCAGCAAATATTATTACATCCAAACTTGGAAGGCACTTCAAAGCAAAAGAGAGGACATGATACATCCAAAGTGAGACATGAATTTTAGAACTATTTCTATAAAACAAAAGGTGCATTTAAACTGAAAAAAATCATTTTCATAGACTGAGTCATAATAAAGGGCATTGATTGGAACTATTGGTAGATATGTAAGAGCAGGCAAAATAAATAGTTTACGGTAACCATGATGAAAGCTTAGCTATGATTGAGGGCAGGAATCTAATACTTTAGATTTAAATGTAGTTCAGGATTTGGGTATACTTTCTGTTGTAGAGATGTGCAAATGGGATCTGAAAGTAGAAACTAACTTCCACCCTCTTCTCTAATTATAGGTGACCAAGAAGCATAAACTCAAAGAGTAGGGTTCGTCATCCTACCAGAGGAAATGAAAAATTTTGTAGCAAGAGTCAATCAAGAAATTATAACAAATTCAAGGCAGTCTAGAATAGAGCTTGAATATAAATGATGTCAATGTCATGTAGATTGGTAAAATGTGAAGAGTGAGAGAATAGATGTATAGTATCAAGGAAAGAAAAATATAGAGATCATGGAACTCACAGGGTTCATACTCTTGCTCATGTAGAACAATGTACAACTGACCTGCTGTTGACAAGAAAATGCAAATGTTACTTAACATAGCATCAAACTGGTGATGGCATTGAAATTCATGTATACAAAATAGACATAAATCCTAAATTCAAGTTTATTTGACTATTTGATATCTCCATTTGAACAAAAGTAGACCTTTTAAATTAAATCTGTTCTGAATCAAATTCATAATTTTCGGACCAAATATAAACAAATAAACAAATAAATAAATGAATGAATGAATGAATGAATGAATAAATAAATAAATAAATCTGCCCTACATATAACTTTGCCTTCTTTAGTTTTAGTCCATTTCATTTTCCAGCTTCTCAAGCCAAAATTTTGGTAGCTATTATTTGCTGCAGGAAATACTTTTAGGTGTCTTGTGTCATGGATTGCTTACCCACATATGGAATTAATCATAGGGGAGATTTTAGTCAAATTCAAACTCACCTTTTGATGTCAGTTAAAACTTTAGAGTCCACAAGCCATCTCTTCAGTTCTGATTAAATTGTTGGAATAATAATTTAAATTTCTTAACTTTCTATATTCTTTTAATATTAATTTGTTAATTTTATCAAGATTATTTTGGACAATAAATCATTTTCACCCAAATTAGGATTGTGAAGCATACAAACTTTCCATTTCTTTTTCACTGCTTTGTCTTTTCTCCTCAGTTTCTAATTTCTTTCTATTTTCTCTCTGCCTTTTTTATCCAACTTTATGTTTTTTTCTTGGATATACATTCTGCATTCTCACCTGATTTTCAATCAGTACTTTTTTTTTCTCTCCACAATCCCTTTGTAATTATGATCAAAATGTACAATTGAAATTAACACAAAGAAGAGGTAGGAAGGTTAAAAAAAAAAAAAAAAAAAAAACAAGATGCAAATAATGTTGTAAATCATGCCCAAACAGCCAACTTCATTATATTTCATCAGTCTCCATGCATATATGCATGCATGTGTCCAAGTGTTATACCATAATATTAGTAGGAAAGTCAATGTGGCATTGTGGAGAACTAGAGACACAACCCTGTTAGAGTCTGTAAACAAGTCAGGATGGTGCCTGGCATTTTGCCAGAGGAATGTTACAGTCTGTAAACAAGTCAAGATGGTGCCTGACAAAATGCCAGAGGGAGTGGTTTGTGGAGTGTTGGGGTTCGAGTGTGCAGAGTTTAGGTCCCTCAGGCCTGACAGTGTGCAAGAGCTGTGGCTGTGATTTAGGTCAGCTGAGGCAAACCTCAGTTAGGAGGAGGAAATGTTCTCTTCCCCTTATCGCAAGTCACAAGTTCTGCATGGTTTGGGCAAGAGGAAGAAGCTTCCTGCATACTTGTCCTGGGAACAGTACATTCTGAAGAGATAAATGCCTGCTCAGGGGAGTAGATAATGTCTACAAAGAACTTTAGGAGGGTACTTATCAAATGAACAGGAATAATCTGAATTTAGCTCTGTGTACCCGCTGAGGCATGATATTTGGGCAATGTGGGCAAAGTGTTATTGAAGAATTGCTTGCTTTCTTAGAAGAAGAATATAAAAGGAACTTGCAAATAAACCTCAGCATGCAGTTGCAATTGCTGCCTTCGCTCTGCATCCCCTGTGTCCTGGTTATTTCGTGACCCTTACCCAAGGACCAGAACGCACTAGACGTTCACAGTGAAGTAACGCCAGGAGCCATTAAATGTGGAGATTCCTTATTGGTTGACTGCTGTATCTAGTTTATGTTAATTAAGATAAGCTGTATGGAATGTATATATACCCTCTAGTCCTACAATACAGGGCTCCCACTCCTGCTGCATCAATGTACACAAGTTGTTCTTCACCCCCCCCACCCCCTGTTATTTTGCTGCTGCTGGACTGCGGCACAACCCAAAGCCACTTGAGGCCCTGTACAGAACTGATACACTGATCATACAATGAGGTTTTTAAAACTGTTATTATATCAGGAATTTAGCTTGATTTCTAAAATCAATTTTGACTCTACCAAAAAATCACAAGCCTTCATTTAAGCATTTCATAAAATGCCATTTTTATCACACATATCAGTCTTTTTCAGTCTACATGGAGAGCAGAAAATAGACAATAAAATATTATTTTTATTAAAATTCTTTAGAGACCACTGCTCTATGCCAATGTTAATACTACAAACTGATAGAAGCAAGAAAAACTGCAAATCTAGAAACACAATTAAGATGAATATTTTTCATGTTGTCAGTGACAAAAATCAAAGGAAACATTAATTTCTAAACTTGAACATTCTCTGGTGACTAAACATTCTGTAAACTTAAATATTCTCTGGTGATATGTGAACAGATTATCAATTCCATCAATATGACAGCTGCCTTCTTAATTGGAGGATGTGCTGTGGAAATGTCAAGCAGAATTTGCTGCCTTAGCATTAACACATAGAAAAAAAATCCTTGTGTTTTGTATATACTTAATCATTAATTACCCCCAAAGCAAGATTCTAACAACAACATTTGTTGCCTTTTGTAAACCAACATGCACATTTTTATGCAGACAACAAATACCCTTAATCTTGTATTAAAAGAAAAAAGTAGTCAATAAAGCAGAAATTATTGTTGTTCCTATTTACAATTTGCTCAAATTCTACTAATGTCATCATGTATTTTCCACAAGAAGATTGTATGTACGTCCTTATAAAATAAACATATGTTAGATAATTTTTCTTGTTCAGGTAGCATGCCACCTCAGGGAATAATGATGTAAAAATAACTTTTCCCACAAAATAGAATTCTGTAACTCTTGAAAAATGCCATCAATGCTTTAAACAAAAATTCTTTCCAATTTGTTTCAGTTTTATAGTGAGAAATAGACATACTGAATGAAAAATGAAGTATGATATGTGATACAAAACTGTGGGTGCAGGCAAATTAATTTATTAATCTGAAAAAGTTTTTCATAGTGTTTTTAATAATAATAAGTATAAAATAGCTAATTAAATTTATATTGACCTAAATAAAAACAATTGTTTGCTAAGTCTGAGAATTGCAAGTAAAAGCCTTCTATTCCATTAAAATGACATATTCACTATTTATCTGATTATTTTATTGAAATTTAGATACATCTATATATCTATAAATCAGTTTGGGTGTCATCCATATATGAAAACTCTGAAATAATCCCTATGGAGTAACTTTTCAGATATCATTTTTCTTGTAGTATCTGTATTTCTGCAGGATATTGAGTAACACTCCACATTCCTTCAATTCTGGGACCTTGTTCACAGGCCAGGGCTGTAAAATCTGTGAAGGTGGTGTGGTTTGAGAAGAAGAGTTTGCATGACTTACTGCATACACAATCTTGAGTTTCTCTATTCTTTATCACTTTATTATAAAGATTTTTTTAATTGAGTTATAATTTAACAATTCTAACAACTAAATCTTATGAAATAACATTTTAAGAGAATTACATTCTCAATTCATTTAAATTGAAGTATGACTCAGTCATAAATGGTTCACCTCTGCAAAAAACTTTTATGATGGTTATATTTTTAACTGAAAATATAATTTATTATGTTATTCAATGTGTTGTGTTTCTCAAGGAAATTTAGGTCATGGTAGTCTTGATATACTAAGTAGTTTCTGTATCTATTATACTAAAGCTATATGAATGATGTTTTTTTCTTTGTTCTCCTTTTGCCTTGTTTTAAGTATAAAATATGTTTTGGTCTCATTTTCTATTATTTTTCTATGCACCACCATGCCATTATATTATTCAATGTGTCATCTACAGTCATCAAGGAGATTTAGATCAGAATATACTCATTTTTTATTTTTATTTTTGCAGAACCAGGGATTGAACCCAGGGAATTGAACAAGGTCCCCAAATTGAAGGAATGTAAAGTGTTATTCAATATCTTAAAGGACTATACACACTACAGTAATTTTCATATATGGGTGATAAATAAAACTGTTTGTGGATACATAGATGTGTCTAAATTCCAGTAAAATAATATTATAAATAGATTAATGTTGAGAGAGGTTTCACTAATTTTGGATATGAATGTACCTCTATCTACTGAATCACTGGGATTACAGGCATGCACCTTGGTGACCAGCTATTTCTTCTTTGTCTTCAAAGATAATCAGATTTATGCAGTTATCTCTAGTCTTACTTTTTCCCATTTTAAATCTCAGATGTAAATATATCCTTATTTGATATAGCTTTTCTAAATAGATATTTCAAATATTTTATTATAAACTATTTAAGTGTATAATGTTTATAAACATGTACACCAATGATTAATTTTAAAGTGTTACTGTGTGATACATAAACTCAACTCTCATTCATTTTAGAAAAATACTTTGTAATCAGTGTAGACCATTTATATCATCCCTCTTTAATGATATTCTTTCCAACAGAAGGAAGCACTTACCTGAAGTATACATGTCCCCCTTCAAAACACGTAGCAATACTTCTCTTTTTGTGGGCTGTGTGTGTAACCATGAAACTCGTTGAATCTTATTTTCATATTCTATGTTAATATCTAGATTTATCAATTTATTTTTAGATTTAGACATTTAAATGGAAAATTGTCATATTTGCAATATGATTGTCATTATCTGCTGGGAGCCATCAGCCAAGTAGGTATGACAATTTCCTTGCCAGCGTACCCCCATGTTTCTTTAGTGGAAGGACTCATGGAAATAGGACATTTTGCAGGACATTGCATGTAAGGTGACCTTGCTCAAAGACCAGGGCGGATCCATGTTTAGGGTGTTCCCCCTTTAGAATAGGGTGGTTTAGCATAATAGGAGATTAGGGTGTTCCCCCTTTAGAATAGGGCATATCCTGCTGCTGAGTTCCTCTTGAGTTCTTAGGGTCAGACCTTATATTTTGGAAGACAGAAGCCCAGGAGTAGTGGATTTGGGCAGAGTGTGGATTTGGGCAGAGAATGTGGATTCCCCCAGAACGTGTTTGTAGATGGCAGGTGTGAGTTTGGGAATAAGGAATTGCTGTTTGAATCTACAAGCTGTGTGGAGGCTCCTGATTTGTGCCCAGCCAGAGACTGTGGCAATTATCTGTAAATACACAGCCATGTCTATTATGATGTTTACTATTTAAAATATGTTGCAATTTTTCTCAAAGATATTATATATCTTTCTGTAGGATTATTCCTACAAAATTAATGGAATTGCTACGGGTATACTACATGTATGGGTATGTGTGTGTGTTTGTGTGTATATATTATTTATACATAATAGTAAATATATACGTGTGTGTGTGTATAGACATACACACACACACATATATTTTCCCATTGTATTTTTAAATGCTTTGGTTTGTTGTCATGCATAGGAACACTGAAAACATACTAGCTATATACAGTTTCCACACAGAAGAAATTTTACTGGGCTAAATTTCAAGCATAAAAGCAACAAAGCCTTCAGCTGTTCTCCCAATTACTCACTACACTGAAAGAGTTATGCTTAGGCCAATCATATAAAGACATACCATGAAGAATATTACAGAAAGGTACATAAAACTTTCACAGAAAGGTACATAAAACTTTCATTAAGAATATTGTATTTTAGGAAGCAACAGTCTGAAAGTTCAACTGCTGGTAACAGATTATGCCTAAATAAAACAATTCAAAATTGAAGAGGTTTTTTTTTTTATTTTTTATTTTTTTTCTAAGTAAACTACCAAATGGAGCAGAAAAGAATCATGCTATATTTTGGAAGTGAAATACCCTCAAAGGCTCATGTATTAAATGCTAGGTCTCTAGCTGTTGTCAATATTGGGATATGGTGCAAGCTTTCTGAAGCAGAATTTTTTTAGTTGCAATAGAAGTTTAGAAGAGTCTATTTTGTTTGCATCTCATTGCCCCCCTCCACCTCCTTCCAGGCCACCATGAAGTGAGAAACTCTATTCCACCACACTCCTCACCATGATGTTCTGTCTCATCAAATATCCAAAGCTACAGTGTCAAATGACTATGGAGTGAAACTGCTAAAACCATGAGCCAAAATAAATCATTACTCCCTTGGATTATTAATCTTAAATATCTTTTCATAGCAATAGAAAACTAAAACATGTACCTCATGAAGAATAGAATCAATATCACATCATCCTTATGTGAATTATGATTGTTTATCTGTTCCTTCCATAAATATTTGTCTTCATTCTGGTTTGAAAGGATACACAAGAATGACAGAAAATCATAAAACATAGTATAAAATTACCCCATTGAAGGTAGAATGTAAAATTACATAGCTGTTTGAAGAGCATTTAAGGTTTAACAACAAAATTTCTGTTTTAGGGAAAATTCATCTTTTTAAAAATCCCATGAAGACTCTGGTAGTCTGAACCTGGCATTGATTTAATGGAGATTTATTCATTTTCTTGAGGTTTACTTTATCCTTTTGATACATCCAAATACTTCGGAAGTTTCTGGCCACATCCCTACTTAACCCCAGGTGCCAGCAAGAATCTTAGCACATTTCTGTGTGTATAGGGTCAGATGACTAGGAAGGATCAATGATCAATTTCCCATAATTATAAGCTTATGGCGGGCTCCAGCTGTATTATTAAGCATTTGTCACTTTTATTGATAACAAAAAACAGCTTGTATATTATTGAACATTTTTCTGTTGCTTGTCCCTATTTATAATTCCTAATTTTAATTTTTGATATAATTCTTTAAAAAATATTTAATCTGTCATTTTATATCATCAAGCTTTTTAAATTTATGTGTCTATGATTTTCAGCTGAAAAATACATAATGTGCACATAGATTATTTTAATTTTTCCTTTTTAGTTCCCGTACCCTATTGCTTTCTTTTGTGTAATAGAGGGGCTTGCCGCACCAATGCCCTGTTAAGCACTAATGGAGACAATACATGTCCTCACAGTGTTTCTGACTCTATTGAATACAACAAAGCTGCACAGAACTAACCTAAAGGGACTTCACTGGTCAATCTGGGATGATTAGATTATCAAAATATTATATTTTCGCCACAGTCTGGTTGGGTACAATTCAGGAGCCACTTGTCAAAAGAAACAAACTTTATTTTTAGAACACACACACACACACACACACACACACACACACCACCACACAGCTCTTCAGGAAAACCCTCAGAGCACAACTGCCACCACTGGCTTCCCACAGCCTCTCCCCCTCCCCCACTCCTCCTGCTCTTGAGGCCCATTGGCTGGGTCATGTGGGCGGAGTCAAAAAAAGTCCCCCAATGAGCAGCTTCATGGTCTGAAAGGGCGGGGAAACAACCCAATGAACATCACCGCAGAGGAGCCAATCAGTTGGCAGCTAGAAGTTTGCTGGGGCCGCTGTGAGCCAATCATCAGCTGGCAGCTGGAAGTTTGCTGGGGCCCCTTAGGCTGGGGCCACTATGAGCCAATCATCAGCTGGTAGCTGGTGCTTGCAGGTGGAAGTTTGCTGGGGTTCCTTGGGCTGTGGCTCTCAACATATTTTCATGAATTATATTCATAATAAAAAAGAATCTAGAAGTATATTACGACCCCCCAAAATATGTAGAGAGAGAGCAGATAGAAGAAATTTCTAAATGTCTTTTAATTTTTTTCTATGACCCCACTGTATTGACTTAATGCATGTGATTTTTTCATTAGTCTAGAGTTCAGATTATTGCAAGTGCTCTCAGTTCCACTTACTGGTACACAAGTTTATTTCTTTTTGCGTGTCATTTTTAAAATTCTAACCAATATGATCTTTGTTGCCATGCTGAAGTTTCTTTTTCAAACAAACCAAAAAACTTTATGCTTCTGTAAACTTGCCTATTTTTTTTCTTCTAAGTACTATACTACTGAAAAGGAGAATATTCCGCTCTTTCAGAGTTTGGGTGCCTTTGTTAAATGGCAGTAATGACACTGCCATGGGCAGTGAGGAATTCTCCTGTTGCTAGGTTGTGAAACTAGGAAGGAAACATGAGGAGACCTATAAAAGAGAAAGGTGATAGTTTTCCATACTCCCTCTTTTGAACTTTGGGATTCTCTTTCTGTTCCTCAAGCCAGATCTCACAACTGTCTTTGAGCGCTTTCTCTCAGTACCCTTGTGCTCTCTTTAGACTTCACTCAAATTTCTCCCATACCTACTTTTCTGGTTTTATAGTTTACTTCAATGGGAAAGAGGGTGAAAATTCTCATTTATTTTTATGTTGGATTGGAATCAATTTTGTACGCTGTGATTAACATGTTTAGATCTGATTCCTGTTAAATTCCATTGGGAAATGTTGTTATTTTCATTTGTGTAGTCATTCAGCCTGGCTAGGTTCACAATACATGTTCTGTTAGGTTGTCTGTAGCAATGATTTTAATGTTATTAATATTACAGTCTTTGCAGTGACCATCTGAGAGTGACCCTCTTTGCCTTACTAAATACCTGACTTGAGACTCAGCAGTGATACTAACACAATTCAATTCTCAAAGCTTTGTTATGCTCCTTGATCACTTCTGCACATGTACAGCAAAGCCAACCTCCCAGTCCATTCATACACCAAGAATTTTTTCACATTCTTCTTCTTACGTAAGGAATCTTTTTTGCCAGCTGCTATGTCCAAAAAGATTGATTTCTCTTGGACGTTTCAGTTTTAGTATCCCACACTGTCAAACCATTCCACACGACTGAGGCTATCTTTAGAGTCAAGCAGTGAGAGAAATGAGAGGTTAGTCAATTAACAGAATTTTCTCTCATACTTACTATAGCTACGAACCTTTACTGGATTTATCTATCCAAAGGGACAGATTTTTTCCCCTCTAATGGCATTTGTTGACACAATGCTGATAGCAGTGAAGATCTGAAACTCAAACTGATTTCAGAAGAGAACAAAAGTATAAATAACAGTAGTAAGAAACCATATATACTTGATTACTAGGGGATTCTTTCCAGAAAGTTTGGCCCTACTTGGAGTTTTTACTGACTTTTCCTATTTAGTAATTATGGATATGTGTCACCTTTGAGTCATAGCTGAAAAAAAAATGAGCAAAAGGGAACTGAAAAAAAAAATTACCTCCCTCATTGTATAGATCTTTCTCTGAATTTTACCTTTCCTTGCCAATATCCCTATGATTGACATTTCAGAGCTCAAGCAGTGTGTGTGTGTGTGTGTGTGTGTGTGTGTGTGTGTGTGTGTGTGTGACACAGAGAGTTTTTATTGTGGTCAAAGGACTTGTTATAATCAGAGGGAAAGACTACATAGATACTAATCTATATTATTCAGAATACAATCAGCTCCATAGAGAACTTTTTAGGTTTTTTAAAAATATTTTTACTAGTGCATCATAGTTATCCATATGGAGAAGTTCATTTTGACTACATAAACCGAGTAAACATAGTATGATTAACTTCTTGTTAGTCCCTCATATTTCCACTTTCCCTACAATCTTCCCTGTCCCTATTTCCCACTCTTTATTCTATTAATCCTTCTATTTCTTTATTATTTTAATAATTGATGCTTTATAGATGTCTATAATGGTAGAATTTATTTGGGTATATACAGAGATGCCAAAAATATTCATTGAAGAAAAGATAGCTTTTTAAACAAATGATACTAGAAAAACTGAAAGTCCATATTTAGAAGAAAGGAACTAGATTCTTCTCTCTCACTATGCCCCAAAATCAAGTCAAAGGGGAACAAATTCCTAGGAATTGGACAAGAAATTTGGCAACTACTAGGAGAAAACATAGAATCAGTCTTCCAACATGTTGACTCAGGCACCAACTTCCTTAATATTACCTTATAGTTTTTATTAAACTTTGTATTAACTGCCTTTGTTAATTTCACAGTAAAACTTTATTCTGTTACTTTTGTTTAATTACTTTAGGCACTGCTTATTTTCTAGGGTAAGAGTTAATGTCTCCTTTTTATGACTTTTCCAAAAGATCCTATACAACTATATTCTGTTATAAGATATACTATCAATGTAAGGAAAACTATTGAAAGCTAAAAATAATATGAAAAAAAAGATATATCTCCTAATAGAGAAGGTGTAGACTTAGGCAGGAAATATCATTATATATTAATAAAGAATGTGAAATTATAAAAGTGTAAATTCAAAAGAAAAAATATTTTTAAAAATAAAAACTAATGATAGATTAATTATTTATATGAAAAATGATTCACACATATTAGGGTTTAATGATACACACTTATACTCTCACATATTTAGGAGGCTGAGGTGGGAGGATCACTTGAGCCTAGGAGATCAATATTAGTCTGGGCAACATAACAAACCCTGAATTGAAGTAGAAAGAGAGAGGTGAGGCAGTAAGGATGGGAAGGAAGGTAGAATGAGGCAGATATTATTACCTATATACATGTATTATTATACTACTGGTGTGACTCATCAATATGTACATCTAGAGGAATGCAAAGTTATTCTCCATTTGTATACAATGTGTCAAAATTCATTATACTGTCATGTATAACAAATTAGAACAAATATATAACAAAAGAGAAAAAAATAAAATGGCAAAAGAATTAAAAAATGTATATATAGAGAGAGAGACAGGGGAAGAAAGAAACTTCACATAGTTGGAAATGTTACAACTATAAGTAATGAGGTACAATAAGTAGTTGATCCAGTAAGTCACTTTTGGTCTTATACCTTCAATGAGTTTAGGAAAAAATATAATGTTTTGTGCCAATCATAATATTATTATACAGACTAATTTTGCTGCCCTTAAAGTCTTCTCTCCTGTATGATTTATCCCTTCTTGCCTCTCATCCCTTGCAAACACTGCTTTTTTTTTAACATTTCTCTAATTCTGTCTTTTCCATGGTGTCATTTAGTTAGAATCACAAAGTATGCAGTTTACTCCTATTGACTTCTTTCTCTTAGAAACATACATTACATTTCTTTTACATGATTCTGTGGTTTCATAGCTCATTTATTTTTAAGACTCACTAAAGAGTCTATTGTCTGCATTCACCATTCTTCATTTATTCTTTCACCTAATAAAAAATCAATTATTTTCAAGCTTTGGCAATTATTAATACGACTACTATAAATATCTACCTCAGAGCTCTTATGTGGATTTACATTTTCGACTCTTTTGTGTAAATATCAAGAAGAACAATTGTTGGATCACATGGCAAATGGCTGTTTAGTTTTGCAAAAAATTGTCAAACTATCTTTTAAAGTGACTATATCATTTTAAATTCCTACCAACATGAATGAGTTTCTGTTGCCTTCTATCTTTGCCACCATTTGGTGTTATTGATGGTTGAAATACTGGACTTTGACCATTCTAAATGTGTATAGTGACATCCAATTATTTTAATTTGCATTTCCTGATGACATTAGAAATGGGACAGTTTCATTTGTTTATTTTCTATGTGTACATCTACTTTCATGAGGTACTTTTTTAAAGTCTGGTGTATTATATAATTGGGTTGTTTACTTGCTTTGCAGTATTGAGACATGAGAGTTTGTATATTTTGAATAATATTTCTTTATCAGATGTGTCTTTTGAAAGTACATATTCCTAGTATATGGCTTTTATTTTTATCTTCTCAACAATGTTTTTCACAGAGCAAATATTTTAAATTTTAATCATCTGAGTTTTCATCACTTTTATTTCATTGATCATAACTTGGATGTCACATCTAAAAAACATCCCCAAAGACAAGGACATCTGTGTTTTCCTCTGTTATCTTTTTAAGAGTTTTGCATTCTTCATTTAAATGTGTGATCCATTTTGAGTTAACTTTTTTGTTGTTATTAGTTATTTTTCATATGGATATCAAATTCCTCCAGTGCTATTTCCTGGAACTCCTTTCTTCATTGTAATTTCTTTGCTCCTTTGTCAAAGATCAATTAACTATATTTATGTGAGCCTACAACTGGGTTCCTAATTCTGTTCCACACTTTCTGAATGCTAATAGATATACTCTGTCTTGAAGTACTGTCCATTCTCTGACTATCTTCTTTTCTTTTATTATGTGTTGGCTTTTCTGAGTCTTTTGCTTATAAATAGAAACTTCAGCATTAATTTGTTAAAATAACATGGTGTAATTTGACTATCATTTACATTTTTAAACCGAAGGAAGTACTAAATTTAGCCTTCATTGCTCCTATCACATTATCATTTTTTTTTCTCAAAAGTTTTTCCTATCAACTCATAAGGTCGTTCTCATCATTAGCGGTTATGTCCCATGATTGCTGTGTGCTTGGATTTTCACAGTAAGATGCTTAAGTTCATCTACATATTAATGGTGATGTAAGATATATAAATTTATTCTATCAATTACACCTATATGTCATCTATATGATATTTTATATTATGTTTTATTTTCACTTGTGCTTATTTTAGAATATTTTCTTAGATTTTTGACTTAAATTTTATGTATGCTGCTAAATTCTTCCAAAATTTTCAATGCTTTGCATAATCAAAAATTGTCCACAAAAGCAGCTTAGAGATCACATCACCCCCTTTTCTATAGAAATGGAATGTAGAAATTGACAGTGGGGAAATGTAACATTGGTCTACTTTGTGCTTTGAATATAGCCCTTGCTTCTCTGCCACTGCAACCTATTTTTAAAATAAACATGTTTCTCTTTCTTCTTCTCTCCCTGCTCCTCTCTAATCTCTCCCCCTCCATGATCTCAGGAAAAAAGAGATTGCCTTTCTTCTCCATTTTAAGCAAGATTTATCCGTCTTGAGTATACACCCACCATAGAAGGAAGTAATCCAGACTTTGGGGATGGTACCAAAAGATCTCAGAAATGACTACGTTCAAACCTAACAATTGAGTCACAACTTCAATGAGAACAACTGGAATGTAGCCTTTGAATCACCTCTTTAAAAGCCCCCTGCTCCTGCTGATGGGCAGAATCACAGCCTTTGTGAAAGAATTCCCCTGCATTTCTCCTTTGCTAGCAAAGCAATAAACCTTTTTCCTTAACCTCAAAGAAAAAAAAATTGTCCATGAGAGTGTCCATTTGCCTTATGCTTACTTATTAAATTGTCAGAGTGTTTTGGGTAAAAAAGAAAGAATGATTTTTTTCTTTGCAATTGCATATCATTGATTACCTCTATCATTGAATATATTCTTTAATTTCACTTAAAATTGTTCTGTGATTTTTCAGCACCACAATTTCTTAAACTCAAGGAAGAATTGTGTTGGTACTATTCACTCTCCTTAAACTTTGCATGGGAGAAAAAAATATGATTTTCTGATTTGGTTGCAAATATTTTCCAACCATTTTTAGAAGTTGTCAAGGTCTATTGTTAATAGAGAACATGTTGTGCTCACGAACCATTTGCAAGTATTCAGTATTTCATAAATTCGTATTATAAGTTTGCTGCTCTTTTCACCTTACATTGCTTTTCCTCTCTAAATTATTGCATTATGTCTGGTACAATTTCAGGGAGAGGGAATATTTCTGTGTAAGTTTATAATTTATATAAAAACTTGACTTTGCAAATCTTATCAACTTTGTTATTTGCTCTATTAGTTTAAGTAATTAAAATGGTAATTGTAAATCTCAGAATCCTAGACTAAAAAGACTATTTCCAGGTCAGACACTTTATTAAAATGCTATGTAAAAACCATGCAGTCAATACTATGACCCTACCTGAGTAATTTTCAGATGCACAGGTGATTTACACAGTGCTGAGGTCTGGGGAAAAAATTTGCTGAACAAAGTTTCTATCCTTAAGAATACTGTTGGTGTGTGTAATACATAAGCTGCAATAGTGGCACACAATGAGTACTCCATGAAAGACATACATTTGAAAGTTTGGCCAAAAGTGGAAAGAATTTTATGTAAGTGTATGACCCTGCATGAAGAAATATTATTTTTAAACCAGCCACATAGAAATCTCAGAACAGTTAATAAAGCCTTTCCATTCTCATTCTTCCCCTGATTCAAGTTTTACTTCCTAACCCTATATTCTTCCCATTTCTTCATGACTGCAGCATGTAGGAATACTGTTGACATGCTAACTATTGCATCAGATTATAGCTATAAGATTTCTTTATGTGGTTAAAATTCTTTTTCAGCACCAGAAATATATGCATGCTTTTAAAATCGTAATAACAAAAACACTGTATTGAGAACTTGTTGAGTACTGTGTTTCCTGGTGGAAATTGAAAACATTTTAATCCTATTGTGATGCTATGGAATAATTAGGTAGGAACTATAGGATAATAAAAATGAATTATGGAGTTACTTCCATAAAATGTGGTTGAATATTGAAAAACTTGGAGTTTTGTGAGAAAATGTGTGTTTGTGAATTTTTTTATGGAAAAGAAACTTTTCAATAAAATAAAAGTCTGGCATATAAAACACTAAACTTCTAGTAAAAATACAAGGAAAATTCTATATCTGAATTCAGAAATGTGCAAACTATTATATAGGAAATAGGTTTCTAAAGAACAATTTCCGATGACAATAACATCATTATATATAAATAAAGACATGGCTGGAGTTGTGGCTCAGTGGTACAGTGCTTGCCTGGAATGTGTGATGCCCTGTGTTGGATTTTCAGCATCACATACAAATAAATAAATAAACAAACAAATGAATAAATAAAATAAAAGCTCCATTGACAACTAAACAATTTTTAAAACAATTATTCAGTAGCTTCAAGAAAAACAGCATGAATTGGGGAAATATGGAATGAGCAGATATAAAGTGAGTAGATGTATGAGAAGAACATTTCAGCATAAATGTTAAAATTAACTACCATTTCAGGAAATATTTTGGATAATACTAAATTTGGAAGAAGGATGTTACATAAATAGTGATTTTTTTAAATCTTTCAGAAACTTCACATTCTTATTAATTTGGAGACAATAATGACAAATGTCGGCATAAAATACTTTCTAGTTCCAGTTATTATTTTGTATAAGCCATTAGATTAAAATAAGATACTTTTATTTAGTTTTGTCTTATTTAATAAATTTTTCATGACATCAAAAGAGTTTTTTTTTTTTTTTACTAATTTTTAGGTTAGTGTTTTAAACTGTTTTGTTGATGTGTTTTTTTATGTTTTCATGTCTTTGTATTTGTGCTTCTGAATTTTCTATTAAAGTGGGTCAATTTCTTTATCAGCAAAACTGCAAAACTACACAAAATGTTCAAATTGCTCTTTAACATAATCAGTCAACAAACAACATTACACCCACTTATTTTTTTATGGTTGACAAATTGACTGACAGTAGCAATAATAAAACAACAAGATATACATAAATTTCAGAAAATAGAAAATGAAACAGAAACCCATATTTGTCTGGGACTCTCATGGACCATCCACTAACAATAAGAATGGTGAATATGAGCACTTGAATATAAATGAATTTTCAACAACACTGCATTTTGTTCACACTCCTATTTATCCAGTTGATTAAGGTAATTTGCATATTTCAGAGGGAATTTCTTTTTGAAAGTCATGATAAAGTGCTCTGATTGCAGTATGCCAAGCTCTTTAAAAGACCAAGTTTTTACAAGTTTAGAAATGAGAAAAAAGGTGAAAATATTTCTTTAACCCAAAAGCAAGTTTTTAAAATAGATATTGATTCTTCATCTCCTTCAGTTTTTAAAACATAAAAGCCCACAAATGTACAATTTAAATAACAGCCCTCGATTTTATTTTGTGTCATTGTGAGTATAGTGGACAGCCTCTTAATTTTCTCTCAATGATCTCTATCTGCTGGTGTGCATGTCTCTGTGTTATCCCCATCTGTAAATTCTCAGTTAGATTTATCTTAGTAACTAGTTTAGCGTAAATGGAATATGGTAGATATTATGGCATGTTAATTCTATAATTAGGTTTCACAGAAGACTGTGACTTCTGCCTTGGAGGTTCCATTTTCTGTCTCCTATATTTCTCACTCTTGGGGAAGATAACTACGTGCTATGGGAAGTCCTGTGGAGAGACCCATAAGGAAAGAAAGTTAGGTCCACAGAAAATAGCCAGCAAATGCCATGTGTCCTTAGAAGTAAATCTTTTCCATTTGAACTCTCATGTAAGACCGTAGCAAGCTTGCGGCTCATATACAGTTTCAAAGAGTTCTTGAATCTGAAACACTCAGTTAATCAATGCCAACTCAGTTCTTGACCCACTGAAACTGTGATATAACGTTTGTTGTTTTCAGGTGCTAAGTTTGATACCAATTTGCTGTACGATCATAGATAACTAATAGTGTTTTTATTTTATGTCATTTTTATTGCCTTTTGCAAAGGTTTAAAGTGGTGAGGTCAATCCATTACCTTTAAAATTTTCTGATTAATGATGTTGTGTATGGTTCTTCACACTACTCGTTATCAAGTTTATAAAATATCCTTGAACTCTCTACTCTAGGAGTAGACAATATTCTCACCTTAGAGATTCCCAAAAAGGTTAAGTGCAGTATAGATTCTATTTAGATAGGATCTGTGTAGGAATCTGAATTGCAATGGCTGTCACAGAGTTCTCCACTTTGGGCTCTACCAAAAAAGTGTTCATGCAGAAATACAGATGTATAAATATTAAAACAGAATTGAGAGGGCATATTTTGCAAAATATTTCATAGGCTTATACTGGAAACAATTTGGCTGAAATAGAATTACTAGAGAACTATGAGGGTAAAAACGAACAGATTCATGAAAAAAAAACCGGGAACAGAGGAAATAAAATGTGTGTGAGCTTCAATTCAATGAAATATCTTATTTTTTTCTAAGCATATCTGTGTTTCATGTTTCAAATATGTAGTACATTTGTCTTTGTGGAATACAGCTTGCATTTTTAGTGACTGTATCCCTCTTTTCTGTGTATTTCCAGCCTGTTTCATTGATTATGTACTTCAATTTCTGATCACAAGTAATATAAGAAGTGAAAAGAATTTCTCCCTTACTCCTCTCTGAATGGTTCTGTCTTGATTCTACTCTGACAATCAAGAAATAGGAATATTAATAGGAAAAAGGCATACAGATTTATTTACAAGCATGGGAACATCACAGTGTGATCTTAATAATCTAATGATATTCAGAAGCATCTTCTTCATGGGGAGAAGAATATGGGGTGGGGAAGGTAATTTATAGTGATAATAAAGGATTTTTAAGGGAACAAATGGCCCTGAAGAACAGAAAATTTCTCAAGAAAGTTATTCTGGAGTCTAAAATTGGTGCTTAATTTCCAGTCTTGTATTCTGTGATGAGTTTATTCTTCAGTCAGTAAGGAAATTTCAGGAGAAGACTGAAGACATGTTGATTCCTTTGGGCTAATTGGTCTTTAGGTAGATAAGGGAACTCCAGAGAAAATAGCTCTTCTGCTTTGGGGTGGGGTGACACGGGAAGATCAGAGGAATCTTATTTTGAGGCAGATCACTGGCCTACCAATCTCCTTCAGTTCAAAGTGCACAGTATACTGAAATATCGTATCCTAGAGTGCCATTTTTAACCCCAACAGAAGAAAGTACAATAATTGAGACTACTGTCTTAAGACCACTGTAGGAAATCTAGTGTATTTCAGTAACTAATGAATTTAATATATTTTAAAAACATCTCATGAGCTTCTATTCTACTTGTAATCCAAATATCAATCATTTCATACCTATCCCAAATCATCACAAATTACTTATTAAAAATAAGAGAATAAAAATGTCAACAGCACAGAAATAGATTTATTTTATTATCTTCAAAGAATACATGAAAAAATCAGAGACTGACCAGAAATTAGCACTTTACAGACTCTAAAGAATAAGTGTGATCCTCTGAAGATGAAGGGTACCTCACCATGATCCCATTATCTATTTTTTTTTAATCCTTCCATTATCTGTAGAAAGACAAAATGATATTTTTCTCTCTCTCATGATGTTATTTTTCTTAGTTCAAGTACTCCAGTACTGTATTATATAATTTAGTTTTGTGCTTTCTTTCTGTCTTTCTTTATTTCTTTTTTTTAGAGATTATAGTCAAAGTGGAAACAAGAAAAACTAAAGAATTAGAATACAGGTAGAAACATGCAGTTTGAAATTTAATTGCTAGGTATTAAAAAAATTAAGCATACTACTAGATGAATCTGTGGGCATATACATGTTCTCTGAGATTTGGTAGAGTTGCTGCATGGGAAGGCATGATGACAAAATAAATTTGCCAAAAATACAAATGGCAACCAATTATTCAGACAGAGGAGACTTCATCAGTATCTAATCAGTCAGCTAGGAAAAAGTTATGATTAGCGTGCTCGCCTGGCATGCGTGCAGCTCTGGTTAGATTCTCAGCACCACATACAAACAAAAATGTTGTGTCCGCCGAAAATTAAAAAATAAATATTAAAAAAAATTCTCTCTCTCTTTAAAAAAAAAGAAATTTAATCTGTTAATACTTATCAAAAATTTCTGTACCTTATTTCTAAATGGCATAGATCTAGGTGAAAATAATATATTAATAAATAATATCAAATAAGTAAATATTAATATGATCTTGAAAGATGATAACAGTATCACTGAAATACAAATATGCTACCAAAACAATGAATATCCACCAAATAAAAATTTAGATTGAGACACTAGGAAACATATAAAAGATTAAAAAGAGTAGTCAAGGATGACATAAAAATAATATGAACATAAAACCAATGTTATGTTGTACAAAGAAACCAAGGAGAAAAAAAAAAGAAATTAGTAGTCGATGATAAATTTTAGAGAAACCCAAATTGCAGTTATACTTTGGGAATACCAAAAATAAAATAATTATAGTGCAGTTTCATCTCAGAATAGTTAGTATGGCAGAAAGGATATCAATAGTCTTCTTGGATTAGTGTTGCATGGATTGACTGCAAAGAAGTTAAAAGAACTTTATGGTGGTTAATAAAACATAATTAATTTTGATGTATAATATTTACATGGGTTTATTAATTTGCCATAAGTTATTGAGCATTAAGCATATCCTTAGTGTATAAACCACATATCAGCAAGTTTGATGAAAAATGATGAGATAAAACAACATATAGACATTAATTCTGGAACACATAGTCAAATAAAAGTATTAGAATTAAAATTTAAAGAGGAGCAGGGCATTTAGCCACTATATAATTTGAATGTATTTTTATTAGGATTTACTATACTACATAGAAAATGAGTGGCATAAGTCTCATGAAAAATTTCATCCAAGTAACATTAAAAAAATGCCTTAAACATCATGGAGGAGTAGTACATCATAACACCATAAGAAATTATACTAATTTCCCAATGTTTATTTAAGACAGATATATTCTGATTAAAATAGTGAACCAGAGAGCTAACAGTTCTACCCTCTGTGGGTAGAAATAACTTCTTTATGTTAATTTTTCCTAAAAAGAAATATCTCTTCTATTGATGATAATGGTAACAGATTTGACATTTCATGTTGCTAGATTTGGACTTTTGATTAAAAGAACATTCAGTTCCCAAAACCTGTTAAAAAGTAACAAGACTGGAAATAGTTGACTTTTCTTGATTGATTAGCCTATCTCTCTACCTATGTTGGCCCCAAGAAAATAGTCTGTCACTGGTTATCTTCCAGGAAAGCAGATGAATGTAAGTGATGCTAAATTTGTTCTTTTCACAGCATAATGGTCCCCAAAGTCAAATGATGACTCAATTGATTTTCATCCTGAAGAATAGAAAGCTTTATAAAAGTTTGTGCAACAGGCAACATGTTATTGAAACATACAAAGAAAAAAATATATATATATATGAATAGGGATAGAGAGGATCTGTATCCAACTCCATCTTCTAAAATTTTTAGAGTTTAGGACAGGTTTATTGATCTGTGGCTTCAAATGAGATAAGTGAGATCTGATAGGAAATAAACTGTTTCCCAGGATGAATGCATAGGGAATGAACAAATGCTGCATACTTGCAGATGCTGAAAGATGTCCAAAGAGATTCTGTAACATGGTTGTTAGAAATAACTACCACGGGATGTCTAACAGAAGACAGGTTATGTAACAAAATCAAATGGAATAAAGTATCACTAGTCAGAAATTATTTATTGTTTTTCCTCAAGATTGAATCTGAAAAAAAATCTGATTCATCAATTACTTTTATCATTGACCACTTAATTTATGTGATCAAATATTTCTCAAACAACTTTTAAAAATATTTTTTAGTTTTAGAACATTTGATTAATTATGATCATTGGTAGTTTTTTAATTGATCAAAAAATATAATATTTTCTACAAAAATGTATTCATCATGAAAAGAATATAACATTTAAAACATTTTGATTTGTTTCTATAATGCAATACTTTGGATCAATAAAATGTATTTCTAATTATGAGAAAAATGCCCTCATTCCAATGTTTGTTAGATAATAAGAATATAAATACTAGTGTAACAGGTGATTCCACATTTGAAAGAATAGAAATAGGAAATTAACTGATTCAATCTATGTCTTCATATATTCATTTCTCTATACATCTACCATTTCTTTTTTTTCAGTAGCTGATTTTGAATGATAGTTATCTTTAGAGGTTAAAATTATGGGGGGCTATCCTATTAATTATGCAATCAATATTTTATATTTTTAAATTTGAGGCATGTTCATTTTATAATTTAAAGTATATCACTACCAAGTAAATTATATTTCATCAATTTTATTTTTTATGACAAATTTGTATGAAGAAATACTGTGGATAATTAAAATCACAGACTTTTTTTCCACCAGGAAATTTTTATCAGCCATCATAGTTCAACCACCAAAGAGCAGTAATTTGGCAGGAGAAAATCCTAATGACAGTGGTGTACAAAGAAGACATTTAATTTGTTGAAGAATTTACAAGGCAGAGAAAGGCATCAAACAGAGAAATGATAAAAGAAATGCTGTACTAGATAGATAATTATATATTAGTTTCATAAATTGTCATAAAAATTACCACAAACTAGGTGGCTTACAAAAATTGAAATTTGTTCCCTCACTATTCAGGAGACTAGAAGTCTGTAATCAAAGTGTTAACCTCCTTGGTTTCTTTGGGAGCTCTGAGGAAGATTTCATTCTTTCTCTCCTTGAACTTCCTTTGACAATTGGAAACCCTTGGTGTTCTGGAACATTACAGATTTTTATCACCAAAATCTTTAGTTCTGTCTTCCCATTGACTTCTCCTTTGTGTATCTGTCACCGTGTCTAAATCTTCTCCTTCTAAGTCTTTTAAAGAGACTGGTCATTGAATTTATGACCCATCCTTTATCCAAGATGATTCCATTTCAAGATAGTCACTTATGGGGAAGTTTCTACTTATTTATGAGTAGCTGTTCGAAGGGATAAAAAGTCTGGATCCTCAGTCAAATGAAAAGGATAAGATCTCAATATTTTCAGGAGGTGCCCTCCTTTTAAATAGTATTTTCTTGACCAAAAAAATATTTTATTACTCACACACCAGAAAAATAAAATATTAGCAAATATTCACAGTATACATTTATTTATTAAAAATAATAATCTACAAAAATAAAGACATTATAAGGTATAGATTAAAAAGAGAAAATTTATAAAATGCAAAATAAATATAAATAAAAGGAAATTTTATTTTCTTATGGTATCATTTCAAGTATAGCATTTAATGTATGGACAGATTAATCATTTTTAAGGTAATACTTTGTTACATTGATTTCTGAGATAGGTTTTCAATATTATCCATAGCTATTAGGTTTTAGAAGATATGAGGAAAACAAGAGTTTATTTGAAATTAAAAAAACAGAATAAATTTTGCCTTGATTGAAGATGTACTGTATCAATCACACATTTTGTAATCTAAGCATATCATTTAGTCCTTACAAATCCCTGTAAAGATACTGTATTTATTCATAATTTATAGTTTAGGAGAAAGTAGCTTAGAAGATGCTCCAATTACATGTAAATGTTGAAGAATTAACACAAAACCGGGTTCTAATTAATAATGAAGCCTATTACTTCAACCTTTATTCTGTTTGAACCTAATGCAAATGCCACCTTAGTCTCAGTTATGTAAAAAATAATCAACCTGGATTATTGAGAATAAATATTTTCCAAATGACCCTCTACAGATGTGCCTCCATATCAAAGTGCCTCCATGAGGCTACCTTTGGAAAGTTTATTCTTTCAACATTAGAGTGAAATATATGATTAACTCATGTTAAGTTGTTAAGGCAGCTCTATGCTCATTGCTGTGCACTTGGATGACTTTAGCTGTCATCCCTTTCTAGGTGATAAAATGCTGGTCCCTTTATAGTGTTTTGCAATTTTCCCTAGGCAAAAGAGCTGTCTCAGAAAGAGGTGAATTAGAATTGATAGGTTCAGTGTTGACTTTGGTAGCCTTCCTTTTCAGGGGCACAAATTGAGTGATTTACTATGAACACCTAATAGATTAAACCAAGTATCAATCACTTGATAGAATTAGCAAAAGCTCAAATTGTGCGGATTTAAAATTAATGCTATTATTTGTTTTTCCTCAGAGCTTCTGTGGGGAGTCCTCTGGCATGGAAAGAAAAACAACAAAGCAGAAAAAAATTAGAACTTTGTTTTAGATAAAAATGGCTTATGTCTATTTTAGCATGGAAGGATTTGGAAATACTTCTATTAAATGCAAAATAAAAGTTAATCTAGGGCTGGGGTTGTGGATCAGTGGTAGAGTGCTTACATAGCGTGTATGAGACATGGGGTTTGATTCTCAGCACCACATTAAAATAAGTGAATAAAGTAAAGGCACACCAACATCTAAAAATTATATTTAAAAAAATCAGTCTAAAACACCAGTCTTGGACAACTTCCATCATTATTATAGCTCATTTTTTCCATAATCAATTTTTTTTCTCAAAAATATCATGAGGCAAAATTGTACTAAATGTAAATTAATGCTAATGGTTTCAAGAATGACTATTAATTTACATTTGAGAAAAAGCAAAGATCATTGGAATAAAGGAATACTTAGGAAGTCAAGAGATGCATTAGGAGAATGCCTCTTGGCTATAAACCTTTATCTCACTTTTTAAATTCCAGTTTATGACAGTATTCCTACTATTGTATATATTATTCAATTCCTTTATTTATTTTCTGACAATAAATAATCACCTTATTACCATTTCCTTTATAATAGGTTCTGTTTCCTGACCTTATGGATTAAATTTTCTTTTAATTAGCTATGACTTATTTCTTAAATGATCACGAAACATTATTCCTCCTATTTTCAGATCACTTCTATACATCAACATTATCAACATGTTATCTTTTCAAGTATGATTGTATTATTGTCAGCCTTCAAAGTTGAAGCTGTTGAGTTCCAAGACATGCCTATTTTTTTAAACTGCTTTTGGGTCTGGATCATGATTTTTATACAGAATGAAATTCTGAGGAATATTAAATAAAATATTAAATACATTAAGGATTATAGAAAGTAAAAATGAAAATAATTCAAGAAAATGAAATTTTTTTTTTAAATTTAGCATTAAAATCATTAATATATAGTCAGGCAAAAAACAGCCTACATAAATTTGGTCAGAATAACTTAAGAAAAGCAACAAAACAATGAAGCAAAACTACCATTATAAATTAAAACACTCAAATCCATATGTGTATGAATATGTAACATATTTATATACATTTATACATATGTATTTTATCAGTTAGAAAAAGCAAATAGGAAAATGGTAAAAACTTTAATTTAGTTATTATGTACATGGTTTCATTGTATCTGCCACTCAATTTTAATTTACATATTTAAAAAAATTTAAATGTAGATGGATCCATGTCTTTATTTTATTTGTTTATTTTTATGCAGTGTTAAGGATGAAAGCCAGTGCCTCATATGTGCTAGGGAAGTGCTCTGCCACTGAGCTCCAGCACCAGCCTTGCAAATTTTAATAATCAAATTATATAAAATTAAAAATATTCTGTCATTTGGATTTGGAAAGAAGTGTTACTTTAGCAATTCTTCTTTAAATATTTCAAACAATCAAACAACCTCATTTACTTTGTTCATTGTAAAAACACCTGCAAGACTGTAAACTCCCCATTATAACTCACTTTGAAATTTTCAGTTCCCCATTTGTATTATTTCACCGTCAAGATTCTTTTCATACTATTCTACCAAACAAGCAAACAAAAAATCCAATATTTGTCAGATCTTCTATGGATGTATACTTTTGTTTCATGGTGTTTATACTCTTATTTTTACTAGTTTTATATATTTTTTTGCAATACAATTTTAAAATGTCTCTCTGCCTCATATTTTTAACATACTTTATGTACATGTTTTTAGAAAAATGTTACCAAACTTCAGTGATATTAGTTCAAATAAAATTCTTTTCTGTATTACCAATCTTTCTGAAAGCTGCTCAGTATTACAAAGTATTAAAACACTTTGAACCTAAAGGGCATGGTTCTGGGCATTTCTTTTAAAAAGGTAATACAAATAAAATAAAAGCAAATTGCAGAAAAATTGTATTGTAAAATTATATTTAATAATAAAAAACTTAAGTCATCTAAATATTCAACCTTAAGATAAAACATAAAAGAAGTTCTTTACTGAATATAAGTTTACATAAAATAGTTAAAAATAATAAGAGCAAAAACCATAACAAATATATTACAGAATATGTTAACAAAACATTTATCTACACTATTGAAGTGAGGGTTACAAAGTTGGGCCTAAAAGGTCTATTATAAGCAATAATTATTTTATCATACTTATAGGACAATGCAGTATGGGTTGTTCATTTTAGTGTTCATTTGTATGATGTAGCCCATGTGCCTTTGGAAGGATGTATAGACATTTACAAATACATAAATATAGAATATTATGACTTATATTGACAAGGAAATTTTTATAAAGAGGTTAGAAGCATATCCACTCTGAATACAGTCTGCATTCAAAAAATTGCTTAACCAAATAACTTTGAGATGTTTGGTGAGTAAATTGATGGATTAATCATAAGGTTTAACTTTTCCTTGTAACACAGAAATAATAATTTTGAAACTTGTGAGTATAATTCCCATTATTGGATGTGTTACTCAGTTGGGACACCTGGACTTGTGCCTGCTAAAAACCAATGAGGCATTTGGATTATAGAAGGAAACACTGAAATGCATATATGTAACTATGGTATAGACTAGTGAAGTGATATACTACATAATTTATTGTAAAACACAATGTTTCTGAAGAGAAGGAACTGATGAATTTCTGATATCAGTATCAATTTGATATTGATACGAAGCACAAAGTGATGCTGGTTTGTTATTACTTTGTTTAGTATTCGTGGCATTTAACAGAAGCAGAAATAAAAGTGGATAAACCACAAAAATAGAAGAGCTGTTGACATTGAATCAAGGGCCCTCATAGATCTTGAATGTTTGATGTAGTGATATAAGAAAAGAACAGCCAGTTCTTGCCATGATAGTAGTAACAGGGTCAGAGTTTTATGGTAATTATAAATACCATGGATATGGATGATACTCCTAAGGAAATCTCAGTTTTTTTAGCTAAAACCTGATGATGATAAAAAGATTTACATGATAGAAAGAACACCACCAATAGATAATTTATCAGTATTAGTATAATTTCATTTTTCACTCCTCAAGATATTGTGATCTGAAGAATCATAATTTACATTCTGATAATAGTTATTAAAACACAATTTGTGACATGACACAGATATTAAAATTTACTCACCTCTCACTGTGAAGGAATTGCCATCTACTCTGTGTATATGAAGCATGAATTGAATTGTAAGTAGAAGACTTCAGGAATTGTTGTATTTGTAATATTTTTTTTAAAAGGTTAATATGTTGAATCAAAATACTTTAAGTATGAAAATTTGTTGTCTGTCAAGAACTCAGAATGGAGTCTAAAGTTCAAAGTAAAGGTCAGACCCTTTAAGAAACCTTGACTTATAGAAATACTAAAAGGCAAAGTAAAATATTATAGTAGGCATAATGTATTAGTCACCTTGGGCTCCCTCATAAAATACCATAGATAGAGTGGGTTAAACAGCCAAATATTGCTCTCAGTTTCAGAGCCTAGAAGTACAAATACAAGGTGTCAAAAGTTTTCATTCTGAGGCCTCTTCTCTTTTTTAGCAAGTGGTTCCATTTAGCTATAATGCTTACACAACCTCTTCTTTGTGGTAAGTAGAGGAAAGGAGCTATCTAGTGGCTTTTCTTAAAAGAAGGCTAAAACTACTGGATCAGTGTCCTGCCTGTAGAGAGTGATTTAAATTAATTACTTCCCTACGCTAAAATGCTGTATTAAGTGCTTGATTTTCAGCATACAAACTGCATATGAACATAAACATTCAGGCCATAACTCCTAACAACACCATAACAATACTTTATACTATCATTGCATCAGAAAATATCTTTAACTCACTTTACTAGGCCATGTGTGGTAAGACACTTATGGAACTTAATGATAAATGCCAACAGAAAGATTTTGTTAAAACCATGAGAATTTCATTTGCAACAAAATAAAATTGGCCAATAAAAAGAATTTTAGCTTAGCATTTTAACATGTATTGTTTGAGCAGATGCTTAATCTAGCAAAAAAAATATTTTAAGAACATTGTATTCAACATATTTTATCTCTCCTCTCTTTTTCAGAAATTCAATCTTTTTTATATTTACTCTGCAACTGTAACCACTCATGTCTTTGAGAATACTGAGCAGAAATAGCAAATTAAAATATTATAGTAGGCATAATGTATTAGTCACCTAAATGCCTAAGAATAAGAAAAGAATGTATGGAATTGTAACACCTTAATTTATTATCATAAGATTGACAGTAACTCCATGGAACACGAAGAATATCCTTCTGCTTTCTGATGGTAAATCAGAGATACAATATCCTTGTTTTATTTTCTGATTTACTGTACAGTGGTTTTACCCTCTGAGAAGCTGAATTTCATGACAGTTGTGGAATAAACTCTGAAATCTTATAAGCAAGAGCTTTAGGAATCATTATAATTCCCCTTCCTTATTTATGTCAAAAAAGACGAGTCTCAGCTGCATGGTAGACATGCATGGGGCCAAGAATAGCTGTTGTGATTTGTTTATTTTCACAACGGATATATGAAACAATTTTACCTAAGATATATAGCATTTTAGCATGTCTTAAAATGTATATGAATGATTATAAACATGACACATGGTATTGAAATTGTTTACTTACCTGACATGTGTTTATTAAATTTATTTAATTTTTTTTTATGAAGTTGGAAGAGAATGGCAGTAGATTTATTAGTAGTAACATGAAGTACTCTTAGGTATGACTATTGTAGAAAATCATCTTAAATGAAAATACAACTTTATTCTAGTTATACATATGTAGGTGTAGCTTGAGATACAAATATAAGCATAAATAATTTTTAATATGCCTTGTATTAATGTATTTGATTACATATGCAATTTATTATATAGAGAGAATGAGGGGCATTGAAAAGTTGTTATGAGTGTAATAGGAAGATTAAAAGAGATAATGTATAATATGTGTTCCTAATTCTGAGAGGTAGTAAGTAATTAACATATGAGAGGTACTAATGGACATTTTTTTTCTCACAAATGCTTAATTTGTGTGACAAAGCATTAGGTTTTAAATTTAACTTTTATATCTAAGAAAGCAATGCTGTTTATTTTCTTGGACATTTGAAGAAAATAAGGAGTAGGAACTGAAGGTTGTAAAGTGATCAGGTTCTTTCTTCATTGCCAGTTCATGCACAGGAAAAGAAAGCTGTGCTGTGTCTTAAGGCTAATGGGGCCATCATGCAACTGCCAATATGGATGCTGCTTGGTAAAGATTGTCCTAGCCAGAACTGCTGTTTCGATGAACTACATTTTTACTTCTCAATCCACTGATTTTAAAGTGGAAAGTAACTTAAACATAGCTGAAGTTCTGAGCACATGGTTTTATTTCTTCAGACCACAGTGCTCTTTTTTTTAATCTATGTTATACCCAGGGGTACATACCCATACTTTTTGTCTGTCCCTCTTTTCTTTACAACAGAAAAAAAAAATCATTTCAAAGGTTTACAATGCGCATGTTTGCTATTGCTTTATATGAATATGGCTTATCTCTGAGCAAGTTTATTATATAATTCTGAGAAACCACTCTTCAGTTGATGATACATGTATGGAAAAATTGTTTAAAAGTACAGGTGCAATCCAATAAAAGAAATTTGGAAGCTCTGTGAAGAGCTACAAGTGATTTTTGCGTTTGTGTCAAAGGGAAAATATGAAATTTCTTGCTGTTAAATTTAGATTTGCTTCTTGCCATTCATCCTGTCATTTCATAGAATTTAAAAGTGAATTTTCAAAGCATAGTTTTATATTTCCAAAGAAAAGCAAAATTATATCCTGCTTGTTGATTAATAAACACTTAATAAAGTCATATGCCAGATTTTTTTTAAACCACTTTAATGAGAATATGGTGGAGTACAGGGAGGCTGCTTTGTGGATAAGGACAAGAGCAACAGCTGTACAGTTTCTTAGCAAGGTGGGTCAAAGAGGGATTTCAGTAAAATTATATAGTGGACTTTCAGAGTGGTTTATGGACTTATATATTTGTGTACAATAAACAAAGTGAAAGAATACATTGGAGCCCACCTGGCTGCTGGTGGCACCAAAACTGCAGCAATTGCTTAGCTGATTCACCACAGGAGGAGAAAAAACAAAGATTTGGTATGGAAAAAAAAAAAAACTGATTTCAAAGCTGCCTGAACTTGGCTGAAAGACTGCCCTGTGCATAGGAGCTTGAATAGTGTTTCCAGTTTCTCAACTAACTGCAGAAACCTGAGGAGGGGCCATCTTGGGGTCATCATGCTCCAGCAGTGGGAGCTGGGAGATCAGAGTGAATACTTCCACAATGTTCTGGCAGGCACCTACACTGCGGCTGAGAGTGAACCTGGTGGAACATGTGTGAATCAGGTATGGGTGGAGAGGACTGCACCCAGGGTTCTTCACATCAGAAGGATAAAGCGAAGCCTTCTTCTCTTCTACTTTGAGTATGGCAGCTCACATAATCACCAGAAGTGGGCAGGGAGTCTGAACAGACAGGTTTGAATTCACTATGGGACTAAGTCCAGGAAGGCTGTGCTCCTGGGCAGGAGTATGTGGAGGACTGGCTCCCCTGGCCCGTGATTGGAATTCTTAAGAGGCCCTTGAATTATACACCCCCATCAGAGGCTGACTACTATTAAGCCCTAGGGGTGGGTTTGTAAATTCTCTGCAAAGCAGACACCACCCAACCAAGCCTCTAAGGCCTGATTAGACCCAAAGTCCCATTTGCTGTAACTCCTAACAGAACTCTGCAGAAGTTGAACCTGGGAGTGAAAGAATCTCACTTGAATGGACAAAACTTCAACTGGCATTATGTTCTAACCCATCCCATGACATACTAGTGATAAGGGAACCTGAGTTTTATATCAAACAGCTTCAATCTTAAACTGCTCCAACTGGAAGATGAGAGAACAAACATAAAAAAAGAAAGGGTTAACAACCCCGAGCCCTTACTCTCTCCATGTGTACATAATTTAAGAAGAAATGGAAAGAAAGACATTTGGGCATAGACAGTGATCATCCATTCTGATAAACTATTTCGACCACCTCAGTGGAAATATTTTCTTTAAAATTTTTTTTGTGTGTTTGCGTGTGTTTGCGTGTGTGTGTGTGTGTGTGTGTGCACGCACACACATTTGCTCACAATTGCACATATGAATTCTCCTGTGCTGATTGGTTCAGAGACGTATGCACATATACTTACTTGTTTCCTTTTCTCTAATTTTAGGTTTTTCTAGTATGGTTACTTTTTTTGTTGTTGTTGTCTCTTCAAAAGTTACTTTTATTTTCTTATTATTTTTGGTTTTCATTTTGTTTCTTTTCTCTTTTTTCTTGTTTCTTTTTTTTTTCCTGTGCTAATGGTCAAATTCTATTATTCATATTTCCTCTTTTCCAATACATTTCTTCTCCTATTTTCTCCCCTCCTTCTTTCTAAACATCACTTGCTACATATCTTCTGCACTTTCTTTGTTGAATTTTGGAATTGGAAACTCTTTTCTACCTTCCTAAACAGTTTTTTTTCTTTGTAATTTACTGTATGTTTACCATCTTTCAGAAATAGTTTATATAACTCCTGCCCCCACGATTAATGCTGATGCAGTCATTACTACTTTTGATGATATAATTGACACCTGTTGATTGCTTTAAAGCCAGATCTAGTAAATGGTTATTTTTTTAAACCCTTGACAATTACTGGTTCCAACATTTCTGCTTTTCTGGTTGTAATGTTGAAGATGATATAATAGGAACTGAGTATTTACTTTAATGCCATCTATTGTTTGCAATGGTTGTTACTATTTTTTAATTTGCCCTATTATGTGAACTTTTGGGAACTTACAGGGACACTATAAATTTACAGGTTAGAGACTGCTGCTAAACTAAACTCAACCAAAAGACAGCACATCTTGCTGTACAATGAAATAATGACATTCAATCTTCAGCTACAGTATAATATGAAGAATAGAAGAGACAAAACCCAAAACCAATGATTTGATTATGTAATGTCCATCCAAATAAAGTTGCAGTGATTATAAATATACTAGGTAACAGAGTAGATGCCTGCTGTCAAATTCCTAATCTAATTCATACGTTTTATTGTTTGTACTTTTATCAAATGTTGCTGCCACCTTTCCTATATAGGTGGCGATTAGTGTTATAGATGTCAAAGTAGACAGCAGACATATATCATAAAGTTGTACAACTGTTTCTGATATTATTGCCACTCCTGGCTTCCCTCTACCTCTAACAGTGTGCAGAAACATATTGGGCCACTTCAAGATCACAGAGTAGAGAACCTGCATCCAATAAATACTCACATCTTAACTAAGCAACAAGGAAACACACTCCACATACAATCTACCTAATGGAGCTCTGCTATAACTCCAACTCAAAGAATTGAGAGGAAAAAATTTCCAAACTAACAAGAAGGACCCAAGGAAGAATAACCAGAGAGAGACCTCAGGTCCCCAAATTGGCATCTACTCAAATATCAAAAAGAAAAGTCCCAGAACAAATGAGATAATTACACACAAAAGGACATGCATAAAAAAAGAGGTAGGAGACTTCATCTCAATGTACAAGTCCAAGATCTCTGAAAACATTAGGAGACAGGCAAACAAATATTCTCCAAAATTCAAAATTCTACAACAAAGGATTCCACTGATAGTTATAGGGATAAAATCCCAGAGAAACTACTTATTAAAAGGTTCAATGAACTTAAAAATGTAAGAAGGGAATTGAGAGAGTGATTATAGTGGATGAAACACCACTTTAATAAGAAATAAAAATACTAAAAAGTAATCAAGCAGAATTCCTACAAATGAGGTCACAATCATTCAAATTAAAAATTCAACTGAATACAACACCAATGGATTAGATTGAGTAGAAAATTGAATTTTATCCTTTTAAGACAGAAATTCACAGGGTATATAATGTTTTGTATGCAAAATGTAATAAAGGGAAAATATTTATAGAGAATGAACAGAATATACAAGAATTCTGGGATAATATTAAAATACCAAATCTGAGATTCATTGGGATAATAGAAATATGGAGATGCAAGCTAAAGGCATAAAGAAAATTTTTGATAAGAGAGTTACTGACAACATTTCCTATGTTGGAAATGAGACTGATAACCACATACCGAATACTTACATGACCCCAAATAATCCTATTCAAATGAGAAGATTCTCAGGAAATAATCAAAATGCCTAACATAGAAAATAAGAAAAAAATATTTAAAGCTGAAATAGAGAAACATCAGGTCACATTTTGAGGCAAACTAACAATGTTCACTTCTAATTTCTCAGTGTAGACCCTAAAATCCAGGAGGATCTTGAATGAGATATTCCAAGACCTAAAAGAAAATAACTACAGTCATTATTACTATACCCAACAAAGCTAACTTTAAAATTCAAGGGGGAAATAAACTTTTCAATGTGAAGAATAAACTAAAAGAATTAATGAACACCAAGCAAGCACTGCAAATAATACTTAAAGATAAACTGCACACTGGGGGCCTAAAAAACAATTACCAAAACTTCCAAGCAGAAAAAATTCAACAGAAGAATAACTCACTAAATGTGAACCAAGACATGATTATATATAGCAAAAACAAAAGAAAGAAAGAAAGAAAGAAAAAATGAAAACATGTATCCATACTGCTGCAGAATATTAATGTTCTCAACTTTTTTATTCAAAGATACAAATTAAAAGAATTGATCAAAAACAAGACCCAATTATCTATTTTTTTTTTACAAAAAAAACACCTCTAATAGGCAAAAATCACAAGCTGATACAAAAGGATGGAAAAGAAATATTTCAATGCTATGGATCCTGCAAAGAAGTAGGAGTAGATATTCTCATATCTGTGAAAGAAAATTTCAAGCATAAATTAATAAGAGACAAAGAAGACCACTACAATCTGCTAAAAGAACAATTGTACAGGAAGGTTTAATGATAATAAACACTTATGCCCCAAACATCAATGCACCAAATTACATAAAATAATCAAAGAAACAAACTCATTGACATTAAATTCCAGAGAGACACCCCACACAATAACAGTAGGTGATCGAAACACACCCTTACCACCAACACACAGGTCATTAAAAAAAATTAGTATCTCCAACCTAAATAAAAGTATGGATCAAACAGAATTAATTTGGATGAAACTAGGAATGAACAGTAAGAAAAATAACCAAAACCACATAAATACATGGAGATTGAACAATACTCTCTTAAATGAAGAATGGATGAAAGAAGAAATGAGATTAGATATAAAAAATCTTAGAAACTAATGAGAATATAAATATAAATATCAAAATATCTGGAAAAGTATTAAACCATGAACACTTATAGTATGGAGAGTGCCTACATTAAAAAATAGAGTTCCCAAATAAATACACTTCTGGTTCACCAAAAGCCCTTACAGAAAAAAGAACAAACTCACTCCAAAATCAGCCGAAGAAAGGAAATAATTAAGATCAAGTTCCAAATCAAAACAATTGAGAATAAGAAAACAATATACAGGATCAATTAAATTAAGTGATAGTTCTTTAAAAAGTTAAATAAAATTGACAAATCCTTAGCCAAAATAATCAAAGAAGGAGGGAAAAGATCCAGATCAACAACATCAGAGATGAAAAAGGAGATTATCACCACACACCCTCTGAAATCCATTATTATCAGAACCTATTTTGAAAGTTTATACTCCAATAAATTGGAAAATCATGACGACACTGAGAAATTTTTAGACACATATGACTTGTGCAAATTGAATAAGGTAAACATATAAGTGCTAAAGTGACCAATATCAAGTAATAAAATTGAAGCAGGAATTAAAACATTCCCCAAAATAAAGCCCAGAATCAGGTGGATTCTCAGCTGAATTCTCAATCAGAATTTTACAGAAGAACTTTCACCATGTTTCTCAAATTATTCTACTAAATTGAAAGGGAGGGAACACTCCAAAATATTTTTATGAAGCCTGAATAACCCTGATACCCAAAATAGACAAAGACTTATCAGGGAAAGACAAATATAGGCCAATATCCCTGATAAACAGATTCAAAAAAATCTTAATAAAATATTATTGAACTGCAATGAAAAACAATAGAATCATATCATCATCTCCATAAATTTAGAAAAGGCCTTTGATACCCATTCGTGTTAAAAAAAAAAAAAAACACTGGAGAAGTTAGTGATCAAAGGAACTTACCTCAACATTGTAAAAGTCTTTGATGAAAAGCTCAAAGCCAACATCATACTGAATGGAGAAAAACTAAAGGCATATCCTTTAAAATCAGGAACAAGACAATGCTGTCCAGTCTCACCAATTCTATTCCATATAATCCTCAAATTATTAGTGAGGATGATCAGGCAAGTAAAGGAAATCAAAGGGATACAAATGAAAAAAGAAGAATTCAAACTATTTCTATTTAAAAATGGCACAAAACTATATCTAAAATACCACCCTCCCCACAAAAAATTAAAAATTCCACCAGAAAACTTCTACAGCTCATAAATGAGTTCAGCAAAGTAACAAGAGACAAAAACAACATCAGTAGCTTTTCTGTGCTCCAACAGTGATTCAGCCCAGGAAGAAATAAAAGCATCCCATTCACAATGAACTCAATAAATAAATAAATAAATAATAAATAAACAAACAAACCTTAGAAATTAATCTAACCAAGGAGGTAAAAGAGCTCTACAATGAAAATTATAGAACAATAAGAAATGAAATTGAAGAAGACCTTAGACAATTGAATGATATCATTAAAATGGCCATACTGCCAAAAGCAGTATACAGATTCCATGCATTCCCCATCAAAATACCAATGGCATTCTTTACACACAGAAGTTTTAAAAAATTCTTAAATTAATTTGGAAGAACAAGAGAACCAGAGTAGGGAAAGCAATACTAAGCAAGAAAAATTAACCAGGAGACATCACAACAGCTCATCTGAAATTTACTACAAAGAAGTAGTAACAAGAAGAGCATGGTATTGACATCAAAATAAACATGAAGACCAATAAAAAGAATGAGTAACACATACAAAAATCCACATGCCTGTAGCCATCTGATACTTAACAAAGGTGCCAGAAATATATTTTGGAGAAAAGACAGCATTTTGTTTATTTATTTTTTTCTGGGAAAACTGCATGGCTATATGTAGAAAGATGAAAGTAGACCTCTATCTCTCATACAAAACTCAAATAAAAATGAATCAAAAATCTAGAAATTAGATGCAAGACCAAGGAATTAGATACAAAAACTTTGCGAAGAAAACATGGAGTCAATACTCCTTTGTGAGAGTAACTCTTGGTTTGCAGCTAGCAGCTCAGAGTGCTTGGAAAACCTATGATTTTACAAGCCTGACAGGAACACCTGCAGGGTGGGGCACTCTGCTCTGTGAGCCTTCTGAAAAACCACATCTTCAGTGATTGAGATCAGCATTGCCAGGGAACCTAGAGACAGGGCTTCAGGGCATGATTCCCCCAACTCATAAGGCCCCTTTTCATAGGGACAATGATCCTTCCAGTCTGCCTTCCACTGCGTAGCAATATTTAGATCTTCCTCATAGTGTGGTTACATTAATCATAAGATGATTGGCTTCTAGATGTTATATAACCTGTTTGCTTCTATATGATTGGAGAATGCACCCTATATCAATTGTAATCACTTCCACATTAAAGGAGCTTGCTGGAGGTTGGCTGAGATCTGCCAACTGCCTGCTCTCAGCAGCTTCTAATGTCTGTGTTTTGACTCCAAATCCCTCACACCTGCCATGACTGAGGAGTGACCGATAGCAACACTCCTTCATACATGTGCTGCAACTACCTTAATAAAACCCCAAAATGTCAAGAAATAAAAGCAAGAATCAAAAATGGAATGCGATAAATCTAAAAATGCTTGAGCACATCATAGGCAACAATTAAGATTGTGAAGAGAGATTTTACAGAATGGGAAAAATATTTTAAAGCTATTCCTCTCATTGGAGATTAATATGCAGAATATATAAAGAACTTAAGAAACCTTACATCAAAAAAAAAAAGTAACCCAATCAATAAATGCACAAAGGAACTAATCAGAGTCTTCTCAAAATAAGAAAGACAAATGGCCAATAAATATATGAAAATGTTCAACACATCCAGCAATCAGAGAAATACAAATCAAAACAACACTAAGATTTCATCTTAGTCCATTCAGAATGACAATGATCAAGAATATAAACAATGATAAGTGCTGGTGAGGTTTTCAGGAAAAGGGACACTTGTACATTGTTTGTGGGACTGTTGACTAGTAAAGCCACTGTGGAAAGCAGTACGGAGATTCCTTAAAAATCTAAAGATGGGAAATATGGCCATCTTGACAATATTAATTCTGCCTATTCAAGAGCTTGGGAGATCTTTCCATCTTCTAAGGTCTTCTTCTATTTTTTCATTAGTGTTCTATAGTTTTTATTGTAGACATCTTTCACCTTTTTTATTCAATTGATTTCCAAGTATTTTATTCTATTTTAGGCTATTATGAATGGGATAGTTTTTCTAATTTCTCTTTCAGAGGATTCATCACTGATATATAGAAATGCATTTGTTTTATGGGAATTGATTTTACATCTTGCTACTTTGATGAATTCATTTATTAATTCTAGAAATTTTCTGGTGGAGTTTTTTGGATCCTCTAAGTATAGAATCATGTTGTTGGCAAATGAAAAGCAATCACGAAATTTATTTGGAAAAATAAGACACCCAGAATAGCCAAAGCTATTCTTAGCAAGAGTGAAGCAGGAAGCATCACAACACCAGACCTTAAACTGTACTACAAAGCCATAGTAAAAAAATGGCATGGTATTGACACCAAAATAGACTTGTAGATCAATGGTATAGAATAGAAGACACAAAGAAAAAGCCATATAAACACAATTATCTCATACTAGACAAAGGTGTTAAATACATACACTGGACAAAAGATAGCCTCTTCAACATATGGGTGCTGGGAAAACTAAAAATCCATATGCAGCAAAATGAAACTAAACCCCTATCTCTCACCATACCTAAAACTCAACTCAAAGTGGATCAAGTACCTGGGAATTAGACTAGAGACCTTTGCCTAATTGAGGAAAAAGCAAGACCAAATCTTCATCATGTTGGATTAGGCCCTGGCTTCCTTAACAAGACAAAATTCAAATTTGATTATTAGCTAGTACAGATATAAAAATGTGTACTGATAAGATTATGTTCATAAATAGCACCAAAACATATTTCAGATTTTAGTAATTGTTACAGTCTGTAAACAAGTCAAGATGGCGCCTGGCATTTTGCCAGAGGGAGTGGTTTGTGAAGTAATGCCAGGGAGCCATTAAGTGTGGAGATTCCTTATTGGTTGACTACTGTATCTAGTTTATGTTAATTAAGATAAGCTGTATGGAATATATATATATACCCCTCCTGTCCTACAATAAAGGGCTCCCACTCCTGCGTATCAATCTACACAAGTTGCTCGTCACCCCCTGGTTATTTTGCTGCAGCTGGACTGTGGCAAGTAATACTGTTGCAGAAGATCCCTGATGATTTTTACTTTATAAATCTAAATTTCTTAACACTATGTATTTAATAAGATTCTTGTGTAACTTGTATTTTCTTTTAAAATGTTTGTGGGCTTTGTTTGTATGTTTAAGTTTATGATCCAAATGAAATTATTTTTTTATGCTTAGTAATAGTGAAAGTGAACTCTTGCATTGACATTTTGCCTAAATTTTAACTTAAAAAAGAAATTGCATGTTTTATTTTTTCAGTAATATATAAGAAGATATTTTCTTTTTGAATATTTTCTAATCTTTTTTTTTTTACCTCTATTGTATAGATAGTGATTTTACTTAAGAAAAATAGTGCTAGGAAAAGCATAGCATTTATGTAATATAAAATTTATATCATTCTACAGGTTTTGTATTTGAAGGTAGGAAGTTCATTACAAGATACTGTTTACAGTTGATTTTGTCAATCTTTATATACTACAGGATAATGTTGTTAATGAGGCTTTTGCATCAATACTACAGAGTGCTGTCTCTTTTATCAGGCTCTAACTACTCAGCAATTGTTAAGGTATTTTTAAATTTTAAAGTTTTTATATGAATATCCCTTAGTATAGTGGTTAAAACAACAACTTTATAATCACCAGACATGATTTCAAGTCCCAGCTCTGTCATTTACAATCTGTAATTACTTTGGCAACTGCTTTAATTATTTTAATCCTCATTCATGGAATTGCTCACAAAGTGTACAACAGGTAGATTGAGTGCAAATGAGAGTAGAATTTAATTAAATGTCGTATTGACTTTACATATTTATATTACTCTCTGGCCTCATTAGTTGAAAAACCTGAAGTCATTGAGAATGTTTATAGACTACATTTCCATAAAATTATTGATACAATTATATCAGTATTATACAAACAATGTCCTACATATTTTTCATTCAATTTTAATTACATTTATCATTCTCTGATATTTCATCAGGCCAATCTTTAGTCACATAAACCTCTCACTTTCTTGATATAAGTATAAAAGTTACACATATAATTTGTCTACAGTTTTGGAGGAGTTACAATTTTTAATTGCCCCTTTATTTTATTTTTCTTTGAATAATCATAGAAATAAATGTCTTAATGACATTTTATCTTGGGAAGAATTGTATACAATTTTTGGTGTTTGTGAATTCTGTAAAGAGAGGTAAGGAAACCAATCAACTTGATTCAATTAGAAGTTATATGATTCAAAGCTCCAAGGCAAAAAAAAAAAAAATGTGAAATGCGAACAATGGCAGGAATCCCAAATGATTTGCAAAATATTTCCTAATTATTTGGGTAGACTTTTTAAAAAATGAAAGCAATTTTTCAGAACTTTGTAAAATCAGAACATATTAATTATACTAGTGTAAGCAAAGTGTGTGCATGAATCTAAGCTATCACTCTTTCTCTTTCAGAATCAAAAATATTTAGTTTTAGGAGAACATATTGAATTCAAAAAATTTTGAAGAATACATAATGAATCTTTTAATAAAATGATATAGTGTAATTTATGGTTTTCAGGGAACGGGAGAGTAGATCCAGTAATTGTGAATATCTAACAGTAATGTCTAAATATACTGTTAAAATGTATGAGTTCAGAACTTACATTCTAAGTGTCTTTAAACAACAGTATATGGTGAATAGTTTGTCAGACTCTTAACTATACAGGAAAGCAACATTAACAAGTGTAGTGGATAATGAATTAACAAATTAACACAAGTAGTTAATTTTATTAAACTGTTGTTTATTGATTTGCCTTAAATATTTGTACTTTGGAGAAAGCAATTTAGTTACTTGAGCTAAAAAAATACCAAGATAATTAACTGTACTCTCTAATAAGTCTAACATTGCTCGTTGTTTTCAGTTTAATTTCACCAATTATACATTTGGTTAAGTAAATTACTAGTCATTTAGTTAAAAGACACATTATGTGATGCTTTGAATTGGGTAATTAGTAAATGGTTGCTTTTGTTGGGATAGCAAATTTGAAAACTTTTGACAACTAAATGGTAAAGAAAATGTAAAAAGAAGTTATATATTTTTATCCAGAGATGTGAAATTAAATAGCAAGGCCCTTGGGGTTACAAATTTTCATTTTTCTTTCATACTCTCCAAGATTGTTATTTCTCCGTGTAAATATTCTCATAGAATGGTAAATGACTAAAAGTAAGGAAGATGCTAAGAAGTAAAGAATAAAGAGTTAGTGCCTAGATTAACATTTATACTTATGAATTTATGTCTAAAACTTTACAGTCTTATAAAAAAATATCACATTTTAGTTAATTAACACTTAGATATGCCTACTAATTTTGACCACCATAGAAAGGGTGGATTCTTTTAAATAAGTGGAAGAGTTAAAATAAATGGGTTCTGCACAATTCATCACACTTTCAGAATAATATGGTCATATAATATGTGATGTATTAATTTATACTTTCAAGGGAAAAGCAACTCATTTGTCTGCCAAATAGCACTCTGAGCTATAGGATCACCATCTAATATTCCTCCTTCATTTCATATGGAATTGTCAACATTTTGTAAATACACATATATTAAAAAAAATCAATTGCAGCTGGGCACATTAGCACATGGCTATAATCCCAGCATCTGGGGAGACTGAGGCAGGAGAATTGCAAGTTCAAAGTCAGACTCAGCAATGTCGAGACACTAAACAAGTCAGTGAGACCCTTTCACTAAATACAGTTAAAAAAAATACAATTTGTGCCTCAAATTGTTGAGTGCCCCTGAATTCAATCCCCAGTAACAAGCAAACAAAAATCAAACATAGTAAAAAAAGCAAGAATAAATGAAACTGCCATATCCTTAAAGGAATTCAAACAGATATGTGGAAAAAAAAGAAAAAAAAAACAAAAAACAATAACAACTAAATGTCACCGATAAACAGAAAAATGCAAATCAAAACCACATTAATGTGTTGCTTCACACTGTCATTGGCCATTGCTAGAGAATAGAAGATGTGTTGGTGATGATGTGGAGAATTAGAATCTATGCATAACTGTTGGAGGGAATGCAAAACAGAGAGCTGCTATGAAAATAGTATAAAGATCCTCTCAAATTTAAAAATAAAGTTATCATATGATACAACAATCCTCTGTGGCTATTTATGCAAATGATTTGAATTCAGGATTCCAAAGAGATATCAGCACTCCTACATTTACTGGCATTACTCATAACAGCGAAACTGTGGAAATCCCTTAACATCCACAACAGATGAATGGATAAATAATATATATATATATACACATATATACATACATACATACATACATACATACATACATACAGGGGAACACTTTTCAGTCTTTAAAGGAAGCAATTCTGGAATATTCACATTATGAATAAACTTTATGGATTTGATAATAAATGAAAGAAGTCAATCACAGAAAATCAAATGCTGCATATAATACGCCTATTTGTGTTGGATACACAAAATTTTTAAATTCATAAAATCAAATAGTGTAAGGCTGTTGCCATGGACTGAAGAGACCAAAAAATAAGGTGTTATTAGTGAAAGGACATAGGTTTGAACAAAGCAAGATGAATAAACTCACTGTACTTATAGATAAAAAATATTTTATTGTAACTTATAAGTTTGTTCAGAGGGTAGACCTTATGTTAAATGTTCTTACAACAATATGATCAAACTAAATTTAAAAATTTTTTTTTAAATTTTCCTTTCCCACCTATCTTACCTCCCCCTCAATTCCTTTTACTCTACTGTTCTCCCTTTTATTTTTATTGGATCCCCTTAAAAAAAGAAATTCTCTTTTCTCCCCACCTTCCACACATGAAACAAAATATTCAACCCTTGATTTTTTGAGTCTGGGTTATTTCACTTAATATAATATTTTATGGTTCCATCCATTTATCAGAAAATGACATAATACTCTATTTTATGATTAAGCTTCATTTAAGTATAAATGATTGCATTGCACTTCCTTTTATAACATATTCCTCAAAATAAGACTAATAAGGATCAAAAAGTAACTTTTAGGTAGCTAATTACATTTTATTAAAAACATGTAGTATTAAAGAAGAAACTGATTTTTTTTTACTTTTTATAAAACATAGTAAAATATTTGAATTTATCATAGTAATTATTTATGTCCTATGCCCTTAGATTGTCACTGGTTTATGTGACTGAAATAAATGATAATATGATTAGATCATTATTGAAAGGTTGAATGATATGCCTTCAATTAGAGGGTCACAAGAAAAATTATAAAGACTGAGAAATATTAACGTAAGAATAGTTCATTTTAAAACTAGAATATCTAATGATAATATACATCTTTTCAGATAAATTCCATCAAAAGCCTAGAATCCAATTTTTCTCCTAGTGTCATTAAGAATTATTGTAAGCATATTTCAGCTGTCATTGTATTTGTATCAAAATACAATTTTATAATACATTTTAACTGATCTTAAGCTGTTCATTATTTTACATATGCTCTGTGTTCAGTGTGGAATTGTGAATTTAAGCTCTAATAAAGAAACAAATACTAAATTCCACTAAATATACTATATTATATTAATAAAACTAATCATATTTTCAGAGAACTGTATTATTTTTTAAGGTTCTGGTATATTTCTCATTATTTTCCAAGCATCTATATAGGGTTTTTTGGAGATATAGTAGGATTTCACAACATGCATAGTATTAAAATCCCACAGGAACATTCATATGCATGTGTTGACCATTTCATTAAAAATGGTAATCTAAAAAAAATGTATGTTAAGAGAGTTTTAGAACATACAGGGATATGTAACCCTCATGCACTGATGATGGAAGTGTATACATGAAACCATTTTGAAGAACAGTCTGACAAATTGTTGAATTAATAGAAAATTGAATTCATAGAGAGCTATGAATGGCCTACCAGTATCACATCTGCTTATATGTTTTAGAGAAGCACTAATATTGTTCATGAGGAACAACACATGAGGTTAATCACAAAATTGACTACAAGAGGAGAAGTTTAAATAAAATGTAGTGAACTCACATATGACTATGATACATTGCATTCATGAATAATAAACTTTTATTACAAGTAGGTATCAAAAACAGTTTTCAGAATGAAAGTAGTGAAATAGAAAAACACTATTAAGAGTATTATTTAAGCATGGCATTTCTTATATAAGAATACTTGTTTATTTTATTTAAAGAAAATATGATTTTAAATGTGTGAGTGTAAACTCCCTATATATACAATTGAATTTAGCAATGTAGGAAGCTATTTGAAAGAAAATGAAGAAAAATAACAGAAGCAAACATTTATATACAAAACTTCAGTTTACACTGTTTCTCCAGTGCTTTGAAGTATTGGTGCAGAATGGCAAAAACTTTCATTAGGTTTATTTCTCTTTGGGTGAATATCAATCTCAAGCAAACAACAAAAAAAATCCTTTTAATGTCATCAGAAACAAATAAGACATATAACACATTAAAGTTGCCATTAATTTTAAGGATTATTTTTTGTGATGTTTTTGTTTTGTTTTGTTTTTGGTAGCAGGGATGATTGAACCCAGGGGTACTTAACCGCTGAGCCAAATTCCTCAGCTCTTTTTTGTATTTTGTAAGACACAAGACCTTGTCGAGTTGATTATTATCCAATATGCAAGGAAATATTCTGAGTCATATGCAGATAATATGTAAATTCACTCATACAACACATTTATTCATTTTTTATGTTACAAATAAAAGAGTTTTATACATGTACATTTTTTAATTAATACAATGCATTTAAAAATCACAGCAAAGTATATTACATAATTGTTATGTAGATGAGTTTGAAACACATAAGACATTTAAAGACAACCCTTTAAAGAACTTAATGATAAACCATGTTTCTTGTGCAAAAATTATTAGTTGAATATATATTGTTTTATAAAATAATGTACACTTTCTATTAGGTATGTTGTGCACTTGTGTAGAAGTTACATTAAAGATAAAGTTATAAAAATCATGAATTCTGTGAAAAAGAATCATATTTCAGTTTTTAACAATGAAGTACTGGAGATAAAAGTTTTTATTTAAATGCTTTTATAATCAAATGAGGGTTTATTCTATATGGAACCTTGAAAGATATATTTCAGAGAATTGCTTAGTCAGCGAAGGAGTAATATGAGGGAAACACAAATAAGTTTATAAGCTGTTTGGATGTTTGAAGTAAATGAATGATAAATTAGCAATAATATTGAGTGTATTGGATATGAAATGAGAATGTGATTTACAGAATAATGAGAAGATTTGATGTATTGAGAACTGGATTAATTTGGATGGGACAGAGAAAGAGTGCTTTAAGAATTTTTTTTCTCCTTTAATACCAGGGAAATTTGAGGAATTTTCTTTGAGAAGGAAAAACACTTTGAATGGAAACATTGCTAGTGAAAGTAACTGGTGTCCATTTGGAGTATTAAGGACTTTGAGGAGATAATTGTGAATAGGGAAGCTCATCCCAGTTAAGAGAAAAGGGAATCACTCTCCTCAATAAGGTAGGAGATATGGACCTGTGGATGTAGATGCAGGAAACATTATCTGTTCCCTTGATATATGAGGAGGTCATATACTCAGAGGCCCTTTATCCCTATGGTATAACAGGACTATTTCAGGCACTGTTAAGACTTAAGGACACTGTTAAGACCTCAGTGTAAGTAAGCACCATGAGAGGAAGTCAGGATGGGTTTGGACAGAGAGTTCATTATTCCATGGTTGGTTTTGATACTTTGAACAACAGGAGATGGCTCATTACCAATTGAAACATGAGATATAGTAATATAAATTAACTTTATTGTATTTGTATTCCAGAGAAAACAAGTCATTCATAATACCTCTAATTAGAACAGTTACATGATTTCCTGCATCATATCTCAGATCTCTTCCTTGTAGGAGTTAACAAAAAACAATGGTAATGCTTATATAAAAGTGATTACTGTATACAATTAGCACCTTTGCTTAAAAATGTAAAATGCAAAAATTACTAGTACAATATTTAAATTCAAATATTTCACAATATTTCTCTGATATTCTTTCTTTATGATTTTTAGATCATTGAGTATTGGGAAAAACTGAGGAACTACAAGAATTATGTAAAAATTTCTGGCATGTGTGTCGCCATTTATTTGGTCAATCAACTACTCTTTTTCACATTATTCAGGTGTAACTGGCAAATAAAAATTATATATATTTAGTGTATATTTATATATGTGTATATATATACATGATATGTATACATTGTAAAATAATCTTTACTATCAAAATGTTTAGCAAATCTACCATTCTACATATGTAATATTTTCTCTTTTTTATTTGTTCTTTGTATATGACAGTCAAGTATTTGACACATTATAAATTCATGGAGCACATCTTAATCTAATAATATCTAATTACAATCCTCTTCTTGTAGTAGGACATGATGTGGAGTTTCACTGTAATCTCCCATATATTTTATGATAAGAATACTAAAAGTCTATCCTTTTAATAAGTTTCAAATGTACAGTATAATATAATTAACTCTAGTTAACTTATGTAGGACCAGATTGTGTTGGATCTTCAGAATTCCTCATCTGAAAAAACTGAAACCTTGTATCCTTTGTGCTATTAGTTTTCTTAAATAGGAAGTGGTGTGCTTCTATATTAACCTTAAATAAGATGACTAAATAATAAATTACATGTTTATATGTTTGTATCATGTTACTTTCAAATTCTGACCTTTTTTGCCTCTTTAGTTTTTGTTTACAACTCAACACTAAACTTCAAAGTTAAAGATAGACTGACAGAGAGAGAGAGAGAGAGGCCTAAAACTAAATTATTATTATCAGTACTATCAGGAATGAAGGAGATGATATCATCAAAGACTCTGCAAACATTAAAAAGGATCATAAGGGAATACTACAAAAACACTAAGAAGAAAGTCAATATTCTTATGCTTTCAAAGACATTGAATTTTTAATTAAAATATACAAAAAAGCAGATCTCCAGTTCTAAATATACTCACCCTGGAATTCTACCAAAATTTAAATCAGATAGTACTTCAATTCAACTCAATGTCATCCAGGAAATATAAAAAGTGTAAATACTCCCAAATCAATAAATAAGGTCAACATTATTTTCACATGAAAGTTAGAACAAGACAATACAACAAGAAAGCCTCAAAATATATCCCTCACTAATTTAGATGAAAACTGTCTCCTAAAAAATGAGTAAATAATATTGAGCAACAATTAAATAAATTCACATACCTAGAAACACATATGCATATACACCTACATCTATTCACATGTAATGGACCACAAGTTTTTATGTTGGAAAGTGTTCAAAATTCTGAAATTAATCAATGTAACCCATCATGTCAATGAAGTAAATAGACTTCTTGACCAGGATGCTGGTAAAAGAAGTAAGAATAATTAATACATGGAGAGACACACTGTATACATGGATTGGAAGACTCACCTTAGTCGAGATGTTATCCCTAAATGTGTCTAATTTGACACAAATCTAGTCAAAAGTAACAATAGGTTTACTTGCAAACATAGGTACACAATCTAATATTTATAAGTAAATGCAAAAAAAATTATAGTTGCTGACATTCTTTGGAAATAAAAGAATGAAGTTGGAGGAATGACAACACCCAATTCTCCAATAACAGAGTGATGCTAAACTCTATATGGCATAAGTACCCTGAAGACCTCTTGGTGGGAAACTGAGTACACAGGGACTCTTCTATCTTGGAAGAGCCATCAGTTCTTTAAGTGAGTTTGCTTTTCCCATCAGTAGAGCCCTAAATTCTCTCCAGGATTTATGTGAACTGTAATCATCTGCCACAGCAGCAAATATTATTACATCCAAACTTGGAAGGCACTTCAAAGCAAAAGAGAGGACATGATACATCCAAAGTGAGACATGAATTTTAGAACTATTTCTATAAAACAAAAGGTGCATTTAAACTGAAAAAAATCATTTTCATAGACTGAGTCATAATAAAGGGCATTGATTGGAACTATTGGTAGATATGTAAGAGCAGGCAAAATAAATAGTTTACGGTAACCATGATGAAAGCTTAGCTATGATTGAGGGCAGGAATCTAATACTTTAGATTTAAATGTAGTTCAGGATTTGGGTATGCTTTCTGTTGTAGAGATGTGCAAATGGGATCTGAAAGTAGAAACTAACTTCCACCCTCTTCTCTAATTATAGGTGACCAAGAAGCATAAACTCAAAGAGTAGGGTTCGTCATCCTACCAGAGGAAATGAAAAATTTTGTAGCAAGAGTCAATCAAGAAATTATAACAAATTCAAGGCAGTCTAGAATAGAGCTTGAATATAAATGATGTCAATGTCATGTAGATTGGTAAAATGTGAAGAGTGAGAGAATAGATGTATAGTATCAAGGAAAGAAAAATATAGAGATCATGGAACTCACAGGGTTCATACTCTTGCTCATGTAGAACAATGTACAACTGACCTGCTGTTGACAAGAAAATGCAAATGTTACTTAACATAGCATCAAACTGGTGATAGCATTGAAATTCATGTATACAAAATAGACATAAATCCTAAATTCAAGTTTATTTGACTATTTGATATCTCCATTTGAACAAAAGTAGACCTTTTAAATTAAATCTGTTCTGAATCAAATTCATACTTTTCGGACCAAATATAAACAAATAAATGAATGAATGAATAAATGAATGAATGAATCAATCAATCAATCTGCTCTACATATAACTTTGCCTTCTTTAGTTTTAGTCCATTTCATTTTCCAGCTTCTCAAGCCAAAATTTTGGTAGCTATTATTTGCTGCAGGAAATACTTTTAGGTGTCTTGTGTCATGGATTGCTTACCCACATATGGAATTAATCATAGGGGAGATTTTAGTCAAATTCAAACTCACCTTTTGATGTCAGTTAAAACTTTAGAGTCCACAAGCCATCTCTTCAGTTCTGATTAAATTGTTGGAATAATAATTTAAATTTCTTAACTTTCTATATTCTTTTAATATTAATTTGTTAATTTTATCAAGATTATTTTGGACAATAAATCATTTTCACCCAAATTAGGATTGTGAAGCATGCAAACTTTCCACTTCTTTTTCACTGCTTTGTCTTTTCTCCTCAGTTTCTAATTTCTTTCTATTTTCTCTCTGCCTTTTTTATCCAACTTTATGTTTTTTCTTGGATATACGTTCTGCATTCTCACCTGATTTTCAATCAGTTCTTTTTTTTTCTCTCCGCAATCCGTTTGTAATTATGATCAAAATGTACAATTGAAATTAACACAAAGAAGAGGTAGGAAGGTAAAAAAAAAACCAAGATGCAAATAATGTTGTAAATCATGCCCAAACAGCCAACTTCATTATATTTCATCAGTCTCCATGCATATGTGCATGCATGTGTCCAAGTGTTATACCATAATATTAGTAGGAAAGTCAATGTGGCATTGTGGAGAACTGGAGACACAACCCTGTTAGAGTCTGTAAACAAGTCAGGATGGCGCCTGGCATTTTGCCAGAGAAATGTTAGGGTCTGTAAACAAGTCAAGATGGCGCCTGACAAAATGCCAGAGGGAGTGGTTTGTGAAGTGTTGGGGTTCGAGTGTGCAGAGTTTGGCTCCCTCAGGCCTGACAGTGTGCAAGAGCTGTGCCTGTGATTTAGGTCAGCTGAGGCAAACCTCAGTTAGGAGGAGGAAACGTTCTCTTCCCCTTATCGCAAGTCACAAGTTCTGCATGGTTTGGCCAAGAGGAAGAAGCTTCCTGCATACTTGTCCTGGGAACAGTACATTCTGAAGAGATAAATGCCTGCTCAGGGGAGTAGATAATGTCTACAAAGAACTTTAGGAGGGTACTTATCAAATGAACAGGAACAATCTGAATTTAGCTCTGTGTACCCGCTGAGGCATGATATTTTGGCAATGTGGGCAAAGTGTTATTGAAGAATTGCTTGCTTTGTTAGAAGAAGAATATAAAAGGAACTTGCAAATAAACCTCAGCATGCAGTTGCAATTGCTGCCTTCGCTCTACATCCCCTGTTTCCTGGTTATTTTGTGACCCTTACCCAGGGACCGGAACGCACTAGACGTTCACAGTGAAGTAACGCCAGTAGCCATTAAATGTGGAAATTCCTTATTGGTTGACTGCTGTATCTAGTTTATGTTAATTAAGATAAGCTGTATGGAACGTATATATACCCTCTGGTCCTACAATACAGGGCTCCCACTCCTGCTGTATCAATGTACACAAGTTGTTCTTCACCCCCCCACCCCCTGTTATTTTGCTCCAGCCGGACTGCGGCACAACCCAAAGCTACTTGAGGCCCTGTACAGAACTGATACACTGATCATACAATGATGTTTTTAAAACTGTTATTATATCAGGAATTTAGCTTGATTTCTAAAATCAATTTTGACTCTACCAAAAAATCACAAGCCTTCATTTAAGCATTTCATAAAATGCCATTTTTATCACTCATATCAGTCTTTTTCAGTATAAATGGAGAGCAGAAAATAGACAATAAAATATTATTTTTATTAAAATTCTTTAGAGACCACTGCTCTATGCCAATGTTAATACTACACACCGACAGAAGCAAGAAAAACTGCAAATGTAGAAACACAATTAAGATGAATATTTTCCATGTTGTCAGTGACAAAAATCAAAGGAAACATTAATTTCTAAACTTGAACATTCTCTGGTGACTAAACATTCTGTAAACTTAAATATTCTCTGGTGATATGTGAACAGATTATCAATTCCATCAATATGACAGCTGCCTTCTTAATTGGAGGATGTGCTGTGGAAATGTGAAGCAGAATTTGCTGCCTTAGCATTAACACATAAAAAAAAATCCTTCTGTTATGTATATACTTAATCATTAATTACCCCCAAAGCAAGATTCTAACAACAACATTTGTTGCCTTTTGTAAACCAACATGCACATTTTTATGCAGACAACAAATACCCTTAATCTTGTATTAAAAGAAAAAAGTAGTCAATAAAGCAGAAATTATTGTTGTTCCTATTTACAATTTGCTCAAATTCTACTAATGTCATCATGTATTTTCCACAAGAAGATTGTATGTACGTCCGTATAAAATAAACATATGTTAGATCATTTTTCTTGTTCAGGTAGTATGCCACCTCAGGGAATAATGATGTAAAAATAACTTTTCCCGCAAAATAGAATTCTGTAACTCTTGAGAAATGCCATCAATGCTTTAAACAAAAATTCTTTCCAATTTGTTTCAGTTTTATAGTGAGAAATAGACATACTGAATGAAAAATAAGGTATGATATGTGATACAAAACTGTGGGTGCAGGCAAATTAATTTATTAATCTGAAAAAGTTTTTCATAGTGTTTTTAATAATAAAAAGTATAAAATAGCTAATTAAATTTATATTGACCTAAATAAAAACAATTGCTTGCTAAGTCTGAGAATTGCAAGTAAAAGCCTTCTATTCCATTAAAATGACATATTCACTATTTATCTGATTATTTTACTGAAATTTAGATACATCTATATATCTATAAATCAGTTTGGGTGTTTTGGATGAAAACTCTGAAATAATCCCTATGGAGTAACTTTTCAGATATCATTTTTCTTGTAGTATTTGTATTTCTGCAGGATATTGAGTAACACTCCACATTCCTTCAATTCTGGGACCTTGTTCACAGGCCAGGGCTATAAAATCTGTGAAGGTGGTGTGGTTTGAGAAGAAGAGTTTGCATGACTTACTGCATACACAATCTTGAGTTTCTCTATTCTTTATCACTTTATTATAAAGATTTTTTTAATTGAGTTATAATTTAACAATTCTAACAACTAAATCTTATGAAATAACATTTTAAGAGAATTATATTCTCAATTCATTTAAATTGAAGTATGACTCAGTCATAAATGGTTCACCTCTGCAAAAAACTTTTATGATGGTTATATTTTTAACTGAAAATATAATTTATTATGTTATTCAATGTGTTGTGTTTCTCAAGGAAATTTAGGTCATGGTAGTCTTGATATACTAAGTAGTTTCTGTATCTATTATACTAAAGCTATACGAATGATGTTTTTTTCTTTGTTCTCCTTTTGCCTTGTTTTAAATATAAAATATGTTTTGGTCTCATTTTCTATTATTTTTCTATGCACCACCATGCCATTATATTATTCAATGTGTCATCTACAGTCATCAAGGAGATTTAGATCAGAATATACTCATTTTTTTATTTTTATTTTTGCAGAACCAGGGATTGAACCCAGGGAATTGAACAAGGTCCCCAAATTGAAGGAATGTAAAGTGTTATTCAATATCTTAAAGGACTATACACACTACAATAATTTTCATAAGGGTGATAAATAAAACTGTTTATGGATACATAGATGTGTCTAAATTCCAGTAAAATAATATTATAAATAGATTAATGTTGAGAGAGGTTTCACTAATTTTGTCCTGGCTGGATATGAATGTGCCTCTATCTACTGAATCACTGGGATTACAGCCATGCACCATGGTGACCAGCTATTTCTTCTTTGTCTTTAAAGATAATCAGATTTATGCAGTTATCTCTAGTCTTACTTTTTCCCCATTTTAAATCTCAGATGTAAATATATCCTTATTTGATATAGCTTTTCTAAATAGATATTTCAAATATTTTATTATAAACTATTTAAGTGTATAATGTTTATAAACATGTACACAAATGATTTACACTGTAATTTTAAGTACACTTCAATTTTAAAGTGTTACTGTGTGATACATAAACTCAACTCTCATTCATTTTAGAAAAAATACTTTGTAATCAGTGTAGACCATTTATATCATCCCTCTTTAATGATATTCTTTCCAACAGAAGGAAGCACTTACCTGAAGTATACATGTCCCCCTGCAAAACACGTAGCTATACTTCTCTTTTTGTGGGCTGTGTGTGTAACCATGAAACTGGTTGAATCTTATTTTCACATTCTATGTTAATATCTAGATTTATCAATTTATTTTTAGATTTAGACATTTAAATGGAAAATTGTCATATTTGCAATATGATTGTCATTATCTGCTGGGAGCCATCAGCCAAGTAGGTATGACAATTTCCTTGCCAGCGTACCCCCATGTTTCTTTAGTGGAAGGACTCATGGAAATAGGACATTTTGCAGGACATTGCATGTAAGGTGACCTTGCTCAAGGACCAGGGCGGATCCGTGTTTAGGGTGTTCCCCCTTTAGAATAGGGCGGTTTAGCATAATAGGAGATTAGGGTGTTCCCCCTTCAGAACAGGGTGGTTTAGCATAATAGGAGATTAGGGTGTTCCCCCTTTAGAATAGGGCATATCCTGCTGCTGAGTTCCTCTTGAGTTCTTAGGGTCAGACAGTATATTTTGGGAGACAGAAGCCCAGGAGTAGTGGATTTGGGCAGAGTGTGGATTTGGGCAGAGAATGTGGATTCCCCCAGAACGTGTTTGTAGATGGCAGGTGTGAGTTTGGGAATAAAGAATTGCTGTTTGAATCTACAAGCTGTGTGGAGGCTCCTGATTTGTGCCCAGCCAGAGACTGTGGCAATTATCTGTAAATACACAGCCATGTCTATTATGATGTTTACTATTTAAAATATGTTGCAATTTTTCTCAAAGATAATATATATCTTTCTGTAGGATTATTCCTACAAAATTAATGGAATTGCTACGGGTATACTACATGTATGGGTATGTGTGTGTGTTTGTGTGTATATATTATTTATACATAATAGTAAATATATATGTGTGTGTGTGTATAGACATACACACACACACACATATATTATCCCATTGTATTTCTAAATGCTTTGGTTTGTTGTCATGCATAGGAACACTGAAAACATACTAGCTATATACAGTTTCCACACAGGAGAAATTTTACTGGGCTAAATTTCAAGCATAAAAGCAACAAAGCCTTCAGCTGTTCTCCCAATTACTCACTACACTGAAAGAATTATGCGTAGGCCAATCATATAAAGACATACCATGAAGAATATTACAGAAAGGTACATAAAACTTTCACAGAAAGGTACATAAAACTTTCATTAAGAATATTGTATTTTATTAAGGAACAGTCTGAAAGTTCAACTGCTGGTAACAGATTATGCCTAAATGAAACAATTCAAAATTGAAGAGGTTTTTTTTTTTTTTTTTTTAAGGAAACTACCAAATGGAGCAGAAAACAATCATGCTATATTTTGGAAGTGAAATACCCTCAAAGGCTCATGTATTAAATGCTAGGTCTCTAGCTGTTGTCAATATTAGTATGTGGTGCAAGCTTTCAGAAGCAGAATTTTTTTAGTTGCAATAGAAGTTTTGAAGAGTCTATTTTGTTTGCATCTCATTGCCCCCCTCCACCTCCTTCCAGGCCACCATGAAGTGAGTAACTCTATTCCACCACACTCCTCACCATGATGTTCTGTCTCATCAAAGATCCAAAGCTACAGTGTCAAATGACTATGGAGTGAAACTGCTAAAACCATGAGCCAAAATAAATCATTACTTCCTTGGATTATTAATCTCAAATATCTTTTCATAGCAATAGAAAACTAAAACATGTACCTCATGAAGAATAGAATCAATATCACATCATCCTTATGTGAATTATGATTGTTTATCTGTTCCTTCCATAAATATTTGTCTTCATTCTGGTTTGAAAGGATACACAAGAATGACAGAAAATCATAAAACATAGTATAAAATTACCCCATTGTAGGTAGAATGTAAAATTACATAGTTGTTTGAAGAGCATTTAAGGTTTAACAACAAAATTTCTGTTTTAGAGAAAATTCATCTTTTTAAAAATCCCATGAAGACTCTGGTAGTCTGAACCTGGCATTGATTTAATGGAGATTTATTCATTTTCTTGAGGTTTATTTTATCCTTTTGATACATCCAAATACTTCGGAAGTTTCTGGCCACATCCCTATTTAACCCCAGGTGCCAGCAAGAATCTTAACACATTACTGTGTGTATAGGGTCAGATGACTAGGAAGGATCAATGATCAATTTCCCATAATTATAAGCTTATGGCGGGCTCCAGCTGTATTATTAAGCATTCGTCACTTTTATTGATAACAAAAAATAGCTTGTATATTATTGAACATTTTTCTGTTGCTTGTCCCTATTTATAATTCCTAATTTTAATTTTTGATATAATTCTTTAAAAATATTTAATCTGTCATTTTATATCATCAAGCTTTTTAAATTTATGTGTCTATGATTTTCAGCTGAAAAATACATAATGTGCACATAGATTATTTTAATTTTTCCTTTTCAGTTCCCGTACCCTATTGCTTTCTTTTATCTAATAGAGGGGCTTGCTGCACCAATGCCCTGTTAAGCACTAATGGAGACAATACATGTCCTCACAGTGTTTCTGACTCTATTGAATACAACAAAGCTGCACAGAACTAACCTAAAGGGACTTCACTGGTCAATCTGGGATGATTAGATTATCAAAATATTATATTTTTGCCACAGTCTGGTTGGGTACAATTCAGGACCCCTTGTCAAAAGAAACAAACTTTATTTTTAGAACACACACACACACACACACACACCACCACCACACAGCTCTTCAGGAAAACCCTCAGAGCACAACTGCCACCACTGGCTTCCCACAGCCTCTCCCCCTCCCCCACTCCTCCTGCTCTTGAGGCCTATTGGCTGGGTCATGTGGGCGGAGTCAAAAAAGTCCCCCAATGAGCAGCTTCATGGTCTGAAAGGGCGGGGAAACAACCCAATGAACATCACCGCAGAGGAGCCAATCAGTTGGCAGCTAGAATTTTGCTGGGGCCGCTGTGACCCAATCATCAGCTGGCAGCTGGAAGTTTGCTGGCAGCTGGAAGTTTGCTGGGGCCCCTTAGGCTGGGGCCACTATGAGCCAATCATCAGCTGGTAGCTGGTGCTGGCAGGTGGAAGTTTGCTGGGGCCCCTTGGGCTGTGGCTCTCAACATATTTTTATGAATTATATTCATAATAAAAAAGAATCTAGAAGTATATTACGACCCCCCAAAATATGTAGAGAGAGAGCAGATAGAAGAAATTTCTAAATGTCTTTTAATTTTTTTCTATGACCCCACTGTATTGACTTAATGCATGTGATTTTTTCATTAGTCTAGAGTTCAGATTATTGCAAGTGCTCTCAGTTCCACTTACTGGTACACAAGTTTATTTCTTTTTGTGTGTCATTTTTAAAATTCTAACCAATATGATCTTTGTTGCCATGTTGAAGTTTCTTTTTCAAACAAACCAAAAAACTTTCTGCTTCTGTAAACTTGCCTATTTTTTTTCTTCTAAGTACTATACTACTGAAAAGGAGGATATTCCGCTCTTTCAGAGTTTGGGTGCCTTTGTTAAATGGCAGTAATGTCACTGCCATGGGCAGTGAGGAATTCTCCTGTTGCTAGGTTGTGAAACTAGGAAGGAAACATGAGGAGACCTATAAAAGAGAAAGGTGATAGTTTTCCATACTCCCTCTTTTGAACTTTGGGATTCTCTTTCTGTTCCTCAAGCCAGATCTCACAACTGTCTTTGAGCGCTTTCTCTCAGTACCCTTGTGCTCTCTTTAGACTTCACTCAAATTTCTCCCATACCTACTTTTCTGGTTTTATAGTTTACTTCAATGGGAAAGAGGGTGAAAATTCTCATTTATTTTTATGTTGGATTGGAATCAATTTTGTACGCTGTGATTAACATGTTTAGATCTGATTCCTGTTAAATTCCATTGGGAAATGTTGTTATTTTCATTTGTGTAGTCATTCAGCCTGGCTAGGTTCACAATACATGTTCTGTTAGGTTGTCTGTAGCAATGATTTTAATGTTATTAATATTACAGTCTTTGCAGTGACCATCTGAGAGTGACCCTCTTTGCCTTACTCAATACCTGACTTGAGACTCAGCAGTGATACTAACACAATTCAATTCTCAAAGCTTTGTTATGCTCCTTGATCACTTCTGCACATGTACAGCAAAGCCAACATCCCAGTCCATTCATACACCAAGAATTTTTTCACATTCTTCTTCTTACGTAAGGAATCTTTTTTGCCAGCTGCTATGTCCAAAAAGATTGATTTCTCTTGGGTGTTTCAGTTTTAGTATCCCACACTGTCAAACCATTCCACACGACTGAGGCTATCTTTAGAGTCAAGCAGTGAGAAAATGAGAGGTTAGTCAATTAACAGGAATTTTCTCTCATACTTACTATAGCTACGAATCTTTACTGGATTTATCTATCCAAAGGGACAGATTTTTTCCCCTCTAATGGCATTTGTTGACACAATGCTGATAGCAGTGAAGATCTGAAACTCAAACTGATTTCAGAAGAGAACAAAAGTATAAATAACAGTAGTAAGAAACCATATATACTTGATTACTAGGGGATTCTTTCCAGAAAGTTTGGCCCTACTTGGAGTTTTTACTGACTTTTCCTATTTAGTAATTATGGATATGTGTCACCTTTGAGTCATAGCTGAAAAAAAATGAGCAAAAGGGAACTGAAAAAAAATATTACCTCCCTCATTGTATAGATCTTTCTCTGAATTTTACCTTTCCTTGCCAATAACCCTATGATTGACATTTCAGAGCTCAAGCAGTGTGTGTGTGTGTGTGTGTGTGTGTGTGTGCGACACAGAGAATTTTTATTGTGGTCAAAGGATTTGTTATAATCATAGGGAAAGACTACATAGATACTAATGGATATTATTCAGAATACAATCAGCTCCATAGAGAATTTTTTAGGTTTTTTAAAAATATTTTTACTAGTGCATCATAGTTATCCATATGGAGAAGTTCATTTTGACTACATAAACCGAGTAAACATAGTATGATTAACTTCTTGTTTGTCCCTCATACTTCCACTTTCCCTACAATATTCCCTGTCCCTATTTCCCACTCTTTATTTTATTAATCCTTCTATTTCTTTATTATTTTAATAATTGATGCTTTACAGATGTCTATAAAGGTAGAATTCATTTGGGTATATACAGAGATGCCAAAAATATTCATTAAAGAAAAGATAGCTTTTTAAACAAATGATACTAGAAAAACTGAAAGTCCATATTTAGAAGAAAGGAACTAGATTCTTCTTTCTCACTATGCCCCCAAATCAAGTCAAAGGGGAACAAATTCCTAAGAACTGGACAAGAAATTTGGCAACTACTAGGAGAAAACATAGAATCAATCTTCCAACATGTTGACTCAGGCACCAACTTCCTTAATATTACCTTATAGTTTTTATTAAACTTTGTATTAACTGCCTTTGTTAATTTCACAGTAAAACTTTATTCTGTTACTTTTGTTTAATTACTTTAGGCACTGCTTATTTTCTAGGGTAAGAGTTAATGTCTCCTTTTTATGACTTTTCCAAAAGATCCTATACAACTATATTCTGTTATAAGATATACTATAAATGTAAGGAAAACTATTGAAAGCTAAAAATAATATGAAAAAAAGATATATCTCCTAATTGAGAAGGTGTAGACTTAGACAGGAAATATCATTATATATTAATAAAGAATGTGAAATTATAAAAGTGTAAATTCAAAAGAAAAAATATTTTTAAAAATAAAAACTAATGATAAATTAATTATTTATATGAAAAATCATTCACACATATTAGGGTTTAATGATACACACCTATAGTCTCACATATTTAGGAGGCTGAGGTGGGAGGATTACTTGAGCCTAGGAGATCAATATTAGTCTGGGCAACATAACAAACCCTGAATTGAAGTAGAAAGAGAGAGGTGAGGCAGTAAGGATGGGAAGGAAGGTAGAATGAGGCAGACATTATTACCTATATACATGTATTATTATACTACTGGTGTGACTCATCAATATGTACATCTAGAGGAATGCAAAGTTATTCTCCATTTGTATACAATGTGTCAAAATTCATTATACTGTCATGTATAACAAATTAGAACAAATATAAAACAAAACAGAAAAAAATAAAATGTCAAAAGAATTAAAATATATATATATAGAGAGAGACAGAGACAGGGGAAGAAAGAAACTTCACATAGTTGGAAATGTTACAACTATAAGTAATGAGGTACAATAAGTAGTTGATCCAGTAAGTCACTTTTGGTCTTATACCTTCAATGAGTTTAGGAAAAAATATAATGTTTTGTGCCAATCATAATATTATTATACAGACTAATTTTGCTGCCCTTAAAGTCTTCTCTCCTGTATGATTTATCCCTTCTTGCCTCTCATCCCTTGCAAACACTGCTTTTTTTTTAACATTTCTCTAATTCTGTCTTTTCCATGGTGTCATTTAGTTAGAATCACAAAGTATGCAGTTTTCTCCTATTGACTTCTTTCTCTTAGAAATATACATTACATTTCTTTTACATGATTCTGTGGTTTCATAGCTCATTTATTTTTAAGACTCACTAAAGAGTCTATTGTCTGCATTCACCATTCTTCATTTATTCTTTCACCTAATAAAAAATCAATTATTTTCAAGTGTTGGCAATTATTAATACGACTACTATAAATATCTACCTCAGAGCTCTTGTGTGGATTTACATTTTCGACTCTTTTGGGTAAATATCAAGAAGAACAATTGTTGGATCACATGGCAAATGGCTGTTTAGTTTTGCAAAAAATTGTCAAACTATCTTTTAAAGTGACTATATCATTTTAAATTCCTACCAACATGAATGAGTTTCTGTTGCCTTCTATCTTTGCCACCATTTGGTGTTATTGATGGTTGAAATACTGGACTTTGACCATTCTAAATGTGTATAGTGACATCCAATTATTTTAATTTGCATTTCCTGATGACATTAGATATGGGACAGTTTCATTTGTTTATTTTCTATGTGTACATCTACTTTCATGAGGTATTTTTTAAAAGTCTGGTGTACTATATAATTGGGTTGTTTACTTGCTTTGCAGTATTGAGACATGAGAGTTTGTTTATTTTGAATAATATTTCTTTATCAGATGTGTCTTTTGAAAGCACATATTCCTAGTATATGGCTTTTATTTTTATCCTCTCAACAATGTTTTTCACAGAGCAAATATTTTAAATTTTAATCATCTGAATTTTCATCACTTTTATTTCATTGATCATAACTTGGATGTCACATCTAAAAAACATCCCCAAAGACAAGGACATCTGTGTTTTCCTCTGTTATCTTTTTAGAAGTTCATGGTTTTGCATTCTTCATTTAAATGTGTGATCCATTTTGAGTTAACTTTTTTTTTTGTTATTAGTTATTTTTCATATGGATATCAAATTCCTCCAGTGCTATTTGCTGGAACTCCTTTCTCCATTGTAATTTCTTTGCCCCTTTGTCGAAGATCAATTAACTATATTTATGTGAGCCTACAACTGGGTTCCTAATTCTGTTCCACACTTTCTGAATGCTAATAGATATACTCTGTCTTGAAGTACTGTCCATTCTCTGACTTTCTTCTTTTCTTTTATTATGTGTTGGCTTTTCTGAGTCTTTTGCTTGTAAATAGAAACTTCAGCATTAATTTGTTAAAATAACATGGTGTAATTTGACTATCATTTACATTTTTAAACCGAAGGAAGTACTAAATTTAGCCTTCATTGCTCTTATCACATTATCATTTTTTTTCTCAAAAGTTTTTCCTGTCAACTCATAAGGTCATTCTCATCATTAGCAGTTATGTCCCATGATTGCTGTGTGCTTGGATTTTCACAGTAAGATGCTTAAGTTCATCTACATATTAATGGTGATATAAGATATATAAATTTATTCTATCAATTACACCTATATGTCATCTATATGATATTTTATATTATGTTTTATTTTCACTTGTGCTTATTTTAGAATATTTTCTTAGATTTTTGACTTAAATTTCATGAATGCTGCTAAATTCTTCCAAAATTTTCAATGCTTTGCATAATCAAAAATTGTCCACAAAAGCAGCTTAGAGATCACATCACCCCCTTTTCTATAGAAATGGAATGTAGAAATTGACAGTGGGGAAATGTAACATTGGTCTACTTTGTGCTTTGAATATAGCCCTTGCTTCTCTGCCACTGCAACCTATTTTTAAAATAAACATGTTTCTCTTTCTTCTTCTCTCCCTGCTCCTCTCTAATCTCTCCCCCTCCATGATCTCAGGAAAAACAAGATTGCCTTTCTTCTCCATTTTAAGCAAGATTTATCTGTCCTTGAGTATACACCCACCATAGAAGGAAGTAATCCAGACTTTGGGGATGGTACCAAAAGATCTCAGAAATGACTACCTTCGAACCTAACAATTGAGTCACAACTTCAATGAGAAAAACTGGAATGTAGCCTTTGAATCACCTCTTTAAAAGCCCTCTGCTCAGGCTGATGGGCAGAATCACAGCCTTTGTGAAAGAATTCCCCTGCATTTCTCCTTTGCTAGCAAAGCAATAAACCTTTTTCCTTAACCTCAAAGAAAAAAAAAAATTGTCCATGAGAGTGTCCATTTTGCCATATGCTTACTTATTAAATTGTCAGAGTGTTTTGGGTAAAAAAGAAAGAATGATTTTTTTCTTTGCAATTGCATATCATTGATTACCTCTATCATTGAATATATTCTTTAATTTCACTTAAAATTGTTCTGTGATTTTTCAGCACCACAATTTCTTAAACTCAAGGAAGAATTGTGTTGGTACTATTCAATCTCCTTAAACTTTGCATGGAAGAAAAAATTATGATTTTCTGATTTGGTTGCAAATATTTTCCAACCATTTTTAGAAGTTGACAAGGTCCATTGTTAAAGCTAAGCAGGAGATGCATGCTTGGATAGATAGGAGGTGATGTAATGCACTCAGGACTTAGGTGAATGGAGGGTGGATTATCACCCTAGGTGAACACAGATCTTTTTAGAGGTTGTCTACTGACAATGTGTCATCAGCCCAGTATAAGAGGACTCTTTCTGAAATCAATGTCTCAGGTTTCCAAATATCACACATGATGAAATCCATGTCTTCATGGTTTATTTTCCCCTAGAGAGATAGGCTGTGTCCCTTTTATCTATCTAGATGCTCTTTGAGGCATCTAATTCATTAGTCACCACCACAAATATAGGGCACGCAATCAAGAACAGTTTTCTCACTCTTTTCTTCCTACTGCAGTGGAATTGAGTATCTGCTGCTTATACACTCTCCTCAGTGCTATCCAGAATCCAGGTAAATCAATCTGGAAGAAGCGGGTATGGATCTCAATAAGGTAGCAAAAGGTAGGAATTATGAACAGAAATCAGTTACTCCACCAAAGGATTCATATGTTGAAACCCCTTCTAATATTATAATTTAGGAAGGAAATTTTAGAGGAGATATTTATGATTATATGAGTTCATGGATATGGAACCCTTACAAGTAGGCCAAGTGTCCTTATAATAATCCTGAAGAGGCAGGCTGGCTGGCTCTCTCTCTCTCTCTCTCTCTCTCTCTCTCTCTCTCTCTCTCTCTCTCTGTCTCCTTTTCTCTTCCTCCCTCCATGTTCTGTAAAGGAGACATCATGAAGAATACAATGTTGAACAAACCCTCTCAGACACTGGTTCCTACTAAACCTTAATCTTGGGTTTTCTTTGCGAAATTGTGTTCCACAAAACCCAAAATCTCTATGACTGCTGAGGCTACAACTAAACATTTATAAACTACTCTTTGCTAATGAATCTTAAGGAGAGAATTAAGTGATTAATTCTTTTGCCAGGGAATGTTATTCTACATTGCAATAAAATTACTCATCATCATTCAAAGGGTTTTAAAACCCAGACAAAATTACATATCACATCTCAAATTAAATTTTTAGGAAAAAATATTCAATTTCTCAAATTCTGAAGCTAATTTTAGTATAGAATTAAATGGAAAACAAGTACATGACTGTTTTCATTCTCATATGCATACTCTTGAAAAATTATTTGTACTACAGCTATTAAATACAATTATCAAAACATCTGTTAAAAATTAAAATGCTCTAAAAATAAAATATAATGGTTGTCGGAATAAATATATAAGACTGATAATTGTAGCATATCCCAGATATATTGTACATGGATAGATTGTTTTCTTAGCTTTAGCTTTATTGATGCACATTTGGCACTAGAATTTTTATTTTTTAGCCTGAGCCAGTTGCATTTGAATGACTTCATTAATAAAGCTACATCAAGTTGCTAAAATAAAAAAAAATCCAGAGAACTTTATTCACCACTTGTTTTTCGTTTTTAAAAATGAGGAAATACTTTAAATCCTGCAAGCATATATAAAATATAATAAAAATGATATTAAGAGGCTTTCAAAAATTACTCAAATTTTAGCAAATGGCTAAAATATGGATTACATGTGTAATTAAATTATGTTAGTTAAAGGAATTTAATATGTTAAAATTCAGAGATGAAATGAAATTTAGAATGAATAAATTTAAAAAAACAGATGCTATGCTTGAAGGAAAATTAATATAACAGAGGTAATTTTTTTATTTTGCATATTTTAAATGGAGTATGAGATATAATAGGAAAATCATACAAATAAACTATGGCTTATCACAAAATGCAATCATATATTTCACTCCAAACAGATAAAAATAGATTAGTAATGTTCATTGGTTAACTGACCAATTGTAGTCCTTGACTTAATCACAAGGTTACCATTATATTGTTAACATTTTACTTTTTTTGAACCTCATATAAATGATTTTACACATATGTATCATCTGTGTTTACGTTTTATTTCTCAACATCCTTAATGTGATTTATTTATGCAAAAATATACATATTGTTATTTGACAATATATTTATTCCGTCTACTATTGGTAAGTTTTGAGTTATTTCCAGGACTTTTTACTACAAGTAATCATATTTTCACAATGCAAAACACAAAATATCAAAATTTGACAGATCAAAATCAAAATGTGATATATCAAGTATGTTATAGAAGTCATCATGTTTCTGAGATAAGTGTATGATTATCATTTTATAGTCTTAGCAATCATTGACTATCAATGCCTAGATTCCTTATTCTCTTAAATATTACAAATCTTGATTTTCTAATTCATTTTTTCTTCTTTTATCAGCTAAAATCATTTTACAAAAAGAAACTTACTGTCATTTACTCTTTCAGAATAAAATCATATGTTGAGTAGGGAAGGTCGAAAGAATACTTAACATTTTAATTTGCCTGTGTTCAAAATATTGATTTATTTCAGTAGTTCAGTCACATTCTCCAGTAATATACAATTAGCATTTTTAATGTCTGGATTATTAAAACCCAGATTCGAAGTGTTTCATGATCCTTGTAATCATCATTCCTTAATATCTATTTGGAGCAAGATAATTTTGTAAATGTTCTATAATTAAATACTTTTTGGTTTGTAGTTTTGGTTTCCTGTTTATGAAATCTTTGCTTATGCAAAATTCTTGAAGTTATTTTTCTTTTTTGCCTTTCAGAAACATCAGTGTTTATTCAGAAATATTCTTCTTAACTTTGTACATATTCATGGGACTCTAGTTTTTTTTTTTGTAGTATTAATTTTAGCTCAGATAAACTATGCTTTATGATTTCAAACTCTTCAAATTTATGTGACATGTCTGTGGTCTGTCATATGGCCATTTTGCATTTTGTGTATATTCTATGTGTAGTTATAAAGAATAATATGCATTCTTTAGTTTTGAAAATATTTTTGTCTTTTTCTTAGACTGGTTATTGATAGTACTGTGTTAAAGAAAACTGCATATAATTCTTTCTTTAACTTTTTAGTTTTGATAACTTTTGCTTCATGTGATTTGGACTACAGTATTATATGCACAAAAATTTAGATTATTACATCTTTCTGATGAATTAACTCATTAGTACAAAATGTTTCTTCTCTTATCTGAGGTTTCTTTTTACATCCTTATATCTAATCAATTTTTTTAAGTGTAAGCTTGTTTGGAATTCAGCCTGACACCCTTCATCTTTTCTTTGGCATATCTAATCTGTTTATTATGTATATATTGAATTTAAGTCTGCCATTCCTTTCTATGTATCCGAGCTACTTTTTTTGGTACTATTTTCTTGCCTCTACTTAATGTTTTTTTCTGTTTTACAGTGTTTAGTCATCCCATTCACTGCATATTTTACTGTTTTTTTAAAAACACTTTTCTGAAAAAAAAATTTGGTCTGTGGAATATGCTTGTAGTCCCAGCAACTGAAGAAGTTGAGGTGGGAGAATCACAAGTTTGTGGCTAGCCTCAGCAATTTAGCAAGGGCCTAAGAAACTTAGCAAGACCCTGTATCAAAATAAATAAATAAACATATAGATATATAAAAAAAGAAAGAATTAGGCTGTAACTCAGTGTTAAAATGCCTCTGAGTTCAATCCTCAGTACAAAAAAAAGTTAATGCATTATAATTATAGAGAATAGTAGAATTCATTGTAGCACAGTCACATATTCACATAACATGCCATTGACTTCACTGCTTAATACTTCTTACCTGCCTCTCTGCTCACCCCTTCCCACTTCCTCTAACCCACTAGTTTTCTTTGTCCTTTGCTGATGTCTGTTTCCCACTCTAGCATACACATATAGTAAGAGGAATCAAGAATACAAATAAAAAATGCTGGAAAGTAGATGGGGAAAAGACACTCCTATGTACTTGATGGGATTGTGAATTAGTATAGTCACTGTGCAAATCTATGGAGATTCCTGAAAAAACTTAAAAGAGAACCACCGAATGATCCACTTATACAATTCTTGCTCTTTACCCCCAAACAATTTAATTTGGAATACCTACTATATGAATATCCATGTTGTCATAGTTATGGAATCAGCCCAGTTATTAGTTAGTTATAAATTTTGTTACTTTTTAAAGAGTACTGATAAATCAAATTATATATTCTGGCTAATTTAAGATATCTTCTCATAAATTTCTATATAAATCAAGCCTTTCCAACATGAAAATTGCACTTGTGACATTGGCTTATGTCCCCAGGCTCAGAATATATTATATTGCTTCATGTTTAGGACATCAAACAACATCATTATTGTTTTATGAAATTAATATTTATTTCAATTTTCCACATATTCTATCTTTCCACCAATATTACTTTATCCATTCTTGAGCTTTCTCAAGTATTTTTCATTCTCTTCAGGTTTCTTCTTTAGAGTTCTAACATGATGTCTTAATGGTGACAAATTTCATAATTTTTGTTTTCTATGAAGTTTTGTTGTTGTTGTTGTTTTGTTTTAATCTAAGGTGACTATTGCCCACATCTCAAGTGGGTGTTGGAAATGGGGTTCACCTCTGGTGGAATGGGCTGGCTCAGAAATAAAAGCTAGGAAAAGTAGAATGGTCAAATAACCACAGAATATAGAAAGTAGTTTCAAAGCCAGGACAGGATGGGCAAGCTGACTAGCCAGGTCCAGCTTCTAACACCCAAAAGAGCCCATGTCTGCTTTAGACATTTTGGAAAACATCAAAAACTTTCCATAGAAACTTCTTCACTAAAATAAGATAAAGGTGGGGGCAGGTAGGTTGCTTAGTTCCCAAAAGGTCACATAGTGCTACTAGTACAAGGGATCTTTCTAGCAGAATGGAGAGGGAGGTCTGGTGCATTTGGAGGTTGGTCTCTGTGGGAGAGCCATAGGAATTTCCCAATGCTAGCTCTCCCAAGCTGTGATGCTGAGTAAAGTTCCTCATGCATTTCCCAGATGGCTTCCCACATTTGACAATCATAATTGTTCAAAACTTTGAACACAGTTTTCCATTGTTTTCTGATTTCCATTGTTTTTATTGACGAGTCATCTGTAATGGTTTATTTGACTATTACACATGACTTGGTTCCAAGTATCCTTGGGTTTTGTATGAAGATTTAACCAATTTCAGATCATAATTCTTTGAAAAATAACTGTCTTCACACTGAACATGTTGCATTAGTCACACTTCTATTATTATGACAAATGCCTGAGATAATCAGATTAATATGTTTATTAAGGTTCATAATCTTAGAGGTTTTAGTCCATGATTCGTTGGCTTCACCATTTGTGCTTATGGTGGCACATCAGAATGGGAGCACATGGCAGAGTAAAAATGTTCACCTTATGGCAAACAAGTGAAAGAGAGAGAAAAAAAGACCATAGTCCTCTTTAAAGAAGTGCCACCAAAGATCCAAAGACCTCTCACTAGGCTCCATCCAACAATTCCCAATAACACCAAACTGGTGACCAAATCTTCAGCACACGGGGCCCTTGGAGGACAATCAAAATTCCAACCAGTTTAGATACAGACATTTTTCCTTGTTACATTGCTTTGCGTGAGGTATTATAAGTAGTCATAGGTCACTGAAAGCTTATGAGAGACTGTGCATAAGTAACATGTAAATACTATTCTATTTTATATAAGAAATGTACAAATATTTCTTAAGCATACAAATATTTTGGGTCCTCCATGAAACAAATTCTTGTGTATAACAAGAGATGATTGTATTTATTTTACTCCTCTAGGATTTTTGTGTAAACTTCAGATTAGGACTTTTAATTGAGTACTCTGATGACTTGTTCATTTGTAAAATTTACAGCCAATTTCTCTTATTTTTCTTTTCTTTTCTTTTTTGAGAGAGAGAGAGAGAGAGAGAGAGAGAGAGAGAGAGAGAGAGAATTTTTTTAATATTTATTTTTTCAGTTTTAGGTGGACACGGTATCTTTATTTTATTTTTTTCTGGTGCTGAGGATCGAACCCAGCACCCCACACATGCCAGGCGAGTGCATTACCACTTGAGCCACATCCCCAGCCCCAATTTCTCTTATTTTTCATAAAATCTATCATTTTTAATACTTTCTGGAAAACTAAATGAATGTATTGTTAAGGTTGACTATATTGCAAAGGACCATTCTGTATTCTGAATTACTTTCATCTTTGGTTATTTTTGTTATCAATAATGCTGATTTCTTATATTCTGTGACTTATATGCTTTAAAGTCATCCTCTGAGTTTAATATCTGAATTCAATAGTTTTATTTTTTCCTTTCTTTTAAATCTTTGCTAAAATTATTTTGTTTAGATATTATTTCAAAATTTTCTTTTAATGTTATTACCCTTTTGTAAATTGTTTTATCTCCTTATGTCTCTTTAGGTTTAATTTAATATTAAATTAATATGTAATCAATTACATATAATATAATTTTCTCAACTGTGAAATCTTCACAGAACACTTAAATTTGCTCCTGGCAGATAAATAGACTAAGATGCTGAATATTCTGAAATCATTATAATTGTATCAAGGATCAACATGATTTGAAACTGAATTTTAACCCCTTGATCTTTTCCATTTTTGCCATAGTCTCTGGCTGGGCACAAATCACGAGTCTCCACACAGCTTGTAGATTCAAACAGCAATTCTTTATTCCAGAACTCACACCGGCCGTCTAAAAACACGTTCTGGGGGAATCCACGTTCTCTGCTCAAATCCACTTCTCCCAAAATCACTCTCTGCCCAAATCCACTACTCTGCCCAAATCCACTACTCTGCCCAAATCCACTACACATGGGCTTCTGTCTCCCAAAATATACTGTCTGACCCTAAGAACTCAAGAGGAACTCAGCAGCAGGATATGCCCTATTCTAAAGGGGGAACACCCTAATCTCCAATTATGCTAAACTGCCCTATTCTAAAGGGGGAACACCCTAATCTCCTATTATGCTAAACCGCCCTGGTCCTTGAGCAAGGTCACATTTCAGAAGTCCTTCCACAGACAGCATGGAAGTAAGCTGGCAAGGAGATTGTCATACCTACTTGGCTGATGGCTCCCAGCACATTTTGAGTCCAGCTTTACAATTATTGTGTAACAATGGAATCTTAACCCAAGCTTAGGAATGTTTATTCTTCTCTATTTGCTTTACAAGTTATGACATGTATTTATGTTTTTCTTTTAATTCAGTGAGGTGTATAAAAACTCAGCTTCTGATATCAGTTAATAGACTTGGCCCTCTTTATTTTTTTCTTCTCTCAGAGCTTATTAGAATATATTTTCATTGATTCAGAGAAAATACTGTTTTGGCAACATCAGAACATGGGTGTATTGTTAGTTTCTTAAAAAAATAATAATTTAATATATGTTTTTGTAATATTCAACCACCTGAGACATAATTTATATAACTAAAATATACCCTTTTAAAATGCTGAATTCTAGGTTTCTTTAGTATATTTACAGTTATCAATCATCACTGACATTTAACTATAGAACATATTCATCATCGCTCACTCAAAATAATTAGCATGCCTTGTTTCTAACACCACGCAAGACAATATATCTGCTAACCTAATTTCCATCACTAAAGATTTACCTATTTCAGACATCACATATTAAATTAATTCATAATATATGAAATTTTTTGAAATTGGCTTCTTATAGTTAAAATACTACTTTTGAGATTCATAAATATTGCATGTTAAGAGCTTCATTTATTTTATTCTTGAAAAAAATTATATTCTATGAATGCACCACATTTTGTTTACCCATTCATCAACTAACGAATACTTAGCTCTTTCTGCCTTTTGGTGTAAATGGTAAGACTGCTATGAGAACTAGTGTAGAAGTTTACATGTTGACATTTATTTTCACTTATGTTGGAAAAATTCCTAGAAGTGGAACTGTTGGTCATATGGTGGTGCTATATTTAACAATTTGAGGAAGTTCCAGAATATTCTCTCCAACAGTTTACATCCACTACAGAAATGTATGAGAGTTACAATTTTTAAAATTTCTCAACTATATAAATGATGTTAATACATACATGTATATACACACATACACATACACACAGACATATATGTATCTTTGCTAACTATATTAATTTTCTAGGACAATCGTGAAAATTTTATGGAGTGGGTAGCTCATACAACAAAAATTTCTGTAATTCTAGTAGGTTTGCAGTGGAATCTCTTTGTCATTTTAACTTGCATTTGGTGGTGACCAATAAAATGCAAATTTCATGTTTTATTGTGATTTCAGATAATTTGGATTTGATTATATTACATGATTCTGTGCTTTGATATAATCTGAATCTCTGTTTTTCTATTTGTGTTTTGATTGTGGCTCAGTGGAAGAGTGCTTGTCTAGCATGTGTGAGGTACTGGGTTCAATTATCAGCACCGCATATAAATAAATGAATAAAACATCAACATCTCATAAAATATTTTTTATAAAATTGTTTTAGTAATAGTGTTATTCTCAATTGTTATTTTAGATTTTTCATCACAGAATTTTTTCTTTTCAATTCAAAACTTTCTAATTTATATTAGAAAATTTCTAATTAGTGTTTGCAAATCTCCAGTAAGCAAATTTTCACTATTTTGGTTATAAATTTAGACTTATCCTCAATGCACATACCTTGATTTGAAACATCTAACCCTATAAAGCTAGTGCCAGATGCCAAAAACTAGATAAAAAAAAATAATAAAATATTAGAAGATTTACAGCAAAAGTTTAGTGCTAAATATGTGCACTCTTATGATTTTTCCTGAGAGTATTTCTAGGTTTAACTGGGTCTATTTTCTAATTTTGGTTGTGAGTCTACCACTTGCTTTATTATCCAATTATTGATGATATAGTCCAGAAACTGAGAACATGTCTATATTCAATATAGTTTCTAGCTCACTGTTCTTGCTCAGTGAATGGTAATATTAAGTATTTAAAAGACTTGCTTTTATTGCAAAGAAAGAAGGCATACAAATATAAAGTTTTATCATCAGTTTAAACTTAACAAAAATATAAGCTTCATAGGAACCATTATATTTTTCCAAAAAAAGTAAGAATAACTATATTTTATTTACATAGAATCTATTTCAAAAATATTTATATAAATACTTATTTATTTATACGTACTCCTTTGTTTGATATCTATCTTAATATTTCAGTCTATATTTTAGATACTAGAAATAGTACTATCATGAATATATTTATGCATACAGCAAAATGTATACTTTTTATAGAATATATAACAAGATGTGGAACAACTTATTTTTTAGCTCAGTTTAGTCTATTTTATTTTGCTTATTTTCTCATTTAAGTATCCACTATTAGTTTTTGGTTCACAGAATTACTTTTAGTGTAAGTCTTCATAGAAAATAAGAAACAAAATATTCTGTATGCTATTATAATTGTAAAAAAAAATTCTTAGAAAATGAAAGATTAGTCACAGTTTAATAAGTTAAATTTAAAATGTTAAATTTCAAATATGATCATCTATATGATGCACAGACTATATAAATCATCCAACATCATGTATTATATCAACAGCATATATTAATATAAGTCTACATTAGTAACATCAGTCATTGAAAAATAGTTATTATGTGTAGGCTGCAATGTGAATACAAAAGTTTAAGTATATAATTTAAAATAGTTTATACTTGGCTGATCCAACATGGCGGCGGGCAGAGAGGCTGCACTTTCACTGTACTCCCAGTGATGGGGGCATAAAGTTGCAAGGATAACTCTTGGATCCTTCCAACGGAGATTCTCCTAGCAAAATTCCATTGAAGAGAGACCGCCCGGGAGCTACTAGGATTTTTTAAAAAAACGTCTATGTGACCCGGACGAGCGGGACCCTGCCGCTAGACGCGGAGTACCAGATTCACCTTCCACAGTCCGCGCACCGCGGGCACAGCTGCAGATCAGTCCACCCGCCCGCAGCAAAAGTGACTGGGTCCCGCTAGATGCCGAGACACAGCTTGGCAGGAAGAAGTCTTTAGCCAAGCCCCCACGACGCAGGAGCTGAGGCGAACCGGGCCGGACCAGTTCTACCCCTCCCCTCGGACACTCCGGCAAGGAGCCTGGGGCCCGCCATAGCAGAGAGGTGACGTCATCGGAGTTCGGCCGGCGGAATTCCTTCCCAGCAGAATCCACTTTAGCAGGTGCGTGACTTCCCATACTGATACAGGCAGCCAGGAAACATCATTGACTTCTCAGGGGTCGTGTCCGTAGGGAAGCAGAGGGGATCCCAGACCCCAAGGCCCCCATATCACCAGCGGTAACCGCCAGGGTCTTAGCCGCCAGTTTACCACAGCACTGGGGCTTAAAAGGGACACACGGTGGGGCTGCAAGTGTAACTAGACCTCTGGAGAATCACTTCTGGGGAACAGGACCTGGCTGGCAGGCTGACAGGAGGAAGGGGGTTAAGAGCTGGAGAATTGAAATGGCTCGGGACTGACAAGTCTGAGAGACTCCCAGGAGACGCCTTACAGAGATAGCTCTCGGCAGGTACAGAGCAGACGCTCCGCTTGGAGGGCACAGCTCCACCTACTGGAAGAGAAGAAGGAGGATCTCCAAGACTTTAATTTATTTTTTATTTTTTATTTTTATTTTTATTTTTATTTTTTAATTTTTTTTTGTTGTTGTTGTTGTTGTTGTGGTTGATGCTGCCGATATATTTTTTTTTCTCTCACCTTATTCTCTCCCTGATCCTTTCCCCCCTACTCTTTCTCTCTTTCTATCCCATTTCAAGTTTTATTGTTCTTTTCATTCCCCTCTAATCTATCTCTCCCTCCGTCCTTTTATCTTTTTAACAGCACCTTCATCCCCTTACCCCCCAACTCTCATCCCAAGCATTACATCTTCCATTGCGTGTAATTGTCTAAATGCAAATAGGTGAATATCTCGAGGCTCTCTATAAGACTCCCAAATACCTAGCTACTAACAACACCCTGATCCAATTGCCTGGTAGTATCCACCTTCAGTGGAGCAATCTTCTAAAGTAGCCAAGACATACTAACCATCGTACCACCAGAGCACCTAACCTAAACGTATAGACCTAAGAACAAACAGCAAAACATTATATGCATACAGAACCTAGAAGCCTTATATGAATTGAATGAATCTGCTTTAAAGCACAACAAAGCCCAACATTTCTAGGCATAATCTCCCAACACAAAAGAGAGACAACAGAGATATACAAAGCCAAAACAAATGTATAGGAGAAAGCAGTTACAAAGCAGTCAAACAGAGCTGGATAGCAACGTGAACAATATGAAAAAACAAGGGAAAAAAGGGTTACAAACAATACAGGACAATCTAAATGTACAAGCGGACATAGCAGAAACAGAAACTTGGACAGGGAAAGAAATCAGGGCATACCTAATTCAGATGGAACGGAATATTAGAGAAGACATGAGACAGCAAATCCAAGCATTGAAAGTATATTTTGAAGAGGAACTAACCACACAAATTCAATCAGTAAAGAATGAGCTTTATCAGGAGATAGAGGTGTTAAAAAAAATCAAGTTGTAATCATAGAAATGCAAGAATCCGTAAATCAGATTAAAAGCGCTAATGAGAATATTACAAACAGACTAGATCAAGTAGAAGTCAGAACATCAGATAATGAAGACAAAGTTTATCAACTTGAAAAGAATATAGTTAACACAGAAAAGATGCTGAAATCTCACGAGCAATCTATCCAAGAGATATGGGATCTTATCAAAAAACCAAATTTGAGAGTCATTGGGATAGAAGAAGGCACAGAGAATCAGTCCAAAGGAATGGATGGCTTACTAAAGGAGATAATACTAGAAAACTTCCCAGAGATGAAAGATGGAATGGATTGCCAAATCCTGGAAGCTTACAGGACCCCAAACATCCAAAACCATAATAGACCAACCCCAAGACACATAATCATGAAGATAGCTAAAATACAGGACAAGGAGAGAATACTAAAAGCTACGAGAGAAAAGAAGCAGATTACATTTAGGGGTAAACTAATTAGGTTAACGACTGATTTTTCATCACAGACTTTGAAAGCGAGAAGATCCTGGAACAACGTATTTCAAACACTGAAAAATAATGGATTCCAACCAAGAATACTGTATCCAGCAAAACTAAGCTTCAGATTTGACAATGAAATTAAAATATTTCATGATAAACAAAAGCTAAAAGAATTTGCAGCCAGAAAACCAGCACTGCAAAACATTTTGACCAAAATATTACAAGAAGAGGAACTGAAAAATAGCGCCCAAAACTAACAGTGGGAGGTATCTCAGTAAAGGGGAAGAAAAATAACCAAAGAGGGAAAACTAACCAATCTAAAATAAATAAATAAATAAACATGACTGGAAGTACAAACCATATTTCAATTGTAACCTTAAATGTTAATGGCTTAAATTCACCAATCAAGAGACATAGGCTAGTAACCTGGATTAAAAAAACAAATCCAACAATATGCTGCCTTCAGGAGACGCATATGATAGAAAAAGACATTCACAGACTGAAGGTGAAAGGTTGGGAAAAATCATACCACTCATATGGCCATCGGAAACAAGCAGGAGTGGCCATTCTCATATCGAATAGAGTCAACTTCAAACCTAAGGTAATCAAAAGGGATAAAGAAGGACACTATATACTGTTAAAAGGAACCATCCACCAACAAGACATAACAATTATCAATTTATATGCACCAAACAATGGTGCTGCAACATTCATAAAACAAACTCTCCTCAAGTTCAAGAGTCAAATAGACCACAACACAGTAATTATGGGGGACTTCAACACACCACTCTCGCCATTGGACAGATCCTCTAGACAAAAGCTGAACAAAGAAACTATAAAACTTAATAACGTAATCAATAACCTAGACTTAACAGACATATATAGAATATATCAACCATCATCAAGTGGATACACATTCTTCTCAGCAGCACATGGATCCTACTCAAAGATAGACCATATATTATGCCATAGGGCGACTCTCAGTATATATAAAGGTGTGGAGATAATACCATGCACCATATCTGACCATAATGGAATGAAGCTGGAAATTAATGATAAAAGAAGGAAGGAAAAATCCTGCATCACCTGGAAAATGAACAATATGGTACTGAATGATCAATGGGTTACAGAAGATATAAAGGAGGAAATCAAAAAATTCCTAGAGATAAACGACAATACAGACACAACATACCGGAATCTATGGAACACAATGAAAGCAGTTTTAAGAGGGAAATTCATTTCCTGGAGTTCATTCCTCAAAAAAAGAAACAACCAACAAATAAATGAACTCACACTACATCTTAAAACCTTAGAAAAGGAAGAGCAAAACAACAGCAAATATAACAGAAGACAAGAAATAATTAAAATCAGAGCGGAAATCAACGAAATTGAAACAAAAAAAACCATTGAAAAAATTGATAAAACTAAAAGTTGGTTCTTTGAAAAAATAAATAAGATCGACAGACCCTTAGCCACGCTAACGAAGAGAAGAAGAGAGAGAACGCAAATTACTAACATACGGGATGAAAAAGGCAATATCACAACAGACACTACAGAAATACAGAAGATAATTAAAAAGTATTTTGAAACTCTATATTCCAATAAAATAGAAGATAGTGAAGATATCGATAAATTTCTTAAGTCATATGATCTGCCCAGATTGAGTCAGGAAGACACACACGATTTAAACAGACCAATAACAAAAGAAGAAATTGAAGAGGCCATCAAAAGACTACCAACTAAGAAAAGCCCAGGACCGGATGGGTATACAGCAGAATTTTACAAAACCTTCAAAGAAGAATTAATACCAATACTTTTCAAGCTATTTCAAGAAATAGAAAAAGAAGGAGCTCTTCCAAATTCATTCTACGAGGCCAACATAACCCTGATCCCAAAACCAGACAAAGACACTTCAAAGAAAGAAAACTATAGACCAATATCTCTAATGAACTTAGATGCAAAAATTCTCAATAAAATCCTGGCGAATCGAATGCAAAAGCATATCAAAAAAATTGTGCACCATGATCAAGTAGGATTCATCCCTGGGATGCAAGGCTGGTTCAATATACGGAAATCAATAAATGTTATTCACCACATCAATAGACTTAAAGATAAGAACCATATGATCATCTCGATAGATGCAGAAAAAGCATTTGACAAAGTACAGCATCCCTTTATGTTCAAAACACTAGAAAAACTAGGGATAACAGGAACTTACCTCAACATTGTAAAAGCTATCTATGCTAAGCCTCAGGCTAACATCATTCTAAATGGAGAAAAACTGAAGGCATTCCCTCTAAAATCTGGAACTAGACAGGGATGCCCTCTTTCACCACTTCTATTCAACTTAGTTCTTGAAATACTAGCCAGAGCAATTAGACAGACAAAAGAAATTAAAGGCATAAAAATAGGAAAAGAAGAACTTAAATTATCGCTATTTGCGGATGACATGATAATATACTTAACAGACCCAAAAGGGTCTACAAAGAAACTGCTAGAGTTAATAAATGAATTCAGCAAAGTGGCAGGATATAAAATCAATACGCATAAATCAAAGGCATTCCTGTATATCAGCAACAAAACTTCTGAAATGGAAATGAGGAAAACCACCCCATTCACAATATCCCCAAAGAAAATAAGATACTTGGGAATAAACCTAACAAAAGAGGTGAAAGATTTATACAATGAAAACTACAGAACCCTAAAGAGAGAGATAGAAGAAGATCTTAGAAGATGGAAAAATGTACCCTGTTCATGGATAGGCAGAACTAACATTATCAAAATGGCGATATTACCCAAACTTCTCTACAGGTTTAATGCGATGCCAATCAAAATCCCAATGGCATTTCTTGTAGAAATAGATAAAGCAATCATGAAATTCATATGGAATAACAAAAGACCCAGAATAGCAAAAACAATACTAAGCAGGAAGTGCGAATCTGGAGGTATAGCGATACCAGAGTTCAAACTGTACTACAAAGCAATAGTAACAAAAACAGCATGGTACTGGTACCAAAACAGGCAGGTGGATCAATGGTACAGAATAGAGGACACAGAAACCAATCCACAAAATTACAAATTTCTTATATTTGATAAAGGGGCTAAAAACATGCAATGGAGGAAGGATAGCATCTTCAACAAATGGTGCTGGGAAAATTGGAAATCCATATGCAACAAAATGAAACTGAATCCCTTTCTCTTGCCATGCACAAAAGTTAACTCAAAATGGATCAAGGAGCTTGATATCAAAGCAGAGACCCTGCACCTGATAGAAGAAAAAGTTGGCTCCGATCTACATATTGTGGGATCAGGATCCAAATTCCTTAATAGGACGCCCATAGCCCAAGAGTTAATAACAAGAATAAACAAATGGGACTTACTTAAACTAAAAAGTTTTTTCTCAGCAAGAGAAACAATAAAAGAAGTAAATAGGGAGCCTACATCCTGGGAACAAATCTTTACTCCTCACACGTCAGATAGAGCCCTAATTTCCAGAATATACAAAGAACTCAAAAAATTAAACAATAAGATAACAAATAACCCAATCAACAAATGGGCCAAGGACCTGAACAGACACTTCTCAGAAGAAGACATACAGTCAATTAATAAGTACATGAAAAAATGCTCACCTTCTCTAGCAGTCAGAGAAATGCAAATCAAAACCACCCTAAGATACCATCTCACTCCAGTAAGATTGGCAGCCATTAGGAAATCAAACAACAATAAGTGCTGGCGAGGATGTGGGGAAAAGGGTACACTTGTACATTGCTGGTGGGACTGCAAAAGGGTGCAGCCAATATGGAAAGCAGTATGGAGATTCCTGGGAAAGCTGGGAATGGAACCACCATTTGACCCAGCTATTGCCCTCCTCGGACTATTCCCTGAGGACCTTAAAAGAGCATGCTATAGGGATACTGCCACATCCATGTTCATAGCAGCACAATTCACAATAGCCAGACTGTGGAACCAACCCAGATGCCCTTCAATAGATGAATGGATAAAAAAAAATGTGGCATCTATACACAATGGAGTATTATGCAGCACTAAAAAATGACAAAATCATCGAATTTTCAGGGAAGTGGATGGCATTAGAGCAGATTATACTAAGTGAAGCTAGCCAATCCTTAAAAAACAAATGCCAAATGTCTTCTTTGATTTAAGGAGAGCAACTAAGAACTGAACAGAGGAAAAGAGCATGAGGAAAATATTAACATTAAACTGAGACGAGTGATAGGAGGGAAAGGGAGAGAGAAGGGAAAGTGCATGGAAACGGAAGGACACCCTCATTTTTATACGAAATCACATATACAAGATTGTGAGGGGAAAGGGGGGAAGGGAGAGAATGGAACAACAACAGATGAGATAGAGAGGGAAGATGAGAGGGGAGGGGAGGGGGGATAGTAGGGGATAGGAAAGTTAGCAGAATACAACAGTCACTAATATGGTATTATGTAAACATTGTGAATGTGTAACTGATGTGATTCTGCAATCTGTATTTGGGGTAAAAATGGAAATGCATAACTCATTTAAATCAAATGTATGGAAGATGAAAAAATAAAAAAAAAATAAAAATAAATTTAAAAAAAAAAAGAAAAGAAAACTTGGCAGAAATTAGTGTAAATTAACTTTGTATTTTCTACTTCAATTTTTAGTTGCCATAATGTAAATAGCTGTAATAAAATATGTAATTCAAGTAAAAAAAATAGTTTATACTTTTAGAAATAATTTATTTTAATGGAAGATATTACTACTATACCAACTTCATTTCATATTCCCACTGGTTTTTCTATTCCTAATGTATGTTGGATAACTATTTACAATTAATATGCTTTAAAATTTTTAATTGAATGATGCTGCCATTCATTCACTTTGAAAGTTACTCCATGTTTTCTTTGCTAATATTTATTTCTCAATTATTAAAACTTGTTTTGTTTCCAAGGTTTATTTGTTACATAAAGTAACCTGAAATATCTAAATATATAAGTAAAATGTAGACATATATAAATTTCACCCATATAATGACAATATTATCAAAATTTTACATAGCAAACACCCTACTGTTCAAAATAAGTGAATTTAGATGTTTTAATTTATTCATGAAAATACTAGGCATTTTATTGTTAAATAATTAAAGTTATCACATAAATTATTTCAAAATATTGGTAAGAGAATGGCAATAAGTTTAATTTATATACACATACATATATGAATGTTAATTTCATCATCTATCAAAAATACCTGAGTACTCAAACTTAATATTAAGCATATAGAATTTCAAAAGCTTCCATAATTGCACATATTTTACCAAACAACTCACATAATTCACTAACCTAATTTAAAATATTCCCTTTGGCAATGAATGTTGTCCCTCAAGCTACTATAAAAATAATAAGTTGATTAGCCTGTAGCAATATTATGATTATAAATTAGTTATATGGTAATTTAAATAACTGAAAAATGTGTGTGAAAAAGTATACCTAATTTGAATTCTGGGGATAGGTACTGACAGAGGCAGCTGTTGTTAGAAATGGCAAAGACAGTAGGTAGAGGATGCCAAATGACACTGCTTTCAAATACAGGCAGTATGCTTGTATTTAATAAGCACAGCAGGTGAACAATTTAATTTGAAAGGAAAATTAAATGGGCTGACCCAAATGTTGATGCATTTATTGTGTAGTTCTGCACTTTCTTTTCTACAATTATTGCAAAGCTTTTTGGTAAACTAATGTGCAGGAACACTATTAGAGCAATTGTGAATCAGTTAAGTACTGTAGTCACAGGGGGAAACAAAGATACACTTTTAAAGGAAGTCAAATTCAGTCTGTTTTTATGTTCAAGCTGTTGTCCTCCTTCACCCTTTATTCTTTATGCTATAAATGTCAATTATGAGTTAGGTATTTTCCTATACTCTGACAATTTCTTGATGGTTGTTAATATTTTAGACTTAAAAAATTGCTAGAAGTTGACATTACTTTCAACGTAATGTACTTTTCAAAAGAAAAAAAATAACCCTTCCAATATTATTTCTATTTTTAAGATCCATTTGTTGTATTCTTCCAAATATTGCATGATAGGGTTGAAATTTCCCAATAAAGTCCATTTAACATTATTTAGAAAAGAAGTAGTACTTTCTTGGAACCATTATTTTTTCAAAGCTAAAAGTCCCTAACTTACTGCAGAAAGGTGGAAATACTAACTTCTGTTTTAAAGGGAACACTGATATTTAGTGAGAGAGAAAGGGCTGAAAATTTGGGGAGAAGGTAGTAGGTTCATCTATGGCATTTTATAATTGGGCATCTAACCCTTACACACAGACAGAGTTGCATACTCATGGAAGAGTCAAAAGAGTTACCCTAAAAGTATTCTGACTGTAAACTCATGTTTTAAATGGAATTGAAATCAGTTTTAAAGCAGGATAAGAATTTCACTATGTCTGCACAGACATAGTGAAAAGCATTTATCATTCTGCTTCGCCTTGCTTATTAGAAAAATGTCACATAAACATAACCTAAATCTGGAATCCTGCTAGTCTGGCACATGAGCTGGTGGCATCTCTTTGACTACCTTCATTTTTCTATTGACCTCCAGCCAACAAGGAGTATTTGACAGTGAGTATCCTTAGCCATTGTTCTGTATTTACCAAGCAGGAAAAAACATCACTTAAGAGTGGTGGAGGTCAGAAAGCTATTTTTTATCAACAACAGGCAATTCAATATTGATTTTGGTTCAAATGTTCTACCCTGCAGCTGTTTTCAGTTAGTGATTTAGACTAAGCAATATAAAAGTTTTATAGCTCAAGGAGATATGTATTTTGACTATATCAAGATCATTAATAAAGATTCTAACCATCTTGAATGCACATGGTAAATAAGCTGTTCAAGAGAATTAATCACAGTGATTTTAAAAGTCTTAAGAAATCTGATTTTTCTTGAATTTTTCCTCTCCTTCCAATATGATTTTACTTTTAAATTATCATTATCTTCTTTGGAATAATCTATTTGTAATTGGTAATTGAAAAATTGAAATGTAATAGTATTTTACAAGGATATTATTTAATGATTTAAAATTATTAATTACATTAAGGTGCTATAAATATTTCATTGGAAATGACTAGATGTGATGAAAATTTAGTAATAAAAAGCTAGTAAATGTAGAATATATGTAATAAAGATGAGTAATATAATAGAAACTTAGAACTGCATTAATGGTGCAAATGACACAGAAGCATTACCATGTTCATATCCTGTGTCAATAAAGGCTTATTTTGAGGGATGGAAGTTTAAGATAAATGTTTAATTTTCACACATAGTGTTCATTTTTACAATAAGTTTTATTACTAATTATATGACTTAATAAATTAAAATAGATGGATTAATATTTTAATGTAATTTCCATATCTAAAAGAGTATATAATTATGATTTTTCTTTCAGTATACAATTTAAAATTTATACAAAACTTTTACATATATACCTATGATAACTAACTAAAATCATTTTTTTCCTTGAATCGGAAAGTATTTTCAAGTATATTTCATATGGATAGCTATTGGCAATGAAAAGTGAACATATGTTTAAATAATAATGAAAATGAAAAATAAATCATTTGAAATGAAAACATTTTTATTTGATTTGATGATAAGTACATCACAGTAATGATGGAAAAAGTAATGTAAATTTTATATATGTATATATATTTCTATCATATGTATAATATATAATATTTATTAGAGGATATATTTCCATAAATGATAAAATATATAAAATGGAGTTATATGTACATTTTTATTTATTATACAATGTGAACTAATTTTCATATATTAAACTTTTCATCTTTTCAATAGGATAAATGTACATGTCTATGTATGTGTTTTGTTTATTCTCTTTCCTTTTAGGATTTATTTTATTAAAAATCATGGCTACTTGCAGGGATTGTGGCTCAGTGGTGGAGTGCTTACCTTGCATGTGTGAGGCATTGGGTTCAGTTCTCAGCACTTCATATAAGTAAATTAATAAAAATAAAGCTCCGTCAACAACTAAAAGAAATATATTTTTTAAAATGTATATCTGTCTAACAACATTTAACTATTGAAAAATGTAATATCTTAACATTCTTAAAATCATGTTATGCAGAGTAGAGCTGCTAAATTAGCAGCTTTGAGAAAGGGAAATCATGGAGACAAAAGCTTTTTCAGACACTAACTAATCTTGAGGGAAGACAATTACCTGCATCAAGAATTCTAATAGTTCGGTCATTTTTATATCAACATTGCTCCTGTGAAATTAAGTGCTAAGTTAGCTTCACACCATCAGTGATGTGATTGGTATTTCCCAAAAGGCAAGGAGATTTTCTCACACATTTTATATTCCATGTTGTGTAATATAAATTGATCTGATTAGTCAATTGAATAAGTTTTAATTTCAGCTTTGTTCCAGGAAACAATTGGTGGGTCAGTCCTAAATAAAACACAAACTTGGAATTCTGTGTTCTGTAGAAGTGTTTCTTGCCTGCTCACCTACTTTCAATTGAGACTGGAGTCACTCAATCTGACTGAATTTGTCCTGGTTTGACTCTAAACTGACTGACAAACTTGGTTCTTCCTCCCATGTCTCCTATTTTTCTTAGGGAAAAATGCTCCCATGCCATTTTCTTATAGCAAATCAGGAGTGCAAAAGTGCTATGTTATGATTGACTCCATAACATCCACATATATTTTCACATGGAGTCCTTTCCCTGTAACTAATTATGGGTGATTTTGGTAAATTGAGTTTCTGTGGCACAATATCATTAAGCTTCCTTGGATTGATTGATTGATTTAGGTACAGCAATAAAGATTTACTAGACATTTTCCAAGGTCTTAGAAAAGGGTTTTACAATCAAACTCTTGCTTTGCTCTTTGTATGAAACTGTCTCTTTATGGACAAAAATTTAACTTGCTGAGAAATTTTATTTTTTTACCCATGAATATTTTAGCAAATACATCAGCACATGGCCAAAAAGTGGGGGAGTAGGGTGTGAAAAGATGATGATGAAGGGGCTGAAGTCTCACTGTTCCCTTCAAAGGAAAACTCCCAATAATCTACAGACCTCTCACAAAACCCCACCTTTTAAACCCCCTTTAAAGTTTCTACCACTTCCCAATGGTGCCACCCTAGGGACTCATCCTTTAATAAATGGGCTTTTGGGGTACATTCAAGAAACAAACTGTATCTGAATATTAATTTAATTTCAACGAGTATGTATTCAAATTTCATTTTTGATTTATTATTTGCTCCAAAGAATATTTTAAAATGTATTACTTAGTTACTTCTGATGTTTAGTGATATACCTGGTATCTTCTATTAATTGAAATAATTATTAGTCGCTCAACCTAACATATAAGAATCTTACAACATTTTGATTCTCTCTCTCCTCTCACAGCTATTATAAAAGTGTCACAAGTATCATTTCTAAATACCTTGCAAATTCTGTACTGTATTTTAAATACTTTGCTAAAATAAAAAAAAATCCTTCAAAGATATTTTTAAATGAAATAAAAATATCTTTACATGTGCCCACTTATTCTTCTGTTTATCAGACTTTGCACTGATTCAGATTAATGTTATAATTTTCTGCCTCATGAAAGACTTTCTGTGTTATTTCTTACAGCGATGGGTCAGCATTTGATAAATACTTCTAGATTTTATGTTTTTGAAAGTGTATTTATTTCAAATATGTTTTTAAAAATATTTTTATTGCATGTACATTTAGGGTTGACTTTTTTCAAAATTTGGTATCTTACATATATTGCTTTTCTATGTTTAGTGTTCTTTGTAATAACCTTATCATTTGATTCTTATTTTTATCAAATTAGCAAAATGTTTGACAATTTATTAATTTTATTTTAAAAATCTTTAATAAGTCTAGAATTTTATAAATAAAATTGTATAAAATTTAATTTTTTTTTCCTTTTTTAATGGACGCATAATAGTTGGTTGTATTTATGGGATGCCATGTGATGTATCATATATGTACACATTTAAAACACTCAAATCAAGCAAGTTCTTAAACATTCATTATTAATTTGTGATGAAAACATTAAAATACTTTCTTTTGATTTTTAAAATATACAGTACGTTATTGTTGTTATATTATTATTATTATTATTATATTATTATTATTAACATTTATAGTTACATTACTATACAATTACTATTCTCTCAACTTTCATAAGATAAACTGTTTTTAGATTTCATATGTGAATGAAGTCATCCAGTATTTATGTCTGTGACTGGCTTATTTCACTTAACGTAGAAAATTCCAATTCCATTCATGTTGTTGCAAATGACTGAATAACATTATATTGTGTTTTCCAATATGTACCACAATTTCCACAGACAGACATTGGTTGTTTCTATTTCCTGGCATTGTGAATAATTCTGCAATAAATGTGGAAGTATGTATTTCCCTTCAAAATTCTGATGGCATTTTTTTTGTCTATATACTCAGTATATAATTTAGTCTCTTCAGTTGAGATTCCTTTTCAGATATAATTTTATCATATGCATATAATGATTGTTTTTCAACTAGAAATTCTAAGGGCATAATATAGATCTCCAGATTTCTCTCTCTTCTCAACTCAGGGATGAAATTGGTTCCAAAGTCATTCATTGTAGCCTAGTTCTCTTTGGGTAGTAATACATCCCAATTTCATTCTCTTCTTCCCAGTAGTGGTTATAATATGCTAACTGATGTTTTATGTCTGAATCCTGTGATTTTATCCAGTTATTCTAGTACATGACTAAATTAAATCCATAATATTTAACCCCTTGATTGTAAACAGAAATCTTTCTTTTTGTCATTTATTTGTTGGTTTCATATCTTTAACTCTTCAGTAGTTTTCAATTAGATTTGATTTCTTTTTCTAATGTAGGTGCTAATACCAACAATTATCAATTTTTAAATATCAGCTTTTGTTTTCCAAAGCCCACTTTTGGTTTACATTATTTCCTTTTCTGGACAAAAGCCTCTTGAGATAATTAATAAAGTTTTAATATAGATCTTATTCTATTTCTAGATGGTGTATTCAGAATTATTATGATGCTGAAAATTATTACTATTTCCTATATTGTTTCAAACTAGTGTATTTTTACTAGATAATTCTCATGTAGCACTTATTTTGCTAATGACAGAAACCAAGGCAGCTTCAAAATTCTTTCTTTCCCAATGATGCAGCTACCTCCAAGTAAGAAAACTAGGTGAAAGTTTCACATGGTTAGCTTTGTTAGTCAATGTAAATAGGAATTTAATTTCATGTTATGTAATCAGGCTGCTCTCTGGAATGGATGCAAGCTATTCTATGACCCCACCTGGCAGAAGCTTTTTTGTTATTCATATACTATAATTTAACTTAGAGTATTTATCTTCCTAAATTTGACAATTTTTTAAACTAATCTTTTGCTTATTTTGTTTCAATTGTCAAATAAAACTATGTATTTGTCAGGTAGAAAATATTGTTTTGAAATGTATATGCCCTATGGAATAGCTAGATGAAGGAAATAAAATGTGTTACTCAGATTTTTATTTTCCTTGTGTTGTAGTGATAACACTTCAAATGTACTGTCTTAAAATTTTTAAAAATACAAATAATTGTTAAATAGATTTATTCCTCCTCTACTTGATATTTTATATGCTTTGCCCTCCAAAGAATTTTCTGAATTTCAACAATTTAAAGTAAATTTTAACTCAGTAATTAATTGAATATTGGGTAAAATTTTAAACATATTATATAACTTGAAAATTTATATCTATGTTCATAAATATTCTTCATAAAAAATATATTTAAGGAATATGGTATCACATCTCCTATTTTGTATATAAAAAAGCTGAGGCTTACAGAAGTTGCAAGAGTTGTATATAGAAAATTTGCCTAGCTCTTGAGTTGTTGGCTTATACATATTGCCATAGCTAGTGAAATATAAAATTTTGTTACATTTCACTGAAATATGATAATTTTTATAATATCACAAAAAGAATATTTAGAGTAATATATTCTGAATGTAAGCAGAATTTTAAAAATTTAACATTCCATTAACAGCATTAGATATTTATTTCCACATTAAGCTTTTTGTATTAATATATTTTGTGTGTGGCTTATATTATCTTTACATTCCTCTTAGAAAAAGAAAGAGAAATTATTTAAGTTAACTAAACTTTGATTCAACTAAATATAAATAAAAATGTAAAGGAAAGTTAATTCCTGAAAATTAGAAAGCTGAATTTAAAAGTCTTTAAAAATTTTAATAAATCAGTTTTTTTTTTCATCTTTGGTAAAGCATAATAAAAAATCAAAAAGTCTTTTAGTACAGATTTCTAAATTCTAAGATTTAAGCCTATTAAGATCTCATTTTATTATAGTTGCATCACACTCTGACTTCCATATTTTAAAAAAATGGTGTTAACAATGTTTTGAAATTTCAGAATTAGTAATTCAACCTTTATAACTGCTATGAATCATAGGCATTCTTTTGCCTTGCAGAATAAATTATAACATATACTGCTCACTTTTTTAGAAGCAATATATGCAATATAAGTGGAAAGTTCAAACACTCACTGCATATTTCTAGATTCTCCTAGAATTAGAAACTCTCTTCAAAAGAACTGTCATATATTTTAAAAACTAAAAGAAAATTTTTCAAATACCCATAATTAACAATGCTAAATGGAAGAAAGAAGAACTAGATATCATCATGGAATTTGCAATATAATATATAATCTGTATTTTCCCACAATTTTTCTGATTCTTAGATTTTTATCAAAAGCTCATTTGCTAAGTGGTCATTGATTCTGTATTGGAGCACACTCAATCAGGAGCAATTCATATATTATTGTTCAAGGTATAAAATTGATCTTTGAACATCTCTGAGAGTAATTTAAGAAATATTGTAGAAAAATCAAACAAAAAATAAGAAATTTTCTCTAAAACTTGAGGCATACTTACCCTATTTTTTGATTATAAAGAAAATAACTTTTATATATTCCTTGTTTTTCCTCATTTTTTCCACTGATCCATGCAGATTTTGTAAGATAATAATAATAATAAATAAAATACACATTCATAGAGGATAATTGAGTGCAGATTCCTCAAAATCCACCCTATCTAACTTAGGGAAAACAGTGAAGGAAGGAAGGGAAGAAGGAAAGAAAAAAGGGAGAGAGGAAGGAAGAAAATAAAGGAGGAAGAAAACAGAGTTTCTCCTCATTTCTTTAAGCAAATCTGGTTGATTCCTTATCTCTTCACCAGGAATCTATTTCCAGTTTGGTAATCATCTTTAATTCTGGTTGCAGAGATTGCTTTTCAGAATGTTAATATCCCTCTCAAACTCTAATCAGTAATGCAAAAACAGTTGATGTTTATATTTATGTCTTAGCTTCTTTTTCAAAAATATTATTGTATATAGAATGTGTGTGATGATCTGAGAAACCAATACATATTTAATTGTGACCTGGAAGACACATGAGTCCGAATTATGTCAGGTGATAAGTAAGAAAACAATTTGGTTCAAGGTGTGAATGACAAATTCTTTCACAACAATATTTTTGCACTCAACTAGCAAAATCAGATTTGTCTTATGTTTCTCTTTGGATGTTTTAAATTTTGCTCTTTAGTTTAAGGAGAAAAACTTGAACTGCATCTGGCTGAAAATTGTTGCCAAATAATCTAGTAACTAAGAAAAATGTTATTGAATAGTGTCATTAATTTGTATTTCTTATTTCAAGACTTGCGGTTATTATGTAGTTAGTTTCACAATGTAGGTAATATATGTAAACAATTTCATAGCAAATAACAAATCACTACTTTAACTTTACTCCTTCTGATATATATTGTAAATAATTCATAGGGTCTTGCCCTGGGGGAACAGGTTGATTATTCTTATCTCCATATTACCCATATCTCTTTTACAAGTTCTGCACAAAATTGTTCACCATAGTGTAGCTTTTGGTCTGGTCATGATATTTCCAATACTATTTGTGTCAATATATTATTGTACCAGATTTCATAAATTAGGAACAAGGTGAATAATCTTTTTTTTTTGCAAAAATACAACGAAAATAAAACAACTAAGCAACTTCTCTCCTTTATTCATATACATAGCCCTTAGAATTACAACCAATTTACTTGAAGCACAATTTTCAATCACTCAGTGGCGGTTTAACTCCAGGAGCTAAATGTTTCACTCTAAGTAACCTACAATTGACAAGCAAAATCAGAATCATATCTTGCATTTGAAACAGTAAAAATGGTTCATTTAATTTTTATGGCTTTTTTTTGTTCTTTTCAGAAAATACTGTACAACTTTATTTTTTTTATCATATGAAGTAAGTAAATTAACAGATTAAAACTTTGTTATATTTCAAGATAATATACTTTTATTTCTTCTAACATTCAAGTTAAAATTTTCTTACCATATTTTCATGATACTTGCCTCTACAAAACTATTTGGATAAACTATTGAAAATGACATTGTAGAAAATTTCTTTATTTATCTATCTATTTATTTATTTATTTTAATTGGGAACTTACCAATTCACCTTATATGTCATAAAATTGCTATAATTTCTTAATAAATTAGGTCTGTTATGATTATATAATGGACCTTCTCATTCTCAAGTATATTCTTCTCTTCAAGCATATCTGATTTGATCAAGGTAATCCATATTATTTCATATAATTTTTGTCCAATCAGTCAAGCTTTATCACTTATTTAATTTATATTTAAAATAATATTAATATATGGCTTCCTTACTTTAGTATGTACATTAGAATTTCTCTAATTTTTTTCTAAACACATTTCAATTGATGTTAATACTTTCATTAATTATTTTGAATTATTATAGAGGTGTTTTCTCCTAATTTCTTACAATTTTGAAAATCTGGATCTGTAGAGTGTTATTTTATTCAGCTATTTCACTGCTGTCACCAAAAGACCTGACAAGAGTAATTCAAAGAGTAAAACTTTGAGGGCTCATGGTTTTAGAGGTCTCAGTCCACAGATGGCGACTGTTGCTGTTGGTTGAAGGGAAGAAAGACCATCATGGTTAAAGGGTGTGATGAAGGAAATCACCTGGGAACATGGCACCAAGAAGCAGACTGAGCTCATTCAACAATAACAAAATAGATAACCCATAGGCAACCCCTAACCCCCATGACCCTCTCCTTGCCATACCCTACCCGCCTGCATTACTACTCAGTTAATCCCTATCAGGGGATTAATTAAATGATTGGGTTAAGGCTCTTATATTCCAATCATTTCACCTCTCAACTTTCTTGCATTGTCTCACATATGAGCTTTCAGGGGACACCTAATATCAAATCATAACAACTGTCTTTTCAGAATCCTCTTTTTTTTCTTGAGAGATAATGCTTTTAAATTTGATGATGTCCAATTTATCAGCCCTGCTTCTTATTGTGTTTTCTGTGGTATTTTAAAACTTATTTTTAGTTATACATAATATTAGGATTCATATTGTCATAATTATAAAACATGGAATGTAATTTTCTCTAATTAATTATTCAATACTGACTCTCTTCTTTCTCTCCTCTTTTACCCTATTCCCTTCCCTGTATTCTACTGATCTTTCTGGTATTTATAGTTTATGTTCTAATTAGTGCCTTGTCTATATACATAAGGTGATATTAATTAACTATACAATATTCATATACATACATAGGAAAGTGTTCTTCCTTTACTGTGTTTCTGATGTCAAGCCTACCCATCAATTATGAGCAACAGAGTTGCCCTAGAATTTCTTTTCACCCCACTGGGAGGAGTATTTGCACTTACAGATACATCCTGCTGTACCTATATAAACCCTTACAGTATTGTAGAAATACTAACAGGACTTCTGGAATCAGGTTCACTGAATGGAGATAGCAAGGCCACCTGAGGATCTTCTTTGACCTCACTAGTGACTTATTACTTGGACATCTGAATATTGCATTAGGTTAATACTATTTGTATTGGTAGTCCTCCTATACCAAGTGAAATCTATTCTGGCTGTGATTTAACATGTTACTTTGAAGTCATGTCAACCAACATGTAATATCAATTTGACTAAATAAACATACCCTTCCAGATACAAGGAAATTTATAGGCATGCAAAATGTACCAGCTTTGCTAAGGTTGATATCCAGAGCACAGGATGAACTGTTGGAAAGGTCTCTGTGTCATGGATTAAAACACTTTCCCCCTTTTCTCCCCGAGTTTTCAAGAATACCTAGACTATGCTGGGAGTGAAACATCCTGAGATAACAGGGAACTGGTCATTAAAAAACCCAGTTTCTCTTTCAAGCCTCATCCCTGCAATAAGGTATTCTTCAGTTCTATATCCCAGTGGTCATATGGCTTTGGAATATAAAACCTGGTGGACTGCACTCAGAACCCCACAGCTAAAGTGCAAGTGAGACACGTACCTTGACTCCATCCATCCATGTTAGCTTTTATGAGTATCAGGGGTCTGGTTTCTAATGCATCCTAGGCTTACATCATGACTTGCTCACTCCCTATCTGTAATCAACCCATTTTAGAGAACATGTCCTATCTGGCTATTCTGTCTCAGTTACCTAGGCAAATCAGAAACCAGTGCGCAGTGAATATTCTCACACCATTTCTCACATTACTTCTCTTTAATCTTTAGAAAGTTTCAAGTCTCTTCTCATTTTGTAATTAATTCTAACTGTGATCAATTTGCTTTTAAGTATGTATATTGAACACTTAATTTTATCTATTGCACACAACTAAATCTTACTTTTTATTTTCATGTATTTTTGTAATTTTACTTAATAATTTACAATCATAATGCTTTCAGTCTAATAGTCTATTGCTGTTGAAACCTGTAGTCTACTATTTCTTTTCTTTTTTAACTTGAATATATTCTCTAGACACCTTATTTTTTGTCTAGTAAGCTTTCAAGATATTAGCTATGTACCATGGTATATGAAAGCACTTTGTATAAGTGAAAATTCAGAAGCAAGGGAAATGCTTATTAGTATAGAAAATATAATTATATCAAGTTACATACATGTAAATAAATAATGTACAGTCACAATTTTTTAGAAAACTATTTCTATAAATCATAATGAAGAAAAAAATGGAAAATATTGAGTAGAAAAGCCAATTTCAAAAATAACCACTCAAAAATTTTATAACATTTGTAAAACTTAGAGAAAACATAAAATACCATAGCTAAATAATATTTACACATGTGCACTCCTGTGCAAATATATACACTTGATGTTAAGGATCTATATATCTATTTTATAGTGTTGTAAGTTTCTTGCAAAGAAGGATTCATGACTGGCAAAACCAAAAGAACTTTACCTATCTTGTTTTAGTCAACTTTTCACTGCTGTGGCTAAAAGACCTGACCAGAACTATTATAGGGGAGGAAAAGTTTATTTGGGGGTTACAGTTTCAAAGGTCAGTCCACAGAGTTCTATTTCTTGGGGCTCAAGGTTAGGGAGAACATCATGGCTGAAGAGCATGGCAGAGAGAAATGGCTCACATGAGATCAGACTGCAAAGAGAGACTCCACTCACCAGATACAAAATAAATACCCTCAAGACAAGCCCCCAGGGCCCACCTCCTCCAGCCACACCCTACCTGCCTACAGATACCACCTGTCGATCCCCTCAGGGGATCATCACACTAATTAGTTTAAGATTCTCATAACCCATTTATCCTCTAAACCTTCTTGCCTGTTTCAGACATGAGCTTTTGGGGAACACCTAATATATAAACCATAACAAACCAGTTAAGCTCTATTTCATAACAGACATAGTGTTAAATATGTATATAAAATATATCTCATGAAATACATGTGATATATAATGTGCATATATTATAAATATATACTATATGTGAAATATATGCTTCTGAAGTAAATCTTAAGAAATAAGATTAAGTGATAATAATACAATGAAAGGCTATTGTCTCAAAATACGGATGAGTGGGTAAAGTAATTATTAAATTAGGATGAAGTATCACCAATAAATGTATTTCTAAGAGTATGTTGCACAAATGCAAAAAATGAATGATACCTAGCATCAGTCATGAGCAAATTCTAAGAAAATTAACTGTATATATTTTAAGACTAATTGAGAATAATTTTTTTCCTCTTTGAAAAGAGAAATTTTTCCTTTTTTCAATATAGAATAGTGAAATTACTATACATCCTCAAGAAAAACCTGTAGTGCGTGCTCAAAAATTTGGATGATGAATGGGAAAGAGAATGTGGTCATGAAGATGGAGACCAGATCCACTCATGGCAGTTCACAAGGCAGGATCTCTCTCTTTTCTCTAACGTCATTGAACTGTTTTAATCATTGGTTATGTTTTTGTTTTGCATCATTACTTTTGTTGAGGTCTTATAATAGTAAAATTTTATTCAAATTTTTTGGGTGAATGCAAGGAAATTTAACGGAATCTGTTATACCAGACCAAAAGTGGATAAAGTTCATTGTCACAAAGAGTGATTTGTAGTAGAATGCCTAAGAAATATGTATTTGTAACATCCCTTTAAATACCTTGACAATTACTATAGATTTATAGATGGTATAATACTAAAAAAGATAGCATGAGTTACAATAATAGCCCTCCAAATTAGGCTAGACTTACTTAGACTATATTAACATGTATAAATGCAAAGTGCTATACATATTTATTATCTGGAAATATTTTGCTGTTCAAAATACAAAATAAGATTTCAAACACAAACATTGAAAATAATCTAATTTTAATTAACCACACATAACTCATAATGGATATTTGAATCATAAGTATAAATTATCAAATCAATCTTTCACATTTTATTTATGTAGTTCATTCAATACTCTCTCATAATACAAAAATCATTTTATATAATTCTCAATATTTAATTGCAATAGTACTAAAATAGATTGACTTTCACATCGATTGAATTTTGAGCTCTGTAATTAGTTCTTATATATTATTATGTAAATATTTTTGAAAGCAAATTTCACACTACTTAACGGGATTCCTATTTTAAAAAGGAAAATGTATGTTTTTTAAGCTCTATCTTAAAATGATCAATGCAGTCAAAATAATGAGCAGATATAATCTGGTCATACAGAATTTTATATATATATATATAATCTTTAATAGGAAGTACCAAATAAAGCAAGCAAAACATAAAGGGTGCTAAATGACTACTCAGACAACCAAATAGTGTTACTTGGGTGGTTGTCTGAGGATCAGACAAGTGAGATTTACTGAAGATCCATCTGGGAAGGGTAAAGGAAAGGGAGAAGGCATAGGCAGGGAGCGGTAGAGGCTCAGAGCACAGCACATTTCTGACAAAACCTCCTCGAGACTAATGGGGTCTCTCCATACCAAAATAGCCCATTGAGAAATCCGGTCTTGGATAGAAATGGCTCCTTTCTATCAATTTCCACCACTGGGTGGAACAGTCTAGAGAAGCATTGTTGATGTGCATGTATAGTGGATTCAAAGATTTGCAAGGAAATTTAACGGAATCTATTATACAGGTAAAGGTGTTCATCAGCTCCACTTCCTACAGTATGTCCTCTTGAAGGGAGAGCTAAGCATAGGATGTCTACATCCGCCATTCATGTTAACATTTATATTGATATGTGGTTCCTTGTATATAAATAAAACAAAACACTGATGCTTTCCAAGAATAATATACATCTCAACACAAACATTGACATTTGCCTTGATGGATTAATGTTATGATTTTAGAAAAAAACAAAATGAAACAAAACACTAATTTTTTAAAAAAAATGTGAGTCTCTTTCTAATAAAGAGAATCTCTCTTATTCCTGAAAAGAACCTTCCAAGAACCATTGCCTGTTCTTAGTGTGTCATTTAAATATATGAATTAACATAATCTGTATAACAGAATTGTAGGCTTGGATTCATTTTTATAACTTTTTAATTGAATTTTTTTCAATTCTTGATTGCTGACACTGTTAATGGCAATAGGTGAATCAGTGTTCTTGTTATATTTTGGATATGAGGTGTCCTCCAAAAGCTCCTATTAAGGTAGGAATATTCAGAGGTAAATGATTAGGTTAGGAGAGCTGCCTTCTATATATTTGGACAAATGTGTAATAACAGAGGTCCACAATTATAATAACATACAGAGAAATTTCTTTGCTCTAAAAATCCTCTGTGTTGATTTTCTTTTCCAAATCATTCTTGGTTGAATTGAATATAGGATCAAGATGATAAACTATGTTTTTAAAGTATTTTGTTGTATTACCTTGTTTTACTCATGAAAATATATAATTTCTACCCTTTGAAAATTTGTTACTTGTCTATGAATTTAAATGTGTCGGCTGATATGTTTTAATGTTAAAAATTGTAGAATAATAAAGTTCGAAAACATAACTATTAAAAAAATGTGTGGATTATGGATAACAGTTATTAGTTGGTACTGCTTATTAGAATACTTTTAAATAACAGTATTCTTTGCTCTGACATTTAATGATTTTAAATACTTCAGAGATTGTAACTTATTGTATTTAAGGTATATTCATGTGTGATCTCAAAAGTGTTGTGTTTTTTTTTGACTCCTGTTACAAAGTATATTCATGTGTGATCTCAAAAGTGTTGTTTTTTTTGACTCCTTCTGTTACTGTCAATCATGAAATTTGCCTTATGAACTAAGAATCAACTGAGAGACCATTAAAAGACATAAAGTCAATGATTTTTTAAAAATTAGTCCAATATCCTCTTGATTTTAATAGTAGTGTTCCTAAAATCTTATGATATTTATCTAAAAATGAAAAATATAACTTTAGCAATGTACAAGACTACTCCCTGAAAATATTCCCTACTTCTGCATTTCTTCCCACCACATTTAAAAAAAATCTTTTTAGTAATTCCTCAACTTTCTTCATTTGATCCACTAGCTCCATTGATTCATAAGTGTTAATTTCCGTATCCCCCACACACGTTTATTGTACATCCCTGTGCTTTCTCTCCATTATTACTCTTATTTCTCTCCATTATTACTTCTCCTTGGAAACAAGTCACATTTCAATGTTAACATTCTCTGATATGTAGTGATTTTCCTCTGCATCAACTAGATTATTTTCAATTACCAGGGAGTTAGTATTATCACCCGCCACTCATTTGTTTTGCTGTGTAACTAGTTTTCTGGTACCATTGAATATCATCTTTCCTTTGATATCAGATCCAATTAAAGTATTTATTTTAATAATTTAATTTTTGTAAATTAACACAATGAAAAGGAAAAATTATTTTTACACAAAGGAATACTAGCTATTTCCACACTTATGTAAAGTGTGGGGAATAGCTACTATCTGCTTCATTACTTACTTACTATAGATATAACTCTGCATATACACTAAGACAATTTTAAGTACAAAAGGTTCAGATAAAAAGAATGCTGACCTAGATAAATTATTAAATTTAGGTATTGAAACCAGCTTTGATGTTCATTTCTTGAATAATTCAGGAAAATATGAAGAAGAAACTATACCATTTATGTTTAATATCTACACAAAAAAAAACATATCTGAAAGATAAAACACATAACATGTCATATGTTTGAGATTCACATAATTATATTATTGTAAAAATTTAAAGATAATCTCTTTTTTAAGAAGATAATAGAGTAAGAAAAGTCAAAGGTAGAAAGGCAGGCAGATATTAGGTTGGCTCAAAAATCCTTTGAAGAGAATTTTACAAGAAAATTGAGAGCAGAAAAGATTCAACAGACAAAATAAATTATTTAAAAGACATGATATAGTGTAACAAGTTAAAAAGTAAACTTTCTTCTTTCATCTCCAGTGCTGTTAAAAAATACATACCTGTAGGAGGTCAAGTTCATAACAGAGACATTTACTATGTTTTTCAAAGAATAACAAATTGTAGCACCAAATAATTTTTATTCCAAGAACACCTGTCTTGAAATATCTATATTCACATCATCTATGTAATATGAGTCCCAGGAGGAGGCATAAACAAGATGAAATGCAACAGAATATATATATGTGTATATATATATATATATATATATATATATATATATATATATATATGGCAATTTTTTGAACTTTATTTGAAACACTCACTCACAACTTTTAGACCAACAAATTCCAAGTAAGGCAAATGAAGGAAAATCACATTTAGGTATATATAAGATGGTTAAAAGATAAAAGTAAGAAAAACATCTTGAAATCAGATAGAGAAAAAGAAATGTTACATAGAGAAGAACAAACAAAATGATAAATAAAATTTTTTCAGAAATAACTAAGGCCAGCAGAAAATAGAATAATACTTAATTAGAATATAATAGTGCAGGAACAGAAAGTTACAAGAGAACAAAAACATGAACTCAAGAAAAATGAGTTTTAAAATTGATTCTATAAAATAAGGAGTTCCACAATTAGTGGATTAACTCAGTGTGAAGAACAACGTGAGGAATTTTTATAAATGAAAATCATTATTTGGTTAAATTAGAATTATAAATTAAGTCATCAAAGATGGAATTATAAGATTTAACATGTAAAATTCCAAATAATTTTATAGTCTAGGTAGGGAAACAAAAAATCAAATAAGCATTAGAAAAAGGTGACAAACAATGATTTCTAATCACTTATGTAAAGTGTGGGGAATAGCTACTATCTGCTTCATTACTTTTATGTTATTGGGAGTTTGGGTATTAGAAATTTTCAAAAAAAACCATCTTGCTCATGAATAAAATAAATGTTATGATTGTTTTCATATGATACAGTTATCTACCTGAAAAATCCAAATAAAAATTCCAAATGAATAAAATACATAGGTTGATATTTAGAAAAACATATGCAGTATGAATGTAAAATTTACTTCTAGCAATTCCTGGGCAAAAGCATCTCACACAGCCAAAAATAAACTTGAGAGAAATGTAGAATACATATTTGAGAAGTGGTGGTATACTAAGGCATAAATGAGATGCTAAAAAGAGAGCAGAGGAGACAGAGAGAAGTAGTGTTTCTTAAAATGTTTCATGTTGCAATGTTGTCAACTTCACTCAAACTAATTTTGACAAAATTGATAGTATATCTGAATAATGACTCACAGAGAAAAAATATTTAAAATTACAGCAAAATGAGAAGTCACTCATAGAATGATTTTAAAAGTATTATAAAGCCTGACAGGGAAATGTTACTCACAGGTGGAATAATACATTAGCACAGAAATTGACTTTTATGGGTATAAATGTGCCCAAGTGTGAATACACATAAGTGTTTGTGTACACATTGCTTGTCTGTACTGTTACTGTATAAGCAACATGAAAATTCAAAATAGTGACTTCTAATATTAGAACTGTAATATATAGTAGGTTATAGAAATAGCAGATATGATTGATGTACCCTGTATGCATGTCCATGTACAGACATATCACAATGAATCTTATTAATATGCATAATTAATGAGTCCTAAATAAAGATAAGTGTCAAATATGTAAAAAAATACTGATATTTATATAAGTTTGTTGTAACAAAGGCCTTCCAAAGTAAGACACTCAAAAAGAAAACATTGATATGGTACATTTGGCAACATAATATGAACAAAATTATATTCAAATTATATTCAAAATAATATAAATTTTTAAAAAATCAACAATAAAAAATTCTTAACTGAAATATATAAAATGAACTCATATATAATAGAAAAGTCAATAATAATTATGAAAACATTGGTGAAAGAAATGAAGAGGCAATTTAAAAGAATTATGATTGACTAATAGAGATATTTCAATATAAATTTGTTTTAGAAATAAAATGCATATTAAAGCATGAAGGAATCTCTCATTCAACCAAGGCACAAATGTACAACCTAGTCAGTAATGTCACTTGGTCACAGCAGGGGAACAGCCTCTTCTGTGCACTGCTATTGGGAGTGCACATCTGTTCAAAATTTTTGAAGGACAATTTGGCAACATTGAAGAGCTCTTATCTGACATGATCTGGATCAGTAACCAGCAAGTTAACTGAATAAGTTTTTGACATTCCTACCTTAACAGTTTTATTTTAAGCAAAAGCAAAATAGCATGTTTATTTACCACTCAGGTATAGGACCGAGGTCTTGTCTCAGTATGTAAAATTTTGCAAATAAAATCCCCCTGCTTTGCTTTTATTTTTCTCTTTTCTCTTACCACAAAAATAATACTTGCACATATAGACTACAAATTCTCATACTGAGAATTTTACATGTCCTAAACTTACTTTCAAAGACATCTCAAGCACAGTTTCAAATACACTATATTAATCTGTTATAGATGATCTGCACACCAATAGTTACAAAAATATTTTATCAATGATTTAATATTACATTGTATTTTCCAAATATTCAACAATATTATTAGAGAAATATATCCCATATTTAATTTTGAGTTAATCTTAATTAAAATTATAACCAATAAAACATAGAGCTGGAATAGTTATTTTGGAAACAAAGGTGATTAATTCAACTCCTAGAATTTTGAGTACATGTGCAAACTATAGGGAAGCCTATTAGCTACAAACATTCAGTTTAGGCATTATTCAGTACTTACTTTAACATAATGGGAAACAATAACCTTTACGGTTAGATAGCTGAAAGTCACTTAAAAGTTTTATATATGTATATTATATAATACTCATCATAATCCTTTAAGCATAATTTATGTCAACTTAGATAACAGAAGTAAATGTATAAGGTTATATAGTAGATTATATAAAAGGATAATAAATAACATGAATGAGGGGATTATATGAGAAATATTACCTTTGTGATATACTATGCAACTCTTAAGAGTAAGCAAAATATACAGAAATATATATATGACTCAATATCTCTGTAAGTAGAACAATTGGTGATGGTTATCATAGGTTTCTCTTATTTATATATGTTCTAAAATAAATGAACATAAACTCTTATAATTAAAACAATGAAAGAATTTGTTTCTTTACTTAAATAATCAAATGAAAAAATAACTTAGAAAAATAGATTTGTTCTTGTCTTGCTCTTTTGTCTATTTAGCTCGTCTTTTCTCTCTAGAATCAAAATACATCAAAAGTTACAAAATTGGAGTTTAACCTTCTCAAAATGTAGTTGCAATTAGTGACAATAGAATGGCTTAATTTGAAAAATAACATCAAAAAACCAAACCAAACCCAAACCCAAACCAACCAACCAAACAAACAAACAAAAAAAGGCAGACCTGAGAATCCTCAGGAAAAGATGGTTTTTGTCCTGCCCATGTCCCACAGGGGCAGTGGGAATGAGATTTCCCTCCGTGGAATGGGCTGGCTGAGAAATACAAGCTAGGAAAAATAGAACAGTGAAAAAAAAAAAAAACACAGAACACAAAAAGTAATTTCAAAGGTGGGATGAAGCTTCTGATAAAATGTAGCTCACACCTGTTTTATTTATGTTGGGAGACCTCAAAGAGATTCTACAGAATGTTCTTTCCCAAAAAAGGATAAAGATGGGCTGTTGGGTCCCTAATGGGTTCCACCCATCTCTTGTGCTACTATGAGGAACCCTTCTAGCAGAGCGAGGGGAAATTCATGTGCATTGGGCCATCTGTCATGGTAGGAGAGGCACAGGAAGTTCCAATGCCAGTCCTATCCCTCCCTGGCTTCCACATGTAGAGAAGAACTTCCTGTGTTTCAAGGATGGTTTTCCACACTGCTGGGAATGTACCAGGTACCTTACAAGGTAGCCATGCCAACTTGTATCATTAATGGAGTCTTCAAAACTGACTCTGTAAAGAAACATAAAACTTTTTTTTAATCTTAGCCAATATTGCTTACCTTTGTTTATTAAAAACATTTCACAGCAAGAATTCAGTGAAACTCTAAATATTAGGGAAGGCAATAAATAAATTGTCAAAACAAGGGTGATTTGTAAAGATTTCCAAATTTTTCTTATACTATATATTGTATTCTTAATAAAATAAGCCACTTTTTCAATCTTCACAGAATCTCATTAACCACCACTTCTTAACAGCATGTGTTTTTTATAGAAGTTTTAGGAACTTCCTTATATTTATGGGGAACAAGGCTTCTGGCAGTGCCTAACAGTCCAGGACCCATGAGGCTTGGCTGGGTTTCTTTCTCATAAATGATCTCACCTGCAGCCTCCAATGATTTCACTAGATCCAAGTTTCATCCTAGTTATGACAGTTACTTTCTCTAAGTAGTTATGTTTCATAGTCAGTCTTCCCACCCTAAACACATGAAATTGTATAGTTTAAAATGTCAGGCACTATTAAATGCTTTAATATGATAATTCACTTTATTCCTATAACAATGCTATGAAGTGAATATTATAAGGTCTATTCTATCATTCCATGGAAAATTACATTAAACAGCTATAGAAATTGGAATATACCACATGATTCTGTATTCTTATTTTTCAATATGAAAGACTGCTACCAAAGACTGCTACAAAAACAATAAAGTTAGTTTTATTTGTACTCTTAATAGCACATCCCTGTGAAGTCAAGTTATAATTAAATCATTAATATTAAGAAAGAAATATAGCATTGAATTTCACTAAAATGTGTTTTTATCAAAGTTCTTAAGACACACAAACTTGAAAATAATATCGCAGTTCTTAACAATGTTGCACTTTGTTTTGTTCTTTCTGAAAAATTAATTGCTAGGCTCTGCCAACATGTGCACTTTCAATCTTTAGCCTTCTGTGCATCCATAGTTAGTCAAATACAAGTCTAAATAATATATTATTCTATATTATTGCCTTTAGTGGAAATTTAGATTAGAATATGTTCCAAGATTAACTTTTCTGGAAAGTGCGGCTGAGAGTCATTTGAGGTTTGTCATTTGTAAGGGTTCTGTGTTTGAGACTGAGGTCTCTGATGGTTTCATGACTGTGGAATGCTTGGTGGCTAGGAAGTTTATGTGCAAAGACATAGAATGCCTGGCTGCTAGGAAAATTTCTGTGCCAAGGAATAGGATGCTTAGCTGCTATAGCAATGTCCTGCCTGAGGAGGCTCTGTGCGAGAGTCTTTTCAGCCTCAACATTGATCTCACGAAGCTCCTGGGAATAAAAAAAAACTGTCTTCTTAGACAACCACAGTGTTTCACCAAGTTCTGCTGCACCTGAACCTATCCACATAACAGAAAATTTAAACAGTGGAATTTCTTGAGAGCTACACAACTTTGCACGGTGTAACTATAGTATATAACTGAGGAATAAGCTGCATTAGGTTGCTAACTCTGAAACCTGTCTAATGACACAATGATGCCAGTGACCTATTGTAACCTATTGATATAAATAAAGCTGGTGGCTTGACTATTCCGCTATTCTGCCATTCTGCCTCTGCATCTTGCCTCTGTGTCTCCTTTTATTTTCCTTACAGTCATTCAAATTGAGAACAGCCACACAAATATTACACAAGCTATTTACAGATGTTTGGTTTACTTTAAGAGCTATTGCTCCACTTGTCTGTGGCTCAAAATGAGATTTCAACAATTCTTTTGTGTGTTTTTAATTTTTATCACAAGTCTCCTCCTTATTAATACAGGACAACCAATTTGACTCTGACAAAAAAAAAAAAGCTGCACATACATAACTGTCTTCAGAGGAGATGTATGTATCTTCATCCACAAGATATACACCTCCGCAGCTGATTTCACTAGAACTACCAGGAGAAGAATGAACGAGAGATCTCATCTACCCAGTAAAACTTTATTGTGGAAATCAGGGGATTTGTTAAGACTTCATCCAACAAAAAGGAATTGTTTGAAACTGATGGGATGATATTTTAATTCACAGGACTGCCTTCCTTCTACTTATTATTAGAGGAAAAATAACATAAATTCAAAGTGATTCCAGTATAAAGCACAATAACTTGCCTGCCTAAGAATACTCTGTCATCTTTTTCTACACATTATTATTCTTACATTGATTAAGAATAAAATTATATTTTAATGTCTTAGAATTCTCTAAAGGTAAAAAGTACAAAAATTTTAAAAAAGTTTTTATATTCTTGTAATTCTCCAAAAGTATTTGTGTAGTATATGTTTGAAGGATTTTAAAAAATAATGTTAAATATAAAATTTTAAAAATACATTCAAAGAGAGTTTAAACAAGTTGTTATTTTTTAAATTAATTGATTGGTATCCTGTCTTTTACTGGAAGTAAAGGATCATTTACTTTGAATTTACACACTGCTATCTCAGTCTATTATTAAGATTTACTTATTTTCCTTGATAAGTTCCTGAAGGATATGTGATAAAATACATTTTTATTTAATCCAACTGGGTGATGCTAACTTAAAAAAGAGAATTTCCTTAAAACATAATGTAGAAGTTATAAATTCTAAAGCTCAAATTACTGTACACAAGAATTGTTAAAGTCAAAATTATGTTCACATTTTTTCTGAAAAAGTACTCCTTTAGAGTTTAACTATTCTTTTTGGTACAAAGATGCCACTGTCTGCACATATATCTAGAAACTTATACACTTCAAAATCCTTTCAAATGCAACAGGTACACATTTTTCAAAACTTCTCATGGAATGTTGTCCAAATGCTCTATGTTTGGTCCCAAATGTCAGCTTTATGTTTTCTTACTTATAAAACTGACTTTGCAAAGAAACATAAACTTTCTGCTAAAGTTGAAAAATACAGTAGAGACTCACATAGTGAAATTGAAGAACCTGCCATCTGAGAGCCCTGATCCTATCACATAAAATAGTAGAAATAGCAGTCCCATTAAATTTGAATCAGTGAAAAATAACTAAAGAGAAAATTTCATTCATGATGAGACACATTATTGTGCAGACTCTTATCACTGAACAATTGCAAAAATACATACATTTCCTTTCCTAATGTGAACTAATTCTTTCATTATTCATATGATTTCATGTCTTGTTTTCTGGCTATCTAGATTAATGAGACTTTGGAAACCCTGAGCTGTCTATAATAATCCACATAAATTCTCCTACCATTTTCATGTTATAAAAACAAGATGTAAGAATCTTAATTATCTCAGGTATCTGCCCTGACCAACACAAGCACACCCAGTAGAGGCCAGAAAGAAAAGTAGATGTTTTACATATATGATGAGGTGTCTTCCCAGTGATGCTATAAGAGGCATTTTGAATAATATTTCATGGTTTATATAGACATTTGTAAAGATGACAGAATATCTATGGAGTTTCAAAAAATATTCCACTTACTTATTTTTACCAAATTTATCTTTCATCTTGTTGAAAACTTGGGCCTGATTTTCTCTTTCATTCTAATCTTTTCCAGTACTCAGAACTAGCCCATAGTTGAACAGCTAAATTTCTAGCAATCATTGCACTCCAGTGTAATGCAAACAATATGAAGATATTGTTATTTCTATGAACTACCATTATCTAAATGAACAGTGAGAAGCATAGAAAAGACTTAAGTTAATCATAGAAAAGACTTAAGTTAATTGTAGCATCCCCGTTTTCCCCAAAATCTTCATCTTTTTTCTTAAATACCCCTTCACAAATTTAAATTTTTACCTGATATTACAAGGCACTCATTAGTTAACATAAATACATACTTGGGGATCCAACATGGCGGCCGGCGAGGAAGCTGCACTTTCAATATCTCCACATTAACGGGATCAGAAACACCAATTAAAACAGCTACATTCTACCTACTGAGGATCTTCTAGCAAAATTCCGTTGAAAGGAGACCTGCCGAGAATTAGTAAGTTTATTAGACGTGACAGTTTGCCCCAGACAAGTGAAACTTGACTGGCAGCGCGGGCTCAGAGTCCAATCCCGCGGCCACCCGCCGCTTCTGCAAGCGGCAGGCGGCCCAGAGCAGCGCGGCAGAAGGGTCCCCGCCCAGCCAGCAGACAGCGCCCGCCATCCCGGCTACCCTGGCGGCCCTGCTTTCGCTCGGCGAACAGCCACCCAACCCGGCTGGTTCTTAACCACGCCGCTGCAGCCACCCGGCTTTACAAGCACCCCCGGCGGCCCTGCTCGGCGAGAAGGGTCCCCGCCCTGCCGGCAGACAGCTCCCGCCATTCCGCTCTTGTTCTGCAAGCAGCCACCCCGCCCGCTTGGTTCTTAGCCACGAGGCTGCAGCCGCCCGGCTTTACAAGCGCCCCCGGCGACCCTGCTCGGCGAGAAGGGTCCCCGCCCTGCCGGCAGACAGCTCCCGCCATTCCGCTCTTGTTCTGCAAGCAGCCACCCCGCCCGCTTGGTTCTTAGCCACGAGGCTGCAGCCGCCCGGCTTTACAAGCGCCCCCGGCGACCCTGCTCGGCGAGAAGGGTCCCCGCCCTGCCGGCAGACAGCTCCTGCCATTCCGCTCTTGTTCGGCAAGCAGCCACCCCGCCCGCTTGGTTCTTAGCCACGAGGCTGCAGCCGCCCGGCTTTACAAGCGCCCCCGGCGACCCTGCTCGGCGAGAAGGGTCCCCGCCCTGCCGGCAGACAGCTCCCGCCATTCCGCTCTTGTTCTGCAAGCAGCCACCCCGCCCGCTTGGTTCTTAGCCACGAGGCTGCAGCCGCCCGGCTTTACAAGCGCCCCCGGCGACCCTGCTCGGCGAGAAGGGTCCCTGCCCGGCCAACAGACAGTTTCCGCCATCCCGGCTACCCTGCCGGTCCCGCTCTTGCCCTGCAAACAGCCACCCCGCCTGCCTGGGTCTTAGACACGCGGCGGCAGCCACCCGGCTTTACAAGCGCCCCCGGCGACCCTGCTTGGCGAGAAGGGTCCCCGCCCTGCCGGCAGACAGCTCTCGCCATTCCGCTCTTGTTCTGCAAACAGCCACCCCGCCCGCTTGGTTCTTAGCCACGAGGCTGCAGCCGCCCGGCTTTACAAGCGCCCCCGGCGACCCTGCTCGGCGAGAAGGGTCCCCGCCCTGCCGGCAGACAGCTCTCGCCATTCCGCTCTTGTTCTGCAAACAGCCACCCCGCCCGCTTGGTTCTTAGCCACGAGGCTGCAGCCGCCCGGCTTTACAAGCGCCCCCGGCGACCCTGCTCGGCGAGAAGGGTCCCCGCCCTGCCGGCAGACAGCTCCCGCCATTCCGCTCTTGTTCTGCAAACAGCCAGCCCGCCCGCTTGGTTCTTAGCCACGAGGCTGCAGCCGCCCGGCTTTACAAGCGCCCCCGGCGACCCTGCTCGGCGAGAAGGGTCCCTGCCCGGCCAACAGACAGTTTCCGCCATCCCGGCTACCCTGCCGGTCCCGCTCTTGCCCTGCAAACAGCCACCCCGCCCGCCTGGGTCTTAGACACGCGGCGGCAGCCGCCCGGCTTTACAAGCGCCCCCAGCGGCCCTGCTCGTCGAGAAGGGTCCCTGCCCGGCCGGCAGACAGCTCCCACCATCCCGGCACTCCTGGCGGCCCGCCCGCTCTGCGAAGGGTTACCCCACCCGGCTCTTAGCCACGCGGGCGCCATCTGCCTGGCGCTGAGGGAGCCCCCGGCGGCCCAGCACAGCCAGAAGGGTCCCCGCCTGGCCCGACAGAAGGCACGTGCCCTTCCGGCTCTGCTAACGGCCCTGCCCACCCAGGAAAGGGCTCCCCACCTTGAGAGGATGGGAAGGAAATCTAACCAAGCCTCTATGAATTAGCGAACTGGGATCTAAAACCAGAGATTATATCAGACCAGAGACAAGCCAGTTCCACCTCTCCCTTCGGTCACTCCTGCAAGGAGCCAGGGACCCGCCATAGCAGAGAGGGGAAGTCACCAAAGATCGGCCAAAGAGATTCCTTCCCAGCGGACTCTAAATTAGCAGGAGCGGCGAGGGAGCCGGACGGAGCTGGCGGGAACCGTGGCAGCGGCACGGGAACCGGCGGGAGCTGAGGCGGCGCTGACGCAGGAGCCGGCGGGAGCCGCGCGGCGCGGGTCTCCCAGCTACAGCACCCACCAGTGCTGACGACTGAGGTCTCTTGCACCAGATACGGGGGCGTGGCTACCAGAAGAAAGAAACGCGATCAGTATGAAAAGACAAGGAAAGAAAGGACCACAAGCAATGCAGGTCAACTCAACTTTAGAAGAGGTAATATCTGCAGCAGATGGAATGTCAGATAAAGAATTCAGGATATACATGCTTCAGATGATCTGGAGTCTCAAAGAAGACATTAGACAGCAAAATCAGACAATGAAAGACCACTTCGACCACTTCGACAATAAATTACACAAACAAATCCAAGAAGCAAAAGATCAATTATACAGGGAGATTGAGGTTATAAAAAACAAACAAACAGAAATCCTGGAAATGCAGGAAACAATAAACCAACTTAAAAACTCAATTGAGAATACTACCAGCAGAGTAGAACACTTAGAAGATAGAACATCAGACAATGAAGACAAAGTATTTCAACTGGAGAAGAACATAGACAGCTCAGCAAAGCTGTTAAGAAACCATGAGCAGAACATTCAAGAAATATGGGATAACATAAAGAGACCCAACTTAAGGGTCATGGGGATACAGGAAGGTATTGAGGTCCAAACCAAAGGAATGACCAATCTATTCAACGAAATAATACGAGAAAACTTCCCAGACTTGAAGAATGAGACAGAATCCCAAATCCTAGAAGCCTACAGGACGCCGAATGTGCAAAATCATAAGAGAGCCACACCTAGACACATTATAATGAAGATGCCCAACATACAGAATAAGGAGAGATTTTTAAAAGCTACAAGAGAAAGGAAGCAGATTACATTTAGGGGTAAACCAATCAGGATAACAGCTGATCTTTCAACACAGACTCTGAAAGCTAGAAGATCCTGGAATAACATATTTCAAACGTTGAAAGAAAAGGGGTTCCAACCAAGAATTGTGTATCCCGCGAAATTAAGCTTCAGGATGGAAGATGAAATTAAAACCTTTCATGATAAACAAAAGTTAAAAGAATTTGCAGCTAGAAAACCAGCTCTTCAAAACATCCTCGGCAAAATATTACAGGAAGAGGAAATGGAAAATATCAATGAAAACCAACAGCGGGAGGTAGTACAGTAAAGGTGGGGGGGAATAATCAAAGAGGAAAACAAACCATGTTTAGTAACATAAATAAACAAATATGGCTGGAAGAACAAACCATATCTCAATAATAACTCTAAATGTTAATGGCTTAAACTCACCAATTAAGAGACACAGGCTAGCAGAATGGATCACTAAACAAGACCCAACAATATGCTGCCTTCAGGAGACACATCTGATAGGAAAAGACATACATAGACTGAAGGTGAAAGGTTGGGAAAAATCATATCACTCATATGGACTTCGCAAACAAGCAGGAGTGTCCATACTCATTTCAAATAAAATAGATTTCAAGCCAAAGTTAATCAAAAGGGATGAAGAGGGACACTACATACTTCTCAAGGGAACCATACACCAACAAGACATAACAATCATAAATATATATGCCCCAAACAATGGTGCAGCTATGTTCATCAAACAAACTCTTCTCAAGTTCAAGAGTCTAATAGACCACCATACAATAATCATGGGAGACTTCAACACACCTCTCTCACCACTGGACAGATCTTCCAAACAAAAGTTGAATAAGGAAACTATAGAGCTCAATAACACAATTAATAACCTAGACTTAATTGACATATATAGAATATACCACCCAACATCAAGCAGTTACACTTTTTTCTCAGCAGCACATGGATCCTTCTCAAAAATAGATCATATATTATGTCACAGGGCAACTATTAGACAATATAAAGGAGTAGAGATAATACCATGCATATTATCTGATCATAATGGAATGAAATTGAAAATCAACAATAAAAGAAGTAAGGAAAAATCATGCATCACTTGGAGAATGAACAATAGGTTACTGAATGATCAATGGGTTATAGAAGACATCAAGGAGGAAATTAAAAAATTCTTAGAGATAAATGAAAACACAGACACAACATATCGGAATCTATGGGACACATTGAAAGCAGTTCTAAGAGGAAAATTTATTGCTTGGAGTTCATTCCTTAAAAAAAGAAAAAACCAACAAATAAATGATCTAATACTTCAACTCAAAATCCTAGAAAAAGAAGAGCAAAACAACAGCAAAAGAAGTAGAAGACAAGAAATAATTAAAATCAGAGCTGAAATTAATGAAATCGAAACGAAAGAAACAATTGAAAAAATTGACAAAACTAAAAGTTGGTTCTTTGAAAAAATAAATAAAATCGACAGACCCTTAGCCACGCTAACAAAGAGAAGAAGAGAGAGAACTCAAATTACCAGCATACGGGATGAAAAAGGCAATATCACAACAGACACTTCAGAAATACAGAAGATTATCAGAAATTATTTTGAATCCTTATACTCCAATAAAATAGAAGATAGTGAAGGCATCGATAAATTTCTTAAGTCATATGATTTGCCCAGATTGAGCCAGGAGGATATTGACAACCTAAACAGACCAATATCAATTGAGGAAATAGAAGATACCATCAAAAGACTACCAACTAAGAAAAGCCCAGGACCGGATGGGTATACAGCAGAGTTTTTCAAAACCTTTAAAGAGGAATTAACACCAATACTTTTCAAGCTATTTAAGGAAATAGAAAAAGAGGGAGAACTTCCAAATTCATTCTATGAGGCCAACATCACCCTGATTCCTAAACCAGACAAAGACACTTCAAAGAAAGAAAACTACAGACCAATATCTCTAATGAACCTAGATGCAAAAATCCTCAATAAACTTCTGGCGAATCGGATACAAAAACATATCAAAAAAATTGTGCACCATGATCAGGTAGGATTTATCCCTGGGATGCAAGGTTGGTTCAATATACGGAAATCAATAAATGTTATTCACCACATCAACAGGCTTAAAAATAAGAACCATATGGTCATCTCGATAGATGCGGAAAAAGCATTCGACAAAGTACAGCATCCCTTTATGTTCAAAACTCTAGAAAAACTAGGGATAACAGGAACATACCTCAACATTGTAAAAGCAATCTATGCTAAGCCTCAGGCTAGCATCATTCTGAATGGAGAAAAACTGAAGGCGTTCCCTCTAAAATCTGGAACAAGACAGGGATGCCCTCTCTCACCACTTCTGTTCAACATAGTTCTCGAATCACTGGCCAGAGCAATTAGACAGACGAAAGAAATTAAAGGCATAAAAATAGGAAAAGAAGAACTCAAATTATCACTATTTGCAGATGACATGATTCTATACCTAGCAGACCCAAAAGGGTCTACAAAGAAACTATTAGAGCTAATAAATGAATTCAGCAAAGTGGCAGGCTATAAGATCAACACGCATAAATCAAAGGCATTCCTGTATATCAGCAACAAATCCTCTGAAATGGAAATGAGGACGACCACCCCATTCACAATATCCTCAAAGAAAATAAAATACTTGGGAATCAACCTAACAAAAGAGGTGAAAGACTTATACAATGAAAACTACAGAACCCTAAAGAGAGAAATAGAAGAAGATCTTAGAAGATGGAAAAATATACCCTGTTCATGGATAGGTAGAAGTAACATCATCAAAATGGCGATATTACCAAAAGTTCTCTATAGGTTTAATGCAATGCCAATCAAAATCCCAACGGCATTTCTTGTAGAAATAGAGAAAGCAATCATGAAATTCATATGGAAAAATAAAAGACCCAGAATAGCAAAAACAATTCTAAGCAGGAAATGTGAATCAGGCGGTATAGCTATACCAGACTTCAAACTATACTACAGAGCAATAGTAACAAAAACAGCATGGTACTGGTACCAAAACAGGCAGGTGGACCAATGGTACAGAATAGAGGACACAGAAACCAATCCACAAAACTACAACTATCTTATATTTGATAAAGGGGCTAAAAGCATGAAATGGAAGAAGGATAGCATCTTCAACAAATGGTGTTGGGAAAACTGGAAATCCATATGCAACAAAATGAAACTGAATCCCTTTCTCTCGCCATGCACAAAAGTTAACTCAAAGTGGATCAAGGAACTTAATATCAAATCAGAGACATGGCGTCTGATAGAAGAAAAAGTTGGCTATGATCTACATACTGTGGGGTCGGGCTCCAAATTCCTCAATAGGACACCCATAGCACAACAGTTAATAACTAGAATCAACAAATGGGACTTACTAAAACTAAAAAGTTTTTTCTCAGCAAAAGAAACAATAAGAGAGGTGAATAGGGAGCCTACGTCCTGGGAACAAATCTTTACTCCTCACACTTCAGACAGAGCCCTAATATCCAGAATATACAAAGAACTAAAAAAATTAGACAATGAGATAACGAATAACCCAATCAACAAATGGGCCAAGGACCTGAACAGAAATTTCTCAGAGGAGGACATACAATCAATCAACAAGTATATGAAAAAATGCTCACCATCTCTAGCAGTCAGAGAAATGCAAATCAAAACCACCCTAAGATACCATCTCACTCCAGTAAGATTGGCAGCCATTAGGAAGTCAAACAGCAACAAGTGCTGGCGAGGATGTGGAGAAAAGGGTACTCTTGTACATTGCTGGTGGGACTGCAAATTGGTGCGGCCAATTTGGAAAGCAGTATGGAGATTTCTTGGAAAGCTCGGAATGGAACCACCATTTGATCCAGCTATTCCACTACTCGGTCTATTCCCTAAAGACCTAAAAAGAGCACACTATAGGGACACTGCTACATCCATGTTCATAGCAGCACAATTCACAATAGCAAGACTGTGGAACCAACCTAGATGCCCTTCAATAGACGAATGGATAAAAAAAATGTGGCATTTATACACAATGGAGTATTACTCTGCGTTAAGAAATGACAAAATCATAGAATTTGGAGGGAAATGGATGGCATTAGAGCAGATTATGCTAAGTGAAGCTAGCCAATCCCTTAAAAACAAATGCCAAATGTCTTCTTTGATATAAGGAGAGTTACTAAGAACAGAGTAGGGAAGAAGAGCATGAGAAGAAGATTAACATTAAACAGGGATGAGAGGTGGGAGGGAAAGGGAGAGAGAAGGGAAATTGCATGTAAATGGAAGGAGACCCTCAGGGGTATACAAAATTACATACAAGAGGAAGTGAGGGGAAAGGAGGGAAAATATAAGGGGGAGAAATGAATTACAGTAGAGGGGGTAGAGAAAGAAGAGGGGAGGGGAGGGGGGAGGGGGGATAGCGGAGGATGGGAAAGGCAGCAGAATACAACAGACTCCAGAATGGCAATATGTAAATCAATGTGCAACTGATGTGATTCTGCAATCTGTATATGGGGTAAAAATGGGAGTTCATATCCCACTTGAATCAAAGTGTGAATTATGATATATCAAAAACTATGTAATGTTTTGAACAACCTACAATAAAAATCAATTAAAAAAAAATAAATAAATAAATACATACTTAATATTAATATCAATAAATTAGGATTTTATGTATATATTGGAATTACTCTATAATGCAACCTAATTTGTAAATATCCACTTAATAAGCCAAAATTTCTTATGTTAGTGTGGGATGTCATGAGAAAATATCCACTAGGTGTTAATTAACAGAATTTTTCTCACATTTCTAGAGCTTAGAAGATCAAAATCATGATGCTAGCACAACTAGTTTCTGGTGAAGCCATGATTGGTTTCTTGCTCTGTGAATTGTGGATAGCTGCTCTCTCACTATGTTCTCACTGACCTAGAGGGTGAGTTCTGGTGTCTCTTTCATTTATCATCAGCTCTGTAGAATCAGAGCTTCACCTTTATAGCCTCATCCAATCTCAATAAACTCATTAAATGCCCTTTCTCCAATGCAATGTAATAAAGAGTTATAGCTTCAACATATAAATTTGAGGAGATACATATTAGTCCATAGCATATATCCCTGATTGTCTAAATTGTATATCTTTCTCGAATTCAAAATATAATCATTATATTTCATCAGTTCCAAAGTCTTAATCCATTCTGATATCAACTCTAAAGTTCAAAGTCTAATCTAAATATCCAAATCAGATATGGGTGAGACCTGAGATATGATTTATTTCCAGATATGAGTGTGTGAAACCAGATGAGTTATGCACTTCCAGATTACAATGGTAGAGCAGACATAGCACAGAGAGTCCTATGGTAAAAATAAGATCTAGGAAAAAGAAGAGGTGCAGCGTTTCAACCAAATTCAAAACCTAGCAAGTCAAATTCCCTCGAAAATAAGTCTTGAGAATAATCCTTTTTTGGTGCAACATACTACATTCCAGGTCTACTGGAGTGGCAATTCCACCTCTGCACCCACTGGGTTGGATCCAGCCTCTTGATTCTATGGGATAGAAGGTATATTATCTGAGGTTCTGCAGGGTGGCCCTGTTACCACTGTCTGCAGGACAATTCAACCAAACCCCCAAGACTTTGGGTGGAGGCCATCAGACCAGTTGATACTGAAAAAATAATCCCACACTTAGAAAGCAAGGTAGCATCTCTGATGATCTCTGAATCAGATTGGAGGCTTATTTCCCTGTGTTGAATATCATATATTTAAAGCTAAATATCACTAGATCTTCTCTTGATGAATTAAGAAGTCTGGTACCCTTCCTTTATTCTGTCTCTTTTCATGTATCATTTAGTTCAAACTATTATCCTATACACTGGCATGTCATCCTTATTTCTGGATTCTAGTAAAATAGTTGATTTGTTTCTGAGTAGCTCCAGTGATCTTATTTTCATTCATTTACTAAGTCATAGTGTGCTCTTTACTTAGTGTGCTCTTCAGAGCAAGTTGTCTTGTTATTCTGTTTGGAAATATGGACAGGCTGAAAATGCACATTGTCTCCAAAATCTGATTTCTTTTACTTTAATAATTCCTTCTTGAATTCATCTTTCTTGCCTCACATTTTACCGAAGCTGCTAAGAACAAAGTTCTTCCTTCACAATTTTACTAAAAAATCTCCTTAGCTATATATTCAGCTTCATATCTCACATATTGTATTGTCCACAAATCATTAGAACACTGTTGAGCCAAGTTGTCCACCACTTTATTACAAAGATCCCATTTTCTCCTGTGATGTTCCTCCCTTCCATCTGGGACCCTCCCTTAAAATTAGAATTTCTACTCATAGCCTACTTTTGCAGCTCTTTTTTTTCTTTCTGAATACTCTCTACATTTACCTCTAATGTCCCCCCCCCTTTTTTAGGATGCACCTCAAATATTGTTTGAACCACTATCCATTATCCAGCTTCAAAACAGCATCCACATTTAGGTATTCTTTAGAGCAGCATTCTACTTCTTGGATCCAAAGATCTTAATATGATCATGTTTCCATAAAAAAAAGAATTCTAGAATGAAAGACAACAACAGAAATTTAAATCTTCATAGTTCCGGAGAATGGTAGTCTGAGATCAGTGTACCATATTGGTTGGCTTTAGAAAAGGCTCCCTTCCTTGCTTGCAAATGGTTGACTTCTCACCATCTTTTCTCAGGGTGTCAAGAATGCTTTGCTGTCCCTTCCTCTCACACATTTCATCATGATGGCTGTGCCCCCATTAGTTCATCAAAACCTGGTTATCTGCAATGGACCCCATTTTCAAGTATCAAACGGGAGATGAGTTTTAACTTGTGAATTTCTATGGGGAAGGGGGCAAAATTCAGTCAACAGCTGAAGGGATGAGTATATTTTTCATGTGGGAGAAGGTAACTATTTTGAGAATAAATAATAGGCTGTAGTAGATTTAACATGTCTGAGAATTCTTTGATGCTTTCTTTATCAAAAACTGAGGTCTATTTTCCCTCCCCTTGAATCAGGGTTTCTTTAGAGACTGTGTTGAAAAAACCTGTGGTAGAAATAGTTCTAGTGAATGCTAGAAACCTCTTCATTTTTATTGTGGAATCCTAAGCCAACATGTCAGTTGACTATCCTGCTGGAGAGGCCATTTGCAGGGGCAATGATACTACAAGGAGATGGAAAGGGGCCTAGCTGGGCACAGCCTTCCAGTCTTTGCCCCAGGCTATCAGGCATTTGAGTGATGCTGTCTTAGACATTCTGTACTTTTCAGCTGTTAGCTGAAATATACTGGATGATCCCCGTAGATACACATAGAGGAGAATAGACATGGGAAGACCTGCCTGAATTAACCCACCCATGAAAATACTTCATGTATGGAAAAGTTTCTTATTTTGAACCACCATATTTTGATATAATTACTTATGAAACACAAGATAAACAGAACACCAAATACCACAATTCCTATATTCCACTGTCTGCCACTAACATTTTCCTTGGAAATCAGTGAACCTGAGCCAACAAAGAATGCATATTGCATAATTATCAAAATTAGTAAAATATATTAAAGGGGGTTTGAATTTTTCTTTCCATGACTGGTTCTCATTTTTAAGGATCTGAATACCACTTTTCTATTTTATTTTTGTTTTTTATATGGTCTGGATTGCATTAACTACATTTCCAAAATCACATGCATGGCTCTCTATAGGTATACATCAGTTCCACTTATTTGAGTTTGGTGTTGATTTCCATTTCTAGTCTGAAATTGGGAATATCACTGACTTAACAACCTGCTCATATAAAAGAGACCATTATTCAATATGATGGGACCTGCTGGGAACAATTTTCTGGATCACATCACAAAGTTGTCAATGGTAAAATGTGGAGTCTGTGACAGATGGAACAAACAATTCACCGAAAGACATTCTTACTGTCTAAAATTGCACGTTTGTACCCAAATTTTCCCATTAGATGAAAAAGTAAAGATTTTTGCCTCTGGATCTTGAGAATAATGTATCATATAATTCCATGTTATTGATTATTATTTTTAAAACTACATGTACACACTAAAACATTGTATTCAAATATTTTTATAGATACTATTATTTATTTTTATGACTCCATCTGGTTTAATATGAAGTATAATGACAATACCTGTAGAGAACATTCTAGGAAGTAAAAATATCAGCTTGCCTTCCAGCATTTCCCATGGATATGTCATGCAAAGCAGATGGCCTAAAGTCATTTGATAATATTTAGCATCCTTATTAAAATTTGTATCAAATTTAGTATATCATACTAAGAATCATTTCTGTAAGCATACAGTTGTTTACAAATTACCTAAACCATTCATTCTAAAATGTCCTAACTTTTTCCAAAAGTTCTTATAGATGTTAAAAGAACAATTAAATTTAAGTCCTGATGGAAAAAAATCCTGATGTGATTTTTAACTTCAGAGTTTCTCATAGCTATCAATGTAATTGTCACTGTGACATTTAGCCCCCAAAAGGTTTAAAACACAGTGTATTTCCAGGTTTTCCAATCTTAGAATGACTAACTCATGCAACAACTTATGCAACGAGGATCACTGAATGTTGATTTAATAATTTATAAATTTCCAGAATTATTGAAAACCACTATTATGATCAAAACTGTAAAATAGGTAGTACACAAAAAGTATAGCATATAAAAATTAAGAGAATACTGGGCTGGGGATGTGGCTCAAGCAGTAGCATGCTTGCCTAGCATGCATGTGGCACTGGGTTCGATCCTCAGCACCAAATACAAATAAAGATGTTGTGTCCATCGAAAACTAAAAAATAAATATTAAAAAATTCTCTCTCTCTCTCTCTCAAAAAAAAATTAAAAAATTAAGAGAATATACTAACTTCTAGAACTGGATTTTAACCTACAGCAAATAAGAAAAACTTCATAGTTCTTACACTCCATGTCATCTGTAAGTGATATGCTTACATGTCATTTAGTAAATAAGACAATTTATGCTCCTAATGAGAAAGGGAAAGAGTAAGGAAAAATCACTTTTGTTGTGACCTCTCTCATCTCACCATCAGTTGCTTCTTGGTTTTCCTATCTCAGAACAATGTGTACTATGGACACAGCAAGTTGCTGCACAGGGAAAATGTTAAACTAACCTAAAAATGAGCAGCGAATTGCCCTCAAGTGGAGAGTCCCAGCAGTGGAGCTGCCAGATGTCAGGATCACTGCAGTTAAACTGTAGGAACTACTCTATTTCCACATTTGTATTTTGTGTTTCCAATACACGTGGAGCTCTATTTCCACTTAATGCACAAGAAACCATTTGTAGGAAGCATAAAGTCATGAGTGAGATTGATTTTTCTATTCTTTAGAATTATTTTTACAATGACTCGACAATGAAAGTTTAAATATAAAAAGAAAGAACATTTCAAAAATCAGTACTACAATTTTAGATCCAATAAATTAATTCTCTCTCTCCTCTACAAATAAGACTTCTTGAGTTGGAGTTAGGTGTTTTGGTGGTGTTATTAGAAATAGCTATTTTTCCTTCATTTTCACTAATCATACTCAAAATATTTACAATAGATCTTATTTTAAGAAAAAATCATTTATAATAAACGAGAGACCTTTTAAATAATACTTACTGAATCTCATGAGAAAGAATATCAATAGATAATGTCATTAATATCATTTCAAAACTCTCAGAGAAGTTTTTGAGGACAATAACTTGAAATTTTTGCAGTGTATGTGTTTTGGAAAAATAAATTCTAAAACTTAAGGAAAACTAATCTCAAAAGGTTTGTATTCATTAGTTTCAAAGGCAATGGCAGTGCATAATTTCAAAGAAACATTGATTGTAAATATGTATTACGTATATGCAGTGATAATACATTAGAAATATAATTAAAAGTCCATATTCTGATTTAAGATTTCTTTCTTGTCACTTAAGCACTTGTGTTAATTAAATACAACAGCTTAGATACATAAAGTAAGAAAAGTTTAACTGGTTATTTTGTCTTTTCTTCTGTCATGTTTGCTTCTGTGACAACTGAAAGTTGATTGAAAATAAGGGAAATCTCCTTTGAGTTTTACAAGTAGAGCACAGAAGCTTCTTTCATTAAAATAATTAGAAGTGTGGATATGTTTGAGTTGGGAATTTTGCTACAATTAAGGGATCTGCTTGCACTATCATGGTACCTTTTTTACAATAAAATCTTCTTATTACACAGAAGACATTTTGAACATACTCATGGGAAGGTAATTCATTATTTGTAAGATGAAAACATTGAAATATGACTTTTAAGTATTCTGGGCTAACAAGGGAGTTTTTCTTCTCAAGTCTCAGCAATAGTAGGAAGGCCATAATTAATCAATAAGCATTAAAATATTATGTTTAATTTTCATTTACCTGGACTTGGATTATTATCAAAACTTTGTTCTAGCTTTTGTTGAATGATGATGAAAAAAAAAAAGAATTAGTATATGAGCATTCACTAAGCTGAATATTGGCAGGAAGGTGTCTCTCCATGCCTTTGAAATGCACAGCCAGTCCCAACAGCAACCAGACCCCACAAAGACTCTGCACTGCCATCTGCCATCCCTGCTTCCTTCTGAGCATTAACCTTGGATAAAGTGAGTGAAGCAGATTTTTCCATTTTACCTAACATAACATTTTGGGCTCACATGATGAGTGATTTCATAATAATAAAATATTATAGCCCCTAAAGACCAACTTTAATCATTTTATTGAAGAATGATACTAGCCTATATAATAATTAAAATTTGTATTTTGGTGTACTTATCCTAAGAATTCACCATATTTATATCAATATGCTGCAGGCAATTGCAAGAAAGGAAGACATCTAAACATATTTTTATTTTCCTTTTCTATAGATTAAAGTTTTGCATTTTCATCAGGAAAGTAAAGTTCCTGGAAAGAGAATGACCAGGGATAATCCTTAATTTAGATCACATTATCCATTCATTTATTTATTCATGTGTCTGTTAATACATCCATTTGATCTGTATTTATTTTATAATTTCTACATGTCAGAAACTGTTTTTAGTACTGTACGTATAAGGAATTAACCCTGTTGAGCAGAAATGTCCTCATGAAGCTCATATGTCCACACTCATTATATGACTTGTAAAGCAAAACACAGTTAAAACATGAAGTTATGATAAAACTTCCATCAAATGTTGACTAGAGAACAAATCCCTAATCTATTATTAAGGACTGAGGGTGGGAAGTATTCATTTTTTTCATCCTTAACTCTAATATCACTCAAAGATGTCTTTCTTTGACCAGGAAAATTCCAAAATTTCTATTTTCAAAGAAATATTATAAGGAACAGATCTAAGATTATGTCAAATATTTTTTCTGCATGTATCAAATGATGATATACCTATTGACTTTCTTTACTTAAGGATTTGTAAGTATGATAAATTCTATTGTTTGATATTCTTATACTTAGTCACATTATTTATCATTTTAAGGATTAAACTTAAAATGAGCTTCAAAGTCTTTATAACGTTTGCATCTGAGTTACGGATACATATTATTCTGGTAGATTTTGTAAGATATTTTCTGGTTTCAGCTTCCGGGTAAAACTAGACTCAGAAGAAGTTGGGTAGAATCAGTTGTTTTTTAATTGATAAATCTTGAAATATTTGGAAGAATTCACCAATGAAGCAATCAGGTCACATAGATATCTTTGTGGAAAGATTATAAACATAAATTTAATATATAACTATTGACATTTTAATTATTTCCTAAATATCCTTTGATAGTTCTTTTGAGGTATTTTTTCATTTAATCAAACTTTTACAGTTCTTTTGAGGTATTTGTCCATTTAATCAAACTTGTCTGAAAATTTAAAATTATTCCTGTTTGCAATTTATAACTTACTCTTTTATTATTTTAGCTTATACAGATTTTTTAAATAATGTCACTTCTTTCATTCTATATATTGGGCACCTGTACCTTTACCCTGTTTTTAGGATTAGTCTCATTGGAATTGTAAAAAGTTTACTTCTCAAAGTAAACTTTTCTCAATGAATCAGTCTTTATACCATTAACTTTCTTTGTTTTTTTTTTCTGTTTTATATTCATTATTTTACATTTTAGTTTTTGTTTTATTCTTCTAGTTAATTTATTTTATTTTCTTTTTATTTCCTTTTTGTTATAAAGACAGAGGCTGACACCATTTTTTTTCTTTTATAGGCCTATAGAACTTTACATGTTGTTCTAAGTATATTTAGTGGCATTTCACAAATATAGCAAAAAATTGTTGTGCTTTAGATATGAAATGCCTCTCTGAAGCTCACATATGAGACCACACAAGAATGTTCAGTGGTGGAAAAGATTAGATTATGAGAATTTTAATTTAATCGGTGGATTAATCCACTTGCCTGTGTTAACCAGGGAGTAACTGTAGGCAAGTAGGATAGGTCACTTAGGGCACGACTTTGGGGTTTATATTTTGTCTCTAATTAGGAGAGCTCTCTCTGCTTCCTGGCTGTCATGACCTGAGCTGCTTTATTCTACCATGCCCTTCCACCTTAAGTTCTCTCTCACCTTTGTCCCAGAGGTAGGGAGTTGTCCATCCGTGAACTGAACCCCTGAAAACATAAGCCAAAATAACCTTTTTCTTTTCTAAGTTCTTCAGTTCAGGTATTTTGACTGAACCAACAAAAATCTAACACAGAACTACTGTAGAATTCTTATTTTACTCATGGCTACTTAAAGAGTGATGTTTGGTTTCCAAAAATTAAGGATTTTCTAAAAAATATTTTTGCTGATTTCTAGAAGCTCTATGTGTGAGAGGAAAGACATAGGAGAAATGAAGCATTTTAAGTTTATTGAGAATTAATCTAATGTAGATAATTTGATCTATGTAAACATTTCATGTGTAACTAATAACAAGGCAAATTCTGCTGTCACTGGTGAAATATTAAATGAATGTTAACTAGTCCTAATTAATCACTAATAATATTGGTAATATTCTACTCTGATTATTCTATCAATTATTTGAGAAAGTTATATCAAAATCTTTGATTATAATTATTGATTTGAATATTTTTTACTTCTATCAGTTGAATCTTAAGTTTATTTGAAGCTATTATATTTAAGACACTAATATTGGAATTTTTTGCCCTCTTGAATTCTAAATAATTTTATCATTATAAAATTTTCTTGTATATCCTTGATGACAGTCTTTGTTTAAATATCTACTTCTCTGATATCAGCACAGCCACTTCTATTATTTTCTCTATATTTTAGCATAGAATGCATCATTCTATCCTTCTAACTCATTGACTCTATGTTTGAAAATTTTTTCTAAGGTATGTTTATATACTGTTTGTGGGAATGTAAATAGTAAGGCCACTATGGAAAACACATATGAATGATCCTTAAAAAAATTAAAAAAAAAAAAAAAACTATCCTGCGATTCAACTATAACCCTCCTGGCTATATAGCTGAAGAAAATAAAGTCAGCAACAATAGAGATACCTGTGTTAGCCATTTTATTGCACCACCATTCACATTAGCTAAGATATGGAATCAGCCTAGATGAATGAATAAAGAAAATGTGGCATGTAGACAAATGAAATATTATTTAGCCATTAAGAATAAAGAAATCATGTCACTTGCAAAAAAAGTATAAAATTAAAGGACTAATAAAATAAAATAAAATAAAAATGAAATAAAGGAAGTGACAGGAAACAAGAGAGGGTTTAAGGAAAGGTGGACATGATCCAGTTATGACATATGTATGTGTGGAAATGTCAGTGAAACCAACTAACTTGTACAAATCATATGTTGATGATTTAAAACTAAAGAGCTTTCTCTGCTGGTTAGCATGTAATTGGTGCTAGGTTTTTATCTAATTGACAACTTTTCAATGAGTCTATCATCTTGTTATTTGTCTTGGACTTGTCTCATATTTTCTGTATTCCCCTTTCCTATTTATAGCCTTTCTTTGGATTAAAAGTATTATGAATATTATTTTTATACAACCATTTTATTTCCTTTGTTGAAGGATTTTGCCATTTTAGGAATTGCTTTAGGGTTTGTAGTATACTTTCCAACTTTATAAAGTATAGCATCAATAGATATTAAAGTATTTCATGTATGATATCATGCATCATATGATACATATTTCAATCTTTCCCAGCCTTAACTATATGGTCATACATTTAAATTTTAATGTGTTATAAACCACAGTGCACTTTTAACATGCAATTATCTTTACACAGGTGTGTGTTTTACATTTTGTAATTACATATGTTCATTCACAGCTAGTGTTCTTCATTTCTCTCTATAGAAAGGCTTCCTTCTTGAATCAATTCCCTTCTGTCTAAAAGACTTTCTTTAGCATGTGTCAAAATATAGATATATGGATTATACTAAATACATCCTGACAAAGGAGAAAAAAGTGAAATTAATTATTGTACAATGACATTAATGTTTACTATATAGCTATAGCAACAAATACTGGTATTTGATAGAAAAACTTATAGATCAAGGTAAAGATATGAGGAATTCTAAAATAAGCAAACATGAATATGACCAAGTTAACTGTGATTCATATGCAAAAACAATCTAATACCTTTTTACCAAATGGGCAAGTATTTAATAGGCAAATTCATGTATCTCAAACTTAATCTCAGACCTCACAAAAAGTGACATCTTTAAACAACCTAGACTTATAGGTAAAGTGCTAAAATACATTGTTTTAACCACCTGGTTTTCTCCTAACCTTTGAGGGGAGTCTCAGATTCTTGCAGGCAAAAAGTCTTCCTAGTCCCATTGGTTTTTTTCAGCAGAATCATTCTTGCTTTTTTGATAAGATATCTCAGTATTTCTCAATGGAAAAGGAGCATCTCAGGCTCTGCCTGAGGACTTCTCTAGTGTTAATGTTTAGAAGAATCTTCATCAATGCTTGGATGCATCTGGTGTCATTAGAGGAACTACAAGCTGAATCAAAGAAGCAAGGAGCCTAACTTGCTGCCTTTTTGTTGCTGGTTGGGAAAGAGAAAGTGTCAAGTCTGGATTTGCTTCTGATTGACAGGACCATGTAAAACCATTGTGACATTCATTTTTTCTAGTCTTGGGGTGACCTATTTACCGACGTGCAGAGTTTTCCTTTATGCTATTTCTAGAATTTATAGATATACCCACTATTCTATGTTTTATTATCCAGGCATGAATAAACACAGCTTTTAAAGATAACTATGAGTTAGCTGGGTTGACATGCTAAAACTCTGTCAGTTGTTTGAGTTTATTTGACCTTATTAAAAAAATGATTGAATTAATAATTAATTGAAGGACTTTCCTTCCATAACTGAAACACATAACACACTTCTGCATTTTTAATGTTTCTTTTTCACAAAATAACAGATATATTTTAATTATTGTCATTTGGACTTTCATCAGTTACCTTGTCTTGTGTTTTAAAATTGAGTAAAAAAAACTAATTTAAGGTAGAAATTGCCTTTGACTCAGTATTACAATGAATATTTTGTTTTTATATTCAATTAACATAGTTCAATTTAAAGTCAAGTATTGATACAGTAGTCTGCCTGTATCCAAATTTTTGCTTTCCACAGTTTCAGTTATTCGTGGCTAACCATAGTCTGAAAATATTAAATGGAAACTTTCAGAAATAAACAATTCATAATTTTAAAATTACACACCCTCCTGAATAGCATGATGAAATCTCCTACTTCCCTGCTTCACCCCACTCTAGATGTGAGTCATCCCTTTGTCCATTGTCTAAAACACCTGTCCATTGGTTACTTAATAGCTAACTCTAATGTGAGATCAACTCTCATGGAGTCACAGTGACTGTGTCCAAGTAACCCTTACAATGTAGCTCCATGCCATGTCAAAATGTCTATGCCATTCACCCACTTCATTTAATCAGGTAGGAAGAAATATATAAAAAATATATACTTTGAGAGAGAAAGAAATGACATTCAAATGATCTTATCATATATTTTCATATTTATTTTATTTTATTACCAGTTATTGTTATTGATCTTTCATTTTGCCCAATTCTATTTGTAAATAGAACTACGTCATGAATATATACTTCAGGGGGGAGAAAAAACAAGGTGCATATGGGATCCAGTACTATTGATAGGTTAAAGAATCACTGGAAAACTTGAGATATATTCTCTGCAGATAAGGAAAGACTACTGCAATTAATTTGGCGCACACACTTGCATATATATGATATATATATATATATATATATATATCATATATATATATATATCTTAATTGACTGAATTGATAGCCTTGAAAAGCTGTCTTTTCTGAGACAAAATCTCAATTGCAAAGACTGTAATTATTTACAATGCTAATAGAGCACAGTGAAATATCACTTGAATGAACAAAGAAAAAATTATCCTGGCCTATGATGATACTGTATTACAAACCTGATGCTTTTAGATTAAGTAATAAAAAATATTTTACTGCCTGACTTATAGAAAATGAAAAAGATTTGTAAAGTATTTTTAATGAAGAAGCTTTCATGATTTTATTATTACAAGTATACAAGTGTAGGAAGTATGAAATTCTATTAAAGATATTGACACTACAGGCATGGAAATGACCTACTTTCAGTGAATCACTAAATTTTGTTTTTAAAGTTTATTGAGGATATAGGAGCTTTACATGATTGTACCTGCTGTTTTTTACCCAAATGTAAAAGCATATGGTTAGATAATTGGTCAAAGACTTAGCAAGAATAGCAAGCCATGTTTGCAAAAAATCCTAGACTTTCCTCAGCAAAAAGGTTTTCCCAATACTTCTCCCTGAATTTAAACTTATAAGATTACCAAAATTGCACTCCTACAAAAGAACTTCAGTAGGAACAATTAATTGTATGGTATCATATTTTTATTTAATAAAATCCACAGCAAATTTTATTCATTTACTTTTATGAACTTATTTTTAACAGAAAACAAAACTATTTTTTTAAACTTTAAATGTCTTTCTCTTGTTTTTTTTTTTTTTTTTACGTAAAATTATGTTGTGGAGGGGAAAAAAAGCTATGCTATAATTTACATTTGCTTCCCTGTATCTTTCAAGCTAAATGATTTCTTTCAGTACTGAATTTTACTAATTTATGTATCACCCCTCATCACAATAATAATCACAAATTCACAGTATTTATTATTTTCTTGCAAGTATTTTACATACATCAGTAAACATGTAGATTAATTTAAATTCTCACAAGTGATTTTAGCTTGGCTACAACATTTCTGTGATTCCATATAATTTAATGAAATTGTCAGTTACTAGTAATCAACAAAAAAATTTTGTTTATACTTGATTGTAAAATTATTTTATATTAGCTATACAAAAAATTATGCAAAATTAAAACATGGTATATAAGCAATAGATTGTCACTCCTCAAATCACTTAAAGTCTGATGAAGTCTGCATGAAAAATCAGAATATTATAAGATATTAAATTTATGGTATTATTAACAAAGTTTATGGAATTCTTTTTATTAATCTCATTATTTTATATAAGTAATTTTAAAGGACCAAAGTGAAATGTATAACTAAAAAGTGATAGCTATTATATAATATTCTGAATCCCGCAACTTTTTGTCATTATCTTGTATAATTAAAATTGCATAATGTCAAGTCAATATGATATCTGATTGTCTACCACTCATTATACTAAGTTTGGCCATTTTGTGAGAAGGAGTCCTTTACTGGATATTTCTAATCATGCTATTGCTGTTTAGGGCATCTTTAAGTAATCTATTTAAAAACTTTAAAAATAGAGTTCCAGGATGCTTCTTTGGTAAAGTAGTCTTTAAAAATATTGTAGTGAAGGGGCTGGGAATGTGGCTTAAGCAGTAGCGCACTCGCCTGGCATGCGTGAGGCCCGGGTTCGATCCTCAACACCACATACAAAGATGTTGTGTCTGCCGAAAAACTAAAAAATAAAATATTAAATCTCTCTCTCTCTCTCTCTCTTTAAAAAAAAATATTGTAGTGCAGATAATAATATCCTTATACTCTTATTATCACAGAAAAAGGCAGACAGGATTAGGCACTGAGCAGCCCATCTCTCCAGGGTCTAAAATCATCCCCATATTTGGGGCTGACAAGTCAAGATGGCGCCTGGCATTTTGCCTGGGAGAGTGGTTTCTGAAGTAATGCCAGTGAGCCATTAAGTGTGGAGATTCCTTATTGGTTGACTGCTGTATCTAGTTTATGTGAATTAAGATAAGCTGTGTGGAATGTATGTATACCCCTCCTGTCCTACAATAAACGGCTCCCATTCCTGCTGTATCAATGTACACAAGTTGTTTGTCACCCCCCAGTTACTTTGCCCAGCCAGCCGGGCTGTGGCATCCTTCCAAGTCTTGGAAATGGTGAAGGCTCTGACTATCATCTCAGCCCTCATCAAGAAAATAGAAAGAGGTTTTCCCTAATTAATGATTGTGATAGCTCAGCACATTAGCTGCAATTCTGGGATCAGAAAGCAACTGCTATAACCGTTGGTTCCAGAACTACATAATACCTGCTAGATATGAACCAGTAAGACAAATGTCTCAGGCAATCTCTGCTTCTTTACTCATCTAACATGGTTACAAATTCAAATAGATGCATGTATATGACTCACAAATACAAATCAGGTCTGGAAACTGACCTGGAAGAAGGTATTCTGGAAAAGTCTTTTTTTTTTTTCTTCTTTTTCTGGTTTTTGCAAGGAAGTCATTGCAAAAGGAAGCTGGAACAGATGAAGTACTCTCTATCTACCACACTCAACAAAACCAGACTAAAACATAAGACAAAAAATAAACAAACATCTGACTTATGACTTGCCTATATTCTTGAATAACTTTATTAGAAGGCCAGCAAATAATTAAATTGAAAAAATATTTAGGTTGGTAGCACTTGACACAATTTGTTATTTATAGCTATTCAAACAATAGTAATAATGTATACAATTAATTAAAATAAACTATTTGGCATTGGTTGTATATTTGGTCTTTGAAAAATAATCTGCAAGTTAAATTATATGCTATCACTTTTGAAATTTACTGGACTTGACAAAACTGATTAAGCTTGGTAAATTTATTCTATGGAAATTAAAGTTGTTTGGAACTTGACATAGCTCACATTTTCCCAGATATGAGATATAAGAGGTTAACTTTAAAGAGTTATGGGCTATGAATTATTCTATTCAAGAAATTTATATTTTGTTCAAAAAGGAAAGAAGAAATTAACTTTTCTTTTGCAAAGTGAGCCTAAGCATATAATACAAACTTTAGAATAGAGGATGATGCTTAAACTATTCTTGGATTCTTTAAAGAATCTAGTGAAGACTGTAAACTCATTATTTCCCAAAATACAGAAATGTACACAGATAAACACATATAAGCATAAACCAAGTATTTCAGAAATTTTGACAAGTTCAGACCCTTTGAACTTCTGAGATTTCCTGAGGTCTTTCCATCCTATTTATGAAATTCTAGACAAGGTCATGGTCTCTTAAATTTCTGAGGATATTATGACTTTTCATTTCATAAAAAGTGGAAATGTATATACATGTGTGTATATATGTACATATATGTGTTTTCACACATACACAAAATAGAATATATCCTACTCAAAATACTGGTAAATAATTGTAGCCTAGGTCATTTGTTTAAAAAAAAATTGTCTTCCTTTAGTACATTTTATTTATTTATTTATTTATTTTTTAAAGAGAGAGTGTGGGGAGAGAGAGAGAGAGAGAGAGAGAGAGAGAGAGAGAGAATCCTTTCTTTTTCAATATCTATTTCCTAGTTCTCGGTGGACACAACATCCTTGTACGTGGCGCTGAGGATCGAACCCAGGCTGCACGCATGCCAGGCAAGCACGCCACCACCTGAGCCACATCCCCAGCCCAGTACATTTTAAACTTAGTGTTCTGAGGTATCTCTTTGTTGAATAGTACAACCCAGTTTTTCAATGATAGAAAATTACTTGATTTGTTTCTTTGATTACCAGTATTAACTGAGTATTTGAGTGATCTTGAATAAGTTTTAGATATTTTTTAGTCTTCCTATCATACCTTTATTTATACAATTCTTTCAGAATATGAATTATATCCTGTTCAGTGTTAATTTTTTAAAATCCTTTCAGTTGCTGCAATATGGGATTGTATTTGTTGTAGTGTTAAGATATTCACCTAAGGGGCTGGGGTTGTGGCTCAGTGGTAGAGCTCTCGCCTCGCACATGTGAGACCCTGGGTTCGATCCTCAGCACCACATAAAAATAAATAAGTGAAGTAAAGGTGTTGTGTCCAACTACAACTAAAAAATAAATATTTTTTTAAAAAGATATTCATCTAATATATGAATCAGGGATGACCTGTTATGCATTATGCTTCCTCAATATGTAATACTTAAATGAAGAAAAAGAAAAATTTCTTATGCTGTAATTTCAACCCACAAAATGAAGGAATAAATGAACGTTCAGGGACCCAGGGTATTCAGAGAACATAGTTCATGATAATTCCTGACCAGAATCAGAACTGCTTCTCTTTTACCCTAAATTTAGCAAAAAAAAAAAAAAAATTGGGGTGGGCAGATGATTAAAACAGAGTGACTAAGTGCGCATGGGCATGGAATTATCTGGGGAAGGGCCTCAAAGGCATTCATTAGCCAGGATGATATTAATTATCAGAGTATTAAGAATTAGAGTGACCATAATAAAGTTAGCTCGGGGAATGGGTAACAGTATGTAAAGCTAAAAAATATCTGTGCCTGAATCTAGGGAATGGATTTAGAAAAATTGTATTATTGTCATCATCATCATAGAATATGGTGTTTAAAATTAAAATACTAGGCCAACAAGTCAAGGGGATATTTGATAACAGGGCAGGGTGTTTAAGTGTGAGGTGGTACTGGTGGCTTTATAATTTGCTGTTTCATTTTTGTGTTTGGCTTCTGCTGCACCCAGCTGGCATGAAGGGGTCCTTCTGATATTTTGAACCAAGAGGGGAATAAAACTTAGTGAAGCTTTACTGGGAATAACCTGAACATTTTGAATTTGGTTCATGGCAATATAAATGTGTACTTTGGATCTATTTTTATGATTGTGATGATATGTTGAGAATTTATTTGTGAATTGCCTGGGTTGAAGAAAGGCAGCACATACCCAGGATAAGCATTAAGCAATGGTCTTCGCTTCAACTTGACCCACTTAGATTGAATTTGTTACTTGAATTTAAAGTCCTTACTACCTAGTCATAAAAAAGAGAAAAAAGCTGTATGTACTCTGTCTTTGAAGTGATCTCTGATTTTTTTCCTTTTTATGTACAATGCCTAACAAAATAATTCATGTGTGCATAGAGTCTTGTGTTTTCAGCTTAATTACTTTTATATATAAATCACATAATTGTAACAACCACCCAATCAAGATATTAGAACATAGAACTTCCCATGTATTCTCCTAACCATCACTCTCCGCTTCTTTCATCCCCAAGAAAATTATGATATTTATATTAATGTCTTGCCTGTATGGGACATTTATATAAATGTAATCACATGGTACATACTATTTTGCATATAGTTTCTTTCACTCAATACTATGTCAGTGAGATGTATCTATGTTGTTGCTCTTAGATCATTCATTTTTATTACCATATATTTCATTGTATCAATGTTGTAAAATTTTATCCATTCTTCTGTTGATAGATATTTGAGTCATTTCCAGTTTGTCACAATATCAAATAATGATGCAGTCAACTGTTATACATAATTTCAGTGTATGTATGAACACATTCATGTTCAATATCCAGTGTAATTGCTATGTCATGGGTGTTTGTATGTTTTGCTTCAGGAGATACTGTCAAATAGCTGTCTAAAATGATTGTACTGATTTGCATTTTCATTAGCAGTGTTTGCCCCAGCATTTCTGACATAGAGATAATAGTATCACTCTGTGATTTTCACTTGTTTGTATCTGATAATAAATACTTTTGGACCCTTGAGCCCTTTCACATGTAGTTATTAAACATTTGGATATACTTTTTTTGTGAAATGCCTAGTTACATGTTTGATAACTTTTCCTATTGAAATCTTTCACTCTCTGTGTCTCTCTCTTTATTTGAGCATATATATATATATATATATATATATATATATATATATACAATATATATATAGTGTAGATATATTTAGAGAAAGATAAATGATATATATGCACATATATGTATACACACACACACACACACACACACACACTCCTCATATACTTTCTTTCCCATACAGTCTTTCAAACTAACTTCTTGTGTTTATGAGATATTCTGATAAGCAGAAAATTTTAATTTTTAAGAGTTACAATTATTATCTTAGTTATAATGATATTCATAAATTATACATGTACACTATCTTCTATGACTGTTCTTGTTCCAAAGCTCACATTTGATCTACCCATATCTGGAGCTTCTGTGTGAGTTGAGGACACAGGCACAAGATCAACCAACATGCCCAGTAAGGTGGCACACACCTGTAACCCCAGTGGCTTGGAAGGCTGAAGAAAGAGGATTGCAAGTTCAAAGCAGCCTCAGAAATTTAGTGAGAATTTAAGCAGCTTAGCAAGACCCTGCCTCAAAATAAAAACATAAAACATAAAAACAACAACAACAAAAAAACATAAAAAGGGCTGGGGATGTAGCTCAGTGGTTAAGCACCCCTGGGTTCAATCCCTGGTACAAAAATAAATAAATAAATAGTAACTAACCTGACTTTCCACCACTATGATACAATTTTACCTATATTACATGAGTGTCTGTGTACAGAACTCTGTTTCTAGACTCTGCTTTTTATTCCTTGCTTAGCTTTTCTGTCCTGTGTCAAGAGCATGGGGTCTTAATTATTGAGTTTTTGATGTCTTGCTCTCTAATAACATAAGTTCTCTGACTTTGCTCTTCAAGATTGCCTTGCCTCATTTTGGCCCTTTGCATTTCTGCATACATTTAAAAATTAGCATGATTTTCTGTAGAGATCATCCAATGGTTTTAATTGGGATTGCAACGAACTCTGCATAGTTTTGGGAAAAAGTGACTTATACTCTTTGATCAACTTCTCTATTTGTTTGGCTTTTTAGAATTCTTCAGTAATATATGCAAAGATTTTGTACACTTCTCATTACATTTATTCATAAGAATTTAATGTGATTGATGCTAAATGCAATGCTTTCTTTATATTCTAATTATTTGTGTCTAACATTCATGCTACATTTAACTTATGAATTCAAACAATCCACAGATGGTTTGGGGATATCCTGTGATCACAATCATGCCATTTGCTAACAGTATCTATTTATTTCCAAACTTTAAAATTTCTAATTTTCATACAGTATAGCACAAGCTAGGGGATTTGGTGAAAGTGGGAAAAAAAGCAGTGATATGAGGAACCCTGTCTTTATTCCCAATCCTGGTGAGAAATATTTGATAGTGTTAAATTCAGTATTTATTATAAATCTTTATAGAGATCTTTTATTAGATTAAGAAGCTCCTTCTCTATTACTACTTTGCTAAAAGTTATTTTTTTAATCATAAAAAAGTATTGAACTTTTTTTTTTTTTTTAGTAACAGGGATTGAACTCAGGGGCACTCAACCACTGAGGCATGTCCCCAGCCCTATTTTGTTTTTTATTTAGACACAGAGTCTCACTGAGTTGCTTAGAACCTTGCTTTTGCTGAGGCTGGCTTTGAACTTGCAATCCTCCTGCTTCAGCCTCCTGGACCTCTAGGATTATAGGAATGTGCTACCATGGCTGGCTAAGAACATTGAATTTTAACAAAGGCCTTCCCCATATCTATTTGGATCAGTATGGCATATTTCTCCTTAATTATCTTGATATAATTAATTAGATTGATTGCTTTCTGAATCTTAAAATTATTTATGGGACTAAAATGAACTTAGATGATTTTAATTTATTATCTGTGTTAACATTTTATTTGCTCATGTTTTGATCAGGAGTTTTCAATCATGTTTCTGAAAGAAATTTGATTGTAATTTTTCTTCTGAATTTTAGAGTAAATGAAATGCTGACATTAAATGAGCTGGTAATTAATAATTATTTTTCTGTTCTCTGAAAATGTTAGCACAGAATTATTGCATTTCTTCCTATATGTTTGAAATAATTCAATAGTGAAATTATCTGAGTGATCATTTTCTAGTGTGAATGGTGTTAACAACATATTCAATTGCTTTTGTAGATATCAGGCTAATCTGAATTTCTACTTGCTTTTCTGACAGCTTTGGTATATTTTATTATTATCTTTACCATAGGGAAATGTTTTTCTGTTTCATTCAAATTAAAGAAAAACTGATTTAGACCATATTTCATTATATGAAGTAAAAATATTTTATAATTTTATGAATTCCATTAAATATATGAAATAATATATAACACTAATATGATATTTTAGCAACAGTTCAATGTCTATATGCTACTTGGATCATATATACATATATATGTGTGTGTGTATATATATGTATATGTGTATATATATATATATATATATATATATATATATGATATTAAATTAATTAAAATAAGAATATGTTTTGACAAATATTACTGATAGCCCTTGTATTCCACATTTCAAATTTGTGAAAGCTACATAATCCCAATGATACTCAGTTTTCTCATTTGTTATTAGATGTTATTAAGCATTTTTTCCCATCATTCTCTCCATTATATCCGGTTTTTAAAAATTTTTATTTCCATTCTTTTAATCATAGTTTCTTCTAAGATTTAAATGATTGCTATAGCAGAACATTTCTTCATTGGAAATTGAACTATTTATAAAATTTATGCCTTCATTGTCAACCAGTAATTCATAAAATACATCAAATTGATTGCCAATGCCTTAACTACTACCTAGAACTTTATTTTTATTACATGTGCATTCATTTATTCTCATTTAGATAAGAAAAATTCAACTGTTATAAATTTGCTCTACTTATTTCAAGAGAATACACATAGATTTCAGTCCCTCCAGAAATATCACCCCAGGTTGTAAAATCCTCCAAGTACTATTTGCCTTTCTCTCCTCAGAAATGGGTTCAGAGTAGAGCAAACCACAGGTAAACTCACTGGGTTCCAGTAGTGTTGGTGACATGAGGTGAGAAATAGTAAGGACAACATTCAGGATCTAGGTCAAAAATATTAGTGGGCCCCACCAATTCAAATTTAGGGTAACTAATTTAGGTATAAAGTCAGAGGCAAGAACTACACAGGCTGCCTTTATGAGGAGTCTGGTTATACGAGCTCTGGGCCAGCTCCCATTCTTTGTGGCTATTCAGGCAAGCCATCTCACCTATTTAACGTTGCCAGGTGGACCTAGGAAAGCACTGACAACTGGGTGCTATTCATTGCTAATCCTGGCCCTGACTCACTCCATGACCTCTCTTGGTGTGTTTCCTCAGTTGGAAAGTGAAGATAATAATAATGACCTACTTAACAAGGGGTGTTGTGTGGATTAACCGTTAATAACATGTTTCATGAGACAAGGCAGCATTGAGCTTGTAAATACTAATAGAAAGTTTCTCCACACTACAAAGTAAATTCATGCCTCTCTTGAAGAAAACCCAATATGCCAGTATATGAGCATATAATGTAGTTGAAATAAGGTGAATTTTTACTTGACCAAAGAAACTTCATGTTCTAAAAGGGTACTCCACAGTTTTCTTTCAGATAGTTAACTCTCCTTGAGCATCTACAAGCTTATATAAAATTCATCCATACCTATTCCATTATTTTAGTATCGAGTATTTAGAATTCATATTTTGATGTGCTTGGATATGTTTTTCCTTCTAAAGTCAATCCAGAAAAAATATCCTATAGCTTGTTACCTGTTATCATGAGGCTTCTGTAAAACTGACTTGGCAGACATAAGCCTTTTTTTTTACTCTGATTACTACAACATGAAGAATTTTCTCTCTACCTGGGGAAATTACGTTAAACTTAATGAATCTAAATTTATGCATAGCTTTGCCTCACTTTCTAGGATCCTGTAATGTGTCCCATTAGGTAATTTATTTTCAACAAGTTTGGCACTGGGTAGCTGTTTATAGGCAAAATTACATAAAACTCCAATTAATCCCATTTTCTCATACATTCAATTTTCCTTTTGTCTACTTAACGTTGTTTTCACAATTATAAAGAAAAATCACATATATTAATGCAATAGAAATATAAGTTCCCTTACTTAAAGAAAAAAGAAAATAGGACTGAGGTATAGCTCAGTGGTAGATCACTCCTGGCTTCAATCTCCAACACCACACACAAATATACACATATTAAAGTCAAATAATAGCTGTCAAAAGTAACATATTGTAACTACTATTGTTTTTTTTTTTCAAGAAGACAACAAATATGTTGGTAAAGAATCAAATAGAAATAGAAAAATTGAATTCTATGTTTAGTAAGTATAGGTAAAATACTTTGAATGACATGAAAAAGAATGACCATGAATTAAATGAGATTTTGCTCAGGCTGTGACTTAAGGTCTTCTTATAATACTATTGACAATCATTATCTTTTTGTAAATTTGTGTGCATTTTAGAGAAAATTGAGAGAACTTAAAAATATACTTGTTTAACCCTTAAAAATAAATTCCTTGCAAACTAGCTACTTCATTTATTTCTTATGAGTTTTTTGAGTAATACCAAGAGTGTGTGTGTGTATGTGTAGGTATATATATTCCTTTTGAAGAAACTGAAACTGTCTGAATTTAATCAGTGCTCTTTTCATTATTTTCAAAAATGCATTTTAATTCTTACTTATGTGTTTTAGTCAGCTTTTTTCTGTTACTATGATTGGAAGATCCTACCAGAACAACAGTAGAGGAGGAAAGTTTATTTAAGGGCTCACAGTTTCAGAAGGCTCAATGTATAGAAAGCAGGCTCCATTTGTCAGGGCTCCAGGTGAGGCAGGACATCATGGAAGAAGAGTGTGGCAGAGGGAACCAGCTCACATGGTGATCAGAAGCAGAGAGAGAAAGTCTGCTTGCCAAATACAAGTATATACCCCATAGCCATGCCCCCAGGGAACTACTTCCTCCATCCACACCCCACCTGCCTCCAGTTACCACTCAGCTAATCCCATCAGACATTAATTAACTGACTAGGTTAAGATTATAGGACAATCATTTATCCTCCAAACCTTCTTGCATTATTTCACACTCCAGATTTTGGGGGACACCACATCTAAATCATGATACCACAGTCATGTATTTAGGTAAAATTTGCACTAAAATTGTTTGAAATTTTACCCATGACCTTCCTGTTGTGCTACTGTTGCTTCCATTTTTTACCAAATAAGATTTCTTTGTTAGTTGTTCAATCTGTTCTACCATATGAGTTACAAAACATAAAGCAAAATGAATTATTATTATTATACTAAGGCTCTGAGAAGCTAATTTTTAGTCATTAGTTCATTACAACATCCCACCTAGATTAGATATCATTTCCCTAAAGAAAATATAAATTAAGACAAAACACAGAACTGGGAAATCTAGATGGTTTTCATTACATATAACAAGTAGATTTTATAGTCTTGAGGTAATAAAAAGTTATCCCAGGGTATAAATAATAGAATTTTGAAATTAATTTCTGCCATGATAATTTTTAAACTTTGACTAAAAGTAATATTCAAATCTCATTGGCCATAAGTGCAAGAGAATTGAGGATTAGTTTTATCCACAACTACCTGCCCCATTGTAAGTGTCTAAAATTTTTACCAGCATTTTAGAACAAGTCCATATAAAAATAAAGAGGTGGAGACTATTATCAGAAGACTTCCTAACAGGATCACCACACACATTCATTTCTGATACTGGAGATGGGTGGCTAAAAACAATATTCATGCTACAATACACATTAGAGTCCCCCACATAATGAATTACCTAGACCATGGTTGAGAAAGTATAGTTTAGAATGAAAGCTATAACATTTCATATCTATTATAACGGAATTGTTTTTAAAAAGTGTTCTTTGATAAACAAAACATGTTTCTAGATAATTTATGATTATAATTTCTTATGACATAAGAAATTGAGATGGTTCAAATACAAGGTCACCAGTAAAGACATGGTATATTTCATTATCTCCAATTGAGGAACATTTTTATCCTTTCTTTGATAGTTGGCATCACTAATGTACTAGGAAGTTAAATAGGCTGTAACTAGACCAATATTATCTTAAGATTTGCATCTATTATACTGTTTTTCACACTTACCACCAATATGATATTGGGAGCATATCTCTTTATGCTTCAATTACATCTGTAAAATGGATCTACAATACCTCATTTTTATAATTCCTGGGATAATAAGAAATCAATGTAACATATAAAGCACATTAATTGATATTAATAAGTACTGAGGGACCTGGCGTGTGGCTCTCTGGTAGAGTGCTTGTGTAGCATGTCTGAGGTCCTGGTTTGATCCCCAATACCAAAAACAAACAAAGAAAGTATCTAAAAAAATTAGTAATTATCACTATTATTATTTACTAATACAGCTTCTCTTTTCCTCTTATTAGAATTGTGTTTGCAAGTTAGGGTTTCATCAGATATTGATGATGTTTTATTTTAGTACACAAAATAAAATCTCAAGAAAAACTAACAGGATTATACCAGGGGAAAAAATAATTCATATGATCAAAAGAAAATTTAATTATGGCATTAGAAAAAATTTCAGGTTATACTTACGATAAAAATCACATAAAATTTGATACCTGTTATGTTTTTTGTTATTTTGTAGACTTAGTGGAACATGCCAGCTCCATAATTTACTGGCTTTCTGGGGGCCATGTGTCTGCACTTCACCGATTTTGAGCACTAGGTGGCACTCTCATATCATTGAGTCAAGAAATAATTATGATTTTTCTTTGATTTCAAACAAATTAGGTCTGCTGTTCAAACTTCTACTCAATTGGATTTCATAGAAAGTTCAGACACACTCTCATACATGAAATATTCATATTGAGTGGTGAGTGGTCAAAGGACACATAAACTTTATAACTATTATGAAGTTTTGTTATAAAGTTTTCCCTTCTCTCTGTGTTTAAAGTCTGTCATTGATCAGTTTTACTTTGACTATATCTCTCAAACCTTAGATGATACACTGTGTTAGTGAACTTTTCACTGATGTGACCAAAATACCTGCCACAAGCATTTTGAAGGAGGCAAGATTTATTTTGGCTCATGGTTTCAGAGGTTCCAGTCCATGGTTGGTCAGCTCCATTGCTTTTGGGCCTGAGGTGAGGTAGAACATGATGGAGAAGGGTGTGGAAAGCTGCTCAGTTCATGGCAGTCACGCGGGAAGGAGGGAGGGAGAGAGAAAGAATGAAAGAAAGAGAGGGAGGGAGGGAGGGACCAAGGACTCAAGGATAAGAAATATCTTTCTAAGGCATACCCCAGTGACATACTTCCTACAGTTTCTAATGGCTCCTCAATGCATTAAATTACTAATCCATGGATAGATTAATTCTCTGATTAGGGCAGAGCCCTCATGATCCAATCAGTTCCCCAAAGCCCCACATCTAAACACTGCTGCACTGGGGATCAAATCTTCAACAAATGATGGAAGCTTTGGGGAACATTCCTGACTCAAACCAAAATATATCTATCTGAAAATGCCTTCTTTCTCCAAGTAAATTTCAGTAAGAGGTAGTTTTCTTCTGATTATTTTTTTCCTGGTAGCCTAATAATATATTCATATTCTAAAGCAATGCATACACATGTTACACACACACACACACACACACACACACACACACACACACGCACACACACACACATGAAAAATATCTACAGGAAGTTATAATACAAATGCACTTGTTACTATTTCTAAAGACCATGCAAACTGTTTATATGTGTGTTCATAACAACTTCATTTTATAGATGGAGAAACAGGCTCAAAGATGATAAGGAATTTGTTCAGTACCACACAGCTTATATTTAGCATATCTGAGCCAAATCTGCCTATAGAACTGGGAACTTATCCCCACACCAGTCTTCCACTGTACTTATTTTGCACTGTGCTAGCTATTGTGGCACAACTTTTCTATTTAGTCTGAAATTTCTGCAAATGAAATACTTGTTTTGGCACACACAGAGTTTGTCTGACTATTGATATAATTTTGCCAACTGGAAAATGACAGTTTTAAGAGAATTGGGGATATGGAGAAAGTATTATTAATTTTGAGAGGTACCATCAACATCATGATTGTGTTAAAAATATATTTATATTTCAAGTTACATTCTGAAGCATTCATAAAAGGTAAGATAACAAATTGTCTGGGAAAGCTTCTAAAATACTCTTAAAAATATAATAGAGTACCAGGCACAGTGCTGAACAACTTTAATCCCAGTGAATAGGTCAGCTGAGACAGGAGAATCACAAGTTCAAGGTCAGCTTCAGTGATTTAGGAAGACTTTCTCAAAATAAAAAGACTAGGGAAAAAAAAGAAAAAAAAGGACTAGGGGTACAGCTAAGTGGTAAAGCATCCCTGGGTTCAATGCCCCGTACCAAAAAAGGGGGTGGGTAATAAGCATTTCTAGATTTTTTTAAAAAGTGGGATAGGGTGATTGATGAAGTAAAATTAGAAAAATATTGGTAATTATAGATGTCATGTAATGACTATATGAGGAGTCCTTGTGTTATGTTGTCAATCTTTTGTATGTTTACAAAGTCTAATTAATTTAAACAGAAATATTTTTCAGTTCAAAGTACAAAAGACATCTCAACTAATCATGGATAAAAATGTGTGTGTCATAGAGCCTACCTTTCTCCAGTGGGCTCATTCCATAGAATGGTATATAGTGTTGTGAGATTAAGCAGTTACCATGGAAATTAGAAGTAAATCGGTTCAGAATAGGTCAAGTTTGATGAGAAAAAGAGGATGTGAAGGAGAAGAAGGTCAATCAGGTATTCTGTGGAGAGATGGCTGGGTACCACAGCACCAGAGGTACCATGAGAGTCTCCTTCTCTCTCAGGGGGGGCTGAGTGGACAAGAAGGAAATATGCAGAGTGGAAAATATAGCAATATATGTTTCCTTTACCATAATTTCATTTTTTCATATGTCTGCTACAATCAAAAATTTTTCTTAAGCAATTATTAACTCAAAGTTTGTATAAAATAACCCTGAAACATATATCCATAATGAACAGATACATTTTTAGAAATTATGATAGTAGAATTTTCTACCATTATTATAGTAGAATATTGGAAAATAGTGAGATATCCATGGATAATATGTGTTAAGGTAAGAGACTTAGACATGTAATAGTCTTATTTGTATTCTAATAAATGACATTTCTACTCAAAAACTTGCTTTACTTAGTCTGTCCTTACAAAGGTCACAAATCCATTGTTCTAATTTATGTTCATCAATATATTGCTCTGTTTATTGTATAGTGGAAACTAAATAAATGTGTTAAATGAATAAACAAATGAATGAATATATGAACGAGATTATAAATAATGCATACATATATATGCCCTAAATACTATCAGGTCTTTCTAGAGGCAAAAAGGGAAATTTGGATTTTATATTTAGTGAACTATTAATAATTTTAAATGAATCATGAAAAAAAAATGAGTTATCTCATGGAATTTTTAAAGTTTATTCTGAAAAGAGAACAAGTGAAACTTACTGCTTTCCTTGGACATGTGATTGTCTAGAAGACGCAAAAGTGTCTACAAAGAAACTACTAGAACTAATAAATAAATTCAGCAAAGTGGCAGGATATAAAATCAACACGCATAAATCAAAGGCATTCCTGTATATCAACAACAAAACTTCTGAAATGGAAATGAGGAAAACCACCCCATTCACAATATCCTCAAAAAAAATAAAATACTTGGGAATCAACCTAACAAAAGAGGTGAAAGATTAATACAATGAAAACTACAGAACCCTAAAGAGAGAGATAGAAGAAGATCTTAGAAGATGGAAAAATGTACCCTGTTCATGGATAGGCAGAACCAACATCATCAAAATGGCAATATTACCCAAAGTTCTCTACAGGTTCAACACAATGCCAATCAAAATCCCAAAGGCATTTCTGGGAGAAATAGATAAAGCTATCATGAAATTCATATGGAAAAACAAAAGACCCAGAATAGCAAAAGCAATTCTAAGCAGGAAGTGTGAATCAGGCGGTATAGCGATACCAGATTTCAAACTATATTACAGAGCAATAGTAACAAAAACAGCATGGTACTGGTACCAAAACAGGCAGGTGGACCAATGGTATAGAATAGAGGACACAGAGACCAATCCACAAAATTACAACTTTCTTATATTTGATAAAGGCGCTAAAAGCATGCAATGGAGAAAGGATAGCATCTTCAACAAATGGTGCTGGGAAAACTGGAAATCCATATGCAACAAAATGAAGCTGAACCCCTTTCTCTTGTCATGCACAAAAGTTAATTCAAAATGGATCAAGGAGCTTGATATCAAATCAGAGACTCTGCACCTGATAGCAGAAAAAGTTGGCTCCAATCTACATATTGTGGGGTCAGGCTCCAAATTCCTTAATAGGACGCCCATAGCCCAAGAGTTAAATACAAGAATAAACAAATGGGACTTACTTAAACTAAAAAGTTTTTTCTCAGCAAGAGAAACAATAAGAGAGGTAAACAGGGAACCTACATCCTGGGAACAAATTTTTACTTCTCACACTTCAGATAGAGCCCTAATATCCAGAATATACAAAGAACTCAAAAAATTAAACAATAAGATAACAAACAACCCTATCAACAAATGGACCAAGGACCTGAACAGACACTTCTCAGAGGAGGACATACAATCAATCAAAAAGTATATGAAAAAATGCTCACCATCTCTATCAGTCAAAGAAATGCAAATCAAAACCACCCTAAGATATCATCTCACTCCAGTAAGATTGGCAACCATTATGAAGTCAAGTAACAATAAGTGCTGGTGAGGATGTGGGGAAAAGGGTTCACTTGTACATTGCTGGTGGGACTGCAAATTGGTGCAGCCAATATGGAAAGCAGTATGGAGATTCCTAGGAAAGCTGGGAATGGATCCACCATTTGACCCAGCTATCGCCCTTCTCGGTCTATTCCCTGAGGACCTTAAAAGAGCATACTATAGGGATACTGCCACATCAATGATCACAGCAACACAATTCACAATAGCTAGACTTTGGAATCAACCTAGATGCCCTTCAATAGATGAATGGATTAAAAAACTGTGGCATCTATACACAATGGAGTATTACACAGCACTAAAAAACGACAAAATCATGGATTTTGCAGGGAATTGGATGGCATTAGAGCAGATAATGCTAAGTGAAGCTAGCCAATCCTTAAAAAACAAATGCCAAATATCTTCTTTGATATAAAGAGAGCAACTAAGACCAGAACAGGGAAGAAGAGCATGAGGAAAAGATTAACATTAAACAGAGATGAGTGGGGTGGGAGAAAGGGAGAGAGAAGGGAAACTGTATGGAAATGGAAGGAGACCCTCATTGTTACACAAAATTACATATAAGAGTTTGTGAGGGGAATGGAAAAAAAAGGGAGAGAATTAAACAACATCAGATGGGGTAGAGAGGGAAGATGAGAGGGAAGGGGAGGGGGGATAGTAGGGGATAGAAAAGGTAGCAGAATACAACAGTCATTAATATGGTATTATGTAAAAATGTGGATGTGTAACCGATGTAATTCTGCAACTTGTATTTGGGGTAAAAATGGGAGTTCATAACCCACTTGAATCAAATGTATGGAAGATGATATGTCATCAGCTTTGTATTGTTTTGAAGAATCAATAAAAAATACCCATTTGATATTCTCTTTAGTATATTTTCAAGTTAAACTGTATATTTTTATTCTATTTTAGAAGAAATACTTGGTGAGAACAGAAATAAATCCAGCCATTTCTTTTAATTATTTCAAAACTTTTTTTCTGGTATTCCAAACAGAACAAAATCAGTTAACAATTCCACACTCCAGACACAATACACAGTGTCTTAAAGTCTTTGGGGTCATTAGCACCTTTATTGATGGTAATATTTATTACTCCAGTAGTCAAGTTACAAAAGGGTCACTTTTCTATTATTTGTTAAAATTGACACATTATCTTTGTACATGTTTGTGGAATACATTAATCTGATATGAGTATACAATATGTAATGATCAAATAAGGGTAATTAGTATTTGTAAATAACTAAGAGAAAGCAGTCCTTAGTGGAACCCTCTTAGATTTCCTCCAGAAGTTGTTTCCCTCAAGGTAGTTATTAAAATGACCACAAGAAGGGGCTGGGTATATAGCTCAGTTGGTAGAGTGCTTGTCTTGCATGCATAAGGCCCTGGGTTCAATCACCAGCACCATAAAAAATAAATAAATAAAGTACAAAATAGGGCTGGGGATGTGGCGCAGTGGTCGAGTGCCCCTGAGTTCAATCCCTGGTACAAAAACAAATCCTTTTAAGTAAATAAATAAATGACCACAAGAGCTAACTACAAAAAAAGTAAAGATAATTATCATGTAAAAGTAGTCTAAGACAAAATCATGGCATTTGCAGGGAAATGGATGGCATTAGAGCAGATTATGCTAAGTGAAGCTAGCCAATCCCTTAAAAACAAATGCCAAATGTCTTCTTTGATATAAGGAGAGTAACTAAGAACAGAGTAGGGATGAAGAGCATGAGAAGAGGATTAACATTAAACAGGGATGAGAGGTGGGAGGGAAAGGGAGAGAGACGGGAAATTGCATGTAAATGGAAGGAGACCCTCAGGGGTATACAAAATTACATACAAGAGGAAGAGAGGGGAAAGGGGGAAAAATATAAGGGGGAGAAATGAATTACAGTAGAGGGGGTAAAGAGAGAAGAGGGGAGGGGAGGGGGGAGAGGGAGATAGTAGAGGATAGGAAAGGCAGCAGAATACAACAGTCACCAGAATGGCAATATGTAAATCAATGGTTGTGCAACTGATGTGATTCTGCAATCTGTATATGGGGTAAAAATTGGAGTTTATATCCCACTTGAATCAAAGTGTGAAATATGATATATCAAGAACTATGAAATGTTTTGAACAACCAACAATAAAAATTAATTAAAAAAAATTAAAAAAAATAAAAGACTACTCACTCTTCTGCAAAAAAAAAAAAAATAGAATCTTAGTTTACTAATTTTAGACCTTTTTCTCTTCTAATATGTAAATTTAGTGTTATAAATTTCCCTCTGGGCACTATATTAACTGCATTCGAAGACTTTGATATACAGTACTCTTATTTTAACTCAGCTCAAAATAAATTTTAATTTCCCTTGAGACTACATCTTTGACCTATGAGTTATTTAAAATATGCTGTTTATTTTCTCAAATACTTGTGTATTTTCCAGATATATTTTTTATTGATTTGTATATTTAATGCCATTGTATTAAAATATATTTTAAATAAAAAAATAAATAAAAGTAGTCTAAGAGAGTTTTAAATGTAAAATGTTTTATTATTACTTCTTGATTTTGTTAATGATTTTATCTTTAGAAATTTTTCTTAGTAGATCCTGCTGCAAAGTATTAAAATCTACTTAAAACTAACTTCAATATCCCATATTGTGACTGTCAGAAAAGCAGTGGAATAAATCTAATCAAAAACTAAAAGTACAAAAATATATGTGGTTCCAAGATCTAAAATTGATCTCATTTTATAAAAGGCAATAGAAAGCAAATTAGTTATGTGAATCCATGTTATCACATATAGATACTTGAATTCATTATTTTTCTTTTATTTCTAGCCAAGGGCAATATTTAGAAGGTCAAAAAAGAAACAAATTTTGAAATTATTACTCAACACAGAATCCATGAGTTGCTTATGAAATACAGTTAAGGTTATATTTTAGAAGTAACTATTGAAGTTTATAAATAGTCTATAATTTTATTTTGGAAATTTGAAAAAAATTCCAAAAAATGAACAAAAAAGTAGATAAAATGTTTATCCATTGCCACTGGGTAGTCCTTCTACTTTGGAGAAGAAAGTTCCACAATAATTTGATCTTCTCTGTCATTCGACCCTATTGCTTTCTTTTCAAACTGGCCACTTTGTTTAGCTACTAAGATGAAAAAGCAAATTAATAAGGTCTGGGGTCCCAGAAGAACTTCTGAGAATAAACAAACACAGACACACAAAAAAATTGATTTCTAAACATAATCCAAAAACTTTAGATTGATTGTATCTTCCTTTGGAATTAATAATGATTAAATATTATAGAAGATGTGTTTTATTTTATTTATTTTTACATACCCCTGTTTCAGACACAAAGTAATGTGTAATGATCAAATCAGGATAATGGTTTCTAATTATCAAGAGAAAGCACTACTTTGAGGAATCCGCTTCAAGTTCCCTTATCTGAAATAGAAAATAATATTTAGTTCAACCTTTGTAGAATTGGACAAAGAGAACAAACAAATGCATATGAACATGTTTATAATAAAATCCTAAACTGCCACTTGCACTTACCACCATTCTTGCTGCCTCTGATTTTAGTGCTGTCAGCCTGAGGTTGCCTGGAAGTCTTCTTTCTGGGTGCTGCTGTCACAGAGGAGACTGTTGCCCCAGATGCAACTGAAGCCAACATTGCTGCAAACTCCCAGAGATTGCCTGGTGAAGCGGCCCCAAAGCTGCAATTGCCCCCACAGCTGATCTGCTGCCTGCTGCCAAGAACCACCACCACCACTGCTGCTACCACAGCCTAGAGGACTGCTTCAGGGGAAGACTCCAGTTCCTTGCACTTGGCTGCATCCATTTTGGGACACCACCTAGGGTCTGGGTGCCAGCAGGTTTGCCACCACAAGAGCCTCTCCAGTTGGGATCTGAGTCCAGGGTGGGGTGCCTGCAGGTTTGGAGGAGCCTGGGGTCTTCCTGCTGAGAGTGCTGGTGGCCCTTGTCTTGGTGCTGCATCTCAGGGTTGCTCCTTTGAATGAGTGTATGTATCCCTGGTGGTCTCTCCGTAAGTAGGAGCAGCATTGATATCTTGGGACTACAGTGTGACTGAGCCTGAGGTATGTGAAGCTCATATCTGTGGGATAGAGACTGGGTTTGCATGAGCTGATATGGATTTGGTGATCTCGAAAGATGTGGAGACAGGGCTGAGAAATAATTGAACAATAACAGAGACAGTTCAACTTTCCAGCAAGATTTATTTTATTTTATTTTTTGATTCACAAATCTCTCTACCATATTTGGAACAGTATGTTTTTTATGCATCAGTGTGTGGAGGACAATGATATATGAATTGCGTTTTGCATTTTTGTTGTATTCTTATGTCTTTCATTTTTTGTTTGTTTGTATTCTTCCTCTCTCTTGTCTACTTTCTTGGAATTTCTTTCCAACTTTATTCCAACAAACAGCCAATCTCTGTCGGCTCCACTTCCACTCTTCCTGTGAATTTTTACTTCTAGCTTCTCTCTTCCTCCCTCATGAATATTGCAAACTACATTACCTCTGTTCTCTCATCCATTTGAAATTGTAAATAATTTTAACAAATATTCTGTTTTTACTATAGATAGTTATTGAACTCATCGTTTTGGTTTAAAGTGAGAAAACAATAGATGCCTTAGTGGGAGCTATTAGGTTTAAGGCCATATATTGTGTACACTGGGAGCTGTTGGTATTGGTCTCACCAGTAAAGGTGAAGCACCATAAATCTTCAGGGCAATATAGGTCTACAGGGTAGAATTTATACTGCCTTAGATCCATAATTTTAGATGAAAAAACACACTAACAATATGAAAAAAACAAGGCTATAAAGCACCTCAAACAAACAAGATGCTTCAACAACAGAAGTCACTGATAACACAGTAGAAGAAATGTCTAAGAAGTTCAGATTGTATATAGTTAAATTGATATGTGAAATAAAGGATAGAATAAGGAGTGAAATCAAAGAAAAAATACAGGATGTGAAAAAGTTAGAGATTGTGAAAAAAAAGCAGAAATTCTCAAAATGAAGCAATCAGTAAACCAAATTATAAATGCAATAGAAAGCATGGCCAACAGACCAGACCACTTGGAAGACAGAACCTTAGACAAGAAAGACAAAATATATAGTCTTGAAAGGAGAGTTGAACATGTGGAGAAGATGGTAAGAAATCATGAACAGAATAACCAAGAATTATGGGATAATATGAAAAGACCAAATATAAGAGTTATTGGAATAGATGAAGGAACAGAGAAATAAACAGAAAGAATGAACAATTTTTCAATGATATAATAGTAGAAAATTTCCCAAACCTACAGAATGGAATGGAAAATCAAATACAAGAGGCTTGCAGGACCCAAAATGTACAAAATTACAGCAAACCCACACCAAGACACATTATAATGAGGATGACTAATACACAGAATAAAGATAAAATCTTAAAGCCTGTGAGAGAAAAAAATCAAATTACATATAGGTGGAAACCAATTTAGATCTCAACTGATTTCTCAACACAGTCCCTCAAAGCTAGGAGGTCCTGAAATAATATATTTCAATAATATACTCCAATAATATATTTCAATAATATATTTCAAGGAAATGAATGCCAACCAAGAATTTTATATCCAGCAAAATTAAGTTTCATATTTGAAGATGAAATGAAAACATTCCATGACAAACAAAAATTAAAAGAAGACACAACTAGAAAGCCTACACTACAAGGCATTCTCAACAAAATATTCCAGGAGGATGAAATAAAAAAATTAAAAAAAGTAAAAACCAGCAAAGGGAGGATCTATACTAAAGGGACATTTGACCACATGAGAAACTAAGACAAAAACCATACATAAATCAAAATGACAGGGAATTAAAATCATATCTCAATAATAACTTTAAATTTTAATGGCCTAAATTCATCAATCAGAAGACATAGACTGGCAGATTGGATTAAAAAGCAAGATTCAACAATGTGCTCTCTTCAAGAGACTCACCTCCGGTCAAAGACATCCACAGGATGAAGGTAAAAGAATGGGAAAAAACTTATCACTTATATGAATTGCATAAACAAGCAGAGGTTTCCATTCTCATTTCAGATAAAATAGATAAATCAGTAGATAAAGCATATAAATCAGAAGAGATAAACAAGGACTTTTCATACTTTTTAAGGGAAGTATATATAAGCAGGACATAAAAATAGTAAATATTTATGCCCCAACCAATGGAGCATCTATGTACATCAAACAAACCCTTCTCAATTTCAAGAATCAAATAGACCACAATACAATAATACTGGAATCTTTAACACACCTCTCTCACTACTGGATAGATCTTCCAAACAAAAACTAAATAAGGAAACTATAGAACTAAATAATACAATCAATAATTTAGACTTAACAGACATATATAGAATATTTAGAAGAAAGTAAATATACTTTATATATCAGCAGCACATGGCTTCTTCTCTAAAATAGACCATATCTTATGCAACAAAGCAACTCTTAGTAAATACAAAAAACAGAGATACTAAATGTATTCTATCAGACCACAATGGAATGAAATTAGAAATCAACAATAAAATTAAAATTAGAAGCCACTGTAACTACTGTGTAAATAATACACAATTGAATAATGAATAGATAGTAGAAGAAATACAGGATGAAATAAAAAAAAATTCTTAGAGGTAAATGAGAACACTGATACAACATATCAAAATCTCTGGGACACTATGAAGGCAGTTCTAGAGGAAAATTTATTGCATTGAGTGCATTCATTAAAAGAATAAAAAGTCAATAAATTACCTAACACTATATCTCAAAGCCCTAGGAAAAGAAGAACAAATCAACACCCAGTAGAAAACAGGAAGTAATTAAAATCTGTGCTGAAAATAATGAAATCAAAATAAAAGGAAAAATTGACAAAACAAAAAGTTGGTTTTTGGAAAAAATAAATAAAATAGAATAACCCCCTGGCCATGCTAATAAAGAGAAAAAGAGAGAAAACTCAAATTACTGAAATATAAGATGCAGGAGGAAATATCAAAAAGGATAAATTTGAAATACAGAAGATAATTAGAAACTATTTTGAAAATTTATACTCTAATAAAATAGAAAATAGTAAAGACATCAACAAATTTCTAGAGACATATGACCTACCCAAACTGAATTAGGAGGCCATACTTGATGTAAACAGATCAACTTCAAGCAATGAAATAGAAAACGCCATCAAAAGCCTACCAACCAAGAAAAGCCCAGGACCAGATGGATTCTCAGCAGAGTTCTACAAGACTTTCAAAGAAGAATTAGAACCAATATTCCTCAAAGTAGTCCATGAAATAGAAAAGGAGGGAACCCTTGCAAACTCATTCTATAAGGCTCCTATCACCCTGATACCAAAACCAGGCAAAGACACATCAAGGAAGAAAACTTCAGACCAATATCCCTGATAAATATAGATGCAAAAATTCTCAATAAAAATCTGGCAAATTGCATACAAAGCAAACTAAGAAGATAGTACACCACATTCAAGTGGGATTCATCCAGGGCTGCAGAGTTGGTTCAATATATGGAAATCAATGAATGTAATTCATCATATTAATAGTCTTAAAAACAAGAATCATATGATCATCTCAATAAATGCAAAAAAAAAGCATTTAACAAAACACAGCACACCTTTATTTTCAAAACACTAGAAAAACTAGGGATAGTAGAAACATTGTACAAGCTATATATGTTAAACCCAGAGCCAGCATGATTCTAAATGGAGAAAAATTGAAAGAATTCCTTCTAAAAACTGGAACAAGATATGGATGTCCTCTTTCACCACTTCTATTCAACACCATCCTTTAAACTCTAGACACATCAATTAGACAAAAGAAAGAAATTAAAGGAATACAAATAGGTAAAGAAGATCTCACACTATCACTATTTGCTGATGACATGATTCTATATCTAGAAGATCCAAAAAATTCCACCAGAAAACTTCTAGAACCAATAAATGAATTCAGCAAAGTAGCAGGACATAAAATCAACACCCATAAGTCAAATACATTCTTATACTTCAGTGATGAATCCATTGAAAGAGAAATTAGGAAAACTATTCCATTCACAATAGCCTCAAAAAAAAATAATAAAATACCTGGGAATCAATCTAATAAAAGAGGTGAAAGACCTCTACAATAAAATCTACAGAACACTAAAAAAGCAATTGAAGAAATTCTCCCATGCTCCTGGAGAGGGAGAATTAATATTTCAAAATGGCCTTACTACCAAAAGTCTTATGCAGATTTAATGTAATTCTTATTAAAATTGCAATGACATTCTTCATAGAAATAGAAAAAGCAGTCATGAAACTTATTTGGAAAAATAAGAAACCCAGAGTAGCTAAAGCAATCCTTAGCAAGAAATGTGAACCCAGAGGCATCACAATATCAGGCCTTAACTATACTACAGAGCTATAGTAACAAAAATGGCATGGTATTGGCACCAAAACAGACTTGTAGATCAATGGTATATAATAGAGGACAGAGACAAACACACATAAATATGGTTATGTCATACTAGAAAAGATGCCAAAAACATTAACTGGAGAAAAGATAGCCTTGTATTCAACAAATGGTGCTGGGAAAACTGGAAATCCATAATAGCAAAATGAAATTAAACCTCTATCTCTTACCCTACACAAAAATCAACTCAAAGTGGATCAAGTCTTAGGCACTGGAACAGAGATCCTATACCTAATAGAAGAAAAAGTAGACCCAAATCTTCACCACATCAGCCTAGGATATGACTTCCTTAACAATACTCCTAAGGCACAAGAAATAAAATTAAAAATGAATAAATGGGATGGATTCAAATTTTTAAAAAGCTTCTTCTCAGCAATGGAAATAACTAACAATGTAAAGAGAGAGCCTACAGATTGGGAGAAAATCTTTACCACATGCAACTCCAATAAAGCATGAATCTCCAGGATATACAAAGAACTCAAAAAACTGAACACCAAAAACAAACAAACAAACAAAAAACCCCAATAACCCAATCAATAAATGGGCTAAGGAACTGAACAGACACTTCACATTGGAAGAAGTACAACTGATCAACAAATATATAAAAAGTGTTCAACATCCCTAGCAATTAGAGAGATACAAATCAAAAGCTACTCTAAGGTTTCATCTCACTCCTGTCAGAATGGCAATCATCAAGAATACAGGCAATAATAATTATTGGCGATGATGTGGAGAAAAAGGTACACTGATACATTGCTAGTAGGACTGCAAATTGGTGCAGTTACTATGGAAAACAGTTTGGAGATTCCTCAGAAAACTGGGAATGGAACCACCATTTGGCCCAGCTATCTCACTTCTTGGTTTAAAAACAAAGGACTTAAAATAAGCATACTATAATGATGCAGCCACATCAGTGTTTATAGCAGCTCAATTCACAATAGGTAGACTATGGAACCAACTTAGGTGTCCCTCAATAGATGAATGGATAAAGTAATGGAATATAACTCAGCTTTAAAGAAGAGTGAAATTATGGCATTTGCCAGTAAATGTTTGGAGTTGGAGGATACCATGCTAAGCAAAAATAAGTCAATCTCATAAAACCAAAAGCTGAATGTTTTCTCTAATATGTAGATGCTAATTCACAAAAGGGCAGAGGGCACTAGGGAAGAAGAGCATTACCTTAGATTAGGTAGAGGGAAGTGATGGGAGGGTGGGGAAGGATGTGGGGATAGAAAATAGTAGAATGAAAGAGACATTATTACTTTATGTATATATGTGACTGCATGACCAATATGATTCTACATGTACACTCAGAAAAATGAAATTATATCTCATCAATGTACGATATATCAAAGTGCATAAATGTATTCTACTGTCATGTATCACTAATTAAAACAAATCTTAAATAAATATATAAATAAATAGAATCCTCACTAAGGATTGATCAATGGAAACTACTTTTGTTTTTGGGAAGACTATAAATAATGGATATATATATATATATATATATATATATATATATATATATTATATAAATTAGTATATATATATAAATTAGTATATATATAAATTTTATATATATATATATATATATATATATATATATATATATATAATTTCTTAACCCTGCTAGTAAATGTCTATACCTGTATAAGAGACAGAAAACAACCCAGAATTTTTATTATATGAGTGCAGCTTTAAAATGTATTCATAAAATGTAATTTCTCCATAAATGATCTATGTACATATTACAAGTTTAATGATTATAGAGTCATATAATATGACATGAATTGTAAATTTCATTTCAGAAGAAGATATATGATGTATATGGAATATATTTCTTTAAATCCTACTTCTATAATGCTTTACTAGTGAATCACATAACTCAATATCTATATGCATTTTTTAGATAAAAGACAATATTTATGGAAAAAGAAATAGTAACTGGAATGGTCTATTTGACCTTATAATCCTCATTAGTCCAGATTGCCCCAGGGACCCTTCCCTGTCAACAGATGACAGATACTAGTTTCTCAGAAAAGCTAATCAGACTCAACTTTCTTAATTTTAAATAATTTAAAACTCAACAGGAATTTTTAAAACTAAATCTCTCCCTGGTATTTTCCCTGTTCTAAATTGCAGTTTTTCCTCATTTTCTCTTATTTAGACATAAGAAATTTTATTAAAACTTTGTAGTTGCTGTTCTAGAGTTTGAAATGATACTTCCTCCCAGAACTAGCCTTCAAAACTCTTTAGTTCTTACTTGTGATCTATTGGCTTCCCTCTGTCCCAATACACAATATTTTCAGCAGGTCCATCTCAAAATTTGCAGTAGAAGGGTTACTATTTAAGTGAAAGATTTCTCCCAAATTCCATTTACTTTTGTACTTTAAAATGTAGGTTTATACATTAAATATGTCAACATTTTGTTCTTCACCTTCTGAAAACATTGAACACACGTAGACAGAAAAAATGTGATGATTCTTCTCACAGAAGCATTGAAAGTTATTGGAGTGAGGTTCTTCAGACAGATAATGCTATTCTTCAGCATATATAAAATTATTTCTAATCAGGAAGTATACAGTGAAGAAAACTAAGATAGCTTATTCTGTTCAGTTCTGTAATTATAATTTCCCCTACTCATCTGAAGATTAGACAAGACAGATTTCTTATGTGTCTTGGAGTAAATGGTTAATACATAAAGTTGTTGGTTAAATTATCAAATGTCATTAATTTCAAGCATTTATTGGGTGGGTTATTACAGATTTGGTGGTGTTGAATTATTTTGAGTTCTTCATATATTCTGGTTATTAATCGCTGATTATAGTGTAGCTAGCAAAGATTTTTCTTCCATTCCTCAAGTTTTCTTTTTATGTTCTGAGCTTTTTTAATTTAATGCCATCCCACTTATTGATTCTTGGTTTTATTTTTTGAGAATTGGGAATCTTATTAAATAAGTTTATGCTTGGGCCAAAGTTTTGCTCCTTTGCTTTCTTCTAGTAGTTTCACTGTTCCTGGTCTAATTTCTAGATCTCTGATCCACTTCATGTTAATTTTTATCCAGGGTGAAAGGTATGGATTTCGTTTCATAGCCTACATATGAATATACAGTTTTCCAAGTACAGTCTATTTGAAAGGCTATATTTTCTCAATTATGCTTTTGGCATGTTTGTCAAGGATAAGATGAGTACATTTATGTGGATTTGTCTCTGTGTTTTCCATTCTATTCCATTGGTCTTAACATTATTTTCATACCATAACATGCTATTTTTGTTACTATAGTTCTGTAGTATAATTTGAGATCAGGTTTTGCTTTTCAGGATTTCTTTGGCTATTCTGCATCAACACAAAGTAGTATACATGATCAACATTCATAAATAAATAGCTTTCTTATTCTCCAATGATTTATCTTCTGGAAAGAAATCAAAGCAACTATTCTGTTCACAATAACCTCCAAAAAAAAGCAAATAAACAAAAAACTTGGGAATAAATCTAATCAAGGAGGTGAAAGAGCTCTACAATGACAACTTCAGCATATTGAAGAGAGAAATTGAAGAAGACTTTACAAAATGGTGTTCTTGAATAGGACTGCTGTTTCCAGTTTTGTGAAGACTGTCCATTGATATTTTCATGGTGATTGTATTGAATCAGTAGATTGCTTTTTGGTAATATGGTCATTTTGATGATACTAATTCTATGTATTTGTGAATATGATAGTTCTTTCCATCTTCAAAGGTCTTCAGTGTTTATAATTCTTCTTCAGTGTTTTTATAATTTTTTATTGAGTGGGTTATTACAGCTTGATGGTGTTGAATTATTTTGAGTTATTTATATAAAAGATAAAAATATAAAAGTTTTATAATTTTTCTTCAGTGTTTATAATTCTCATTTCAGAGGTCTTTCACCTCTGTGGTTAGGTTTGCTCCTTAGTATCTTTCTTAATTTTTTTTTTGAGATTATTGTAAATGGAGTAGTTTTCTTTCTTGGTCAACTCATTAGTGGAGTATAAAAAAGCTATTGATTTTTTATATATTGACTGTGTATCCTGCTTCTTTGTTAAATTTTTTTACTATCTCTAAGTCTTTAAGTATAGTTTCTGGGTCTCTAGATATAGGATATTTAATGAGCAAGTAGATGATCTGACTTGTAAATATTCTATCCTTATTCTCTGTGTTAGGTATTTTGATTATGATATGTCACAGAGAGATTCTTTTATGATCTTATCTATTTGGAGTTCCATATCCATCCTGTATGATTATATTCATCTCATTGCAAATAGCTGGAAATTTTTCTACTATTAATTCACTGGAAGTATTCTTAATGCCATTAGACTATGATTCTGTGCCCTCTTTTAATTGATGAGTCTTAAGTTCGGTTGCTGAATGATCCAGAGATTTTATGTATCCTGATCATGGTCCTTTATTTTTATTTTTTCCCTAGACACTACTGAGTGTTTGTGTTCAAATATCCTGTGTTTGAGGCTTGGAGATATACAAAACAGATTTTGTACATAATATAATTTGTTGGTGATGTTTTTAAGTGGATTTTTATTTGATTCATTGTGTCTTTCATGTCAAGGAGTTGTGGTTGGTTTATTTTCAAAATCTCTCTCTGTACTGAAAGGGTCTTCCACCTTCAGCATATGCTCTCTTAATTTCCTCACCAGATTTTCTTTAATTCATTAATCATTTTAATAATTTTAAAAAAGTTTCTCTGAAACTTCATCTCCTTCCATGTGTATGTTTCTTCCTTGGAGGATTGTTAATTTTGCAAGGGCTGTGGGGAGATTTGTTCACCTGATTGATTATGTTTTCAGTGGTCTTAGATTTATTCATCTGTTGAGATGGAGTCCTGAGCTTTTGTGAGGATACCTTGGTGTGCAGTTCTCTCCTTTGTAATAAGTCCTGTGTTGTTGGTACATCTTAACTTCAACATGTAGGCTTACTGTAATCCAAGAGTTAGTTTCAACCACCAATGCTTCTCAGTTTGCCAATATGGAATTTCTGATTTGATACCCTCACGTAGGAGCTCCTATAACATTGTAATTTTTTCTGAGTCATTGTTCTGTAATCTTCCTTGATTTTTTCTACAGGAGTATGTTTCTAACAGTGGTTTCTGCTGTCTCCCTCTAGTTGTTCTTATTAGGGCCTAGTCCTTGGTTTGGAGGTTTAGTCTTTCCTATTCTATGCATGAAAGTATTTTTGAAGTTTAAGTGGTTTTGGTTTGTGTGTGCAGGAAAGCACACTGTCCTTTTGCTGAGTTGTGGTGGATTCAGCTGCAGAGTCTCTACCCTGTGAACTCAGTGAATGAGTTGTTTCCCAGCCCCTCTCAGAAAAAAACAGAAACAAACAACAAAAGCAGTGATCAATATACTGCATTAGAATTAATGTCTGATGCCTACTATGCTAGGTGCACCATTAAATATTGTAACAAAAGGAATGGCTCAACTCAAGTTAAGCCCATCCCTCTGTTCCATGGGTTCCCCTGCGCCAAATTTTCTTTGCAGACTCACTCTTTCTTTCTACTTAGGTCACTCCTCCCTTCCTCAGTGAACCCGTGTTGTGGCATTATTAGATAATTTCTCAAGATATTCTTTCCCATTCCATTTCCAAAGCACCCAAATCTGTCTTTTTAATTCTGACATTGAATTGCAGTGTATTCCTTTGATCACCCACGTCACTAGGAAGCATATCCCAATGCTTGAATCCAGAACCACAGAAACTGAGAATCACACCCTTCTTCTACTCTGCCATTTTTTCCTACCCAATAGAACTTTTTTATTATTATTATTATTATTATTTTATTGGTTGTTCAAAACATTACAAAGCTCATGACATATCTTTCATACATTTGATTCAAGTGAGTTATGAACTCCCATTTTTTACCCCAGATACAAATTGCAGAATCACATCAGTTACACATTCACATTTTTACATAATGCCCTATTTGTGACTGTTGTATTCTGCTGCCTTTCTTATCCCCTACTATCCCCCCTCCCCTCCCCTCCCATCTCCCCTCTCTACCTCATCTGTTGTTGTTCAGTTCTCTCCCTTGTTTTTCCCCCCTTTCCCCTCACAACCTCTTATATGTGATTTCGTATAACATTGAGGGTTTCCTTCCATTTCCATGCAATTTCCCTTCTCTCTCCCTTTCCCTCCCACCACTCATCTCTGTTTAATGTTAATCTTTTCCTCATGCTCTTCCTCCCTGCTCAGTTCTTAGTTGCTCTCCTTAAATCAAAGAAGACATTTGGCATTTGTTTTTTAAGGATTGGCTAGCTTCACTTAGCATAATCTGCTCTAATGCCAATCATTTCCCTGAAAATTCCATGATTTTGTCATTTTTTAGTGCTGCGTAATATTCCATTGTGTATAAATGCCACATTTTTTTTATCCATTCATCTATTGAAGGACATCTAAGTTGGTTCCACTGTCTAGCTATTGTGAATTGTGCTGCTATGATCATTGATGTGGCAGTATCCCTATAGTATGCTCTTTTAAGGTCCTCAGGGAATAGTCTGAGAAGGGCGATAGCTGGGTCAAATGGTGGTCCAATAGAACTTCTTAAAGGTTAAAGGTCCAATGGTCAAATATGCATAAATTCAGGAACAGTTTGCATAATACCAATACAACTTGCTCTTGTCAAAGATTTTTGACCTTGTTCTGTACAATATACAGCCTTGAATATTTTTTTAAAATAGAACATAAAACTTTTGGTAGTGTAGAATTATAATCTGAATATTAAGAAATCCTATTTTCTTGGTTTGAACTATACTTTTAAATTTATTTGTGTTATTCTTTTGCTCAATTTATATTTAAAACTTGAAAATTGCAGGATGTGCTTGAATAGTCAGAATATTATTTATGCCTTTTTAAAGGAAACTGGAGTGTTTTTTCCTCAGAATCTAACCTGTCAATCACTCAGCAGTCCTTTTCTTCCTGTCTCTGCCAAAATCCACTACTTCTAGGTTGTTTGGCTTTCTGTTAGCCCTCACAAGCTGAAATCCTAAGCTGAATAAACCATCAATATTTATTTTATAAATTTTCCTACTTTATATCAGAAAGGCAGATTGTGCATTGGAGGAGTGAAATCCTAACAGTACTAATTAAATATCAAGAACCCCAATCTACCTATGATGCATTTTTCTAAATAGCTCTCTTCAATTGGCCTTGAACTCTTGAAATTTTCCAGATTCAATACTTCTGAGCTTCTTTGTTCCCTTCAATATTCAAAAAGTGCTGATCTATGACAGATGCATCAGCAAAACTTTGGCTACCATGCGGTGTTCTGAATGGACTACACGAGAAAACTCCAACCACAACCCTGTATCTCACTCAGCTCAAAGTTCATGTTGCTTTTGTTCTTCAATTCTCTGGAGCATGTTATTCATATAAAGCCAAAATGTGCAACCAAGCACACTTTAATAGGTCTTGGTAGTTGATTTGGAATTGGATTCCCTTACCTAATCATTTCTAAGGTACATGTTGAAACGCCATGATATTGAATGAATAGTTTGTTCAATTTTGGTGAAAAAGAAGTGATTAATTTTAAGCAAGAGGGCCTCAGCTAGATCACAGTTACGAGGATTTAAAGTACTTCAACAACAGACTTACCTGGGAAGGGAAACCTTTGCTTTTCAGGTGGGGTGGGGGGCAGAGAGAGAGAGAGAGAGAGAGAGAGAGAGTGAGCTTAAGTGAGAGATAGAGATAAAGAGAATCTATCTTTGTGTTTACCAGGTTGAAAATAACTGTTAATTTGTTCTTGATTCAAATCATAATTTGGTTAAGATTAATTTATATATCCCACTCAGGCAAATTGTTACTTCAAATAATCTTAAATACCACCAACTATAGGGAGTTCAGCAAACTAGGACGAATCCCATCGCATTCTGATTTCTGGAAAACTCAGCCATTAGAAACATTATCTTCAGAATTTGGGCAAAATTCTATAATAGAGTTGCAACAAAGGTCAATACACTGCATAAGTAGGAACACACAAATATTCAAATCAAATATATTTTTCTTTACATTAACAAAACCACTTTACTTTCCCCAGAGAAATCTACCTCTAGACCTCAAATACCTCCTTTGTCTGAGTGTGCAGAATATATTTGGCTGCTAACCAGCTAAGATCTTTGCCTTGTAAGGAGGAATTTCCTTTCCTTCAGAATGATTCTTCTCTCTCTCTCTCTCTCTTACACACACACACACACACACACACACACACACACACTTAAACCTATTTTCCTGTTTTACATATAAAATTCCAGGAGGAGAGATGTATGAATTCACTTATCCACTCTGCTTTACTAAAATTTATATTTAGAAAATCATTTCATAAAAGAGAAGGAAAAAAAGGAAGACTGTATACTGACTGATGACAGATTCCCCAGTGATAATGAACACCCCAACATTTTTATTAGATGATCAAGATCACAAAGTCAGCCATGTTGTAAAACAGATATATCTTATTTTCAGAATCCAACAGAAATACTGGTAAACTCACATTGCTACTCTGCCCTGTTCTTAAATAGATGAGCTATAGGATAAAATAGAAGGATTTTTACTTGAATAGGAAAAAGAAAACTCATGGACATGCAGGCCAATAGCATATAAATCTGGATGTAGATAAATCAGTTTATCTACCTAGCTACCTACCTTTTTATACACACATATCTCCAAGTAATAGCCATTGTGAAAATTCTCCTTCAAATCTAATTAATGATTCTTTGTTGGGGGAATAATGAGTCACTCTGTCCTATTAAATTCTTAAAATAATTTTAGAATTCATAACTAAGAGGTTTTTGTCTAACTTTAGTAATTTTAATAGGTTTTGTTTTTCCAAACTTTTATAGGAATGCTCCTGGCTCAGCCAATTTGTGCTGGTAAATTTAGAGATACTTTTTCCAAGAGAAAATCTGTTTTTTATTTTTCTGATGAAGAATTGTCCCAGGACTTCCAAAAGGGACTTTGGTTATATAACCAATTTACTCTAAAGAGAAGTGAAAAGATTGGCATATTAAATGATTATACAAACTTACAATACTGAAGAAAAAAAGTAACTTGAACTTGCATTCAAACATTAGAAAATATTTTCTCTGTTAATGTAAAAGTAAAAAGAATAATGTAAAAATAAATTTGTGTTTGAGTAATTAAAAAAAATCAATACAGGATAGATGATAATTTGTAATCACCTAGAATGATAAAAATTGCATCTCTTGAAGCCCAGAATTTTGTATTTTCAGAAGAATATCGGTTATGTATACAAAAAGATATGGACATTGTAGCATTGCTAGTGAAAAAAAAATTTGCATCAGTAAGGAGTATATCTACTTATAAGATGGGATATAATCTAAAATAACATTCTAAAATAAACTAAAATTTAGATATTAAAAGTCGATCTCAAAGTGGTGAATGAATTTTATAAGAATTGTAAAAATGCAAAAATTTATGATACCATTTATGTATATTTATAGCAAAACACACAAAAGTACCACATACTCCTTGGGAATATATATATATATATATATATATATATATATATATATATATATATATATGTATTAAAAAGATTGCATACACACACACACACACACACACACACACACACACACATACACACATAAAAGATTCATGATCATGCTTACCTTAAAGGAAGAAAAAGTGTTCAGATATGGAAAAGGGGTCTAAAATCTATCTACAGTATGTTTTATCAATTGAATAAGAATAGATGAAGCAAATATAACAAAATTATTAAAAACATTAATTCTAGTTAGTGGGTAAATGTTAGTGGGTAAATCATATTATTCTTCCAATAGATATTAATTTCATATTTCTCATCAATAACCACTGGAAAACCTACATGAATTTAGGAAAATACTATTTATTTAAGTAAAGACAATCATCCCTTTTATTATTTGGTATATTTAATCTTAGATAGCCTTGATGTAGCAGTCACCAAAATATGTACTTCTAGTCTGTATGTATTTAGTATCACAAATTATCCAAGATTTCTAGATTTCAAAATTTATGTGTTAGACCATTGAGGTTTTGTGATGAAGGCAGAGTTGGATTCCCAGGTTCTTTGAAACTCTAGCTCAAATAAGCAATAAATAAGACTTCTCTTTCTACTATTTTACCATTATGCTAGTCTCAATGTTTGTGTTTTTCCAAAATTCATATGTTCAAACCTAATTGCCAATGATGGCTTTAGGAGATGGGGCATTTGGGATAAGGTTCTGAGAATGGAGTCTCATGGTAGGATTGGTGTCCTTATGAAAGAGGCCTCAAAGACCCATGTGCCCTTCCACCACAGAAGACATAGGTGCCATTTCCGAACCAGAAAGCAGCCCTCAGCTGACCCTACAATTGCCAGCACTTTTACCTTGGGCTTCCAGATTCCAGAAGTTCGAGATATAAATTTATGTTGTTGATAGACATCCCAGTTTATATTTTGCTATAACAGCCCAAACACATTAAGACAACTAGGTTGCATCTAGAACCTACATATTACTTGAAATAAACTCATGTTACTTTTCAGAAACCACCACCAAAAGATGAAGAAAAACAGAAAGGGGGCAGGGAGGGAGAGCTATTGCTATTTTGAAAAATCTATTATACTTGGATCCTTTTGTTTTCTGGTAAATTGAAATTTGAAATTTTTCCCCAAAATTTTGAATTGAAATTTAGCCTTTAGCCTACTTAGAGAGTATCCCTCCCATGTCCCCAGGCCCTCATGGGGAACTTACTAGGCACTGTGACCAACGCAGTATTACCAGTTCCCTCAGCATAGAGCCTGCTTCCCTAGAGTACTTGAGTGGAATTGCTAGTCTACCGTGTGAGTTCTTGGTAAAAGGATGATTTCCAATGCCCACTTCCACCACATAGATGAAGTAACTGCATCTTTCTTCAGCTATAATATTAGCACTTGTCTGAAGCTTCACCAGTAAGACCCTTGTGCCAGGGACATTGAACACTGAGCATGTGGATAGTGGAGGTAAGAACATTGCCGAAGATTCTGTGATGACAAGATGGTTTGGGTGGGCAGTAGCAGAATTAACAAGCCTGCAGCTGCAGCAGATTGGCTGTATAATACTGGTAAGAATAGCTTCTGTGAGCTAAGCTCTTCAGCCTCCATTCAGTGAATTAGCTGAATAACCTCTCTGCTCATATAGTGCAGAGTTGCTCTCTGTTGCTTACAACTAAGAAGTCTGATCTACTAAACCTTCAAGGTAAATAAATCTCCTCTCTCAAAAGGGCAAAAATATAAGTCTGTTTTTGTAGCTTTTGAAAAAATTAGAGAGAGAAATAAAAATTTCATCTTGAAATAGATACTTAGATACATCTTGTGTCTGTATTTTAAATATAGGCCTTCCTCTGTCTTTCTGTGCTCTGTAATCTTCCAGTTTTCCATGCAAGATCCCAGATAGAAAAATGTGAAGGAAAAAGCATTGTGCAATCTCTGTGTCACTTGCATATCATTGCTAGAGTCCGGAGCCCACTAAATCATAAAATGAAAATTAGGAAAAACTCAAATTATTTTCTCAATATTAAAGAAACTGACAGTAATTGTTAATAACTAAAAGTGTAGTAGACAATACAAGAGCCAAATATATTCTTGCCTCAGAGAGCTTAACTAATATCTCCTAATTTTTCATTCTTAATATCACCTGGACTGAAACAGCTGATCTCTGAGAAAGTAAAAATCGTAAGTAGGAGTTTATATTTGTGATGTTCCCAGTTTTTATGGGTTGAATTGTGTCTCTCCAAAACAAATATATTGAAGCCTTTACTCTGAGCATCTCAAAATATGAATATATTTAACTGATAGGGCATCTAAAGAGGTGACTAAACTAAAATGAGGTCCTTGAGATGGATCCTAATCCAATTATACCTTTGTCGTTACAAGAAGAGTAAATTCCAACATACAAAAAGACCATAGGGATGCACATACACAGAGAAAAGACCATACGACACAGCAACAAGGTGGGGACATGCAAAGAACAAGCAAAGAAGATAAACCCAATGTGTTGACACTGAGCAGGGACTTCTAGCCTACAGAAGGGTAAGACCGTACATCATTTCTGTTGTCTAAGTCACACCTTTGGTGGTAGTTCCTTGTTGACCAGTATAACTGGGTTTTAATAAAATTGTGTCTTGGGGCAAATGGAATTCAGATTATTTATATTTAGTATAGAATAGAGAGCCCCAGACTAAGAAACATATTAAGAAAGCAACTCAGTGTGATATAAAATGATAAAGTAAAAAGATTAGGCTCTGGTTTTATTGTCTTGCATTTCGGTGTGCATATCATTTTCCTTTCACCTTTGATTCTAAGATATATTGGTATAAGTTTGCCAATTCTTCATCTAAGTAAAGAGTAGGATTCTAATTCAGGGAATTAAGCTCTTTTAACTTTTCTTTTATTACAATGTTTTATTTTTTGATGTGATATTAATAGTAGGTTTTAACACTTTTATTCTTTCATTGATATTAACCTCCCTTATTTGATATAATAAGTTTAGGGGCTGGGCTTATAGCTAATTGGCAGAGTGCTTGCCTCGTCCAGATGAGGGACTGGGTTCGATCCTCAGTACCACATAAAAAATAAATAAATAAACAAAAGGTATTCTGTCCATCTACAACTAAAAATATTTCTAAAAACAAAAATTAACAAGTTTAAGCCCTCTCTCATGGTAACAGATGTTTAGTCATTTGGGGAAAAAATTAAAATAATTTTCTACAGAAGTTAGCTTAAAAGCAGACAACAGGAGCTGGGTGCCATGGCAAATGCCTGTAATCCCAGTGGCTTGGGAGGCTGAGGCAGGAGGATGGGGAGTTCAAAGCTAGCCTCATCAACTTAGCGAGGCCCTAAGCAACTCAGTGAGACCCTGTCTCTAAATAAAATACAAAATAGGTCTGGTGATGTGGATCAGGGGTATAGCACCCTGGGTTTAATTCCCAGTCCAAAATAAATAAATAAGTAAATAAACTAGGGGATTCATCTGAGAGATAGCAAAGAGAAGCAATGCTTCCTACTCCTTAGCCAACTTATAGAAACAAAAAGGTATTGCCAGTAAAATGGTAGTCAACAGCTTGCAGGAAAAAAGAAAATGACAGAAATTGGAATTTATCAGAAATTTTCTCATCCCTAGTTCAGTAATCTTTGTACTTTAACTTAGAATTACTTAATTTTCAATTAAACTAAAAGGGATGATATGTAATAAATCAACTTGTTCGGTGTCCTGTACACATATTTATAAATGACACTCAATAAATGTTGCAATCATTTCCTCCTGTTATTAAGGAAACATAAAACTTGAAAAAAATCACTTAGCAGAAAGCAAACACTTTTTAAAAAAATATTAAAGTAAAATTAACATGAACATGATATTTTGTTATTTTAATATTGGGGCATATTAAGCAAAAAAAGAAGCAGAGAAAATAGATGAGCAATATCATGAAATATATATGTGAGATAAAGGCTATTTGAAGTGTATATGAATAATTTGAATTTCCATGTGCGAATAAATAGCATCTTTGAAGGATGTGAAGGAGGAAGTGATGTGGTCAAAGCAATATATTTGCAAGATGACTTTGGCAGCTGTGTCTGGCAACATGTTATAGAAACACAAAAACCTGGAGGAGAGGTGAGGCTACATATGTGGAAGTTGGGTAAGGAAAACCAAATTGACCAGATGTGAAATATATGAATACAGAAACAGAGTAAAGGATGTTATAAAGAAGAAACACTGGCAGAATTTTTTTCAGTTAGTTCCAAAATAACACTAAGTGGTTGATTTTAGGATGTGGAGTTTAAATCAATTTTTAATTGTTTTTAAAATGGTTTTGACAAATTGTTTGCATAGCTGCTAATTTGATAGCCAATTTTTAATTAATTCTAAAATAAATTTGAAGAGGTTGATTTTAGGATATGGAGTCTAAAGATGGAAAAACATCTTTAGATGGAATAAAAAGAACTAGAGGCTAGAAAGATCAAAAACATTAGTAACACAAAGAAAATATTTGTAATAATGTGACTTATTTGGATTATAGAAAAAATTCTAAACTAACCATGAGAAAAAAATATTGTCTATATCTCATTTCTCATGCCAGGATTGTTAATTTCTGGCATATACTTCTAGTTAAACACATATATGTACATATACATATATGTGTGCAGTTACATACACATATACATATGGTTTTGTATATTATTTTTCTATATTTTAGCATAAACATTTTGATTATATATATAGTTAATCACAGCCTTAAATTTTCTATATTTATCACACATTATTCTACTAACTCTGTTCCATTAATATCTTGAAAAATTATTTATAAAAATAGGGTTCAAGTTCAAGTTACATTTTGAAACACTCCATTATAATATTTCTTGCTTCCTTCTAAATGAAGAAATACAAAAGTTAAAAAATGACCATATTTTAGAGTTCTTGCACATTCTAAATAAGTATTTAACTTCACATAATTAATCAGATCCTAAATACTTATGCTTTTCTGAGAATACTTTTAAGGATTGTTTCTTAATACTTGTTTCTTAATACAAGTTTGGGAAAATATTATTCTATTTTAATGTTTATATTCTTTTCCATTCTATATTTATACTTAAGCAATCCACTATTATTAAAATTTAGGTCAGTTTTTTTTTTTTTAAATTAACATAGAGTTAGGATGAAATTCCTTGTCTCTATAACTTTTAGTGCTTATTTGATTATTTTTATAGCACTTTTCCATCCATGGAACTGTTAGAGAAAATGTATAAAAATAAGTGTACACTTAAAGACATATTGTTATATTATCCTTCAGAAAGCAAATATTAATTTATACTTCTATATACATTGTTTGCATATCTGCAAATTTGATAGTCAATTTGTAATTGATTTTCACAAATAGAGTACCTTTCTGAGCTGCATTTATGGGACAGATGTAGATAGTTTTACTTTAAAATTTCTGTTTTACTGTTAAACCATCTTAATTGCTTTTTTTTTAATGTTTCAAGGATTAAAATTAGGGGCACTCAATCACTGAGCCACATCCCCAGCATTTTTCAATATTTTATTTAGAGACTGAGTCTTGCTAAGTTGTCTTAGAGCCTTGCTTAATTTCCTGGCTTTGATCTTATGATCCTCCTGCCTCAGCCTTCCAAGCCATTGGGATTATAGGAGTGCCCCCATTGGCCCTGTCTTAAAGTTACTCTTTGTTAAAATAAATGAAAATAAGTAGAAAATCATTATCCTAAAAATTAGAGATGGAAAATACTTTTCCAAAGCCACACACTAGGCAGCAGAGATGGTTATAGAACATGTCTCATTACTATCTCTATTGTAGTCTAAGTCACCAAACTATGTTGCTTCTCAGGAGAGAAATTTCCCATCATGCAATCAAACTTGCCAAATTCTAATTGCCATGTCACATAGTACAGTCAAAAACACTAGGCTTTATTTATAACTCAGCCATTTCCCAGTTGTATGAACAATGCTTATCAAGAATTTAGTGGTCAATTAAAAATAATAATTAAATAAATAAAAATTAAAAAGAAAAAAAAGAATTTAGTGGTTGCTTTCTAGTTCAAACATTCTATAATAGTGGATATAAGAGAGAATATTACATCTCCTTACATTCCACAGACTTTCGTTTTAAATTCTGGACATCAGTACTTTCTGATCCTATTCACTATAAATAACGGTTAACTTTATTTGGCAGATTATTAGTTGGAATCTCCTAAGAAGCAAAATCAAGAATGAAAGAAAAAAAATTGTTTTCAAAAGAATTCTGCTCTACAGAAAGTTTACAAGAATAGTATCTATAATTCCTGGATATCTTTCACCCAGGTCCCACAAATATGAACATTTGACCATATTTGCTTTACCATTGTTTCTAGATGATAAGTGTTGGGGATGCAAATCAGGTCAAGATGGCACCTGGCAGCTTGCCAGGAAAAGTGATTTGTGAAGCAATGCCAGAGCGCCCTTAAGATGATGAGGATTCCTTATTGGCTGATTGCTATATCTAGATGATGTTAATTGAGTCAAGCTGTGTGTAATCAGTTGGGTATATATACCACTGTTGTTCCATAATAAACCAGTTCCCATTTGAACCTTCAAGTTGCTTGTCACCTCCCGGTTATTTGCCCAGCCGGACTGCAGCAAATGGTGGCCCATACAGGGAAACTCCGGGACACTCTGGGGTAAGTGACAAGGTAAGCGGCCCCATCCCTAGAAATAGATAGGACAGGAGGAAGTAGATAGGGCGAGAGGACGAATGGCCATTTCAAGAAAATGGAGAAGATTGATACAGTGTGTTTTTGTTTTGTTTTGAGGATTCCTTATTGGCTGACTGCTGTATCTAGATGATGTTAATTGAGTCAAGCTGTGTGTAATCAGTTGGGTATATATACCACTGTTGTTCCATAATAAACCAGTTCAAGTTGCTTGTCACCTTCAAGTTGCTTGAACCTTCAAGTTGCTTGTCACCTTCCGGTTATTTGCCCAGCCGACTGCAGCAGATAGGTGGAAAGTTTTTCTCTGAAGCAATCAAGAATAAGTTACAGAATTCTGTCTGTACTTATCTGCCTAGAACATAACCAAAGTGCAATTATCAAAAAAGAAAATTAACAGTGATAGAAGACTTTATTGTGTTTTCACCTGTCAATTAATGACCTTTGACCAAAAGAAAATCCTAAATCATGTGTTGTGATTAGTTGTCACATTTTTAGCCCTCTTTCATATGTGAAAACTTATTTTTTTGGTTTGTTTACTTATAGTATTTATAGTTTTGAAGAATAGAATGCGGTTTTTTTCAATATCCTTCAGTTTGAGTTTGTCTTGTGTTCTTTCTTAAAAATAACAGAGCACATGCTGAGTTCTTAGTACATCATACCTGTGAGCACTTCAGGCATATTACTCTTATTTCTGGCAATGATCATTTCTCTAATTTTTATCCTCTAAAAATTTTCATTTGTTCTTTTTAGTTAAACATGACAGTAAAGTGAATTTTGACATATCATACATACATGGAGTATAAATTCCCATTCTTGTGGTTGTACATGATGTGGAGTTACACTGGTTGCATACTTGTATGTGAACATACTAATGTTATTTCTGAATCATTTTACTCTCTTTCCCATTACAATCCCCCTTTCCTTCCCCTCACTCACCTGTCTAATCCAGTGAAACACTACTTATACTCGGCCCAACCCTGCCTATTGTGAATCAGCATCCACATATCAGAGAGAACATTTGGCCTTTGGTTTTCTGGGATTAGCTTATTTCAACTAGCATGATAACCTCCAGTTCCATCCATTTATCAGCAAATGTCATAATTTCATTCTTCTATAAGGCTGAGTAATATTCCATGGTGTATATGTACCACATTTTCTGTATCCATTCATCTGTTGAAGACACCTCAGTTGGTTCCATAGCTTGGCTATTGTGAATTGAGCTGATATGTTTTAAGGTAGTTCCTATTGAGTGCTTCCCTGAATAACTACTATTCTACATTTTGTGTTTATTACTTGTCTTGTAAAACATACTAGGATAATGCAAATATCATGTTACTTTGAACTGATGAATTTTGAGCTTTCATTGATGATCCTTCACTGAATCAAGATTATAATGGTGGCTGGAAAAGGGGATTTCAGATGTCATCTATCATTTTTTTTTTCATTTTTAAAAATTTTAATTTGTTATATATGACAGCAGAATGCATTACCATTCATATTACACATATAGAGCACAATTTTTTTATATCTCTGTTTTACATAAAGTACAGTGACACCTTTTTATCTTCATATATGTACTTAGGGTAATGATGTCCAGCTCATTCCACGTTCTCTCCTACCCCCATGTCACCTCCCTTCCCCTCTCTCTCTGGTTCCTCTTTGCCCCATTTAGAGTTCATCTAATCCTCCCATGCCCCTTCCACCACCATATTGTGAATCAGCAGCCTTAAATCAGGGAAGACATTCGACATTTGTTTTTTGGGATTGGCTAACTTCACTTAGCACTCTACTGTATATGCCATGATTTTATACATTGCGTATATATACCATATTTTCTTTATCCATTCATCTACTGAAGGACATCTAGGTTGGTTGCACAGTGAATTGTGCTGCTAAAACATGGATGTAGTTGTGTCCTTGTAGTATGCTGTTGTTAAGTCCTTTGGGTATAAACCTAGGAGTGGAATAGCCTGGTCAAATGGTGGTTCCATTCCTAGATTTCCCATGAATCTCCATACTGCTTTCCATATTGGCTGCACCTATTTGCATTCCCACCAGCAATGTATGAGTGTGCCATTTACCACATCCTCGCCAACAATTATTGTTGTTTGTATTCTTAATAGCTGCCATTCTGACTGGAGTGAGATGAAATCTTAAAGTACTTTTGATTTGCATTTCTCTAATTGCTAGAGATATTGAACATTTTTTCATATATTTGTTGATTGATTGTGTATCTTCTTCTGAGAAATGGTTGTTTAGTTCCTTGGTCTATTTATTGATTGTTTTTTTTTTGGTGTTAAGATTTTCTTTATATATTGTAGAGATTAGTGCTGTATCTGACATGCATGTAGTAAAAATTTGTTCTCAAATTGTAGGCTCTCTATTCACCTCACTGATTGTGAGCCATAGTAAAAAAAAAAAAAAAAAAAAAAAAAAAAACCCAGCATGGCATTGGCACCAAAATATACTTGTAGGCCAATGGTACAGAATAGAGGACACAGAGACTAACCCACATAATTATAGTTACCTTATATTAGACAAAAGCAACAAAAATGTACAATGGAGAAATGATAGCCTCTTCAACAAAGGGTTCTGGGAACACTGGATATTCATATGCAACAAAATGAAGTTAAACCCTGATCTCTCACCATGCACAAAACTCAAAGTTCATCAAGGACCTAGGAATTAAACCAAAGACACTGTGTCTATTAAAAGAAAAAGTAGGCCCAAATTTCCATAATGTCGGATTAGGCCCCAACTTCCCTAATAAGACTCCTATACTGCAAGAATTAAAATCAAGAATCAATAAATGGGATAGATTCAAACTAAAAAGCTTTTTCTCAGATGTCATTAATCTTGTACATTGATCTTAACTTCCCTTATTAAACAAATGGTTGAAGCTAAGATTACTATATTATTAGAAAGTGAAGGTACAGTAAGTAGTTGGCTATACATATTTGATATCCAGGAGAAATTGTTAACTGAAGTCAATAATTTAAAATCTTTACCACAGAAAAGGATGCGTTTTCTTCAGGAACTTATGGAAATTCAGTAATCCTAGTTACTAAAAGTGACATTATAGGTGGTAAAATTGTCAGACAACTATTCAAATAAAAGTTTTATTCTTAATAATATTATACATATAGATGCATCTGAATGATTCTATTCATTCCATCAGAAAGTCTGAGGATGTTGGACTTAGAAAGCTTCAAACACTTTGTGGGTAGGCTTAGCTTCTCGCCAGATTTTCTGGTCAACCAACTAGGATGATTATAGATGCAAAGGTCTCCTTTACTGACATTTTTTTTTCTTTTTTTTTTTTTAGCAAGGCAGTGGGCCACAGGATTTCCATTAAACAGAAACAATTCTTGACATGGTTTTCCCAGAATCCTCACAAAGTAACAACAGATAAGAGCGAGAAAATATATCAAAACACATGAAGGGCAACTGCTTATGCTAATCCAGGAATCTGTGACAAAACAAAGCTTCTCATCTATATACTGTACAGTGTTTTTAAATCCCAAATTTTCTGAACCCTTGTGAACTTTGAAAACATAATACAGTTATGCATTTGAAGGAATTAATGGGGGAAGTCAAGAGCAATAAAAGATCACAAGACATGTAGGTCAGACTAGCCAAAGAAAATGGTGATAAATTGTAACCATGTGTCTTTATTTACTGATTCTTCAAGTACTGCACACTCAGCTTTCTCTGAAAGAAAGAAAGAAAGAAAGAAAGTAAGAAAAGTCAGCTTGTGAAATTCCATGCTACATTTGTCAGCTTCATTACTTCCACACAGATCTGAGTTATTTGCTTAGTCTTAACTAGATCATAGGTAAGAGATAAGATAAACTATTTGGAAATTATAAATGGAGTAAAAAAAATTTAAAGTGCTCTTGATTTAGGATATTATAAGGGTACTTTTTTGTTTTGATGTTTCACTATTGTAACCATTAAGGACAAAGTAGGTTCAATTGTGGCATTGCACATGTGCACAGAAACCAATTTATCAAGCATCCCATAACTATACACCAACTTTTGCAACACACATATTCAAATTCCTATGAACATATTTGACACCTTATTTATGTTCTCTATGAGTTTCTTCACAAGGCTGACTTTAATCATGTACCGCACTGCCTGTAGTAATATACGTATTTGTATTGGGATTTGTTTTTAGTTCATAGCAATTTACTACATTATAAGGACAGAAAAAAAAAATAAAAAAGTGAATTCTCCAATCTAGGGAGAAGAATAAGGCAAACCTGAGGTACAGAACAGAAAAACATTCTGAGAAGTACAAAATAGAAGACCATTTTCTCATTCTTAGGCCTGGAAAATTGACAGATCAGGACAAGGCAAGTAACAAGTCCTCATCACTCAGTGAATACACGGCGAGATTCCTGCCTTTCATCGTTGACTGGGAAAGGAGTATAATGATAGGCAAATCCATGATATCCAAGGTACAAGTGCAAAGAAGGATGTTCTATCTTCTTCCGAAATGCAAGGAGATACACTTCTTCATGTGAGCTTTTTCATGGATCTATTCATCAGTATATTGATGTCCAAAATCATTTTGCTCCAGGCATGTCAGTCTTCAGACACAAAGATGAAGGTAATATTCTAACCATCCTGGCCTGGGGATAAAATACCACTCATATCTTGAAAGCTGCAGGTCATTTGAAAGGATTTTATAACCTAGTACCTGAAAGTTCAATAATAATAGGTGATTTGAGCTAGCAGTAAACAGGGATTCATTTTTAAATGCTAAAATAGAATTTTCGTTAGTAAAAATCACGTATATTTCACATTTTTATTTCTTCCTATTTAAGATATTAGGAAAAGAAGTAGAATGGTAGTTTTCAAAATTAGATCTCTGTGTCACTTTTATTTTTAAAATATTAGTGACCTTAGAATGAGGAGAGCAAGTCACTCTGTCATAATTTGGTAATTTTTTACAAATTAAAAAAAAAGAAAGAAGAAATGAAGTAAATTTTAAGATCTCAGAGATCACAAAATCTACTACCAAATGGCTGAATTTAAGATATTTTAAGGCTTTTATTTCATTAGAGGTGAAGAAGGTCTGGTCCTTGAAGTGAATAGAGAAATATATCAATATAATTACAGAGTACCATGGGAATGATAGTTTTAAAAGCAGCCCACAGTTCACCAGCTGGCAATATTCTGAAACAGGGTTTGCACCACACTCATATCAAGTAATAAAATATTTCAATGATTAAGTGTTAACAATCAAAAGAAACAAACTAATGTCAGAACTTGAAAGTAACTAAGATGCCCTGTAGTAGTTTAACAGATAAATAAACTGTGTTATAGACAGACAATGAATTGTTAACTAACTCTGAAAAAAAATAAGCTATTCAATCATTAAAGAAACTTCAATGCACATATTAAGTAAAAGAAGTCAAACTGAAAATGCCATATAGTATGCAATTCCAAATATATGACACTATGGAAAAGGCAAAACTATAGAAATGGTAAAAGAGGTAAAAAAATGCAGGCATTATCAGGGGTTAAGCAGGAGGGAAGGGAGTATAATCAGAGCACAGAAAAGTTTTAGCAGAGTGCAGCTATATTTTAAGATAGCACAATGGTGGATGAATGTCATTACATATGTATGAAACCCAAGAGTGTCCAACATCAAGAGTGAGCCCTAATGCAAACTACAGGCTTTGAGTGGTAGGGATATATATATATATATATATATATATATATATATATATATATATATATATATATAGGTTTATCAACCCCCGAAACTGTACCATTATAATGTGGGATAGTGGGGAGGTATGGGAAGTGTGGGGTAAGGGATGTATGTAGACTGTACATTTATTCAATTTATTCAACTTTGCTATGAACCCAAAACTACCCAAAAAATTCTATTGAAGAAGATAAGAGAAAAAACTGTAACTTAACCTTCAGAGAAGTGACACTTTTTAAGAAGAGATCCAGAAGATTAATCTGCACTAGTCTGAAGCATAATAACATGCAAATTACCCATTTGAATAGAGGAGGAATTATTACCTAGACTTTCTGAATGGGAGGTAGAATATTTTACAGGAATGTTTCAAACAATGAATTGCTAAAGACAAAAATGAAAATACCATTGACTTGTTTGATAAGCTCTATCTAAAAATGAAAACCTGAGCTCCAGACAAAATTATGTAGTTTTAATTTCAATTTTAATTAATTTAAATTTTAAAAAGGAAAATTAATCATGTTTGAGGAGCCAATAAGTAGGAAATTGTAAATTCAGTAACTTGATGGTGTTTAATTTATGAAGCCTTGCTTTTTTTATTCTTTGAGTGATTATCAGTAAAGTTCACTGGATTTTCTATTTTTAATGGCAGCAAGAGTAACAATAGAGAAGGAAGCATCCTCCTTTCACTTCACGTTGTGTGGAAGAGAAATCCCTGTAGGATAGACTTGTTGGTTGCAATCACTAATGTAGAAATAAAGGAAATTAGCCTCTTGGACAAAAAGGAAAAAGAAGAAAGGAAGAGGGGGTGGCCGTAGTATGGTCTGAAGGTGAGCCTTGGCAAGGCACATAAATGGGCAGCCACCATATCAACAATCATGTAATCTCATATTACAGTCATTTGGGGGAAAAATAATGCTTGTTTTTTTTAAGATGAGGATACTGAAATGAAAAAGATGGGTGCAATTGAGAACAAATTTTAAAATAAAACATAGTTTGTTATTTAGGCAAATATTATTTCCAATACTCACTACAATTTGTCACTAGTAAGGTGAAATGTAGGATCAAACCTCTCCTTTTTTCTCCCAGTTTCATAGCAAAATAGAATATATTGGTATTAAACTACATCTCATTAATTTCTTTGCCTCAGCTATTGACATGACAAGTTGTTTTTATCTTGAAACTGTGCTAAAATACACTTGGTTTTGCCAAGTCTCTAAAATGGCTCACTGTTTTCTTGCCAGAAAACAAGAAACTAGCGATTTTTAAAATAGAGTAATAATTTATGCTATAATGACCTACACCTACCTCATTTTGGATAATATAGTGCTGTTTCATTTAAGTGTTTTAATGTATTCAAACTTAATTTATTACAGGTAAAAACTACTTGGTTTGCATTCTTAAAACTGAACTCCTTTGTCTGTAACTACATAAGAGGTATAAAAGGGGTATAATGAATGGGGCAATATAAAATATTCTCCTTCAGTGAACAGCATGTGTGCCTTGCTTTTGATAAAATAGTCTTCAGGACTGGTATTTTGTTTATCAAGTTTCACTTCTTTGCTTATAAAGGATTAACAGCAATGTAAATTCTATTCTGTTTATTATTGTTTTTTTATAATTGGAGAAGAATATTAGCAAGTAGTAAGATGACTTACTTGCGCATTAAACTTAATTTAGTACATATACTATGAGTTATGTGCCAAGTAGACAGAAAATTTTAAAGATAACAAATTTCCATATTGCTGAAAAACTGTCTACAGCTCCATCTTTCAGTTTATCTGAAGAGGATAAGAAGAAAAGTAACGTAAAACAATAGCCAATACATATATATTTAATATTTATAGTTAAAAACCTGATTTAATAAAGCATGATTTGAAGACCAGCTATAACCAAGCTTCACAATAATCATAAATCACAAAGAAAAATATCAAATCCCAGGATTTGATACCCCAGGGGGTAAAGTAGCAGAGGGGAAAACCTAGGGTTTGTTCAAACAAAAGAAAACTGAAAAAAGACACACAATCTTCCCAAACTACATTAACAATAATGATAATAATAATAGTAATTAAAAAATAACAATGACAATAACACTCAAGGTATACAAAAATGAACCGAAGAAAACTCAGTAAATACATATAGAATTATTACTAAAAATCAGAAAAAAATTACTACTCTAGAGTTGATAAAACTCTTCATCATCTCAAAATATAACATATAACAAGGAAAACATATAGTGGAAGACAGCTGTGAGATGACTAATGGACATGACCAATGAAATTCACAAAAAAATTTCTGATAAAATCACCATTTTTCTCAAAGTGAAATTTACACAAACAAGTATTCATGAGTGTGACAAACAAAAAAACCTTTTAATTGTAAATGAGAAACCAAGAGCAGAAATTCATAAAAAGAGAAAGAAAAATGAAAGAAGGTGAATTAATTCACTAATAAATGGGCAACCCTGAAAAATGTATTAGAAATAAAAGCAAGTAAATCATATCCAAGAGAGAAAATAAAAGTAAATAAAAATAAAAATTTGCCAAGAGAATAGATTGTAGGTGCTTTTTCCACATACAAAAACAAAACAAACAAACAAAAAAACTACCTGAGAGGAGAAATATGTTAATCTGATTGACTGAAGCAATTATTTGACTATGTATAGCAAAACTTAATGTTATACACTTAAAAAATATATAATGATTAAAGTCCTCCTGATACCAATTTAGGACAAACAGGATTAAAAACTGAGAATACAAAAATTAAAGAAGTGTAAAATGCCAGAATTAATATGGTCAAATGGCAAACAAGCAAAGAAGGAATAATATTTGCATAATTGGAGTCCCCAAAGACAAAAACAACATATTGATACAAAATGACTATTTATAATTATAATTGAAGGAAAAATTCCAGAAATAGAAGATTTGGAACCGGGTACAGAAAGGACCCACTGGGAGCCTGGGAGAAATTATCTAGAGTGATCAACCCTGAGAAATACACTGAATAAAACTATTGCATTTCAAAGATAAAGAAAAAAATGTCAAGGGTTCTTTGAATGAGATCAAATGAATTACAAGAAAAAGAAGAATTATATTAGCACAGAATTTCAAAACCATAATACAAAGCCTTTCTCTCCTTTTCTGAGTGTTTTATTTGTCTTGAAAAACTTCCAAGAATACTTGCAGATAAGCTGAAGGGCCAATGAATATGAATTATGAAACCGAATGAAGTCTAAAGTTTTCTGATGAAAGTAAACATAAATGAAGTGTAATGACAATATGGGGTAGCTCTATTTCAGAAAGGGGGAAGCTCTAATAACAAAGGCCATGTACCAAAGGACATGAAATTGGCATCAGACTTGCTCTCTTCTTTCCATTTCTCCCAGTTCTCTCACAAGTCCATGATGGCTCCCAAAGTGCGGAGGAAACTGCCCTTCCCCAACTCTTAATGCTCAAGGAGTCAATTCTTCAACAGTTCTTTGTTATTTCATATTCATGAGCATTTAGCTGCAGATTCACACCATGGTAACTATAATGAATTAAAAATGATTTCTAATGTTACAAAAGGAAAGAACTTTAGAATTATTTCCAGTCCATTTAAGGTTGAACTTAGGTATTTATAGAGTGATCTCTTAAGTAAAATTTCTTTTATAGCCATTATTACTAAATCAAAGAAGCATTTCTAAATCTGGGAAGGAATTTGCTATAGCAATTGGAAGAGAAGTTTTTCACTAAAATGTGGAGGATTTATTTTTTTCATAATAACTTAGAGAATTTTCCAGAGCGAAAATAAAAATAGATTTTCATCTAGTATAATGTTAATTTGGATAAAGTTTCCTGTGTTTCAGCACTTCTTATTCTTAATTCATTCTTAATTTTTTCTTAAGAAAAATTTGTCAGAATATTAGACACATTAGTTATAAAAGAAAATATGTAAAACATATTTACCTCATATTTTTGACAGACAATAAAACATACAATTTTAAATTTCCTTCCTTCCTTCCTTCCTTCCTTCCTTCCTTCCTTCCTTCCTTCCTTCCTTTCTTCCTTTCTTCCTTCCTCACTTCCTCTCTTCCATTCCTGCTTATCTTCCTTCTTGTTTTTTCTCTACTTCTTGAATAGAGACATATCCTATAGAGTTATGGAAGACAGGCATTCCCATTGATCAAGGGAGAGAACCAGTGCAGATTGCTAACATGCGAGCAACTTGGTTTGTGTCCACTCAGAAGTGCCTGCTGGAGCTGCTGCATGTAGGTTGTCAAAGACTGAGGAAGGAGAACCATCTGCTTTAGGTGTGAATTCAAGTCATCCAGCAAATCACTTAGGAGCTGGGAAGAATGAATAAGCCAGGCAAGATAGGTAGCAGTGACACTGACAGGAGATTATTTACATCCAGAGCAGATAAAGCAAATAAAAATTCATTGAAAATAATTGTAATCCAATATTTTTTAAGCTCAAACTCCAAAAAACCACAGAGTGATCCTCTGTTCCTGTAGGACCATTCAGAGGCCCTCACACTGCAATGGCAACCACATGTTTATGGCTGGAAACATAAATATCTAGTATGTAAAATTAGAAACAAAAATGAACTCTGTGAAATAGATTGGGAAGTATTAGTCTGAATTCATGTTATTTCATAGATAAAAGTGAATTATATATATATATATAATCTAAATTAATCTTTTATCCACAATATTGAAAATCACAAATTTATGTTAATATCTTCAGTGTATATGTATGTACAGGTGTGTCTGCATGTCTCCAGCCATATAAACATAGATACATACATGTATATTATTACATACATGTATGGAAGAACATTACATACATGTTAGTGGGTGCTCCTAGCAACCAGTCTTTATTCCTAAATACCACTCTTAAAGAACCAAGACTCCTTTAAAAATGGCTGCTTCTATCTACAGCATGAAATAAACAAGATGATTCTGTGACATCCTGTTTTCACATAAAGAAGTCCTTTTTCTTTTTTCAGGTTCAGTTATTTTTAATTGGTTCTTTTTTACTTATACATAACATTATGATTTGTTTTGACATAATTGTAAAAGCATGGTATATAATTTGTTCTAATTCAGTCCCCAGTACTTTTTCTTAATCTCCCCTCCTTCCTTCTTCTGTTCTCTTCCTTCTACTCTTCTGATCTTTCTGCTGTTTATTTATAGGGCTTTTTTTTAACTTTAAATTAGTGTCTTGTGAATGTACGTGATGGTGAAATTTACTATGATATATTCATATATGTGTATAGAAAAATTAGGTCAGATGCATTCCACTTTTTGCTTATCTTACCCTCCTGCTTCATTCCTCTTCATCTACTCTACTGATTTTTATTCAATTTTTTACACCCCCCCCCATTTTGGACTAGCTTCCACTTACCAGAGAAAACATGAAAACATTTTACTTTTGACTTTTGGGGACCAGTTGTTTCACTTAGTATGACAGTCTCCAGGTCCATCTATTTACCATCAAGTGCTGTATTGTTCTTCTTTATGTGTGTGTGTGTGTGTGTGTGTGTGTGTGTGTGAGAGTGTGTGTATATATATATCAAGATATATATATCATGATATATATATGATGCTTACATTATCCATTCATCTTTTGAAGGGAACCTAGGTTGCTGTAATCATTGACATGGGTTCATCATTGGAGTATGCTGATTTTAAACTTTTTGGATATATACTGTGGCATGGGGCAGCTGGGTCATATATATGGTGGTTCCAGTTTTAGTTTTTTGAGGAATCTCCATTATATGTTTCAGAGTGGTTGCACTAATTTGCAGTCCCACAAATGATATATGAGTGTTCCTTTTTCCACATCCTTGCCAACATTTATTATTATTTGTATTCTTGATAATTGCCATTCTAACTGAAGTGATATGGAATCTCAATGTAGTTTTAATTTGCATCTCTAATTGATAGAGATGTCAAACATTTTTGCATATATTTGTTGACTGTATTTCTTCTTTTGAGAAGTGTCTGTTTCATTCTTTTGCCGATTTATTGGTTGGGTTATTATTTTTAAAGTTAAATATTTTAAGTTCTTTGTATATTCTGGATATTAATACCCTATCTGAGAAGCAGGTGGGAAAGATTTTCTCCAAATCTTTCTGATGATACTAATTTTATCAATTGGGTAATAATATATTTCCCAGATTTCTTTACATTAAAATTATTATTTTCCCTCTTTACTGTATTTGTGGGAGGAATTCAGACCATGTATGTTTTAATTTCCTGTGTATTTTTCATCCAATAATTTGTTAACAAATTAACTCTCTTCATGCTCTCTCTTCATGCTCTTGCTTCTTGGCTCTAAAGAAGCTTTTGAATTTAATGCCATCTCAATCATTAATTTTTGAATTTTTTTTTTAAGATTAGGAATCTTGTTAAGGAAGTTGGTTCCTGAGCCAATATGATGGCATGTTGGGTCTGCATTTTCTTCTAGCAGTTGCAAGCTTTCTGGTCTCATTCCTAGCTCATTAATTGACTTTGAGTTGACTTGTGCAGAGAAGGAAGATCTTATGGAATGAGGGGTATGTCAAGAGGATCAAAAAATCATATTAAAAAGGCTCCTTTGACTCAAATGTAGGCAATTTGAGCATTAAAAAACATATAACAATGGTAAAGAATTATAACTGTCAATAAAATAGGAATTTATGAGTTCAGATGAATATAATGAAATAAATACACAAACTGATAGAAGAAATGACATTTCTTTACAATATTCCTTACTTCATCCTCTCTCTTACAGAATCTGGTCAATAACCAAATGTAGGATAGTCAAATCAGAAAACCCCATTTCACAGTCGATTAACAAATTATTGGATGAAAAATACACAGGAAATTAAAACATGCATGGTCTGAATTTCTCCCACAAATACAGTAAAGAGGGAAAATAATAATTTTAATGTAAAAAACCTGGGAAATATATTATTACCTAAGTGATAAAATTAATATCATCATTAATGGAATAATCAAAATGGGGTACTACCTGATTACCTGAAATGTCCAGGATAGAATAACACTTCAGAGAATTTTAACCCAAAAACATACAGCCTGAATCTAATCATGAGAATATATCAAATAACTCCTGTTGGGAACAATTCTAGAGACTAACTGACCTGTAATCTTCTCACATCAAAATCATGAAAGTCATAGGAAACTGTTTTAAATTGAAAGAGACAAAAAGAAACAAGCAGACTAAATGGAACATGTAATCCAAGGCAACTGAATTCCATGACGTTACTGAACTTGAATGTGCTGTGTAGGTTTGAGGGAGCCGTCTATCAGTGTTGGTTGTACTGTGGTCATGCAGGAGAATGTCCTTGTCAGCAGGAATTACATAGTGATGTACTGAGAACATTGAGGCATTCTACTAGTAATTTAGTTTCACATAGTCAAGAAATTAAGGGTTTGGGGGTACTATATTTGTGGAAACTCAGTATTTTTAAAACTGATTAAAAGCAATGATTTTTCATATAGCAAAAAAATTGGTTAAAAACAAAAGGTAATTTTTCAACTAAATGATAAGGGAGAAAGATTCTTTATAAGTGTTTTAATTTCTATTTTCTTACTAATCAATTTAAAACAATTTTATCTCAAGAGAATAAGTGTTTATTGATAAAAAGAACAGAATCAATAAACAAATTTATAAAAATCATATGTAACACATTTTGAAAAATAATCCAACAAGTAAATTACATTGTAAAATTGAATTCAATGAGAGGAAATTTTCTGTAACTATGTGCTCATTTGTTAGGGAAATGTACATTTTATGGCATAAAAAATCCATTAGAAATCATTCCATAAATAATAAACAATTCAAGTCTTATCAAAATCAACAAATAAATTTATTTTCAGGCAGTTTCATAAGAAGTTTCCTGCTGTAGTTCCAACATAACTCTCATTCTTTTTTGTATAATTAAATGGTTCATGTTATATTTTTTTCTTAAGAATGTCACTTAGCTCTCTAAGTAGAACAATTGAGAAGTTAGATTTTAAAAAGCAAACAAACATATTCTCAGATTAGCAGTGTTCGTTTACTTATTTGAAGTTGAGTTATTATTTGGGATAATTTTTAGCTACAAAAATAATCCATTGTGCTATTAATAATAGAATGAGGATTACCAAGAATAAAACCACTGCTAAAGACCTAGGGATATAGCTCAGTTGGTAGCGTGCTTGCCTCTCACGCACAAGGCCTTGAGTTCAATCCCTAGCACCACACACAAAAAAAGAAAAAAAATCAAGGAAAGCCAATACATAACCATGACTGCCATTCCTTCTACAGATCTTAAATGATCATTTAAAATTTTAATTTAAAAACATCGAGCTCAGTCAATGAGGTTTCAAATGAAAGGTTTTGGGGACAGTGATAAATAGGGGTTGTTCAGGTGACTCATTTTCATGTATTTTTGCTTTTTAGCAAAACGTATTTTTTCCTGTTGCTTGATGATAACTCCTTGGACTCAGGTTTTATTCTTTACCTCCTCTCTTGCAGAACCTACCCTTCCACCTACCAGTGGATTCAAAGAAATTTTTAAATCCTGTTGTTCATCAATGCCTGTAGTTCACCTGCTGAACAATCCCTTTAGACATCATCTGACTTGAAGTGCTGTCAAAGGAGACATGTTTCTTTAACACACTTTTAGGTAAGTTCCCCCCAGGAGCTGAAAAGGATCTTCATTACAATGGAATAATTTCTGACAACTGATATATCAATTGTTGATAAAGTGTACTGGGACCACCCAAAGAGGTTAATGAGTTAAAGATGCCCTATTCTCTTGATTTTCCCAGTGATATAAATAATAAATTTTAAAAAAGATGGGATGTTAAGTCCAGATTGGTCTTTAGCCTTAAAATTTTATATTTTTTACTTGTAGATGGACACTGTACATTTATTTAATTTATTTATTTTTATACAGTGCTGAGGATAGAACGCAGTATCTAGCACATGGCAGTTGAGAGCTCTCCACTGAGCCACAAACCTCAGGCCCCAAATTTTAATTTCCCCGATATTCTTCAAAGGTTTCTGTTCTTGACCCTAAGAGGAAATAAGTTCTCACCTACTGCTGTTACTGATACTCCACTGGTCACTAAGTCTAATGGCTGGCCAACATTGCAAGGAGTTTGAAACAAAGACTTTATTCGACATAGCCTGGTGCCCAGGTAATAATTCTATCAACTTAAAAGAAGTAAAGAACTAATTTGGGGGACCAATAATACACTTTTTTATAATATCCCCAAATAGTGTTTTCTAAGGTAAGATACAACTATTCTAACAGAATACTTTTGATTTATTTTCCTGTTTTTGGCTCTTCATAGTGAGATACCCTTGGGATGAGCAGATAGTTGACATATGGAAAATTATAGAAATGTTGTATTTTGTTTTAATGACATAAGGTAGATTTGTATTTTAAGTAAACATTCGGGTATGATGAGGTAGAAAATAGTTAGGCGCATCACATGATAACATATTGTGTTGTACTTTCAGTTAGTGTCACGATAAAGGGATGATTTCCAATCTCCAGAGCAGTTTGTGCAGGAACATAGTATGGTCACAGACATCTGTGCAGGAACATAGTATGGCCACAGAGCCAATGCTGCAAGGTTTGGGACATGCTTTCAAACTAAAAGACTTACATATTAATGGATCTACAAGCATCTCCTTCCCTTGTGCTGCTATTCTGAAGAGCATGCAAACAGAAAGATGAGACACTTAGGGTGAGGCTCCATCCAGGGACACCCTCCCCACCTCTGGCTAACTGTTCTCCCTCTGTCCAACTCTGTTAAGGAGTGATGAGAAAAAATGAAGATAATTTAAACATTTTTTTTCTATTTAAACTAAAAATATTTGAAATGTGTTTTTTTACTCTCTAAAACACATTCAAATGAAAGTAACTTGAGGTACCTCCACAGCAAATGCATGTCATATTAAAAATAAATAAGTAAATGAACCCTCGGACATCCCTGAAACAACAGAGAATGTAAACCATCTGAAATCTCAAAATATCTCTAGAGCTGGTCACTTAATAATCTACTTATTTAAAAATGGTCATATGGCACTGCTCTTCTTCTTACCAAGATTATGATAGTTTGGAAATCAGAAATGATAAATGACAAGATAAGAACAACTCAAGGATAATAAGAAGATTGAATGTAAGTTCTTTGTGGGAAACACACACAACATGATTTTTGACTTTGAGAGAGAGGATATAGTCCTTACACACTGTAATGAATGGGAAAGATTTCCGTGAGCAGCTTCTGGTGCCCTCCATGTATCTGATTCAAAAAGCAACTAAGATCCCTTCTTTGATACTATCCCATTTTCCTTGTTCCATTCAAGAAAACTTTTCATAAATGGTTTCTTGATCATGCAGCTTAAAGTCAGCAAACTCCTGCCTGCTACCTGTTTTTTGTACACTAATGGGTTAAAATGGATTTTATTGATTGTAGTAGTTTGCTAGGGTCTCCATAACAAAACACTACAGAACCAAATGGCCTAAATAGAAGAAATTGGTTTTTGTACAGTTTTGGAGGCTAGCAGTTCAAATTCAAGGTGCCATCAGGGTCAGTTTCTGATGAGGTTGCTTTTCTTGCCTTGTAAATAGTCTCCTTGCTATATGGTAATATGAGTTTTCCTCTTGCATGGGAGAGAAATCTCTGCAGTTCACTCTTCTTCAAACAGGGACATCAAAGCCCGCCCTCAGGACATCCTATAGCATATAGTCCTTACAGGCCCTTTTCTCCAGACACCATCACTTTGGATATTAAGGATCAATATGTGAATTAGGGGCAGACGCCATTTAGTCCATAACACACATGAACATTTACAATTAGCTGGATGACAGGGAACACTGACTTTGAACCCCAATTAAGCAAATTGTTATCCCAAGACATAATTCTATTCTTTTCACTGGTCAGATTGTATTTAAACAAAAATAATTTTTTTTTTAAAAAAGGAAGAAACTATTCAAATTTTTTCATATTTTGAATAAAACCAATAAAAATTTTGTAGAATTTTTCTGTTGACTGATTCTTTTCTAGCATTTGTCCAAATTCCAGACATCTGTGCAGAAAAACATTTGATGCTTTGGGTCTCTAAGCTTTTTTGCTAGAATTTCCTATTTTACGTTAGCTTTCTTTCCAGCGGGTTCCGTCTCTTTCTATAATCATATTTTATAGACTCTCCTGAACTGTTTTGACAAGCATGGCATTAGCTTGTTTAAAGCTTCATTTTTCTTTCTTTCTTAGGATTATACAGGCGTTACTTAAAAAAAAAAATCCACAGGCTCACTTTAGACAGGGAATTTTCTCATAGTAGCTCAAGGGGCCCTCAGATTCCTAAATGCCTTCTGTACTAGGAATGTTTAATCCAGATCTGGGTGCCAGACACATGGGGAGGGACTAGAGAAGACTATTCCTTTTCATTGCATTCACTTGAGTTTTTCCAGACTATTGTAGATTTGTCTTAATAGAGGTCATAGTCACAGCTTTGGTACATGGATTCAATTTGTTGGTAAGTGTTTTGCTTTTCAAAAGTTGGTACATTAAGTCCTGCACAGGAGGAGATCCTGATTCAGTGGAGTAGTGTATTTTTGCCTTTCTGAATATACTTGAACAATAATAATGGAAAAATAAAAATAATTACTGAGCATTTGCTATACAAGCAGAAATTGTCTTAATAGCATGTTTTGTAATGTCAATATTAATATGACCTCCATTGTATCAATGAGAAAATTAAGCATTTGAAAAATGTTTGTTATCCAAAGTCATGTTCAGTTACCCATTGGGAGAATTGTGTTTCAAACTTAGTGCATTTTGACACAACATCTGGGTTTCCATCATTCTCCTTGGTTGCTTCCATGTGCACTTTTCCTATGAGAGCTATTGTAAAAAGAACTAGAGCAATAAGCTCACTCTTTCTCTATGCAGTAATAGATGGTGTTTTGGCACCATTGATGCAAATGAAAATCACTCCATAAAATTTCTGAAGCTCCTCAAAGCTGAACATCAACATTTTTACTCCAGAGACATAGCAAACAGATGATTCTTGCATTATGTTTTTTCAAAATAAGTTTAAACATATTGAAGGAGGCAACAATACTACCTTTATTCAGGATCCAAACATTTATTTTCCTACATGCAAAAATATGGATAGGCTGTCTGGCCAGGATGGGAGCAGGTTGTCGGTCAGACAGACCATTTACTAACAACATGCAATGTTTTAGCTGTTTTCGATGCTGTGAAAAAAAAAATCTGACAAGAAGAATTAGAGGAGTAAAAGTTTACTTTGGGGCTCACAGTTTCCGAGGTCTTTGTTCATAGACCGCTGGCTCCATTGCTCAGAACCCGAAATGAGGCAGAGTATCATGGCAGAAGTGTCAGTGGAGGAAAATTGCTCAGGATATGATGACCAGGAAACAGAAAAAGACTGAAATCAGCTCAGAAAACATAAACCCAAAGGCATGGCCCCAAAGACCTTCCTCCTCCAGTCACACCCTACTTGCTACAATCACCACTCAGTTAATCCCTATCACAGCATAAAATTACTGATTCAGTTAGGGCTCTCAAACCCAATGATTTCACCTCTAAAACTTCTTGCATTGTCTCACATGGGAGTTGCGGCAGGACATCTAATATTTAAACCATAACAGTGCAATAATATTATTAGTTGTGGCTTATGGTGGGTTTTTTCTCAGAAATCCACTGCCTTGCCCTTAAATCTAATCTCTGTTTAGTTCCATGTACAGTCCCAAATATTACCAATGGAGAAATTCAACTATTTTTGACCAGAAAACATCTCACACCTGTTGTAAATATGTTGAAAAATAATATATGAAGGAGTTTTCCTCAGTCTTTTCATCTGAAGCATGATTTCAGCTCATGCCTACCCAACACAGCCTATGCCATAATCAGAAAGAAAGATGTTTTAATGCAGCCTGAATTACTATTACTGGACCCTATTTAAAAAAATTGAAAAATACAAGCAATGATCAGTATCTCTGTGTATAGTGGTTCTTTCTAATTGTTTGGAAGCATAGAAATGCTGTAAATTGTCATGTAGATCTCCCTTGCTTAGAATCAAGTGACTATTCTGCTGCTTAAGGTAAGTAATTAAGCTCATACATTTAATTTTGCTTTCTTTCAAAATGCCACTACAATGATAATAAAGGTATTGTTTAGGCATCACCTCAAAAGAACAAATGAAGGAAAAATAGAAGTTACCAACTCCTCAGCAGACCCTAAAAATGTGTCATACATTCAACCTCCAGAAAAAAGACTGGAATTTTCTTTGGGAAATTTAACCAGATCAAAAAGGGAAAGGAAAAAAGTCACCTATATCAAGGATGTTTTGAGGCATCAGCCAGCTAGATTATTCTATGGTAATTTTTCATTTATTCATAGAAAGTTCTGTGAATACACACATCCTTTTAAAATGTCCTCTTAAATATTAATACATAATTTTTAAAAACTTGGAAGAAACAGAAAAAATGCAAGGAATAAAAAGCAAACTATTTTTTAAGTCTTATGTTGAGATTTACAAGAAAAAGAATGCATCCACAACAAACAACAATGATGATTATTTTAAAAAAGTAAAACCTATGGGGAGGGGAGAAGGGCAAAAAGAGCAGTTCTGAGGAAATATACAAATATATACATATATACATAATAGATCAAATTTATAAAATGGATAAAAATAGAATTTTCTGACATTAGAAAAACTGATTCAAAATTTCCAAGTTCTAATTGAAGTCACAGAAAAAAATAAATGTGGAAAACTGTGGTAAGGAATATATTTTAAAAATTCATGAAAAAGCCTCAGCACAGAATCATAAATTGTCAGAAAATAAGAGGTTACTAAGAAAAATGCGTAAGAACTGACAACCAAAGCACATCAGTATGAAACTCAGAATGCTGCACAGAGTAGAAACCCTGTAGGTTGCTAGGAAAGGAAAAGCAACTTTTCATACAAACAGTCAAGTATCAGAAGGGTATCAGAATTCTTACTAGCAACATTGAAAAGTAGAGAAGAATTTTCATTCATAAAAATGATGTTAAGTTTAACCTAAAATTCTGTTCTAAGTGAGGCTATTAGTCTGATATGAAGGTAGAAATAAATGTATAATGATGCAGGAAGCACTCACATATTTGCCTCTTTCAGACTTTTTTTCAGGAAGAAAATCCCAATGAAATGAAAGAGTAGACCATGGAATCTAGAAACAGGAAGTATAATTAAAGGATAAGAGGAATAAACAAAAATCAATTCATTAAAAAAGTCATTAGATAAACAAAAAAAGAAACCAGGGAAAATACAGCAGAGAAAAGGAAAAATAATCATAATATAATTTATGACTTAGTTCTGAAGTACCTTTTTATGATCATAATAATGAAATTACTAGATATGAATTTTACCAAAATGTTGATACTACTCTATTGTCTATTGGGAGAATATTGGGAAAGATACATACACTGCTTAAATAACCGAGTAATATTTTCATCACTTTTTATATGGATTTTTTAAGAAAAGAAATAGGAATAAAAGACCTGAAGAACCCAAACTGAAATTCACACATGCGTATAATAAACATAAATGGCACTAGTTAAAATTTTGAGAGAAAAGTGTTATCTAGGTGAATAACTATTATTAATCTATAAAATATGATAGTTCTCTAGAAAAATCTTTGTATAGTTCCATCTTTTAACTACATTCATCAACATGGTAAATAGAAGATAGAGATGTCAACCTTATTGTACTAAGGGTCCAATCTACTCTGGGAAAACAACCTGACAGGAGGTAAGAAAACTTTCCATAGTAATCAGATATTATAATTAGCTTTTATTGCAGAAAATCAACTTTAAGTTAACATAATATTTTTTTAAAATAAATCCATTTCTATAATTCTATTCAGGATGATTTTTTTTTGTTAGCTCCAAAAGTTCACTTGGGATGGGAATTGAAGGTCCTGTTTTCAAGCAGAATGTCTGTTTGGGCCAATGAGTATTAAATGGCATGTTTGCCCATGTGAGACAGGTATTTAAATCCAACCAGCAAGTTTAAATATACCTGGTGGATTTTGTGTTTCCAGTCTCTTGGATCCAGCTGGTGAATTTAGTTTGTTCAAAAGTTGTATCAAATAAGAAGAATATTTTTAAAGTACTTCTTAAAAGACAGTGACAACTTTTAAGAACTTTCTCAATAGAGAAAAATAAAGACTGGAAAACATCAGAAATACAGAAGAGTGGGATATAAATATAATAGCAAAAACAGCCCAAAACACTGCTATAGAAGATTAGCCAAATTCTGCCTTGTGAAACTCTGTCTCTGAAAAAGTAAACTCATACCAGCAGGCTGATCCAGGAAACTCTTAGAACATACTTTAAACAGGCGAGTACACACTCTGGAAATGGGAAAAACTTCAATGTCACTTTCAAAACAGAATTTCTCTGAGAGATTCTGGAGATTCTGATTTAAATTTCTGGCACAGGATGAACTAGTGCTTCCTGAGATGGATAAATTATTGTGATTTTTAGATTTGATGCTGAGTATCGTTTAAGTGTGCATTTTGTCATGAGGAAAAGAAAAAGAGAAAATAAGAGAACAAGGAAAGGAAGAAAAGAAGGTAGAAGAAGAAAACAGAATGGAGGAAGGAGGAGAAAGGATGAAAAAGGAAGAGGCCGACAATGCTGGAGGTGGAAATTCAGCTTCAGATGAGCCAAAGGAACCAGGAATATCAGCACCCATGCTGTGTCCCACTGGCCTGAATCAGGAATTTCAATGAAGTTGTATAATAGAGAAGTAGCCAGGTGTCAGAGGTTACATTCCAGAAAAGATTTGTGTGTCCATCCCCCTTCAATCCATGATTTATAACTCAGAGAGAGGCCAAAACAAATATCATGAAGCAAACCCCTCAAAAGATAGGTAGGCCTATTGCTAAGAGAGAAAGTGAATACTAGGCCTAGACAATAAAATGAAGACTCTATTCCTGGTGTCAGTTATTGGTTCCGACAAGCAAAAATGACTAACAAGTATGATTTTAGAGAGTCCCTACAGGATTTTATTGTCCCTGATTTTAAAAGGAGTGAGAAGTCTATATTTGCTCCAATCCTGAAGTGATTTCAGGCTCTTCATGCAGAGAGGAATTGTGGTGCTCATTTTGTGAAGGTCACGGTTGCAGAAACATAAGAAAACGAACTCCTATAGTGGTCAGGACTTGCAAGAGCACAGTTATTGATGGGGAAGTTCGTCCAGTTCCAAGGAATGAGTCCTTAATTGCCCTGTGTGGTGAGATCTTGTATATGTATGTTATGGATTGTTAACCAGTGCAAATTGGTTCTCCATTTTCCTTTCTCTAAAAAATGAAAAGTTATTCATTCTTTTAATTTTAACTTCATCATTATTTGATTTTCAGGCACTGCAAGGGTGTTAAAAGTGGTTCTGTTACCTTTTATGGAACAGGTTTGTAGAGTCACAGCCATGTATGGTAGCTGAGATTAGAAATCAATAAGAAATCCTGAGCTTCAAGCCAGAAGAAAGTCAGGGGAAATTATTCAATTGCTGGACTTTATCTTTGTCAATTAAATCTGGATTTTTGTATAAGACATCAATCTGCCTAGCTAGAAAGCTATTTTTTCAGACTTTCTCTGTGGACCTTATGGCCCATGTGTTACAAATTTGATTGATAAAAGGTAAGCTGAAATTTGATAGTTATTTCCATGAAAATTTTGTTTCACTAATATTGACTTCACCTTTCCACTTTTTGGTTATTCTTGTTCCTAATAGCATTGTGGTTACAAGGATACAGTTGCAAGTACCAATTTATACATACAAGAAATTCCATTTAAAAATACATGCAAATGAAAGACAGAAGTTAAAGGTAGGAGGAGTAGAGGACACTGATAACACTGTGGAGACCCTACATCAGCACTGCTTTGTCTGAGTTCGGATTCTTGACTGCATGAGAAAAGAACCCCAAATCCACTGTTTTGTTGACTCAAAGACCTTATTAAAATTGTGAAAAGAGGAAAGAAAATAGTAGGTTTCACTACCCATAGTGGAGGGACTGAACTATGCCTATGCACCCAAGGCGTCTGTAATAGTGTTCAGAGTTTTCTGAAGAGCCAAGAGTTCACTGTGGAGAATGTGTGTGTTCATTGCCCCATTTCCCTTTTCTTCTTTGAGAACTAATCCCTCCTTTAAGAAACATTTTTCTAGTTCCCACTGTCACACATCTCATTTAAATATGTTTACAATAGAAGCCACCATTTCTTAAATAATTTGCTTCCATATCCATGATGATCAGTAGAGTCATAAGCCCTTGAAGCACATGACTATGTTCAGAATACCTCCAACCTCTAGCCTCAGAGTTGGCTCAGGAATGAGCAAACAAGGCCCGCTAAGCAGTGAGATGCCTCCCTGGGAAATTTAACATTGGAGTTGAGAGAGGGAAGAGCCCTTTCCTCTCTTACTGGAAGTTTAAGGACGTGAATTTGCAGCTTCTATTACCCTGTGCAGAGGAGAAATTGAACTTAACCTGGTGAAAGAACCAACTACAGTATCCAAGGATGAGATGAGGAGAATCTGGACTGCCTGGAATGACTCCATGGACACATTTCTCCCCGCTCTTCTATGGGTTTGTTGGATCAAGTTAGATTTATTTTATGTGCTGTCCAAAAACGTGACTCTGTAAGCTAGGAATATAAAGGACTTTCCCCCTGTCGTAAGACTTAGACTAATTTCCAATCTGTGGTATTTACATAGTAATGACATTAATGTTAATAACATGGCACTCACTGTTGCCCTTTGACAGAAATGTGTAAAGTTTAATAATCATTTAAATATGCCCTGTGATTGAAATCATAGCCAACCAGTTAAAAGGTTCAAATTCATTAGCAAACCCAGGTGGAGTTGTGATTAATGGTATTTTCTACAAGATTACAACTCATAGGCAGTAGCTGTAATGAGTGAAAATTAATGTGTTTCCTTCCCTCATTTGGAATTCTATTTAATAGTTCAGAGTATTGAATAGCCACTTTACTTATATTAAACAAAAACAGTTAAATCATCCAAAGTAATTTATGCCTGACCATATTTCTTATTTAAATAAAAGTTAAGAACATAGTTCTCAAAAAAAGATTCAACTTTCTGTTGTTATAAATCAGTGTTTCTTAAACCTCAGCAAAAACAATAATAAAATACCTTTGAAGGGAAAACACCTTTGGATACCCAGAGTAGCCTAGAAAAATTGTGTTTATATGATGGTGTGAGTAATATGATCAGTTAGGCATCTGGGGATGCATGAGTTTTGTACCATGATGCAATTAAATTCTATAAAACTACAATATAACATTCAGAATTATTGTATTCTTATGTATCATTATGGAATACATAACGGTCTCTTTTATCAAACTAGGTAATTATCAAGAATTGAAATATAATAGTGACTACTAAAGTTTCTCTTGGTTTGTTCTAGATATCATCTGCATGCATGCTTGACTGGCTCAGTTCATCCATCCCTGTTACCTACCTGAACCATAAAATCTTTATTCCTATAGTACGTAAGATCATTTAAATCTCATTTAGAACAAAACTTCATTTACACTGTATGCACATCTCTACTTTCTCATCCTGATTCTAGTAATACAGAGTGCAAAAGGCTAAAGACATATTGAGAAACTAGGTTGTTCCTTTAAAGTATAATCAATTAGGAATTGTACCTATTTTTTTTCTATTTAATAGTAAAGAAAGTTCACAAAGATGCAAACATAGTCTTGACAAAATTATTGCCACTTTGATTTTAGAACAACCTAATTAAATAGAAAATATTGGGGGCAGGTGATTTCTCTGTGCCTAAATTCTAAACAGGGAGGAAAATTGAACACCAAAACTGCACGGATCTGGCTGAGTGTGTTGGCACACACCTGTAATTCCAACAGCTCAGGAGGCTGAGACAGGAGGACTGCAAGTTCAAAGCCAGCCTCAGCAACAGTGAGGTGCTAAGCAACTCAGTGAGACCCTGTCTCTAAATAAAATTCAAAATAGGGCTGGGGAAGTGGCTCAGTGGTCAAGTGCTCCTGAGTTCAAACCTTGGTATGCCCATACACACCAAAAAAATTCTGCATGGGTCATATAATGATAGTGAATATAGCCCAGGACACATTAATTAACAACTTTATAGCTCTCTGCAGGGAGGGGCAATTTCCAGGACAGGTTACCTTAGCAACAGGTTGGATCAGGGGCAGGTTCTTGATAAGGTTGGAGGAAGGGCTCTGAAGGAATTAACATTTCAATCCCTCAGTGGACAGTATTCAACTTCCTGGACTCAAAATTGGCCTCCTTTAACCGACCTGACTTGATTTACCTATCTATACTGACTGCCTGTCTAATTCTGGCTTCAATAATGGTGTCATTGGCACTAAGATTAATTTCTATATATAAGTAAAAAATAAAGAAGAAGAAATAAAAGAAAAATAATGAAAATAAAAACAAGGGGCTGGGGATATGGCTCAAGTGGTAGCGCACTTGCCTGGCATGCGTGTGGCCCGGGTTTGATCCTCAGCACCACATACAAAGATGTTGTGTCCGCCGATAACTAAAAAATAAATATCAAATATTAAAAAATTCTTTCTCTCTTAAAATAAATAAATGAATACAAAGTAAGTCTAATAATTGTCCCAAATATATGACTGGAGAAACATCCCACATTGCACTACATGAAGCAAGATCACTAACATAGTTATGACAGACTTAGCAATCTTATTGATTTGTTTATTTTTGGTACAGGGATGTAACCAAGGGAGTGCTTACTCACTTGAGCTACATCCCTAGCTCTTTTTACTTTTTTTATTTTGAAACAAGCTCTCACTAAGTTGCTGAGACTGGCCTCAAATTTGCAATCCTCCTACCTTGGTCTCCGGAGTTGCTGGTATTATCAACATGTGCCACAATGCCAGGCCTATCTGATCAGTCTCGGGAAGAAATAAAGACAAATTTTGGGGATATACATCACTTGATTTCAAGACAAACTATAAAGGTGCTGCAATCATATGTGTTATAATTGGTGTAAGACAATAGGTAATTGGAACTAAAGAGCACACTTATAAATAGATTAAAATATTTGATTTTAATTAATTTTTAAAGAAAAATGCCTTAATTTTTGAAGAATACTTTCATTATATAGAATTTTTGATCAACATCTCTTTTATTCTGGTACACTTAACAGGATGCTCCACTGTCTCCCATAATTTTTAATGAGAAATTTGCTGGTATTCAACTTATTTTTCTTCTATGTAATTTGGGTGTCATTCTTCCATGTTTTCAAGATTTTAAGCAGATTGGATATGATGTCCCTAGGCATAACTCTCTGTTTTTATTCTATTGGAGTTTACTAAGTTTGTTAAATCTGTAAATGTATGTCTTTCATTAACTTTTGACGGTTTTGGATATTTTTGTACTTTTGTCAAGATTCTTTTTAAAACTTTTTTCTTCCTTACTCTTTCAACCTCTTTTCTGGTATTTTAGGTATTCATGTTTTTTTTAAGTACTCCCTCAGACTTTGAGGATGCGTTTATGTTGTTTAATCTCTTTTCCTCTCTGTTTTTCAGATTGTATTGTTTCAATTAACAATTTTCATTATCTTTTTCTTCTATCATTCTTATTTTACTATTGAGACTATCAAGTGAATTTCTTTTTAGAAATTATGTTTTAAGGTAAATTTAATATTTGATTATTTTTATATTTTATATATCTTTATTAAGACTACTTATTTTTTTATTCATAATGATCACATTTACATTTACTTCACTAGGTAGAGTTTAATTGGTGTTTCAAAACATTTATTTTATCTAAATTTTAGCATTCTTAGTCTGGGATTGTAACCTGTTGGTTGTCTTAGGGTTGGGTCTCATTTTCTTGGCTCATTTTATGTTAAGTAATTTTCTTGTACACCTGATATTGTGAATATTATTTGGACTCAAGATTATGTTTTAGGCTAAGAAGCATTGATAGTTTTCATTTTATCAGGCAGTTGACTTGGTTAGGTTCAAATCTGGGCAGCAACTCAGATGTCAGTTCAGTTCTTCAAGGTTTAGTTGCAAATGTTTATGGTTTTTCTCAACAGAAATGGTTCTGGGAACAGAAAGAACTTTCAGTGAATTTGTGGGTACAATTAGGTATTATTGAGTATCTTTTCTGGTGCTTTCCTCTCAATTTTCAGAAACTACAGTTGCCTGGGGACTCTATGTTCTGATTTCAGAACAGTGGTGAAAATTTTCTATGGTAATTTGGGCTGCTTAAGGTTACAACTCAGGTCAAGATTGCATTTCTTTCAGTGTAGTGGAAAATAAGGAGAAATAAACCACTCTGATTGATGCTTGTGCTGAGTTTTGAACCCTCTTCACTGATAGTCTGTTTTCATTCAGTCTCCAGAACCTCCAGATTTTTTTTCCTCTTTATTCATCAACTAGTTATTTATAAGATAATCTGTTTGATAATTGTCCACCTATTAATTTCTAATGAAGAAAAGCCCAGGGAAAGTGATATCTTTGTAAATGTGACACATCAAATTTGGATCCTGCGAAAAATTCTTATTTATTGTAGTTAGAGAGGGAGTAGAAAATGTATTTGAATTCAAAACCTGAGAATTTTTCCCGATTCCTTAATTTCAATGAAATATGAAGACTGATAATATACATCTCACAACTAGAAAAGGAGGGGAATTGCGCATTCACTCTGTCAACCAGAAGACCATCATTTCATTGCTTTGCCACCCTCTGGGTCTCACCTGACTTTCAATTTTGCTTGGGTCTTTCTTCTTCTCCCTCAAATCTATAGCCTGATATTTCTTGATAGTGCCAGTGACTCTCCAGCCAAAGATAACCTGCTTCTTGCCAGGCCTTGTTCTGCTATCTCAGGCTATATTCCAGAAAACCAAATTCCTTCTCAGCACCAGGAATATAGCTGACTATTCACTTCTCACATCGTTTCCTTCCTTTCTTCAAAATCACATGCCGGAGGAGGAGATACAAATACACAAATACATGGTGGAATTAAATTAAAATTTAAAATCCTTTATTTTTTTATTTAGAGGGTTTAACTTTCTATCAATTCTCACTTTTATTTTTTTTAAATAGTTTAAAGAAATAGTTTATGGATCTGAAGAAATAAGCAGTGGGAAATTTGATGGATATTTTCAGGCTTCCTGTTCCATTTTTTTTTTTTTTTTTTTTTTTTTGCGTGGAAAGAGTGCTTTTCACTGAAAGTACTCCATCAGAAAGTAGATGCCACATTTCCAGGGGTATTTTAGAGTAGATCCACTCCCTAATATACAGTTGGGTTTGATGTTCCAGGTTGCTGTCAGCTCTAAGGCACCATGATTTACTCTGCAGCATCACCACACCACACCACAGAGGGGCTATTGTTTGTATTTAGCTATGCATTTTTGAGATAATAAACACTAGTTAGAGAATGATACCCCCTTCTACTATTCTAAAAATCACAAAATCACAGGATCACTGGTTAATAATAAAGGACTGATTTATTGCTTTACTATAAAAAATGTTTGCCATTAACCTAACACAGGCTCCACACAGAAAAATCATTCTGCTGGAAAAGAAGCCAAAATAAAAATTAGCCTTTCACTGAAAGAGAACTCATTATGGATGACTTGATGATATTAATGGTACTTTCCTTCTTTTACAATATTGAAAGACCTAAATGTTTTCATGGTGCTCATTTCCTTGCCTGGAGAGGAAAGATTACATTGCTCTAAGTCCTTTGTAAATTGAGGGCTATATGTTATATAGAAATTTGATTCTCCAACTTCACTAAGTTGAGGAAACTTCATTCCTTTGATCAGAAGCTGTGAAGCAAGAGCCACTCTGGGCCCCAGAGCCTGTCTGCCAACCACTGGCCTTCATGATAGTTCATGCTGCCAAGTGGACAGAGACTGATTATTTTCTGGTTCCCAATTTCTGAGTCCTGCACTGTAGGTTAGACCAGCCCATAGAGTTGACTTTGTGTATACAGGACTCTGAAATGGCATAATCAACACATTTTTCTTCTTTCACATGGCAGCAGAAGAGAAGAACACGCTCTATTAATTGATCTGCTGAAACTTTGGTCTACAGGGAAATAAATCTTTCAACCCTTGAGCTGAGGACTGTAGTTTTCATAGGGCAGTGAGGATCTATTAATTTGCTTTTCTGCATAAAGCCAAACCTTAGTTTTCAGTACACCCATATACACAGGAATCATTTTTACCCACCTACTATTTTAATAAATGCCACTTTTTCTATTATTAGATTCTTCTACTTGGCATGCTTAGGCTTCCTATCTCCAATAAATAGATTGGTGTTTAGATGAACAGTAAAAGTAGAACAAATTACTGATATAGAGGCAGGTTTTACTTGTACCCCAACAAATCTATTATATATAGCTTTAGCTAATTGAGGTATGTGAATGTGATCCAACCAAAGGGAAAAAAGCATTATATGAACAGCTTTGTTCTCCTATACTTTTGCCATTACCAAGAAAATATATGGTGAGCCCTCTGGTCCATGGAGATGGGGCAAACTTGGGGGAGAGCTGTGTGGCTCATGTGAGAAGCTGCTTAATGAGGAATAAATTCCTCCTGAATGAGTTGGTCCTTCACTGTAACAGATTCATGAGCAAGGTTAGTTAATATCTCTGAGGAGATGTAGTTGACTTTCAGTTGGAAACAGAATGGTTACAATTTTATGAGGAAAACACCACTTTTGATCACAAATAAGTATCACATATTCACTTAATTTTATAATTTAACTAAGAGTAATGAGTTAATGCCCTTATCGGAAATTCAATAACCCTAATCTCTCATAATTCTAAAAAGGTGGTCATAAAGTAAAATATAAAATGTTTAATGCAAAGAAGTTAATTTCTCCATTGTTTAGGAAATTGAAAAGGCCAAAAATCTCATTTGCTGGGAGTTATATATTATTAACCACATATAGAAAAATATTTAAAGCATTTAATGCTATTTGACTTAAAAATCCTAGAAAAGCTTGGTTAAAACTGTAAACAATGTACCATTATTACATTGATTAAAAATGAAATTGAACTTTAAAAGATTATAGAATAAACTTGGTGTGGTGGTACACACCTATAATACCAGCAATTTGGGAGGCTGAAGCAGGAGGATTACAAGTTGAAGAACAGCCTTAGCAACCTAAACAACTTAGCAAGACCCTGTCTCAAAATTAAAAAAAAAAAAAAATAATAGTAAAATAAATAAGGCTGGGTGTGTGGCTCAGTGGTTAAGTGCCCCTAGGCTCAATCTTTAGTACTAAAAAATATTACATATATATAAATAGATAGATATAGATATATAGAGATATTGCTACCTTTTAAGGGAAAGATATGTTGCTTATTTTAAATGATGGAAGTCTTAAGGGCATATGTTAATTTAGATATTTTTTTAAAGTGGAAATCATTTTGATGTTGAATATTAAATTAATGCATTTCAATTTTAAGGGGAATTTCTTCATGTCTGTGGTTGCCAAAAAGAAATTGTGAATTATTGATTGTACATTTTGAAAGTAAACTTTTTATTCTAAGCTACTTCTACTTTAAAACTCTTGACCATTTTGTCAAGGATTTACTCATTTATGCGTCCTCATTTAAAAGAATCTGAGTCTGAAGTTCAACACTTGATTCTTAGCACCAAGGAAAGGCTGTACTTTGATACAGTTGCTGTGATCTGTCTCCACAGAGCAGGTAAAGAAGGCCAAGATCGGTGAAATCTCTTTAGTGTGAAGTCAGTTTTGCAGCTAAGCCAGAACAACTGTTTGCAAAATTTCTATTTGTAAACCAGAGTTTGTTTTGTTTTTTCCTTTCTGTTTCCATGGGATCAGGTTTTGTCTGTTTGTAAGTATTCTGGCTCACACCCATTTCTGTGATTGTCTCCCCAGTCCCCTTTCCACATAAGCTTCCCAAAGCTTATTCATGACCATGCTTCTAGCTCATTATCATACCTTTCCTGGTTGCTAGCACCTATCCCTGTGCCATTCCCCTGAAACCAAGAACAATGTGACACTTTGTTTAATTATTCTCTTCACATGTAACTCTTGTCTTCTATCCCTGACACTAACTTCTTTCTCTCTGTTTATGTGTGTAAAAAATAACCTGGGCAAGTGTCGAAAGAGAAGCACACAGGTGGGTAAAAGCTGAATGAAAGTGAAATTTCTGTCTATGAAGGAAAACTGATTCAAGCAAGCATGCTAAATATGTTTTAAGGTAGGATCAAAGTTCTGGTGGATGGCCAACATTGATGGCATCAATTAAATCCTTCCAAAGAAAACATAATAAAACTCTACCTTTTATTCATTAACCTGACATGTTAATAAATAAATATGTATTTAATATTGTGTGCTCTTTTAAAGGAAAAAAATGTCTTAATGTCTACCTATTTCTAAACAGGCATATTTTTTAAATTATAAATGTTAGTACCTTGAAATTCAGGTTTGCTATCATGTATGTTAATTAAATAATTTAACATTTTAATTTAATATCTTCCACTAGATATGTTCTCAGCTGTAAATAATACAGTGATGAATGTGTATCTCTGTCCTCATAGAACTTACCTCATAGCAGAGGTAAAAAAAACAATAAATAATTATATCTTTGTTAATTTGTGTTACATGATATATAAAAATGAGAGTATATATGAGAATCCTCCATGGCAAAGGAGAATAGAGGGAAATTAACAGTTGAAATGAAACTTCAAAGATGGAGTCAACCAAGTGAAAAATTTTCATAAGTCAAGATTCTCAATCAGAGAAGATGTCATATACTTAAAAGAATACCCTGAAACCATTAGGAAAATGGCATATAGCAAACTCTTAGGGCTATTATAACAAAGTGCTGCAAATTGTGTGATTTAAATCAATAGAAATTTGTTCTTACACAGTCTGCAGATACAGATAGATAGATAATTAGACTTGCTCAGGAAAACAAGAAGATTTGGGCATGCATTCTAAAAATTTTATAAAGATGTTACTAAAATAATGGAAAAGGAAGATGAAGGAATAAATGTAAGTTGCCTTTTTCAATTTCACAATTGTTAAAGAGAGAAAAATAATGAATAATAAAGTATAAATATAAAACTTTAGTAATATATGGAAGTAAGTCCAAATTAAATCATAAGCCATATGAGTTTTATTCTTGCTTATTGAAAGACTGGAAAATCTCAGACAGCATTATTTTCAAAGGGTTCATTCTGATTGGTATTGCAGATGGACTTTTTATTATGGACTTAAAGATAGGTTAGAAGGGAGAAAAAGTATAAAGGCCAAGGAAAATTAGGAAGCCAGTTCAGTGTTGATAGTGGGAATAGAAACACAGTAAACCAGTTATTTCAAAGAGATTCTAAGGAAGTAGGCTTAATATAGTATTATACAATCCAAGGATCTACCCATGTATTCCTAAATCTTATATCCTTCTGAAGTTGCCTTCACCATCCAAAGGTTAAAGTCATTGACTGTGGTCCTCAAAACAGAAATCTAGTTCCCCATTCTGTTTGTGGTACCTCCCAAGATCCTTATAGATCTAATGAATCTCTCATTGACCTGCTGTCTCTGTCTTTTCTGAATTGCTGGTCTTGATTGTGTATCTCATGTACTGTGCCTTTCTCTCTCACCCTGTGCCAAATATACCATAAAAATTAATTTCTTGGGCTGGGGATGTGGCTCAAGCAATAGTGAGCTCACCTGGCATGAGCGGGGCACTGGGTTGGATCCTCAGCACCACCTAAAAATAAAATAAAGATGTTGTGTCCACCGAAAACTAAAAAATAAATATTAAAAAATTCACTCTCTCTCTCTTAAAAAAAACTAATTTCTTTATTTATAGTAACTTGTAACATTATAGAGCATACCAGACATTTAGTGAAAGCTGAGAAACACAGAAAAGTGAACTTGATTTGCATTAAACTTAAAATATTTGTCTTTTTTTGGCTTTAGATTTTCTTAGCCTCTGCTGCCATCATGAGTTTATCCTTAGTTGTCATTCATCCCAGCCATGTCCCTACAACATGTGATTGGGTCTTACTTTTTCACCTCTTAGGTATAACACTACCACTTCTTTTGTAGGGCCACAGACTACACACCACTTTCTTGAAAAAAATTTTGAACAAATTTCTCTCATTTTTATTATTTCTTCTTTGCAGTGCTGCAGATTGAACCTAGGGCCTCCCACCATATTGGGCAAGTGCTCTACCACTGAGCTACATCCCTAGCCTTTCCATTATTTGTATACAAGCAATTCTGCCCTTTCTCTATTCCTATCCTTCATTTTAGGTCATAAATTGGAAAACTGCTTTAAAATTAAATTTGGCTATAAGACATTTTGAAAGCTAAAGAATAAAATTATCTTACCAGAAGGAAATCAAAAGTTTAAGGATGATTCCCAAGTTTCTGGCTGGAAATATCAAATAACAAATATGGAAATATCTCACTGGAAATATCAAAGGGTCAACATTTTGAAAGGGGAGAGAGAACTGGAATTATCAGTGCCATTTAGAATATGTTATGCTTAAAAGTTACCTCAGAAAACCCATATTAATTGAAGTTTGAGGAAGAAGCTACACATATAATATTGTAGCATCATTCCCTATATATTACACATATGATATCATAGCACAATTCCCTATAGGAAGTTTGTATGATGGATAAGGTGGTACAGAGTGGAAGGAAGGCATTTAGTAAGTCCTAATGACATCAGCATTCTGAGCTCAAATTAGATGAAGAGCTAGAGAGACGGAGAGAGAGAATGAAATCTGTTTCTAGTGATCATGGAAGCCAAATGAGGTGTGGGCGGGGGAAAAGAATTTTCAAGATAATTGAGATCAGCATTATTTTTCAGATGTTGCCATGGGGTCTAATAACAGCAGCAAAAAAAGATGAAGGATAATCTACAGAATGTAATTAGCCAATTTAATCATCACTTCAGTGGACTCCTATGGGTGGAAATCATATTGCAATGGGCTTTTGCATTTAAGTAATGAAGGATATACAGAATGTGGATATATACAATGTTTTTAGAGTAGAAAGTTGGAGGGAAAATTGAATCAAGGAAGAGGAATTTTTCTTCCTTTTTTTAAAAACAGGAGAAATTATTTTTCTCTATTTTGAATAAATGCTCATGTGAAGAAGGGAAAAGGAATTAAGAAGTTAAGATGAGAACTTCTATTATCTTGGTTAAAAAATCTACAAAAAAATCAAGAGATATTTCCACACTTATTAGTGATAAATGAGAAGCTTTTCTAAGGTCAGAAACAAGTCAAGGATATGCTCTCTCATCATTCCTTTTCAGCATTGTGCTGGAAGTATAAGAAATGTGATAGCACAAGAAAAATAAATAAAGGTATACAGATTAGGAAGAAACGAAACTGGTTTTATTCACAGATGACATGATGATCTATATGGAAAATCTGAAATGTTTGGCAACAAACTTATGGAACTAGTAAATGATTTTAGCAAAGTTATAAGATTCAAAGTTGATTTATAAAAGGTACTCACTTTCTTATATACCAGCAAGAAACATGTGGAATTTGAAATTTAAAGCACAATACTGTTTATATAGTACCCCTGCAAATCAAATACTTAGGTATAAACCTATCAAAATTTGTTTGAGCATTATACAAGAAAAATTTAACAACTCTGATGAATGAGACCTAAGAACAACTAAATAAATGAAGAGTTATCTGAGTTTATAGATATGATGATAATAATATTGTCAAAATTAAAGTTTTACGCAACTTTACCTATAAATTCAATGCAATATGAATTTAAATCCCATCAAATTATTATGTTGACATTGAAAAACTAATTCTAAAATGTAAATGAAAAAGCAAAAGACCCAGAATAGTTAGCACACTATTGAAGGAAAACAAAGTTGAGGGAATGATACTACCTAATCTCAAGACTTACTCTAAAGCTATAGTAATTGAGTCAATGTTGTATTGACAAAAGGATAGAAAAATAGATAAGTGCAACAGAATAGAGAGCCCAGAAATAGTACTGAGGATTGAACCTGGGGTGCTGTACCATTGAGTTATATCCTCAGGCCTTTATAATTTTTATTTTGAGAGGGGGACTCACCAAGTTGCCCAGACTATCTTCAAGTTTGCCTTAGCCTCTCAAGTAGCTGGAATTACAGGTATACACCACCACATATACCATTTAATAATTTTTAGGTATACCAAAACAGAAACCAATGCAAAAGTAATATTACTTTAAAACAAATTCAAAACTCTAGTCATACACCCACAACACAATCCAAAAAATTGGAGTAGGATGAAGCAAAAGTCCTAGAACGTTTTACTTGGTGTTCCAGTCTGAAGTTTCAATTTGGAACATCTGACTATCCTACCTAGACTTGTGATTTCTCTGTCTTCTACAGGGCAGATACTAAGCAGAGCAGGGTGAGGACTTTGGCTGTTCTGAAAATGCAATCAAGAATGGAATTGTTTCTGTGGATGGACACTGTATGGACAGGAAAATGTGGGGAAGTACATGAAGATGCAAATATTTTTGCACATATTGGTGAACAAAAATACCTGAGCAGAAATAGAAAAAAAAATCAATGTGCCCACTGGGAAGAAAATAGCATTCTTCTTAAAAATATATTTGAAATAATAGGAATGAAATATGTTTGTTCTATCAAGCTAGTTATGAAAAATAGGTGAGACTTTACATTTTATAATTTACTATAATAATAATAATAATATACTTCAAATATTTTCATAATGAGAAGAATAAATAGAGTGTATATTCAAGTAACTTTTTAAAATTCTCATCCAAATTCAAATGTTTAAATCTCACCCCCTAATTTTATAGAAAATCAATTTCTCTTTGCTGAGTGAAGTAACTGCTAATTAGCAACTAATTAGAGTCTAATCACCTTAATCATATTCCTAGGAAACATATGCTTATTTTATGAAATTGCTGGATTTGCTATAAATTTTTATTTAGAATATGAAACCAATATACTATTGTGCTCTTTAAGCTATCCATTACTTTATAAACAGTTTAGTTGGCCGCAGAGTATTTGTCAAATATGTGACAAACTTAATTCAACTAAGAGCCTGGATTTGTTTTTCAATGTTGTGTAAACTGCATCAATTTTAACAATTGACAATTAGCGTGTGATTCTCTATCCTGGACTGGAAAATAAATTAAATCTCTCTACTGTTGAATAATAAACACAATTTAAGCATAGTAAAAGAGCCTTGTTTATTTGTTTTTCAAAGTACATTTGCTATTAGAAGGTAAACCTTGAAGAATCAACCTTTTACATTCATTTGATTTTAAGGTTTCTCAGGAAAGGTACCTGTGACTTTTACTAATGCTATAATCATAGTTTCCCTACCCTTATCAATACATTCCTTTTTGACCAAATAATTAAACTCTGAATTATTACTACTGAAGAGTAATATCACTGTTTTTTTCTTATACAACCAAGTGTGTTTACTTAATAAACAACACATGCTACTTAGACGGTTATGTGTTTGAGATCTCATTTGTGTTACCTCAGTGTGTATTTCTATGTGGCCATGTAATCCTGTCTATATTATATTGATTGCTAATTGAATTTTTAAATAATTTGATTATTACTAACAGACTTTATCTTAAGGATACTGAGATCAGAAAACATTTTAATAATTTAGTAACAGAGCTGGGAGTTTGGCTCAGTGGTAGAATGCTTGCCTCGCACATGTGAGGTACTGGGTTCAATCCTCAGCACCACATAAAACATGAATAAATAAATTAAGGGTACTGTGTTCATCTACAACTAATAATATTTTTTAAATAAAAATAATTTAGTAACATTTTAAAAGTACTTTTTAATAAATAGTATTTTCTATTGGAAAGCATATATCAAGAATTTCATAATGTATACTTTTTAATCTACACAAAGCAGAAAGTGAAGGCCATGAACAATTTAGCTTAAGCAATTAAGTATTGCCTAAGTAAGGAAGAATCCCAAATATTATGATAGTAAATCCTGAAAAGAATTACCTGTCTGCAATAATAATACTCAGGAAAAATGAAACACATTTTGCTCAATATAAAAGCATTTTTATTTTTGTTTTAATTTGAAAGTTAATTTTAAAGTTGCTCAACCACAGTATGTCTCCTTAGTTTAGGGTTTTGATCACCACCGCAGATATCCTTTCATCATACCACTTTTCCCTCTTTTTATCTTTATTTTTATTTGTTTTATTTTTGCTTTTATTATAATGTTAAAAGTCTAATGTAATGAGTTGGTTCTAGAAATTAGATACCATTTATAAAAAAACATTACTATCACTTTCACTATAGACAAATTTGGTTAGCAAAAATGAATATTATTAACCTACTCGTTTATTTATTTATTTATTTATTTATTTATTTATTTATTTATTTATTTGCTGGGGGGAGGATACCAGGTATTAAACTCAGGGGCACTTGACCACTGAGCCACATCCCCAGTCCTATTTTTGTATTTTATTTAGAGACAGGGTCTCACTGAGTTGCTTTGCACCTTGCCTTTTCTAAGGCTGCCTTTGAACTCCTGATCCTTCTGACTCTGCCTCCAGAGCCACTAGGATTACAGGCATGCACCCCCTGCACCAGGCCCCTCATTACTTTTGAAAGATGTAAACAGAGTACCATAGTAAAAAGAAATAAAGAGCCAGCCATCATTTATTCACCTTCTTACCCCCTGCTGCTTAGTTAGAATAAACTAAGAGAGAGCTGGCAAATGGAGAAACCATTAGTTACTCCTTTCAAATAATGACCTGACCTGAGTGCCCTCTTCAAACTACAATTTGTAGATTGATGTATAGTATGGCATGGACAGAGAATATTGGTGTTATATGGATATCAAGAATTGTCTCAACAACAAAGTTGTTGTGTAAATGGATTGATCTAATTCAGCTTTTGGATTTCATCCCTATAATAAAAGTTAAAAAAAACTAGAGTTTTTGTACAAAACTGGAGCTAGACTTAATATAACAAAGTAATTCTTTTCCCGAAAAAGATCTAGCAGTAATATTTATACAAATTTTATTTTAGTCTTTTTGGTGCATACATTTTATTTTAGTTTTTTGGTGCATACATTTTAACTAGTTGTGCTCAAATTAGATAGGTGACTTCATAGCCTGTGTTTCTAATTATTATTATGATGACAATTTTCCATGTTACTAAAAAGACTTTTCCTTTATCTCATAATTATCTGGTTTCTTACAAGATTTGGTAATTTTTCACTGAAAAAGTTTATAGCAATTCATGTTTTTCTTTTTCACTAGCTGAACAGCATTAAGGGGAAAAAAAGAAAGCATTCATATATTTGGTTAACTTAATGGAAATACCATCAAAAATTGTAAGGAAGAACAAGAACATCTGAGGTTAGGATATTTATTTTCCTTCTTTTTCTCTGAAGGGTCATTGTAGGGTCACTGTATGGTTTTCTGCCATAGGTAACAGCAAAATCATTCTTACCTTTATCTTTACATGAGACAAAAAAAATAGCTCCGGGGTCTTTTAGCCCCTGAAATACAACACTTTCATAGCATTTTTGATAAAGCAATTTTGTGTCTTTGTAAATAATTACTTTTTAAAATATCCTCAGATCTATATATTATGTATATTTCTTGCAAAGCCCTTGCTGATATCCAAGTGACAGGTTTTCAAGTATCTGTGAAAATGACTTTGGTCATTTTCAGCATCAAACATAAAATTATTATTTACTAGTGTCTGCTTAAAATTTAGTCTACGTGGAATACAACCAAATATTCTCTATGTTAAAAGTATTCTTTAGAAAAATCCCATATGATATTGTTAAAAAGAAAAAAAGAAAAAAGGAAATAAAGTCAGTCAAGAATGATCTTTTCTACTGTTTTGGTGACCAAAAATTTCCTCACTCTTCTCAGAGTTAGTAAAATACTATTCAATTCTTTATATTCACAAAATCCTTATTCAATGACCTAAGTGAAGTTTGGTAAGAGGAAGCCCCACTATATAGACTTTTAAATTTCCAAATGAAAATTTATTTTGATACTTAGCCAGTTAACTTTGCAAACACATAAAATAGTTGGCCATTATCAGATTTCATTAAAATTTGAACTTTGCCAAAATATATATTTGGTCTAACTCTGTATTACTTCCTTTTTTAATGTTGGGGTTAAATGTAACTTTTACTTCTATTTTATCTTTATATTATTCATCTCTTTAACTGAAAAAAATATGTTTTTAAATATTCTTTTTGAAGATTGTTTTCCATTTATTGATGTCACCGTACCCCTATGACTCGTAAAACCTTTATAAGAAAACTTTGAAGCCAGGTGTGTTTGTTCTCTTCACTTTATTAAAGACTAAATTCAACAAAAAGAAGTGAATTATGTTGGACCACTATTAACATCATCAGTGTCACCTCTGCACACATCAAAGCCTCTAGAATGTCCCCTTTCTTTTCATCCAGCTTACACTTCAGCAACAATTCTCCCTTTGCTTTATTTTATGTATTTTCCTTCTTTTTATGTCTATTTTAATTTTTATGCCTGTTCCTCTAGAACATGATGTTCTGAGATTGTCATTCTGGACAGATGAGTCCTGAGACTTTTGTTTGTATCAAAGAAGAATTTGAATTTAAACTAACTTTAATTAATTACAATGACCTATAGTAGGCATTAGAGTAGCATCACAGCTAGGCCAGTAGAGCCTTTCCACAACTTAGAGAAAGCCCCTCTTTGTTTATACAATGTGTCCTTCACTAGGTTCATTGTATTTCAGTTCCTAGCCACCATTGTACCTGAGTGCCTTTGAGCAGTGCACATATCACACCAACATGTGGTTAGTGCTACACTGAGGATAAGAGACACTTGATTTGCCTTCAAGGAATTTATAACTGAATTTTGGAGATAATAATGTATAAAATATGTAGTACTGAAAATACTAAATCTATGAAGTACTACAAGAAAGCTAGGGAAAATACCTCAAGACATTGGAATGGGCAATGAATTTTTGGATAAGAACCCCAAACTGTAGGAAACAACATCAAAAATAGACAAATAGGATGTCATCAAACAAACAAACAAACTCTTGTACAGCAAAGAAAACAATTGACAGGAAAAAAAGAAATAATTTACAGAATGGGAGAAAATATTTGAAAATTACATATCTGACAAGGGGTTAATATCCAGAATCCACAAAAAACTTAAACTTAGTACCGTTAACATAATAATTTTAAATGGATAATAAGCCTGAACAGAAATGTCTCCAAACAAGACTACGAAAGAATGTTCAACATCACTAATCATTAGAGAAATATAGTTTGAACTGACACTCAGATATCACATCACTCTGTTAAGAACTGCACTTGGCAAAAAGACAAATGGTAGAAAGCACCAGTCAGGATGTGGAATGCTCACCCTTGATGGGAAAGAGAATTAGCACAACCATTACAGAAAATGGTATGAAGTTTCCCCCCCCCCAAAAAAAAATTAAAAATAGAACTGCCTTATGATACAGTAATCCCACTCTGGTTTTATATATCCAAAGTAAATGAAATCAGTATATCGAAGACACATCCGCACTCCCATGTTTATTGGGCACCATTCACAATAACCGAGGAAAGGAAACAACCTAAGTGTCCATCAAGGATGGATGGAAAAAGAAAATGGGAGACATATACACAATAGAATACCATTCAGCCATAAGAAGAATGGCATTCTGTCACTTGTTACATCATGGATGGATGTAACAAATTATTTAACATAAAAAAGTTCAGGCACAGAAAAGCTTCTTATGTAGAATCTAAATAAGTTGATGTCCTACAAGTTGAAAGTAACAATAGTGGTTACCAGAGGCTGGGCAAAATAAAGAGGAAGAAGAGCAGAATAAAATTGATCAACAGGTACTCAGTTCTGATCAGGAAGGAGAAATACGTTCTGGTGTGCTATTGCACTGTAGGATGACGATAGATAATGATAATGTACTATATATTTCAAAAAACTAGAAGAAAGATTTTTGAATGTTTTTACCACAAAGAAATGAGGAATAGAATCTCCCACTGCATGGATTAAAGTGGGGCATGAGTAGATATTCTGGAAACAGATGCAAGAGCTTTGTGCTCCACTGAGAATGGATGAGGACAGTTTAGACTAACATGAAGATAGTGGCAGTAGATATACAAGATATGGAGCTCAGAGGGATTGTGAAATTCTTTGATGTGATTATTGACAGAATCTGTGGGGTTAAGGAAATCTGGGGGATGGGGCACAAGAAAGCAGCGAGACTGACTACAAGATTTTTGGCTTTGTAACTAGGTGTGTTATAGTACTATTTAACTAAGAAACTCCATTTGAAAAACATGCCTGGAAATGCTGATGTCAGTTTGAAGTGTTGCATTCTAGGACCACGGAGACTTTCACGTGTAGCTATCCAGTGCATTCCAGGTATGAAAGGCTGAAGCTCAGAAAACTGGTCTTAAATGGAAAGTTTGAGAGTTAGTGGTTTACACGGCAATGATGGAAACCATAGTATGTGAAGTTGCCATGGGATCCGACAGAGTAAAAAAGAGAACCCAGAACAGAGCCAAAGATCAAAACGCTGTCTTTTCCCTCTCACTCTTTTCCACCCAAGAATGAATGGGTGAAACCCAGGATAAAGCTATGGTTCATAATGCCTTTATCACCCCTCTCCATTTTACCCTTGTCTTTTATATTCTATGCTACTCCCAAAAACACACACAGAAACAACAACAACAAAAAAGCACACTAAAACAAATCTATGTGATAAATGAACCTTCAAAGAGTATGCCATGCTGAAAAGTCTTAAAAATATGGCTCTTGGGGCTGGGACTGGGCTCAGCAGTAGAACACTCGCCTAGCATGGGCAGGACCCGGGTATGATCCTCAGCACCACATAAAAATAAAGGCATTGTGTTAAAAAATATATATAGATAGATAGATAGATAGATAGAGAGAGAGAGAGAGAGAGAGAGAGAGAGAGAGAGAGAGTTATATATCCAACCTCCTGATGAAGTTCCTTTTATGCAGAGTGGCTTCTTCCCTACCAGAAAATTCTATATTGCCCTTCCTGAAGTTCTGTCCTATGGATTCCAGGCAAACCTAGCCAGCCCAAGCAATCATAAAACTAGTCCCTTGGAATCCATCTTTAATATACACCTCCTCCTTGACCTGCTCCTCTGGTTGAATCCTGACTCATACAAATTTTGTGAACTACAAGTTGAGTGATGCATAACAATTCTTAAAAATGTGGAAATGACATTGCAATTGGATAATGGGAAGAGGCCAGAAAAGCTTTGAGAAGTATAATCAAAAATTCTTACATTGTCCTGAATAGAGTAAAAGTGGAAATATAGGTGCTAATATGCTAATAAGAGCTTGGAATGAAAGAAAGAAGCTTGAGCGCTATTTTTTTTTCTTGAAATTTTCAGCCTCTTCAGTTTACAAAAGTTGCTAAAATTAGAAGTTTTGCTGTCTGAATAGCATGCTCTGAAGAAAAAGCCAATGATGTGGCTGGACAACATTTATCTAGTGCCACAGAAAGATTAAAAAAAAAGAGCAGATATGCATTCATCCATAGATCTTCAAAGAGATTAGGTATAGTTCTTAGGAATATTAATAAGCAGAAATGCCTCTAGCTTGGAACAAAAGGAACAGATGGAGTAATATCTATGGCATCTCTAAATAGGTGGATAAAACTAATCTTCTGCAAAAATGTGCTACCTTTCAGGAGAAAGAAAGGATGACACCTAGGACAGAATTAGGAGCCCAGAAGGTAAAGAGATAGAATCATGACCCTCAGAGGATTCGGTTAAAGATTTGGAACCAAAAGTTGCCTCAATGACATAAAATTCCTTAGGATGAAAGATGCCTTTGTGTTTTCATTTTATCCCTTTTAAAATGGCAATGTCTACAAACTCTTGTCCTTTACCAACCTGCCATTTTATTTAAGGTACAAATAACTTGTTTCTTGAATGACACTGCTTCACAGATTGAGGTGAATTATGACTCAGAGGTGAATGAATTATATTGAGAGCCTGGTCCATACCTGATTTAGATAATTTAGATGAGGAGATTTGGGATTTTGAGTTGATGATGTTTAGATGAGCTAGTGAGGTTTGAATTGATGTAATTAGTTAAGACTTTGTGGGAAGTTAAGTGAATGAATTTTTTTAATGTGAAACAATATGAATGTTTTAGGGCAATCAGATAGACTGCAACAGGAAAAATAATTCCATCATCCAATATGTGTTCATTGCTAATTCCCAAAGTCTCTGAATAAGTTATGTATATAGCAAGGGTGAATTAAAGGAGCAAATGGAATTAAGAAGAATAGCTGACCTAAAATAAAGAGATTGTCCTGGATCGTTTAAACTAATATAGTAATATATTTTTCAGGGTGTTTTAAATGCTGATTATGGAGGTAGAATAGTCAGGTTCAGGGTGATGTAATGTGAGAATGGCTTAACTGGTCACTGTTAGCTTTGAAGACAGAAAGGGGTCACTAACCAAGACATGCATGCAGGTAGCCTCTAGAAGGTAGAAAAGTCAAGAACATGAATCCTTCCACAGAGTCTGCCAAAAGTCACGCAGTCCTTCAAAAACTGATTTTGGCCCAGTGAGATCCATTTTATACTTATGACCTGTAAAACTATGAGATAACATATCTATGTTGTTTTACCTCACTAAGTTCATGCAGTTTGTTACAGCAGCAACAGAAAGATAATAATTGATTTAGAGATATTTTTTTCTTATTGTTTTTATTTCCTGACTTTCCATAATGCCTACGTTACCTTTGCAACTAATAGTAATTTTTCCTCAATTTCAGAAAAGATAAGAAAATTTCCCCGTGTTTCATAGTGAGTAGATAAAGGACAAAGGACTCAATTCTAGGGCTTCTGCCTAAATCACGTATGCTATCCACTCTACTACATTTCATTAGTCAGCTTTGTATTACTATAACAAACTACTTGAGGCAATTTACTCATAAAGATAAAAGTTTTCTTTAGTTCACAGTTCTAGAGATTCCAGTCTAAGATTGGATTATCCCACTTGCTTTGGGTCTCTGGTGAGGGCACCATATTGCTATGGGGGAAACAAGTATTGGAATAAGCCAATCACATCATGAGCCAGGAAGCAGAGACAGAGAGAGATAGAGACAGAGAGACTGAATGGCTGAGACCCATGCCATGATCCCTTTCAAGGGCACATCCTCAGTAACCCAAGGACCTCCCATTAACCACCAGCAAAGGTTCACAGCTCCTGCCTCTGCCACGATGCCTTTGATAAAGGTTCAAGTCTTTGAGGATTATTCAACACATAAACCATAGTATATGCTGACTTAAGGACAGGATGGTGAAAAAATAAAAGGAATTGAGCCTGAATTTCATTTTCTAAACTTACATACTTAACCAAAAATGATTGTGCTTTCTTTAGTAGAAGGCTTTAAAAAAGCACTGAAAATACAAAAAAAAAAAAAAATGCCCATGCTAAAGAAGATTAAAGTTAAAATATGAGCAAATTAGTAAGTCTAAAGTTACTATTGACTTGATGCAAATTTCACTTCTCTGTTATGACAAGAAGCCTAACTCTTAAGATAAAGCTGCAAGTTTACTAATCAGAGAAAATTAAGTTCTGACATGGATGGGATCATATTCTGAGACACCTGACATATCAGACAGAGGTCTTTCATTTTGGTGTGGCTATAAAAAATCACTAGGGGTATATTGACTTGAGAGCAGCATAATGAAATCTTCACATAAATTTTGTCTGGCAGCTGGGAGGAAGGGGACTCAAAAAGGGAAATGGAGTAAGAGGTACCAGTTAAGAAGACAGCTTCCTAGAATAGCAGTAAGGAACAACTTTTGGACAACTGTGGAAGAAGGCTATTTATGAAGGATTTTCAAAGAAAATATCATCTTCCTAACTTTTTCACATGATGAAATGAAAGAAGAAATCATCTCTGTGATTCCATGTTTGTCATCTTGAGATGCGATGTCACATAAGACAAAACTATGAACTCAGTCTGTCATGGTCAACTCCTAAAGCAAAAAAAGCACAATATGGTAATATTCTCTGAAATTAAGTGCAAGTAGGTATCTCGTTTATTATAGGTAACATTAATAAGAAATGAACCAGTCAATAATAAAAAAGAAAACATACTGAATATCTAGGGGCTTGTATTATACAGAACATGGGGCCAAAGTACCCAATACTTGAAAAGACATGAGGTTTAATCATTAGGAGATATTAAGTCAGCCCCCCAACAACCAATAAGCAGTTAGAAATAGTTTTAGATACTTCTTTCTTCTGACATATAAATCTGTCATCTGGTCCTAATTCCTAAAGAACATAGTTTGATCAATAACTATCACTACATTGTGCATCTGGCAAAGTGACTTCTACAGAATTGCATTAAAAACTGATGTAAAGTATCTAGGTTGTTCAATACTATTATGGTTTAGGTCTCCAAAGTCCCCCCAAAGGCCCATAGACTAAAGGCTTGGTCACTAGCTTGTGACATTAGGGTGAGAATAGAAGGTTTTGTAGTGGGGCCTAGCGGAAGGAAATTGTATTATGGGTATTATGGGGGTGTGCCTTGAAGGACATAGGAGAATCCAGCCTCCTCTTCTTTTTCTTGCCTCCCAGCCACCATGAAGTGAACAAACTTCTACCGTCACATGCTTCCACCATGATGTTCTGCCTCATCAGAGATCCAAAACAGTGAGGCCAAGTGACCATGGAGAGCAAACTCTGAAACTGTGAACCAAAATGGGCCTTTTCCTATTTTTTAAGTTGAATTATCTCAGGTATTTGCCATAGCGATGGAATCTCACTGTCATATAAATATTTGAATTTTATAATTAAAAATTATAAAATATATCCATACTATTAAAATCTGTCAGTAAATGTATCAGTATTGAAAGTTAAATAAAGTGTAATCCTTACCTTTAAAAACTTAAAATCTAGTTTTACCTATATACTCGTTGTTTCGGGGTCAAGCACATTGTATTTAAAAATCTGGTCTTGGGAAAAATACCTAAACATTGAGAAATGTTTGGAAAGTGACTTTTAATTAAATGCATTCAATTTCAATTAAGTTTAAATATCCACATTTCAGTTAAAGTTAGTGACACATAAATGGGCCTCCATTTTCTTATTTGATTGACTTAACTGCATCCACTTTCCTCTGTAGTCTAGGCCTTGTTAGAAAAATGTGGCAGATGTTGCCTGCCCTCTAGTGGTCACACATTGTATGTTTACATCTTAACATGAATGTCAGTGGTTTTGTCCAGAATGCATTTCATATGTCAGACATATTAATTTCATTAACATTAAGTTTAACATATTCCTTAATTCTTGATTTATCTTAACCAAAGTAGTCCAAAGTCAAATTAAAAACTTTCATTACACAGGAAAACATCACATATCATGTTTTCCAGAGTGTACTTTCAAACCACAGGAAGTTTTATAAAAGTAAGGGCCGCATTTCAATAAATGCAAAAGAGGAACATGCAGATGGAATCATCCTCAAAAAATGAATATAGTCTCACATTATGCAATGTGCTGTGCTAATATAGACCAAAAGGAGAAAAGAATATCTGCTTTATTAAGTGCTATATTAGCCAAGGTTCTGCAGAGAAATGGAACCAATGGGATATATGTGTAAGTGCAACCATAAAGGAGAGTGTTGGTGGAGATTTAAGAAATATCTTACAGAATTGTGGGACAGAATGTCGGAGGTCTATAATCCAGGAAACTCAGGCAAGATATATGCTACAGCCTTAACCAGAATTTCTATTGTGGGAAAGCTCAGTCTCAGCTTATACTTTGAATAGATTGGATGTAATTCCCTCCATTATGAAAGATAATCTGCTTTGGTTTAAAGTCTGTTGGTTGTAAATGTTAACCATATCCACAAGTACCTTTGCAACAACTTCTAGATTAGCTTTCAACCAAATAACTGGACATTATAGCCTAGCCACATGGACAACTAAAACTAACTCTAAGAATTGCCAAACACAGTTTTAAATATTACATTTATTAACTCATTTTTTATTTTTACCACAGCCTTATGAGGCAAGTGCTCACTAACCCATTCGAAGGAAACTGAGACACAAATTGGTGAAGTAACTTGGTAAAAGAACCAGAGTAATAGCTAGGATGTAGGGAAGCTGAGATCTTACCATTCCCTGTCTTAATTACCAAGTGTTGTCTTAATGAATTGATAAACTAACTTTAATGAGCTAACCAGGCATACTAAAGAAAAAATAGAGTATAATGTAGAGTCTTGCCATCTTTGTCAAGTTTTAGTAGTTTCATTTACATCATTTTTTAAAAGATTTTTTTTAAAAAATAAGTAAATCAAGCTAAGTGCAGTGCCCCACACCTATAATATCAAGGACTCAGGAGACTGAAACAGGAGGATCACAGTTCAAGGATAGCTTCAGCAACTTAGCAAGGAGGTGCTAATCAACATAGTGAGAACTTGTTTCAAATTTTAAAATAAATAAATAAATAAGAGGAATGGTTATTTGACTCAAAAATTGAAAAAGGGCTGGGGATGTAGCTCAGTAGTAAAGTGTTCCTGGGCTCAATCCCCAGTACGCATTCCCCCCAAAAAAGTAAATCAAGCAAGACAGTTAAGGTCACAATATATTTCTTCCTAATTGTGTAACTCACTCTCCCCTTTAAGAAGTAGCTCCTACTCGAATTGTGGACTTCACTGTTTATCACTGTTTTTTAGACATATACACAAATTGTATAAGTAGAAACATTGTGTTACATTATATAATTTTCCTTGTTTTCAGCTTTAAGCAACTGGTACAATATGGCATAGAACTTATACTTTGTCAAAAATGATGTTTCTGAGATTTATCTACGTTGACACACGAGCCTTTAGTTCACTCATTTTATTGTTCAGTATTTCATTGTTCATAATGTATTAATCCTTTCTACAGGCATTTGGATATTTCAAGTTTTTCACTAGTGTGGAGACATTCTCTATGAGGAACTGCAAAGATTTTCCTTTCTCTGAGAGAGAGAAAGAAGAGGGAGGGAGAGAGGGGAGAAAGGAAGATGGTCAGAAAGATACAACCTAGCTGATTTTGAAGATTGAAAAAAGGAATGCTAAGAAAAGACACAGGCAGCTTCTAGAAGCTTGAAAGGTAAATTTTCACAATGGGTCTAGTTAGAGCCATCTGGTAAAATTTTCCTTTTTTCAAATGTGGTAAATCTTCATCTCTAGTAAAGACCCTAGTCCCTGGTTTGTCTGCTATTTACAGAACAGTTGTACTTATAATTTGCCTGGTATATTTTTTCCATCCCTTCATTTTTTCCCCTTTATACAGATATAGGAGGGTTCTCCGGAGGAACTGAAGCAATAGAAATATATGCATAATTATAAGAGTGTTATTTACTAGTTTGGCTTATAAAATCAGAGGCTGAATAGTCCCACTATGGCCATCTGCAAGCTGGAAACAGGGAAATTAGTAGCTGTTCAGTCCAAGCAGTTAGACACCAAGAATAAGAGGGATAAATGACTCAGTCCCAGTCCAAGGCTGAAGGTCTGGGAGCTCCCTGAAGAGTCACTGAAGCAAATCCTTGTTCACAGACAGGAGAATCTGGAGTGTGACATACGGCAAAAAAATGCACCCACTCAGGAAGAGCTGATCACACATGGACATGTATGAGCCTCCCTCATCTTTATTTTTTTGTTTCATGTGGGCTCCTAGCCTGTTGCAGCTTATTGGACAGTGCTGCCTAAATTCAGGGCAGGTATTCCCTAAGCAGTTCACTAACCCACAGGCAAACTATCTCTAAAAACACCTCCACAAACATACCCAAATATGCCCTTGATCAATTTTCAAGGCATCTCTCAAATCTAGTCAAGTTTCAAGATTGACCATCCCATATTGGGACAGGATGCGATAATTTGGAACTGAAGTGTCTCCGAAAGGCTCATGTGTTAAAGTTCTTTTGGTGTGAACTGATCAATATAATCAATAAGTCATAGACATAGATTATAGATTATTGGAAGAAGGTAAGATAACATAGTTAAGGCATGGTAAGACATAAGTTAATAGCTAACTTCATCAGGAGTAAGCCTAAGTAACAGTAATAAAGTCATGTAACGGTAAGACATAGGATTTAAGTCACAGGAAAAAGATACGGAACAGTGAACGGTGATAAGTCAGTATGCCAGGATAGTAATAGATAAATATAGGTTGATAGGTTAACATAGATATTGACAAGGTTAATATAACAATTAATAATAATAACAATTGTATTAGCTTGATCATGTAGACAGAAGGCTTATGTGTATATATATATATATATATATATATATATATATATATATATAATATAATGATATATATATATACATAATATATATATGATATATAATATAATATAATATAATGTAATATATATAATATATATTATATATATAATATATAATATAATATAATATAATGATATATATATATAATGATATGATATATATAATATAGTGATATATATATATATATATATATATATATATATATATATATATATCAGTAGTAAAATAATGAGTAAATGAGATAACTGCAAGCATCAAAGCATCAAATAAGTTTCTAGTGCTGGGATAGCGGGAATGGAGTCACTGTGGCTACACAAATAAGAAGTGTTGCCTTGGACTCCATCTTAGCTGTTCTAGACTCCATCCTAGTTTTTCAGTTACAGCTCCTGTGTAGAGGGACCTGCATGACCCCTTTCTGAGAAACTGAAACAATATCGGTCTTCTTTTAAAAAATTGGTTTTTTGTACTTTGTGCCCCACAGAATGTACTCAACTCAGTATATGGTGGTGGTCGAGGTGAGCTACATCCTGGGTTTGGGTACATTTATGGGTCTACAGGACCTTAAAATAGATTATCACCCCTGCTCAGCTGAAACTCAGGATAGTTGTCTAACACTTGTTGGGAACCAAGATGTGGTTAAGCTAACTGCTTTTTTTTTTAGTTTCTGTAACTTGCTTGCTTGCATGATGCTTAGAAAAGCCCCTGTGCTATGGTTTTTATCCTGAAATTCCTAAGACACTGGCCAGGAAATCGCTGTTCTCCCACAGAGAATCAATCTCAATGGGTGGGGGACAGTCCCTGGTCAGGTAAATAAAGCTCTCTTTTGTTTGAATTTGGACTTAGAGTGTTTTCCCGAGGCGGCTCCCCATGACAAAGTGTTGGTCAACAGCACATGGCACTACTGGAAGGTGGTAGAACCTTTAGGAAGTGGGGTCTAGTAGAAGAAAGTTAGAAGGGGTGTGTCCTTGAAGGCATACCTTGATACATTATTATCAACCAAAGTTGATAGTGTACATTAGGGCTCATTCTTCATCTTGTACATTCTACAGATTTTGATAACTGTTTAAAAATATGTATTCACTATCATAGTATCATATACTATGGTTTCACTACCCTAAAAATCACTGTTTCCGTCTATTCTTTTATCCCTACAAGCCATAGAAATCACTGATCACTTTACCATCTTTTTATAGCTTTGCCTTTTCAGAATGTCAAATGATTTGAATCATACAGTGTGTAGTCTTTCAAATTGGTTTCTTACACTTAGTACTATGTATTTAAGGTTCCTACATTTCTTTGTATGGTATGGTCGCTTATTTATTTTTAGCACTGAATAAATCCCATTGTCTGTCTATATGTACCATAGTTTGTTTGTCCATCCACCTACTGAAGGACATCCTAATTGCTTCTAAGTTTTGACAATGATGAATAAAAGATATTATCAATGTCTATATGCAAGTTTTTGTGTAGACAAAATTTTTACTTTTTTGTGGGGAGGGGGTAAATCACAACATATGCAATTACTAGTTTGAGCAACAAGAGTATGTTTTCTTTTGTAATAAACCAAATAACTCTCTTCTGAAGTGGTCACATTATTTTGTATCCTCACTAGAAGTTTCTTGCCCCTCCACATTTTGGCCAGAATTTTGTGTGGTTGGTGTTCTAGATTTGGGCCATTCTAATAGATGACTAGTAGTACCTCATTGCCTTAGTTTGTATTTCCTTGATGATATATGATGTGAATATATTTTAATATGCTTAATTGCCATTGGCATATCTCATTTGATGAGGTTCCTGTTAAGGTATTTTGTCCATTTTTTTGTCCATTTTTAGTACCAGGAATTTTTTAAAGTCAGATCATTTGTTTTCTTATTGTTGAATTTTAAGAGTTCTTTGTATAAAAGGCTTCCTAGCCACATAAAACTATTAAGTAAGTTCATATACTTCATATTTTTCCTCCCCTATGCCACAGAGTAAAAATATGACAAATTATTTATTGCATTGAAATCCTTCAAAAATATGCAAATAATTTATATACATACAGATATATTATACACAATTTTATTAATATAAGTAATATAAATAACAAAACATTCAATAAAATGATATTTAGAAATGGAACAAATGGAGCTAAAGTGTTCTTTGTATATATTTTATATTATAGCCCTTTATTAGACATGTCTTTTGCAAATGTTATCTAATCTGCGACTTGTCTTTTCATTTTCTTGACAGTGTCTATCACAGAGCAGAAAGGTTTTAATTTTAATGAAGTGTACTTTATCCATCATTTCTTCCATGAATTATTCTACCATACCTTCATTTTTTAAAATATTCTGTATTCCTATATTTTAGAATTATCTATTATTACCACCATAAAGCCAGGATTTAAAAAAAAATTCAAATTGCCAATCTCTTTTTAAAAGATGAATACTCAATCATTGGACATTAATCATAATTTTTAGTCAATTTATTTCTGCAATATTTTCTAACTTTTCTATCTTCCATTGTATTTCTATCTTTATTGTTATTTATTATTTATTTATTTATTCTGTTATTCATTTGTTTCCCTTTCTTTGTTCCTTCTTTTATTTTCTAGAAAGCAGTGTAGTTGTAAAGGCTCACCATGGAGTCTCTAGGACCACACAACCTAGTCTTCAATCATAGCACTGCCAATCAGCTCCCAGCTGCATGATCCTGGTTACTCATAAAAGAAAATACCTCCCACGCTGACATGCAGAAATAATTAAGAATGTAAATAAGAAAATCAATTATCAAAGAGGTTGGCACTTTTTAAGTGTTAAATATTATTAATTCCTTATATGATTTTGGAAGTGATTCTGTTAATCTTTTAGATACCACCTTTACAATTAGCAAAGCAAACTCTAAAGCTTATCTCCATATTTGCTTTCCTCCCAAAGCATTATCACAGATCCCTGCTCTTAATCTTATTAAATGTTTTTGTCACTATTTAGTCCATTTTATTTTTATTTTTCCCAAATTATATTTTGTTATTTTTTTGCAGTAAATGCTTATTTAAATTTACTTATTTATCAAAATCTTGTAATTTCTCCTTTTTTTTCTTGAATTACATCCTATAGAATTAGTTTCTTCAAAGACCTTACTGTATCTAAACTCTTTACAGTACTTTTCATCTGAAAAGGCCTTGGTTTTGCTTTCACTCTTAATGGTAATTTAGAATTATTAATTCTAAGTTGATAGTTATATGTATTTCATGTTTTACTTCACAGACATATAAATTACATATTTTATATAGTATTTCATTGTCTTCTTTGTGACTTTTTTTATAGGCAATCTCTCTTCCAATCCTTTTTTTCCTTGATATGGTGTTATTTTCATATTAGTTTAAAGATACTGAGTTATCATTTATTTATATTGCTTAACCTTATTTTACTTGTTGAATATTACATATGCTTAATTGTTGGGAAAGTTGTCATTTCAAATATCCTTTACACCATTTTCTCTACTGTAAACTTTATTATTTCTAAGGGCATATATTCTAAGTTCTCAATCTATTTTCTATGAGTTTTAACTTCAGTTTTCTTTTTTCTTTATATTTCTTTGCTGATTTCTGAGACAACACTCATCCAGGGATATTGTGACTTTAATTCTTGGAAAAGATAGTGATGGAATATACTAGTCAGTGATTTATAATGTTGTTTATTCATGTTTCATTTTGTTTTATTTTAGTACCAAGAACTGAACTCAGAGGTGCTTAACCATTGAACCACATCCCCAGACCTTTTTCCATTTTTTTTTTAAATTTTGTAGCATCATCTCATTAAGTTGCTTAGAGCTTCACTAATTGCTGAGGGTGACTTTGAACTTGAAATCCTTCTGCCTCAGTCTCCTGAGTCACTGGGTTAATGGGCGTGCACTACTGCACTAGGCTATAATATGTTGTTTAAAGTTAAAAGTCCACCTGGAAGCATTTTCTTCCAGTTTGTCTACTGTTTATTAAAAAGGTATAAAGTGATGGTTTGCATCTAATTCACCTGGTCTCTCAGCTTCATTTTAATCCCATGAACAGTAGAGTATAAAGGACTAATCAAGTAATCCTATGCCTTGGCTGTGCTAAAATCTGTTTTCTCACTTGTGTCTTAGTGATTCGTGATCCATAGACAAAGCTCACGTCCTATGTGACTAAGAAAGAGTATGGAAGCTATGTGCTTTCTGTTTCCTGCCGCAATATCTCCTTTTCTTTTCTTAAAGCCATGCAGGGGTACACTATGGAGTCTCAGGAGTATTTTCATTTGTCTGACCCTGTGTGATTACCGCAGTTACTCTGAGCAGGATACTTGAAGGAGCCTTAGTGGATACCGCAGTTACTCTGAGCAGGATACTTGAAGGAGCCTTTGGCTCAGTAATAGTGGATACAGCTTTGTTGAAAGGAACATGAGGAAATGGGCTATGAAGGATCATTGATGCCCATGTTAGTGTACATTTGAATGGTGCTGTGACTATTGACAGCAAGAAAAACATCAACTTGACGTGGAGGTAGATCTGGAGAGGAGGAAAACAACTAAATGGATTTAAAAAAGAAATTCAGACAGAAAGTCAGCCAAGAATTCCATGCATTGGCTGCTTTTGGTTGCTTTGGCAAGAATAACTCAGGAAAAGGACGAGGCCTCTGGTCTGTCATGCTAACACCATTGATTCTCTCTGTTAGGGTCAAGAACATGATAAAATAAAGCAGTGCAGTTTTTCTTTTGATCACAATGTTACTCTGCCTACTTGATAATCACTGAAAAGCTTATATAGGCTCTGGGCACGATGGTGGGATAGGGTAAGGGTAGGGTCACAAGAAACCTGAGTCATGGTAACATTCTAAGAGTTCAGACAGCATGTCTTTTTTCAGAAATCTGGGCACCTTAACATGTTAAGTTAGTTAAAGGCAGAGGCATGTATCAAAATATTAAAACAAAAAAATCTTCATACAGGAATATTCCAATTCCACACTTTTATGATAAATTGAATATTCCTGAGGGTGAAGGAATGTTGAAAATGTAGCCACCTTCAGATTGATTATATAATAAAGTAAGCTCCAAATATGGGCCTTCTACCCAAGAAATGATTGATGTGATAAACTGATTTCCAAATTCTTGGGATTCTTGCATGGTGACTCTCCTGTTAGGAGTGTAAAAATAGGTGAAAAGGGCTCTTGCTGACCTACAGGCTGAACTCCTCCAAATGGGTTGAATGGTGAAAACAAGATTAGAAATATTTAGAAAAGAGGGAATACTAAGATTAAAAAGGTTGGAAAAAATCTTCAGAACAGTTAAATGGGATGAAATTGCCCAGATGGCTAATTCAAAATGTGGAAAAAAGGTGACAAATGGAGTAACTAGTAACATTTTAAGAGATTGCCATAAAGAATATGTGGTCTAGCTGCTTGATCAACTTTTCAAGCTATTAAGTTTGAAAAGCAGGACTCCAGTGACCCATTTCCTCCAGCTACACCCCACATGCCATTTTGGAGCATAGTTTTTCAATTTTCCCACCTCGAGATAAATTTTCAAAAATCTTATGAGGACACACATACTAAAGAACCTTCAGAACCAATGTTAATTAAAGCAATGTGATCTCAATGGACATATATCAGGTTGGTCCCAGAGTGGAGGATTGTTGCTGTTGCAGCAGGCTACATGAGACCCTTTGCACTGGTGTGGTGATATCACGGATGTGACTGAGAAATTTTATTGGAATGTTCTACACTGGTTCATTATATACTGTCATACCTAATTCTACTAATAAATCTGAAAAAAACCCAATAATGTAGTAATGCTATGGGAATGTAGAGATTGTCAAAGGCTTAAAACAGAGAATGTAGCTCAAAGTAGAAATTTATGTACAAATGTTATTTATGGTTGTTCTCTCAACTTGACCAGAATGCATTGTTGGGATATCTGTGACATCTTGATGGCAAGTGGAGAGAGAGAGGCAGGAAACTCTTCTCTTACTAAAACAACTGAAGAAAAGGATGTTGTTAAAAATCAATTTTTTATCCTGCTTTCATTGGGCACACATGTTAGAGTCTCATCACTGTAACTAAAATACCTGAAAAGAATAACTTAGAGGGGGAAAAGTTTACTTAGGCTCAGGATGTCAGTGGCCTCAGCCCATTGGCTGGCTCCATTGCTCTGGGTCTGATGTGAGGCAGAATATCCTGGTGGAAGAGTGAGTCTGTTCAAATTATTAATTCATCAAATGAATTAATCTAGTGAGTAGATTACAGCTCTCATAATCTGATAATTTCACCTCCTGCATTAATACCAGAGCTATGGGGATACACCTTGTATCCAAACTATAATAGCATGCTAGATGGAAACCGGTTAAATGAACTTACCAACTTAAGTGGTTAATTTAAAACAGTATAGCATATCTGGGAATCGTCAATATATTTCTGATTTGATCAGGGATATGTTAGATCAAGAATAACAAGTACCCACTGAGTACCTTTTTAAATAGTTGTATGGTCTATGAGAAAAGTTGTGGGATGCAGGAGGTTAATCATAAACTATGGAGGACTGAATAAATTGGTCATTCCAGAGTATCAGCCACACCTGACAGAAGTTAACAGTTCAAGAGTGCAAAAGTTGAGAAGGATTGGCATTCTCTAACTGACTTATCTAATGGTTTGTTTCTTATTTCTGTTATGGAAGAAAGTCAAAGTCTATGTTATTCATGTGGGTCTAGTACAATATAGTTTTACTGAGATTCCAAAAGGATATATAAATTATTCTGCTTATTACCACAACCTGTTGAAAAAAGGCTTTGATTTGAATCAATCAAAACATACTGCTACACATTATTCTTTTTATATAATGTTGATTTGAATCTGAAAATCAAGTTCATAGAGTGGTAGGTGCTGATTAATCAGAACACAATAAAGCACTGGCTAATTGACTACCTAAAACACAGGAGCCAGGGAGAATATATAATTATAGGAACACATAGGAACAATTACAGGAATTACTTGGGCCAGAGACATTAGCAACATTTCTCAAACAAACAAAAATAAGCCACTATCTCTTCTTGCTTAAAAATTTATACAAAAAATGATTGATTTGCTTCATAAGTCATGAACATCTATAAATTTTAGTGATCAGGAAGCAATTGAGCTGTATTTGAATAAGGCTCTGACCAACAGCAGCCTCTCTGAAGCATAGCAGAGTCATTGTCCACTGGATGCTTTGGGGACATTCAACCCCAATGAGACTCAAATGTATGTTACTAGTATCAGCAACTCTACCTACTCACTGAAGCCTTTGCTTAAATCCCATTCCTGCCTCCTAGTGGTAACCACTGGGATTTTGAACTAAATTTTTTTCTGATGTAGTTCCCAGTTAAGCATTCTTTGAAAAGCAATTGTTGTTCTGGTATTGTGATTTAATTAAACTTTGCATCAATTATGGAAGGACATACAATTATTTTTAATTATTTTAACACATAAAATACCTATCAGAGCATGCTAATAAAAATTACATGCTAATAGGGAAAAATCCAATAGTTGCTCATCAAATGAAAATGGTATATGTATGTCCATGAGATGGGACAACTGTAATCCATTACAAGCTAGCTTCCATGGCTTTGGGCTCTATGTTTGATCTGCCCGATGTGATCTCCAGCCCCAGAGCTCAATGTGCCCCTACCATCAGTCAGTTCTCAGAGATGTCATACAAAAACAGGGTTCACAGATGTTAGCTCAAAAATGGAAGGACAACATTGGATCTAGAAGGCATTGTGACAGGCCAGTTGTTATATTCTGAGTGGACAATGTAAAGATGAATCTACTCAGTAGATAGAATTAATAATCAAGTTTCCCAACTATGATATTAGAGGAACCAGATCATAAAAATAATAATATAGTATGAATTTTTACTGATTTTGTGGTAGTAGCCAAAGAACTGGAAATATGATTCCTAAAATGGGTCTTGAGAAATACAAGGTAAGAAGTCCATTATTGTGGGGTGCCACATTATAAATATAAATATGAAGGAGGAAAATCTAAGTGGGACAGGTTGAATCCATCAAAAACAAGCAAGCAAAAATATCATCTTATAGATTCATTTTTTAAAAAAAAACTGGAATAAAAAAAGTTCATACTCACATTTGGTCTTTAGAAGTGGACTATTTGTTTCATGAGATGAGCCTTCATGGAGGCATTTGAGCAAGGAAATGATGGGCAGTGAAAGATGTATCCTGCAGTCCTTTATCTGGTCAGAAAAGATACTGGGATGTCTTTGATCTGTTTGGAAGTCCTAGACCTTTCTAATGTTTGCCTCTACATTATATTAGTTTCATTTCAAGCTTTATGTGAATATAACTTTTGTAGTCTCATGAATCCTATCAATCAACAGTTCTGTATAGTTAATATAATCACCCAAATCAAATTTTAAAACATTTTCAAATAGCAGTTCTATTTTTTTTTAAGATCATGACCATCTAATCTTCTTGTAGTTTAGTCTTCTGAATCCTTTTTATGGTGGCCTCTTCTTTATGTGTTTACTTGCTTTTAATATTTTTCCTAATCTTCAGTGGGACTTTACCTCTAGTATTCTTGTGCAGCTAGGGTAAGGGATGTTTTTTCTGTAAATAGTTTATAGTTTGCTTTTGTCAGTTGCCCCAAGGATTCCACTTGCAGAGGAAAATTTTATATATTAATTTAGCAGTTTAGAGATTTCTATGTCTCATGAGATTCTCAAATTTAACTAGAAAGTGCTTAATAAGACAGGGTATAAATGTGGCAAGTGGGAGGTCAATAAAAATGGTACAGAAGAAAATTCCAGAAGTTTGACTGTGCTCAGAAACACTGAAAACCTCAAAAATCTAACAGAATCAACCTCATGGGAAGTCTGGAAGATATCCCAGGGTTTACAGCAAATAACTAAATGTTTAAAGAGAAGAAAGGTTATGAAGCAGGGTGAAAGAGGGTAATTTGGGGAAATTAACTTATCTTTGTTGAACTCAACATCCCAGGATGCTGAGACAATCTTGAAAATGTCAGCCCATGTTCCTGATGTTTGTACCTGGTTCAGAATGGAGTGGTGTGGACCTTGTTCCCAAGGAATTCTAATCTGTCTATTTTCACATTTCTGTGGATCCCTGAAGGATTGATACCAGATGCTTGCTTTGTTTCACATAATTTAGAAATGTCTCAGGTCAGAGAAGTACCCATGGAGCATGTTTTATTTTAATATTTATTTTTTAGTTATAGGTGGACACAATGTCTTTATTGTACTTTATGTGGTGCTGAGGATCGAACTGAGTGCCTCCCACATGCTAGGCGAGTGCTCTCCCTCTGAGCCACAGCCCCAGCCCCACCCATGGAGCATGTTTTTCCAAAACACTGAAAGGAAAGGAAAGGAACAGTCTTCTCTACCTATAGTGTAAAATAGCAGTGGTGTGCAAAAACAGTTATGCCTCATCCCAGAGAGGAATATGGAGCAAATATAGTAATTTTGGAAATAAAGGACCTGAAACCTTCCAGATAAACAAGAAAATCTATAACACCATGCTCAGGGCAGGGTGCATGATGAAAGACCTGAGAAGTGAATAACTTCACATCTGGCTGATTTTTAAACTCAGTGCAAACAGGAAATAAAAGTAAGGCAGGATCATAAATGGCCTGGTTAAGTATTGAGGGAATACCCCCAAAACAGCCAATGAGCAAGACCCAGAGAGAATTCTTTTCTTTTCTCCTCTCCTCTCCTTCATTTTGTGTTTTGTTTTCAGTGCCAGTGACAGATGTTTAAAAATAAAATGAAACAACTCTATCAAATCAATAGTTTACCACTAAGCTAAAGGAAAAGAAACTTCAGAAATCACACATGACAAGGAATACAATCTTTGCAAAAGTTACTCATAAAATTCTCCAAAAAACTACAGCACACAACAAGCATAAATGATTAACCTTGAACAGAGAAGAATCTGAATTTCAGAGTTACTATATTATAATATTCAGAACATCCAATTTTCAACAAGAATTCACTCATAAGGAATGAAAGAAAGAGAAGGAAGGAAGGGAGTGGGGGAGGGAGGAAGGAAGGAATGAAGGTAGTGGGGAAGGGAGGGTAAGAAAATGGAGAAAAGACTTCATTGAGGAAATAAACACCAGACTTATTTACCAAGGACTTTAAGTCAGCTGTTAAATGTGCTTAAACAGCTACAGAAATCCTCGGTCAAAGAGCTGCAGGAAAGAATAAGGACAATTTCTCACCAAATAGAGAACATCAATATAGAGGCTGAAATTATAAGAGGAAAACAAACAGAAATTTTAGAGTTGAAAAGTATAATAACTGAAATTAAAAATTCATTATAGGATTTCTAGAAATATTTGAGAAAGCAAAGGAAAAAAACCCAGAAAACTTGAAAAGAGATGTTAAATTATTCAGTTTTGAAGTGCCAGAAGGAAAAAGAATATAGAAAAATGAACAGAGCCTAAGACACTTGTGGTACATCAATAAATGTACCAACACATGTATAATGGGACATCTAGAAATAGAGAAAAAAGGGGAGTGAAAAAAAGAGTAGATTTTAAATGTTTTTACCACAAAAAAAGCTAAGTAAATGAGGTGAGGTGATGCATATGTTAACTAGTTTTATTTAATTATTTAATTATAATTATATATATATTTGATTTAATTATTTCACTATATATATATAGTGAAATAATTAAATCCCACAAATATGTACTGAGAAGAGGAGGAAGTTATAAAAATCAATATCAGAAGGAGCTGGGATTGTAGCTCAATGGTAGAACGCTTGCCTACTCCATGTAAGGCCCTGGGTTCAATTCTCAGCACCACATATACATAAACAAATAAATAAATAAAGATTCATTGACAACTAAAAATATTTTTAAAAAATTAATATCAGAAATGAAAGTAGAGACATTATTACTGACTTTACAAGAAGCCAGTCACAACACATACTATATTTATTTTTATTAAATATCCAGAATAGGCAAATTTATAGAGAAAATAGATTATCAGTTGCCTAGGTCTGGTGGGAAAGATACTGAGTGCTTTCTTGGGATGATGAAAACAGATTCTTCTCCAACATATTGTGGAGCTAGACGCATATATCTGTGATTATTCTAAAAACTATGGAAACATATACTGCAGTAGGGTGAACTGTATGGTATGTGATTTACATCTCAATAAAATTGTTAAAGATAAATTCATGAAACTAAAAAAAAAAGTTTGAATGTGTCAAGAGTAGTTTTGATTTAACATTAGAACTTTGGGGAGGAAATGGTGACAATTACATAGAATTGAGCAAATGAAGAAATCGAAAAAGAGACATTTGTAGTTTCCAGATAACAAAAACAAAACAAAACAAAACAAAAAAACCCTCTTCAACGGAAGCCATTATAAATGTAAATATGGACCAGCTAAGAATTGCAATTCAGAAATAATTATAATGGAAAGGGAAATAAAGGTATGATGTACAGTCGGGGAGGGAATGTGAATGAATCAAATTTCTTTCTGTGGTCATTAATAATCTCTAAAACAGAAAAACTCAAGGAGTAAGATTGCATGCATCTTATTTAGATCTCTATATGTAAATGCTTGTAGTCCAAAGAAAGTTAAATTATCTGCAGAGGAGGAGTCAGAGGGGCAGAGGGACTCTATTTTTCATAAGTCTTTAATAATTATATTTTTAAATATATGCATATTTACTTTTTATTTAAAAAATAAATTTAAAGAATACTGTCCTGTACCCTTAATATATATCTAACCAAAAATACTTCAATGAATCACAAGAAAGCATGTCATCACAGCAAAGGAAATAGTTTCTCTTGTCTTCGTCATCCTTCTCATTATTTTTTGATGATAATAGACCAAGTTCATTTCTAAATAAAAGACAATTAGCCCGAAGGAGTTTGACTGCCTCTGACTTCATGGCTGGCACTATAAAATATAAAAGAGGAGAAAAAGAAAGGATGGGAAATTAACAAGGAGACCATTTGTAGAAGGTTATTAATCAAGAAAGCAAAAATAGAATTTCAATGACTTTAAACTAATTTAGGAAATGACATCCTGGTGATAATTGCAGTAGATTGCCCTATGGTGACACCTAATGTTCACTGAAAGCTGCAAGAAAAGTTTGACTAAGGACCCGGGCAGGAAGTCAAGTTAGGTCAACCAGCTGTGTGGGTGTTCTTACTCAATGAGTTCCTTAAAAAAAAAAATAGGTCAGATGCTCAGCAAATACACATAAGTCATAGCAATTAAACACCGAGAATGGCACTTGTTTGGATGAATAAGTCTGTGTTTTTGAAAGTAACCTTTCCACAAGTCAATAATACAAGCAATGGGAAAATGCAAAACTGCATCGTTCTAGTTAAATTCACTGAGTGACCCATCGAAAATTCGTGCAGTAGAGATACATGTGACAATTAAGACATTTTGTAGAGAGATTTGGATTTAGATACCTATGTGTCTTCCTTACAGGGTATCAATAGATCATTTCTCAGAGAATGGGACAGCACTGTCTCCTAAGTGTGCTTGGAGACAGGAGCTGAAAAGCAAGACCAAGGCATTCATCTTCCATTCAAAACTGTATTCCTATAGAAAGCTTTTGGGGGGCTTTGTCTTTTGTTCACATATAACCAACTCAAAACTTATTTATATTGAAATTAAATGGCAAAGTTTTTTTTTTTCCCCCTCTCTTTTCCTACAAATAGAGTGACATTTATCAGCACATCAAAAGCTGGTTAAGGTTAATATTTGACTAGACATTAAAGGAAAAAAAGAAGCACAAGCCCATGGGGCTTAAGATTTTCAATATATCAGCTCTTGATTAGCACATCAGATACAGCACTGCTGCACTCCATTGCTAAGAAGGCATTGTGATCACCCTTCTCCCATTTCCATGACAATGATATTAGAGATATAAAATTATGAAAGACCTTCAAATGTCAGTTCTGTTCAATCTGTGTTTCACTGTCTGACCCAATTTTTCCAGTTAGGTTGCAAACTTACTCTCTTCAGACCCAGCTGAAATTTAATCAGGTAGAACGGTTGGGAAAATTGCTGAATATTCAGACATGATTAGAAATATACATAATTCACCTATGAGTAGAGACTGAAAAGGAACTCATTAAATTGTCTTTTTCTTCAGGTGTCTTTTCAAATAAAGTGAATGGGAATAGATCATCACCGGGATGTTGAACTGTCTTATGTTGGTGTTCCTCGGGAGCAAATCTGAGGATCAGGGAATGTGTGCCTTTCATGGGTTTGCATGGTGTAAAGGGAGATGGCATGTGTGGAATAAAGGCGAGCACTTTGTGTCGTGTCGCCTAAAATTCTGCCATCCCTAAAAGCCTTGGATGTATTTCCCGAAATACAGCTCTCTCCGTCACAAATGTTGCCATTTGAGAAGGTAACACTGCTTAAGCATCTGAAGCTGTTGGCATTTGAATATACGGTTCTTCAAAATGGGAGTATTTTGGAAATTAGGAAAGTTTATATTTTCAGCAGAGACTTTCTGAGTGTTGTTTTTTCCTCTTGAACGGAGAACAGCAAGGGTAACTGAGTGCTGTAAGAAAAACCTTCAAATAAAAACCCAGTCTCATAACCAAACCTTTCTTAGTTTTCAGATTTCAGTTTGCCCAGTTCAATATTTCTCTATCCATCAAAGAATAGCTTTGAATAACTTGATTTATTAGCATTATGGAAAGATTATTTTTTTCCTTTGCCCTTTTTTTAATTTACACTAAGAATAGTAAAAGAAATAGCTGCTTAATCCTTTTCAAAAGAAATGTCATTATTTCTTTTCAAAATATTTTATATAGTTTATGACTCAGCCATAAATCATCACACTCAGTGAACAGAGGAACACTATTATGGATAGTGAGGAACAGTTGCTGGATCCAAAAATTACAAATAAATATTTTATATTTAAGATCTGTGTTACAGGAATCAAAGATAAGCAAGTGCCACTGATTCTCGGCTTCATCCTCAACAACTGAATAAATCTTACTCTAACCCCATCTCAAGAAACATGAACTTAAATTCTTGGAGTTGTTTCCTCCTCCCTATTTTATAGTATTTTATAGCATATTATATACTATTTTTTCCTTGATTTTAACTCCTGTACAGACCATGAACCCCTCCAAGCCTATTTTACTTATTTGTCCAATCTTAGCACTCATTCATTGATCCCTTTATCCTACAAATTATTATTGAGTATTTATTATATGTCAGGCATTGTGTTAGGCACTGAGGTCAAAATAATGTTAAAAATAAAATAATTTCCTCTTTTTCAAGCTTCAGTCTAATGAAGAAGACAGGCATGGCATTTTTTGTTTGATTCTTAATAACTACTGACAAATGTTGTGACCCAAATGTACCTGATGCTATAATGGTGACAAACAGAAAGACAAAAAAAAAAAAGTAGAATAGCTGAAGCTTAATAGCATCTTAGCATGAGAATAAGTTAGTAATGGAGCAGGAAGCTATAGGCTGAGAGAAAGCTCAGGAAAATGCTATGTGGTAAGAGAAACCACAGTTAGTCCAAAGTGCTGTTGCCAGAATAATTGGGACACAAATTGAGGGTTTGGGGATTAGAAGAAGCTGAATAAGCGACAAGGATGATCAGCAAGGGTCCTGTGGTCAGTGCTGACACTCTCATAGTGTACCTTCAGAGCAAACAGGTCAATGAAGTGACAGAATGAAGCAGGCTTTCAATAAGGTCTGGCTTTGCTCTAGATTTTACATGAATTGTTAATTGCAGTATGGAAATAAAACTGGAGCAACCTAACAATGGTTAGTAGAAGCCAAAGAACACTGATTGCTGTTGTTTAAATCTGGCATGTTCCCCAACGCAACATGTGTTGAAGGCTTGGTCCCCAGCTGTTGGCATAATTGGGAGACAGTGGAAAGTGTAGGAGATGGGGCCTGGAGGCAGGGAGTAGCTCAGTGGAGGGCATGACTTTGAAGTGTTCATTTGGTCCCCTTTCCTCTGTTTCCTGGCTACCATAAGGTGAGCAGTTTTGCTCTGCCATTCCCTTCCTGCCATGATGTTCTACATCATCACAGGCTTAGAAACAATGGAGCAACTGACCGTGGACCGAAACCTCTGAAATCATGAGCCAAAATAAATCTTTGCTCCTTTAGGTGGATTTTCCCAGGTATTTTGTCACAGGAACGAGGAGCTCATACCAGGTCCTACCCCAGTTTCTGATCATTGAACCATTAGATCATCCCCAAATATATACTTTAATGGTTCACCTTCCCAGATTTTTCTAATCAAATGAAATGAATTCCAGTGGAGCTCAAAAAGGACTGCACTGTAATTTTTCACCCCCAGAATATAAGAATTAACTGAGATTCTGGAAGTCAAGAAAATTTGTGTAAGTAATGATGGTTATTAGAAAAAAAAATATTTAAAAAGGATTAAATTTATTGTACTCAAATGTGTTGCAGATACATACTGCTAATCCCTTTTAATAGGTGTTTTGTGTGCTCAATTGTTTTTGTGTGTAATGAAAGACTGAATATTCACATAGACAATAGACAGATCATATATAAAAACAGAACTCACCCACACAAACTGCAGCAACTAGCTTTAAGAAATTAACTCATTATCTGCATTAACCAGCCCAAAAAGCTAATCTGCTATCTATAATCCAAATTGTAGGAAGTCAAGCTGCTATATTTAGCACCAATCCTAGAAATGAAATAGTAACATAGTATCAAAATATTCAGAATCTAATTAAGAACTGAGTGCTAGCTGGGGTTGTGGCTCAGCGGTAGAGCACTCACCTAGCATATGCAAAGCCCTGGGTTTGATCCTTGACATCACACAAAAATGAATAAAATAAAGGTATTATGTCTAACTACAACTAAAAAATACATATAAAAAAATCTAAAACTTCCCTAAATTTTTCCTAGTCCTAATTTATGACTAACCAGAAAAAGCCAAATTTGTGCTCCTAACCAATCTTCTGGGACGCCCCACTTCCAGTTTGACCACCTACAGCCTCTCTCTGCCCACAGCCTCCCATCAAGGCTTAGCTTAAATTTTCCCTCTTTTCCACTGGAAGTTTTTGTCGTCCTTTGCCTGCTTTGTGTCTCTGCCAAATCACAAATGATGGTGGCTGATTTCCGTCCCCACAAGCTCCAAATAAGTCATCTTTGCTTTTTCTCATTTGGTCAGTCTTTTGTAACTACCACAATGGACTGTGTTGTCACCAGAAGCCATATAGAGTTAACTGTCTACATTAGCCAGCTTCCTGTTACCATGACAAAACACGTGGGGTGGTTAATTTATGTAGATAAAATGTCTATTTAGCTCACAGTTCCACTCCACTCCAAAATTGGGCAGACCCAAGGCTTTGGATGTAGGAGCGCCAGATGACAATGGCAAAGAACATATAGCAAAGGGACACTGGTGACCTCATCAGACAGGAAGCAAAGAAAAAGAGGAATGGGATGTGGTCCCACTATCCCCATCAAGGGCACACCTCCCACCCCAGTGATCTGAGGACCTTCTGTTAGACTCTATTTCCTAAAAGTTCCACCAACTCTTAATAACACCCTCAGGACCAAGACTTTATCATTTGGACTTTTAGCGGACAATTAACCAAATCAAATACTCATTTGCTGTTTCTAGAGACACATTTACTAACTCAGGGCCTAAGATATTAAATTGGTGAGTTATATTTTTGAGGCAGTCTGAATGTAATGTATGTGCATATATTAGAGAAAGAGGAAACACAGGAAAAATATCGAAGGAAGGAGCATGCAGCATGTGTAGGAGTGGGGCTTGGATGGGTTTTCTTATTCAACTCATTTCTGTTGAGCACCCACATTGTGGAGGGCACCATTTTTAAGGCTTTTTGGTTTATAGAAAATAAACCAAAGATCTGTGTCCTAATGGACTTTATACTATAGAAAGAAATACACAATAAACAACATATAGATAGATTATATTGTATTTTAGGATTGTTAAAAAAAAAAAAAAAAAAAAACAAAGGCAAGAGAAGGAGGCTGCCAGGATTTCAGGTAGAGAGTAAATTAAATAGGTGTTCACGGAAGACCCCATTATGAAATGGATAGTTGATCATAAACTTGAACAAAGTGAAGAAGAGTTAGATAAACAAATATATATGAGGGGATGTGTGTTGGGCTGAGGAGATCTGAAATAAGGATCCTAGAGAGCCTGACTTGAGCTAAGACAGTGAAAGGGACCAGAGTAGGAGACCAAGTCAAGAAGTAATGAGGTGTGGGTAGAGCAGAGGAAGAGAAATCTTTTGTGAATCTTTGTTTTTGATCTAAGTGAAATGGGGAAAGGCTGCAGAGTTTGAAGCCAAAGAACGCCATGCCTCAAATTTTAAATAGCTTTCCTGTAGCTACATTGAGAATAAACTAGGGGGAAGTGTAGCATTACTTTTCTGTTTAGATTTATTCACTAAAGTACGTAATAGACATTCATGCAGTGGCTAAAAATGTAGCTAGGCAACTCTGGATAGTGATCCAAAGAGTGCTATCCTACACATCTTAGAGTTCTTCTTTACTTCTCCCAATTCCATCCAGTCAGAGACCAGGCCAAGTCAAGCTACCCCTTCTCCCTCAACTTGACTATTCTAGAAATTTTATAACCTTAAAAAAGACATATGGCTTTAAGTAGACTTATATTAAAACAAATTCAATGACCAATTTACAGATCAAATGATTTGGGCATCTACTCCACAATTTTCAGTTAATGTTTACACCCAATTTATTCAGTTTATAATTACACCCAATATCAGACCATCACAAATAATTAAGCACAATCATTAGAAACAATTGAAACATACAATTGTGATATCTTCTCTGATTTGTAAGAGGGAAATCTAGAACATACATTTTTCACTTAAATCATAACACCAATATTGAGCTAAAGAACCTTGCCCCTTAAAACCCTTCACCTGTGGCTTTTGTCCCCAAAGCCCTATAGTTACATGTTAAAGTGATGCTTAAAAGGAAAGTATCAGACTGATATCAACAGAAAAACAAACACACATGCACAGGAAGCTGACTTGTGCCATGAATGAAAAACAGAAAATGTGTGGTTCAGAGGAATGTGTTACCAGAAAATTCAGTCTATTTTGTAACTAATCTCACGTGAAGACAAATTTGAAATGGAGGAATGCAAAAAGTCTTACATGTTGGCCTCAAGATGCTATCCTGCCTCTTTTGTATTTTCAATGAAAATAAAAATGTACAAATCCAGAAAGAATGCACGTCCAGTTAACCTGGTTATGGCCCATTGGCAAGGTGTTCCTTTCCAACTATAAATATTTCCTGATGGTAGAGAGATATTCCAAGAGTACAAACCACTTACATATTCAGATTAAAGAAGCAAAGAGCCATCTTCACTTACTACTGTTTCTGATGCTGGCTTAGCAACATGCTTACAGAATACAAAATGGTCTTTTCACATCCACACTTTTAGTAGAACTAAAATTATTTACTTAAATTTCAAATGCATGTGAATTTTAATGAGACACCATTTTTAAAAAAGGGCCAAAAACATATTTTAAATAACCTTCTTTCCATTAAACTCATTCAACAGACAGGTGACAAACCATTCAAACTAAATGCCTAGAGATTAAAAATAGCCTAGTTGAAATTATTGCTTAAAATAATTTAATTCTTAAACAGATTTTGCAACTCTTTTTTTCTCCTTTAAAGACCTTTATGGGAAAGGTCTTTATTAAACATACAAATGGAATTATTAGAGAAACATTAAAAGAATTTATGGTTATTTCTCATTAAATGGCAGAGACCATGGCTATTCTTCCTTCTCTTTTATTAACTTGTAGAACTAAAATTATTTACTTAAATTTCAAATACATGTGAATTTTAATGAGACACCATTTTTAAAAAGCCAAATACATATTTTAAATAACCTTCTTTCCATTAAACTGGCTGTGCAGATGGCCCCAGAAAGAAGGCCATATTTCTAGGCTTATTTTGCCTTCAGGTGTGGCCATGCAACTAAGTGGTGGCCAAGGAAATGTGAAGAGAAGTGCTCACATTAATGGGAAGGAGTGTGTTTTCTCATGTAACCTTCTCCACACTGGCTGGAATGCAGAGGTTTTGGCAGCCCATTTTGGATATGAAGTTAAGACCAGTACTCAAGAATGAAAGAATGGCAGAACAAAAACAGAAGTGTGAACCATCGATGGCTTTGGGGAGCAGAGCTTTGATACCAACAGGGACTTTTAGGTAAGACAGAAGTAAATTCCAGTCTTTTAAACCATTACTTTGGGTTTCTCTGTCTCATAGCAGAAATTTAATCACCACTACTACACTTTATTGTGCTCCTGAGAGCAGAGATGTAACACTCTAGGTGTGGTGTAAAAGCACATGGCTGAACTCACACCCTACTTTGGTCACTTTCAATGGTTGCTTTTCAGAGAAAATTAATTTATTTATTTTGGTTCTCACATCTGTAAAGGTATGATAATAAAAGTGATTTCATATTTTTAATGGGAATCAAAATATCATATAAAATGATGAAAACTATAGAAATTTTAGTTTTTATAGTCTTTATGTCTGTTTTTAATATGTAAACAAGCAACACAAATTATTTTTATTGGCATCAAGTTCATAGCAAAGGGATATATCTTAATGATATTATTTTTTGGTATTTATTGATTTATTGGTAAAACATAGGTGATAAAGATGATAAAAACTAGTAGTTTCTTTTTTATTTTAGTGTTTTGTCAACTGGTTTGTACTCCAAACCTTTTACAGCATGAATACAAGACAGTAGGGACAACTTGACTGTCTGAGATTCTTTTGCGCTGTCTTAAATAAGCAAAAAATGTGTCTTAAATAAGCACTTACTAGCTACTACTTGCCTTTGTGGGCCCATGCATTTCCTTTTGATACAACATTTCTGAACAATGGCAGATCAAGATTTATTTTGCTAGGAAAAGAGAATATAATTAAAGTCAAGGCAATCCCTTAGTCCCTAGAAACCTTAATGGAAGGTCCCTGTTGCCAGTTAGAGTCTCACAGAGCAATACCTTACCATACCCCAGGAGTTCAGTACTTGCCACTATGCAGTTCTTTCATACATGTGGGCTTTCACCACTACTGTGATTGAAGGTATTGAATCGGTGGTGTGCTTCTGTTTAGAGAAGCCTTTATTTGAACTCTTCTGTTACTTAAAACAAGTCCAATATTCAAACATCTTGTCCTTATTGTGTAGAGGGGAGAATCAGAATCAATGCCCAGATGACTCCCTTTAGCATCTCTCTTTCCAGATGCAGAGTCTGTTTCCCCAGTACAGATGTATGTTCTTATGTACATGCTTGGGCAAACACTTTTTAGCAGGAGTCTATTGTATACACATGTTCTTAATGGCACATTACAGTATGTTGCTATAATCTACAAGCATTAATGGAAATATTTTCATCCAATATCATCTCCTTCCAATACACACACATAGTGCATATTAATATACCCTAATATGTGACTCTAGCATAAGTCAAAAGTATAATTTACCAGGTTAGATTATAACTACAAGAGTCTCCAAATAGTCCTTCAATCTCCTGTGAAAATGAAGGTAAACAATGATAAGAAAACACAGAGGTAACCTCTGGTTATGTTTGGAATCCATTTTCTTTAATATGCAAATGAACATTGTTTTGAAGAATCAGAGATCCTAGTACTTAATCTCAAAATTCCTGAGAAAAAGTAACTATAAAGATCTAACTCAAAGGAAACTCAGGGTTCATCTTACTTTATCTTTACTGGAACTTGAATGCAAAACTCATGCTGGAACATGAATGGCCAGGTTCCCTGGCCGTATAAAACGTCTCATCTTAAGGAGGAATGCAGCAGGAGACACCTACTAGAGCAGTCAGTGCTCACCATTCTGGGCTCAGGTGTCAGGCAGGCCTGGGTGAGGAACAGGACATCAAGCATGGAAAGAAATAGGTGATAATCACATAACCTCTACCCTTTACATTGATCAATTATTTAGGATTCTTGGTTTTGTCAATAAAGAAGCTCTTCTAAAAGAAGTTTACCTGCTGATTCAAGCAAATAGACCAGAAAAATACACTTGGATCAATGCATTATCATTCTCCAAAAAAAAATATTTAAATATATATGAAACATATAAAATATCCCTCTGTAAGCTTGCTATATTTGGAGTCCCAACTTTTGCAGGTTGGTTGATGGGTGTCAATAAAGCTAATTAAACATTTCCATAAACCACAGAACTGAAAGGGACTTGGAGAAATAATCTGTTGACATTTAAATATCTACTGTGCAAAGTGGAAAGGAAGATTTGCATCCAACAATACCACCTAGTTAATCCAACAGCTTTTATAACCTGGCAAATTGTTCTTGTGCAATAGTGCATTTTTGTGAAATTAGGTGGATATTGTCAATGTTATAATCAACCTTTTTTCTCATCTCCCTTGCACTGGAGCAACTCCACTGTAACAGATGTTTCCCTCTTTACTGCTGAGGTTAAATTGCATGCATCTTGACAAAGGCAGGCAGCACTTGGCTTTGAAATATTAAGGTTATTCCTTCAGTTTCAGTCAGTGGCTTAAATAGAGCTGTTTCTTCCAATCTCAACAACACGGTATCCAAACGCTATTTCTCCATTAGTCACCTGGTTCCATGCTCCAAAGTGCAATTCAGACTTGGAAACAAGTGTGTATCCATGACCTTTAAGGTCTAACATGGTCTGGTGGAAAGCATATTGGAAGAATGGTAGTCTCACCAGCTAGCTAGGTGACCTTTGACAAATTACTTGACCCCAATGTGCTTCATTTTTCTTACACAGGGAACATGGAGGCAATAATATATAATACACTGCCCTATCATACGGGGAATTCATAAAGCTAAAATGAAAAAAACTGCTCACATTCTGTTCTGACATGTCAATACAGGATGGCTTCCCTTTCTTTGCTGGTAGAAACAAGTCACCAGGTTTATAATAAAAATTGTTGAAAAGGTTTTAGTATGAAAAAAATCAACTACATTTTTACTATCTGAAACAAATTCATTCCATTCATTCATGATGTGTGGTATAGGTTTAAATGGCAAAAATCAACTTTTAGAATATAGACCTGGGTTGAAGTTCTAACATGAATAATCAGAAGGTCTCTGTGTCCTACATCTAGATCCACTGATGCTCTTACACCTTATGCTTAGCCCAGTGCACTGAGACATGATAACAGGCAAAGGCAAATTTTTATTCCCCAAATCCAGGAACTTATAGACATCTATTATGCTCTCACAGTGTTTAGTTTGTTTTCTTTTGTGAAAATGGGATCCAGAATACAGGATTGCCAATAGGAAAAGATGGCGTGAGTGCTTCAATTCATAGATCAACCAACATTAACCCCCCTTTGAATGTAGGACAGTTTCCATTCACGTCTGGACTTCTGATCAAAATCCATCCCTGGCACAGTTTCTCTGCCCCCCTCCCTAGAACTGACTTCTTATCTTCATAAATTCAGGTCTGAGTTCCTGACTTATAGGGTAAATTCCTTGAATGGAAACAATCTGTTTATCTGACTATTATTTCTGAATTCCCTAAAGTCTTATTTCAAATTCCAAATGGAAATATTTATGCTGGGCACAGTGACGCACACCTATAATCCCAGCGTCTCAGGAGGTTGAGGCAGGAGTATCACAAGTTCAAAGCCAGCCTCAGCTAAGCAACTGAGGGAGACCTTGTCTCTAAATAAAATACAAAATAGGGGTGGGAATGTGGTTCAGTGGTTGAGTGCCCCTGAGTTCAATCCTTGATACCAAAAAAAAAAAATGTCATGCCAAATGGAAATATTTTCATTTGATTGTTTATAGTATCAAAAGGTAGACTTTCAGATCATCTGGACACCAAAGGCCTGATCATTTAAAATCTTAAAACAGAATCACTTCCCTTACCTCTCCATTCCATTTTTAACTCCTCTAGCATTCAGAAGCATGTGGATGTTGATCATCCAATATGTATCAGGCATAATTACTGAGATATAATTCATTAAAATTTACTTACTATTTGCTATATTAATCTATTTTTAGTTGTTTTTTAATTGTCATAATAACCTCATGAGTAGGTAATAACCTAACTTAGTTAAGGAAATTGAGGCACAAATAAACTAAATTATTTGCTCAGGATAACATGCCTAGTTAAAGATAGGACCAGGATCTGAATGCAGTAGATTGATTTCAGATCTTACACTGGATTGAGATTGGGAAGAGGTCAGAAATTGTTTCCTGGAATAGGTAATGTTTGAGATGAGATTTCAAAAAAATAAGAGGAAGAACCCAATAATTACTTAGGATAATGGCAGCCCCTAAAGACAAGACCACATGCAGAGTTATGGGGATGTGAGAGTACTGGGCTTGGTAAATATGAGAAGTATGGTATAGAGCAAAGTTGCTGAATGAAGGGGCTATGACAGGTTAATGAGACCAGAAGAAGAAGAGTTATAATCTAATGTCTTATCTGTTTGCATATCATTGAGAAAGAACCAAAGACATTTATGCAGAGTGACATAGCATCACCTTTAGACATGAACAACAAAGATCACTGACTTGGAGCCATGCAGATCACAAACACACACGCACAGCACACACAAATTATTAAAATACATATGGTCTCAGTAAATGAATGGAACTGGAATATTATGCTAAGTGAAATAAGCCAGACTCAGAATCTCAAAGGTCAAATGTTCTCTCATATAAGGGGAAAAAGGTGGGCATGGATATCATAAAGACTAAGGAAGATCAATGGAGTAGAAGAAGGCGATTGAGAGAGAGAGAGGAAGGATGTAAAGAGGGAGGAAATGCAGAATGAATTTGACAAAATGATGCTATATTCATGTATAAATATGCCACAGAGAATTTCACCTTTATGTCTCTCTATAAAGCACCAATCAAAAATAAATAAACGAGTGAAAAGAAAACCAGTAGAGTAGAAGGAGAAGAAGGAGAGGAAAAGGAATGAGGGACCCCTGGGTACTGGAATGGAGTAAATTAATTCCATGCATTTATGATTGTGTCAAAATAAACCCATTATGTCTAAGTATAATTCTCTCATAAAAGAAAAAAAAAACCTGTCAGCTCTTGGGACAAAACTAAGGAAAACTTATATGTACAGCTAATTCAGAATAGACAAAACATCTGAAGACATAGATAAATGTCTTATTTTCATCTGATAAATGAACTACTTACTAGATCTTAACAATGAAGTTTTCAATGCATATAAGATAAACTATTCTTGGAAATAAGATTTTAAAAATACCTATATGCCCTCTAGTAAAACGGTCAACTCATCCTTGTTTGCTTAGTAATTTTTTACTTTAGCAACTAAAATCCTACATTCCAAAAATGCCCTTCAGTTCTAGGAAAACTAGAAAAGTTGATCACTCTAAACTCTGTCACTTATAATGTGACTCTCAGTGCAGGCACAGGGTGTCCCATAACCCTGAACAATCACTCTCTGAATGGCACATAAACCCATTCAGGCTCCAGAAAAGTGCTTCTTCACGTATTTCTATCATCCTCACACATTCTCAAATGTGAATGCGTTCAAAAGCCATGGATGTGCCACCATTGATATTGTAGAAAAACACTATTTTGGAATATGTGTGCCGCAGTCTCTGGCTGGGCACAAATCACGAGCCTCCACACAGCTTGTAGATTCAAACAGCAATTCTTTATTCCCGAACTCACACCAGCCTTCTACAAACACGTTCTGGGGAAATCCACGTTCTCTGCCCAAAATCACACTCCACTGGGCTTCTGTCTCCCAAAATATACTGTCTGACCCTAAGAACTCAAGAGGAACTCAGGCAGCAGGATACGCCCTATTCTAAATGGGGAACACCCTAATCTCCTATTATGCTAAACTGGGAACACCCTAAACACAGATCTGCCCTGGTCCTTGAGCAAGGTCACCTTACATGCAATGTAGCTGCAAAATGTCCTATTTCCACGAGTCCTTCCACTAAAGAAACATGGGGGTATGCTGGCAAGGAAATTGTCATACCAATTGGCTGATGGCTCCCAGCATATGTGCATAATTTGAGTTGCAAAAATATTTAAGTAAGAGAAAAAAAATTTCACCAACTAATCAGATTCTTCCCTGAACATATCATAAATACAATAGAGTCTTGGAACCATCTTACTGTTTTCCAGTAATAATGGGAATCCATTTTCTTGCTTCTCCTTGCATTTCAATTCAAGAAAGGGAGAATAGAAAGGAATATGGTACAAGCAACCAGTACATAAGGTGACTGAGAAGTATTTTACATAAACAATGTGTAACTTTCAGAATTATTTAGGAAGTGCGATGTACCAAAAAAGAGGTGTGAATATGACACTAAGTCTTTTATTAATGTGTAGATTTTGATATTGCTTTAAGAAAAGGCAAAAATGTGATATGATTAATAGTAGCTTGGATAATAAAATATTTTGTAATATTTAATTCCTTATTAATAATTTATTTTGTGTGTTGTCACTTTAGAGTTTGAATATCATATGTAAAATTTATTACTTATTTCTGGTTTAAATATTTTATAATTTAATTGATAGTGTCAGATGTTACCATCTTGCTAGAGGAATATTTCTTCAAATTGCCATTCACAAATAGCTATTTATAAGTGACCACAATAAAAGGTATGTTTTCTAATTGAGTATCATTATCAATAGAACAAATAATATGATAAAATTTTGACTATAATAACATAATTTTTGTTTTTGTTAAAACAACATCAATAAGCATGAATATTTTTTTAAAAAAATATTTATTTTTTTAGGTGTAGATGGACAACACAATGCGTTTATTTTTATGTGGTGCTGAGGATCGAACTCTAGTCCCGCCCATGCTAGGTGAGTGCTCTACTGCTGAGCCACAATCCCAGCCAGCATGAATATTTTTTAAAAACATACAACAATTACTGAACTACGTATATGTTTATCTTATTATTTATGCCAAATATAATTGTCCCAACATCAAAAATTTGGACATGGGCACTAATAATTCATTCTATTATCTCATAATTTTCATAATTTACAGTTTTGTAAAACAGAGCTTTGCAATATTAGTACTTTGTTTTTATGAAAGTGTAATTTTTAAATTAGGATGATATAACTGATTTTATTTAATAGTTTGCTACAATCTTTACCATTAAATATTTTAGATAGGTGATAGGTGAACTCTGGTTCCAAGTCCATTCTCATTTTCAACAGTCATGGACACAGATGAATGAATATATATTTGGAAAGATCATCTGCCAATTGTTTAAATTCTGGATTGGAGAAGAATGATAGCAGAGATGGGAGATTAGTTAAGGTGATTCTGCAACAACCTCAATCTCATGGCTGAGATTTCTGGCTTGAATGATTGAGTGTATGGCAGTGTGACTTGGCGGGGTGCTAGAAATCTGATGGATCAGAGGGTTGTGGATAAAGCCAATGACATACACTTTGGGCAACTTTGAGTTTGAGGTACCTGAATAAAATGTTCTGGAGAGGGTGTGTGTGTGTGTGTGTGTGTGTGCGTGTGTGTGTGTGTGTGTTTTTAGATTATATTTTCATGTATACATACACACATGCATATACACATATATGTGTGTGTGTGTATATTTGTGTGTGACTGAAGCTTAGAAGAGAAGTCTGAGCACTCTATTAACATTTCTGTGTCATCAAGATGAATAAGATGGATTTCACACACACAAAAATAATATTTATAGTATAGAGTGTAATATGTCAGAAACAAGAAAAAGAGTTGGTTTTAAAAGCAAAGAGGGAACCTGTGTTTAAATGCTATTCTATATCCAAAAAAAAAGTTAAGAATTGGAAATTAGCAATGAGTTCAACAGAAAGGAAATTAAAGTGGGTAAGGTATTTAAAAAAGAGATAAATGCCTGGAGATAGAGGTTAGACTGCTTTTCCCAGGGGGGTGTGGTGAGGGGGGAGGAGAGAAATGGGTTTGCTCCAAGTGTGACTGTGACAGTATGGCAAAACAGGAGAGAAGCAGCAGGTCAAGAGGGATTATTTTTCAAGGTGGGAGAGGTGTAAGAATATTCATAGCCCAAGTGGAAGGAGATAGCAGGTGAGCCTGAAGAAATGGGGAACAAAGTGTGATGACCTATGGATAAGATCTCTCAGAAAGCAGAAGAAGGGTCCATTCAGAGCACCTGTGGAGACTGGACTATGACAGAAGGCAGACTAATCCATTGAAGTTTCATAGAAGGGAGATGAATTGATATAAACACTTGCCTAATTGGAATTCTTGTTTTGTTTTGTTTTGTGGTTGCAAATCATTAACCCATTTGAACTAGTTTAAGCAAAAGGGAGAGTGGAAGGTTCAGAGGTCTCTTCTAGGACCCTGAAGCAGGAATCATGCCTCCCTAAGGATGGAAAATGGAAAACAGAAAAGAATACCTCAATTTTGGTGTCACTTCCCCTGTTTTTCTGTGTGCACATAACTCCTGAATTTACATGTGTCTGTTTACACCATCTTCAGCAACTATGGTTTCACCATCTCTGAAACCATGTTTTAAATTCCTGGAACAGATCATCTAATTATTCCAAGTTGAGTTGATGTGCTGATGCACTCACCCAGGCCAGGGAAACAGTAAAGATTATGCCATTGACCTTCAGCAACAAAAACCTGTCCCTGCAGGTAAATATCCAACATCTTCCATCCTATCCTAAATCATTTATCAAAATACAGATGAGTTGGTTAGTGAGGAAGAGACAAGAATTGAAAGAATTTTTCTTTGCCTCTATTTCCTTGAGTTAGTAAGCAAGGTTTCCTGCTGAGTGTCACTGTGGCAATGTTATATAAGTTAAGTAAAGATGGTTAGATGTGGATCTTTCCATAATGGGAGATGGGTCTCAATGGGGACCTAAGAAATTTTAGTAGGATATCATTGAAATTCCAGCTGAGATTAAAGACCATGACTCTATCATGGTGTTCATCCAAACTCTTGTTTGCATAGAAATTCTTGGCAATCTGGCTGATAGAGTCTCAATAAGTGAACTAATGCAGGGATAGAATTTTGGGAGTGAGTATTAGAGAATATTTTCAGTTTGTACAGGAGAATTGTAGATAAGAGAGTGAAAGATGAACAATCTTGTAGTTCAAATAATAAGGTCTTGTGAAAATAATAAGTGAGAAAAGAGAGTGCAAAAAGGTTGAAAAGAAAAAAACAAGGAGGAAGTGGAAGAGAGGATTATGAGTTCAATATTTTCATAAGGTCAAAGTAATGGATACAATGAATATAAAGATGTGAAGGTGCTTGGAGGAAGTGGAGTCATGTTACAGAGTGAAACATTTGTGTTTATATTTTGAGATGTTAGGCAATTTTTAGTATTGAGCAGTTCCAGGGTATGACTGAAAGTATTTATGGTTGGCTGTAGAGCTTCAGTGTTAGGATGGGCAACAGATTGCAAGATAGAACAATAATCTAGGGAGACAGTAGTATTTTTGAGCAAGAAAACACTGTGAGCCACATGTAATTAGCAGTGTCCTACCATGAAGTCAGTAGTTGATAACCAGCCCTGAAATGGAGTGTTAAAATAATATAATTACATGAACTAAAATAAGAAAAAAAAATGTTTGAGTGGGATGAAAAAGAAAAGAATTTTAAAACTTTTTTCCTCTTTTCTAGTCTGCAAAATACAGGATTTTGAGCAATAAGAAATATCATTTTAGCCGGCCACAGTGGCGCTTGCCTGCAATCCCAGCGGCTTTGGAGGCTGAGGCAGGAAGATTGTGAGTTCAAAGCCAGCCTCAGCAAAAGCAAGGTGCTAAGCAACTCAGTGAGACCTTGTCTCACAATAAAACACAAAATATGACTGGAGATGTTGCTCAGTGGTTGAGTGCACCTGAGTTCATTCCCTGGTTCCCCCCAAAAAAATTTTTTAAAATTCCATGCAGGAATGATTTTGTCAAATGCAGGGATAGAATTAGTCATTATTATGACTACAATGCTCTAATAAAAACAACAAGTAATGTTTGGAGTCAGGTTCTACTACCTTGTAACCTTAGTCAACTCGAAAGAAAGAAAGAAAGAAAGAAAGAAAGAAAGAAAGAAAGAAAGAAAGAAGGAAGGAAGGAAGGAAGGAAGGAAGGAAGGAAGGAGGAAAGAAAGAAAATCTATTTAGAGATTGAGCAGAAGAAGCCAAATGATTCAGTGTTTCCAGTTTTAATCTTAATAAGAGTGAGGTTTAGAATAAGTTAGAATTTCTGTACCACAGAATTGAATTAAATCTGGCTCAGCAGGAATTGAATTACATCAGGAAATTGTTGAAAGGTAGAAGTAGTGTCAATAATAATACTGTAGATCCTTCTTATGATCTACATACTTCTGAGCATTTTACATATCATGCTATCTCATTTTTCAATCATCACAGGAACCCATGAGGTATACACCATTTGCCTGTATTACAGATGAGAGAACAGAGGCATCAAAGGGCTAGGCAATTTGCCCAGGCTTGTGCAGATAGTAATAGAGAAAGCCAATGTTTCAAGCCAGAAAGTCTGATACCTATCTAAGCAACCTCTTACCCCAATAATGAGGGAAAGATACAGGTTAAGACAGAGAAGACAATGACAAATTTAGGAATTTAACTATGGATGTGAAAGGAAAACCAGAAATACAATTCGGCTAATAGCACAAAATTACAATACGTATCAAATACAAAAGATTTTTCAGGTCATCATAGTTCACACCAAATTCAAGTGTCAGTGTGCAACCACCAGGTCTCAAAACCTTCAGAACACAGCCTTTTTTCTTGGGGTTTTGTGGAACTTTTTGGTGAGCGGGTATTTTATGATAGAGGGTGGGGTAGGTAGAGACTCCTACTCTCTATACCAGAATGTAGCAAGAGAATTAGTTATTTTAGGAAACTTTACCGTCCTTGTAAAAGATTTACAAAGAAATCTTTGACCTCCCTTCTCCAATGATGGATTTTGGATATCCAAACACCTTTGAAAGAATTCTAATCTAGCTGTACATCAAACTCAATTATTTGGCTTACTTTTCTCACAACTTCTTTCTTTAAATAACTGTTGGTGATTTTTACATCATATGTCATGAGCCCAAGTTGATTAAATCATGCAATATCTGTAAATATTAGTACCCTCACTTGTAAAATAAAAGTAAATAATGCGAACTTCAGAGGCAGGGAAAAGAAATCAAACAGGCATATGAAAACTATTAGAATACTTAAAAACCTAAATAAATAAAAGTTCCTCCTATTAATAAATAATAATAGCTTTCATATTTGGAATCCTTGTGATGTATACAGCATTTTATTATTATTGACACATGCTTCTCATTAAATCCTAATAACAATCTTTAGACAGGGGTCTTTATAGCATCTATACTCTAAAGACGTGGAAAACTAGACTCTAGTGCCAAACATTAAGTCATGGAGGTAAGATCTCCGACAGATTGCCTGACTTCAAAGTGACATTTTTATTATGTATTTTTCTCTTAATACTTACCAAAAAATACTTCAGGTAAATATTATTACCATGTAACAGTGAGCAGAATTATTATATCCCAGTAGTTTAGCAGGTCCCAAAATGTAGTACCCCTGACTATTTGACATGAAAATGCAAAAATACAGTAAAACCTAGGACAACCCCTATTTCCAATATTATCTTTTAGGCATATTTAGTGCCATGTAATCAAACCTCTGTGCAGAATAAATGTACCAAGTCACATATTGAGTGATTTGTCTCAGATTCCCCAAGACAGTTTGATCTGTGCTATGCATTGTCAAAAAATCTCAGAACGCTCACTCTCAAAAGTGTCCTGATTTGGAAAACAAATTACATGAATACACTAAGTTTCTCACAAAATACAAAGGGCTTAGGCTTTACCCTTGCCCTACCTATGATGGACCCACTGCATTCATCCACACAGTACAGGCTCAAAGTCAGTAGGCTATCCTCTGAATTTAATGAAATACTTATAGAATTCTCTTTATGCTCTACAACTCTTCTGGTAGGTACTTAGGACAATTTTTTGAAAATAAATCTAAACCATAAATTATAAGGAAATGTAATTTGCATTCATCTCTTCTTATATGGGCACAATTAAATATAATATTTTATTGGTCATATCAAATGTCACTCAAGTTAATTTCAACTACATGGATAATACAGTATAACTTAGTAACGTATTCCTAATAAGACATTTTCTAAAATAAAATGCTGTCTTAAAAATTTTCACTCATTTTTTTTTTGTTGTTGTTAGACTTTAATCTTTACTTTGGATTTTGAACTTTCCCTTAGTGCTGTTCTTTACAGGCAAACATTGTAATTTCTCTTGCCCTGGGAAATGCAATGCTGATATTGTAGCACTAGCAGCTTTATCATGTCATTTAAAAACGTACTGCAGGGTACAGTGGTACACACTTGTGACCTCAGCTACTGGGGAGACTGAGGTAAAAGATTTCAAGTTCGAGAAACTGCCTGAGAATAAAAAGGGCTGGGGAGGTAGCACAGTGGTAGAGTACCACTGGATTCAATCCCCAGTACTGCAAAAATAATCAAATAAAAACACTGTGATCTTGTATTCTTATTCTACATTTTTAACATGTTTTTGTTGTATTGATATAGTTTTTAAAGTGTAGCTCATAATAACTAACAACTACACACATGAAGCATCCGAATAATTTAAATTTCATTTGTGTTTTGAAGCATTCCTAGTAAAACAGATCTTCTCAATTCTTCAGATTAAAAGGATTAAATTAGAACGGTGTTTCATGGCTACTTGAAGGAATTTGGATCGAATACCTTTTAATAACAATGTTTTCTCCAGACAGAAGATAAAATCAGCAGTGAACGAGTTAAGAGGGAAATGTTTAAAGTAACTCAAAATTACTGAACTAAAGATAAATTCCCAAAGCTTATCAAAAAAGGAAAAGTTAAATAATATTGACCAGTCTAATTAAACTGATGGATTTGGGAAAGCAAAATAGCTTCTTTGTGAGTTGGATACACAGTGTTCCAGTAGAGGGCTCCACAAGACTGAAGGATGTTAACACTCAGCCTTAAGGAGGTCCCTGAAGTGAAGCCATTTTTACCATGACATATAGCAGAGTAAATAATATTTCAAAACTCAGCCCAATCATCTTCCTTAACCCCATACAGTAAATTGAGACTAAAAAAGTAAAGGTACATATATAAGTATATATGTATCTTTATAATGTGTGTTTGTATATAAAACCAATTTTTATTATAGTGGGATTTCTAGCTTGATTATTGCACTCTCAAAGTATATGTAAACTAGCTGGCTTCCCTAGACCCTTGTCTGATGATACAAAGCAATCTACTCTCTGAGCTGCAGGACACATGTGGACCATAGAAGCTGTTTCCTTGGAAACGACTATGTGAAAGCTCTTGGAACATCCCCTCCCTAGGAATTAATTTGTTTCAGATGGGGAAAGGTGATTACTTATGAAAGAGAGAAAAAGAGAGGGAGACAGAGAAGCTCACAGGTTTTTCTTTCTATTGTCATTATAATTTTTTTAATGTAGAATAGATGACAACAGCAAGGGTAAATATTAATGACATTGTCACCATCAAAATTAAAAGTCTATGACAGCTTTTTACCTATACATAAAAGGCACAGTAAGGGTAGAATAGAAAAAAAAAATCTCTGGGTTGGACCAAATTAGTTGAAAGTGCATTGCCTGTCTTTCCCAATTCGCTGGAAAATTTCCAATGTTCTGCTTTTCTTAATGCTGATCATTATAAAGTGCAGATGTTTACCACTTGGATAAAATTACCTATAAAAGATAATGAGCTGTCATATAATAAAGATGGAATTTGTGACCCATTGATTTGAACCATTTTTCCAGTTGTAATGAAACATTTTTCCCTCTGTTTTGCTTGCTGTCTTGCCTCTCCATGTCTTCTAGCATGTATTAAGATGTGTGTTGAGTTCATCCTTCTGAAAGCTTCCTCAATTCTGGACACATGGAATTAGGTCTTGGGTCAGGCTCTATTCATTGATTGGTAAGTTGCTGGCATTGCTGACCATGGCTTAGTTTTGGTTTGAAACTACAGAATTTCATAAATCAAATCAAATTCCTCTATATGTAGAAGAAACTTAGGATCTACCGTTTTTATTACATTTTATCTGATGAACAATGCTAACTAGAGAAGAGAGAGCTCAACAAAAGTTAAGAGGACTCAGCTAAAACGAAGCACAGTAAATCATTTCAGCACCTAAGTTTATCAAGACCAGTGACTGTGTTAAATTTTACAGAGCCTCTTATTTCAATAAGGTCTAATATAAGAAAGTGTACATGAAACCAAAGTATGTTAAATTAAAATGGAAGCCAGGGTTGGTGATATAGCTCAGTGGAAGATCACTTGCCTATCATGCACCAGGCCCTGGGTTTGAGTATCACAAAAAGTAAAACATATTAAAAAGTAAACAATAACATAAAAACCAGATGTTTCCTTCATGTAAATATCCTGTACTTGGATAGAGGGCACTGATACTATCTTATATCTTTTTCTATATGTTTCTAGAATTTTATATGAATTTACATTTTAAGAACTTTGTAAATATTTTTTAAAATGACTGGTCAACAAAGTTCTTGTTATTCAATCATATGGTCATGTAAGATTCTTAAGGAATTCTCATGAGAAGAAAATATTGATCTTTAGGGATATTGATTTACATCATTCAGAAATACTCAATCCCATGGGTTTTTTGTTGTTTTTGTTTTGTGTTTTTGGTACTGGGGATTCAACCCAGGGGTGCTCTACCTGTAAGCTATATCCCCAGCCCTTTTTATTTCATTTTTAGACCGGGCCTTGCTAGGTTGATGAGGTTAACATCGAATTTGTGATCCTCCTGCTTTAGTCTCTCAAATTGCTGGGATTATAAGAGGGAGCCACCACACCTGGCTTCAATCTTATGTTTTAAAGATAATGTAACATGCTCTAAACAAATAAATACAGAATATTGTATGGATAGATTATCATTAAATTCAATAAATTTTGATCATTCAAATAGTTATTGTTATTATTAAGAAGGTGATACATTTAATTTATGATAATTATGGAATTTTTAAACATCACCAGCTTTCATAGAAAAGTTTGTTTGCTCAGGTCAGGGATATAATTCAACTAAATGAAATATATATCCCTCTGGCCACAGTGGTGCATGCCTGTAATCCCAGTGGCTCAGGAGGCTGAGGCAGGAAGGATTGCTAGTTCAAAGCCAGCCTCAGAAATGGCAGTGCTAAGCAACTCAGTGAGACTCTATCTCTAAATAAAATACAAAATAGGGCTGGGGATGTGGCTCAGTGGTTGAGTACCCCTGAGTTCAATTCCTGGTATCAAAAAGGAAAAATATATGCATTTTTTTCTAAATTTGATTTTCCAGACCTCTGTGTACTGTTTTAATATACTCTTTTAAACTTTGACCTCTACAAAATCATCATGCAAATTTCATTCTAGAAAACTTTGACCTCTACAAAATCATCATGCAAATTTCATTTCATTATTTTCAAACAGTCCATGAATTTTCCTAGATTTGTGCATTTCTCATACTATTCTTTGAGGTAAGCAGATAAGACGTTTTTGTTTGTTTGTTTGTTTGTTTGTTTTATTTTGCCAGAGGGGCCACTGAGGAGTGTGGCCAGAGGGCAGCATCTAAGATGGTTCCCAGTGATCTCAGCTTCCTAATATCCACATTCTTGTGCAATCTTCTACTCTTACAGGGTTCTCAACTAAGGCATAGATGCAAAACTTGCTGTAAAATTACTAGAAAACTCATAAAAAATAGAATTGGTATGTAAACTAACACTTATTTGAATAGATTTAAAATACATTATCTACATTAGATAATACTGTCTTAGCAGACATGCTTTATTTATTTCAAAAGAATCTGATGCTGGCCAGTCACAAATATATGACTACTATAAACAGCTTTCAAATAACAGTGATTATTTAGTTCTTTAAAAACATAGTTGGGTTTGTTCCTTTATTTGTTTCCTTTAAAATCATAAAGCCAACTTTGAATAATTATGCAATCAAATTATGAATGGGTCATATTGCTTCTCTAATCTTTACTCTTAGCATCAAAGAGGAACAGCATTGTGCTTGATTTGAATCATTGATCATTTTTTTCTCCCAAAGGCACTGTTGATTGGTAAGTCAATGGAATTGTTGGTGATGTTACAAAAACATCCAAAGAACTCCGTCCCACATGGTACAGGAGAACTGTCATAAATTAAATGCACCATCTGCTGCTGTTTAAATAAAATAATGGTTAAAAGCTTCGCATAGCGTATACAAACATCAAAAAAACATGTTTTTCCTACTAATAGAAGAGCTATAAAATTTGATTCAAAAAATAAAATAGAGGAAACCACAAAGTCCTCGAATTCCCTCTTGAGATTGAGTTAGAATCCAGATCTTTCTGAATTCAATTCCTTTTTTACATTTTGCATCCGATCTTTAGTTGATCTGGTTTCCCAAAAGATATAAGTTTCACTTTCATAATTCATCCCCAGTTTGGCCTGGAATAAGATAGCTCACCTCCACATTCCTGGCAAGAAACATTTCTTTGCTGGAAGAAAAGTTCACCTCTTAACTGAATGTTTGGCTAAAGATCAGGAAAAAAATAAGATCCGATTTCTTTTACAGTTGACTTCCTTTTTCATGTGAGCCTTACACAGGATTGTCTTTATTCTTCACTCCATCGGCAGGAATATAATAAATTATGCCAGTTCCTGTTGATCTATCATCCTTAGGAATTCTTAAACATGTCCCACAAATAATGTATCTTTCAGTTCATTTAAATCTGGCAGTTTGAGAATTTATTCATTTCAAACAAAGGATGCGAATAATGCGTCTTCACTTCCTAAGAGGCCCAATGTACCAACTGCCTTTAAACTGGAATTTGATTTTCCATGTTTCTCACTAGTGCCAATGTTCTTCCTTTACAATGTTGCTGACTCCTCAGTTTTAACCTCTTTTTTCCTTTTGTCTTCTCTCTTTCTCTCTCTCTCTCTCTCTCTCTCTCTCTCTCTCTCTCTCTCTCTCTTTTCTTCTAGGCCTGCAAAGTTCTCTCTCCCAATTTTTAAACTGTTGTGGCTTTGTTTATGCAAGTTAACAACCCCTAAAAACCCACCTTCCTTTCCACCCCAATAGAAGAGAGAAAAGGCATGGAGGAAAGAGACAGAGAAAGCTCTAGTTTCTAAAGCACATTTGTGTGAAGACAATGATTATATTTAAGTAAGGTTAATGTTAAAGTTTGCTGTGCCACTGTATGAGTGAGATAATGGAGCTAAGTAAACATAAATAATACTCTTATATAAAAAGACAAAATAACTGCATTATTTTAATCTTAACATTAAAAGGGAAAACATACTAACAAAAATGGTACTTAATAAAATTTACCAATTGTTGAAATGACATAAGTGATTTTTGGATTGACTTTAGAATACAAAAGGGTATACTATGTGAGAATTCTTTTGTGTTACTCAATTAAGAAAGAGAGAAAGAGAAGACCATGTCCACCATGACTAGTATTGTGTACCACTATGGAATCTAGTACAATGTCTTGACCATTACAGTCTCTGTAGCACTACTTTCATTAGTTTGAAGTGAGTTTTTATTTGAGGGAAAAAAAATAACAAAACAAATGGAGTCCTTGAAGTTTCAGTAGTAACAAAGATCTATGTAATATTTCAGGAAGAATGTTTGACAAGAGAAGAAAAATGAAGAGATGTACCAGCAGGGTAAGGTCAGGTAAACAATAAATATACCAGTTAGCTTAATGAAATTTAATATAGGAAACTGGTTAAACAAGTACTGAAGTACTACAAGGGCAAAAAAACATACATTGAGATTCACATGCAGAACTAATGAAAGAAAAGGAAGATTGGCCATGAGGCTATGGAAGTTGGTGGTGGTCTTCAGAGGGTTGTACCTGGCAACCTCTAAAGAGAGGCTCTGTTCACCTGTCCTGGTACGTTAGGATCTCTGAGAATTTATAATTAGAAAACCGACACTACCAAACATCCTTGGAAAAATATTCCATGAAGAGCAAACAAAAAACAACAATGAAAATCAGCAGAAGGAGGTAGTACCCTCAAGAAAAAACTAATCAAAGAAGAAAGTCAAGTCAAGTAAGTTAAATAACAAAAATAAATAAATATGGATGGAAATACAAACCATGCCTCAATAATAACCTTGAAAGTTAATGGCTTAAACTCACCAATCAAAAGACATAGGCTAGCAGATTGAATTAAAAGAAAAAGACCCAACAGTATGCTACATCTAGGAAACTCATCTGATAGGAAAAGACATACACAGACTGAAGATGAAAGGTTAGGAAAAATCATACCTCTCGCATGGACTGTGGAAGCAAGCAGGGGTTTCCATCCTCGTATCAAATAAAGTAGACTTCAAGCCAAAGTTAATCAAAAGGGATAAAGGTGGACATTACATACTGCTCAAGGAAACCATACACCAACAAGACATAACAATCATAAATGTATATGCCCCAATCAATGGTGCAGCTATGTTCATCAAACAAACTCATCTCAAGTTCAAGATTCAAATTGATCATAACACAGTAATCTTGGGTGACTTTAACACACCTCTCTCACCACTGGATAGATCTTCCAAACACAAGTTGAATAAAGAATCTATAGAACTCAATAATACAATCAATAACTTAGACTTAACTGACATATATAGAATATTTCAGCATGCATCAAACAGATACACTTTCTTCTCAGCACCACATGGATCCTTCTCTAAAATAGACCATATATTATGCCACAAAGCAACTCAATACCAAAAAGCAGAGATACTACCATATATTTTATCAGATCATAATGGAATGAAATTGGAAATCAATGACAAAGTAAAAAATAAAAATTACTCTAACACCTGGAGACTAAACAATACGCTACTGAATGAACAATCGGTTACAGAAGACATCAAAGATGAGATTAAAAAATTCTTAGAGGTAAATGAGAAGATAGATACAATATATTGAAATCTCTGGGACACTCTGAAAGCAGTTCTAAGAGGAAAGTTCATTGCATGGAGTTCATTCCTTAAAAGAAGAAAAAGCCAACAAATAAATGACCTCAAAGCCCTAGAAAAAGAAGAACAAATCAACAGCAAAAATCAGTAGAAGCCAAGAAATAATTAAAATTAGAGATGAAATCGAAACAATAGAAACAATTGAAAAACTTGACCTAACAAAAAGTTGGTTCTTTGAAAAACTAAATAAAATTGACAGACCCTTAGCTACCCTAACAAAGAGGAGAGTGAAAACTCAAATTATAGGCGTATGTGATGAAAAAGGTAAAATCACAACAGACACTACAGAAAATCAGAGGATAATAAGAAATTATTTTGAAAACTTATACTCCAATAAAATAGAAGACATTGAAGGCATCTACGAATTTCTTAACTTGTATGACTTGCCCAGATTGAATTTGGAGATATACACAATTTAAACAGACCAATGTCAAGTGATGGAATAAGAAGATGCCATCAGAAGCCTACAAACCAAGAAAAGCCCAGGACTGGGCGGTTACACAGCAGATTCTACAAGATCTTTAAAGAAGAAATAATAACAATAGTTTTCAATTTATTTGAGGAAATAGAAAAAAGAGGCAACTCTTCCAAACTTATTCTATGAGGCCAATATCACCCTGATATATGAGGCCAATATCATCTCTAGTAAACATAGATGCAAAAATTCTCAATAAAATTCTGGCAAATTGAATACAAAAACATACGAAAAATATCATGCACCATGATCAAGTGGGATTCATCCCAGGGATGCAAGGTTGGTTCAACATAAGGAAATCAATAAATGTAATTCATTGCATCAATAGACTTAAAGATAAGAATCATATGATCATCTCAATAGACACAGAAAAAGCATGTGACAAAATACAGCACCTATTCACGTTCAAAACACTAGAAAAACTAGGGATAATAGCAACATATCTTAACATTGTAAAGGCTATCTATGCTAATCCCCAGGCCAACATCATTCTAAATGGAGAAAAATTGAAGGCATTCCCTCTAAAAACTGGAACAAGACAGGGATGCTCTCTTTCACCACTTCTATTTTACATAGTTCTTGAAACACTGACCAGAGCAATTAGATGAAAAAATTAAAGGGATATGTATAGGAAAAGAAGAACTTAAATTAGCACTATTTGATGACAATATAATTCTATACCTAGAAGACCCAAAAACCTCTACCAGAAAACTTCTACAACTAGTAAATGAATTCAACAAAGTAGTGGGTTATAAAATCAACACCCATAAATCAAAAGCATTTCTGTATATCAGTAACAAAACCTCTGAGAGGGAAATGAGAAAAACTACCCCATTTACAATAGCCTCAAAAAAATTAAATACTTGGTAATCAACTTAACAAAAGAGGTAAAAGATCTATACAATGAAAACTATAGAACCCTAAAGAAAGAAATCAAAGAAGACCTTAGAAGATGGAAAGATCTACATTGCTCATGGATAGGCAGAATTAATATTATCAAAATGACCATACTACCAAAAGACCTATACAGATTTAATGCAATTCGGATCAAAATCCCAATGGCATTACTCATAGAAATAGAAAAAGCAGTCATGAAATTCATCTAGAAAAATAAGAGACCCAGAATAGCTAAAGAAATCCTTGGAAGGAAGAGTGAAGCAGGTGGCATCACTATAGCAGAACTTAAAGCATGGTATTGGCACCAAAGCAGACTAGTAGACCAAAGGTACAGAATAGAGGACACAGAGACTAACCCACAAAATTACATTATCTTATATTCGACAAAGGCACCAAAAACATGCATTGGAGAAAAGATAGCCTCTTCAAGAAATGGTGCTGAGAAAACTGGAAATCCATATGCAACAAAATGAAATTAAACCCCAGTCTCTCACTATGCACAAAACTCAACTCAAAGTGGATCAAAGACCTAGGAATTAAACCAAAATCTCTCTGTCTAATAGAAGAAAAAATAGGCCCTAATCTTCATCATGTGGGATTAGGCCCCAACTTCCTTAGTAAGACTCCTATAGCACAAGAATTAAAACCAAAAATCAATAAATGGGATGGAATCAAACTAAAAAGTTTCTTAGCAAAAACAAACAAACAACAACAACAACAACCAAAAAACAATCCGTGAGGTGAATAGAGAGCCTACATCTTAGGAGCAAATTTTTAGCCCTCACACATCAGATAGAGCACTAATCTCTAAGGTATATAAAGAACTCAAAAATCTAAACACACACACACACACAAAAAAAAAAAAAAACAAAAAACCAAAAAAAAAAAAACCAAATAACCCAATCAATAAATGAGCCCAGGACATGAACAGACACTTCTCAGAGGAGGATATTCAATCAACAAATATATAAAAAAAAGTTCATCATCTCTATCAATTAGAGAAATGCAAATCAAAACTAATCTAAGATATCATCTCACTCCACTCATAATGGCAGCTATTATGAAGACAAACAACAATAAGTGTTAGCGAGGATGTGGGGGAAAAGGCACACTCATACATTGTGGTGGGACTGTAAACTGGTGCACTCAATATGGAAAGCAGTATGAAGATTCCTTGGAAAGCTTGGAATGGAACTACCATTTGACTCAGCTATCCCACTCCTCAGTCTATACCCAAAGGACTTAAAAACAGCATTCTACAGGGACACACCAATATTTATAGCAGCATAATTCACAATAGCTAAATTGTGGAACCAAACTAAATGCCCTTCAGTAGATGAATGGATTAAAAAATGTGACATATATACACAATGGAATATTACTCAGCAATAAAAGAGAATAAAATCATTGTATTTGCAGGTAAATGGATGCAGCTGGAGAAGATAATGCTAAGTGAAGTTAGCTAATCCCCAAAAAACAAATGGTGAATGTTTTCTCTGATATAAGGTGACTGACTCATAGTTGGGTAGGGAGAGGAAGCATGGGAGAAATTGATGAACTCTAGATAGGGCAGAGGGGTGGAAGGGTAAGGGAGCGGGCAGGGGGTTAGCAATGATGGCGGAATGTGATGGACATCATTATCCAAAGTACATATATGAAGACATGAATTGATGTGAACATACTTTATATACAAACAGAGATATGAAAAATTGTGTTCTATATGTGTAATAAGAATTGTAATGCATTCCGCTGTCATGTATTTAAAAAGAAAAGCAATTAAAAATAAATAAATATATGTATGTCTGAATAAACTCAAGCATCCATTACTGAAAGAAACACAAAATAAATGAATAAAATGGGCAACAAAAGTATTTTGGTTTCAGAGGAAGCAGCAGAGTTTCCAGATGCCTGTCAATGAAGTAGAAGGTCACTCTGTCTAGTTATCCGATTTTGTCAGAATGAGAAGGAACTGGACCTCTGAAGCAGCTGCCCAGGGATGCTGGAGAGAGGAATGGTGGAGAACACTCACATTTTCTGACTTTCAGCCTCAGAGAGAATTCTACAGGGCAAGCACAGGGTTAGAAGAGGATCTGCATTTGTCAGGGATGGTTCTGAACTGCATGGTGTAGGAGAAGCAAAGCCGATAGATCTTGATTGGTGATTCCTTTTCAGAATATAGTATTTGACTTCAATTGGAGCTAATTGTAGTCATTTTAAATTTTAGCCCTTCCTTTTGCACGCCCTAATTTTAAAATTAGCCAATGGAGTAGATTGTACCACTGAGTCCTCCAATAAGGGCCAAGGGCAGCGCTCCATTAGGTCCATAAACCCGTGAGACTGCCTGCCTAACAAGTTTGCTAGTCAGGTGCAGGTAGCGCACCCTTCTGGCAGAGGTCAAGTTTTGCCTTGCCCATTGACTTTGAACACTTGTTTGACTTCTTGCAGCACCTTGGTATTTCTAACAGCACCAAACCCTACAGTGAAAGAGAAACCAGGCCGGTAAAGAGCACTGGAAACAGGTCTGGCAAAAAAGAAGAAAGCTGAACCAAGTGAAGATGAAATCGGACTTCAAGGAGCAAGCCTTCAATGAACAGCGAAGAAACAAACAAAAAAAAAAACAATAGAAAAAAAAAAAAACAGAACTTGAGATAATGTAGTCAGAGAATACATTTGCTCAGTGGTGACTTTTGTGGTTCACCCTTGTATGTCTTACACTCATTCCTTAGTTCACTGAAGCAAACAAGTTATTCTGTAAAACTCAGGGAACAGTGATAAAGTACCAGCCTGTTAAAATTGCATTTATTTATAGTAACAAATGCATTAATTTAAGCTTATAATTTCTGTGAAAATTTGCTCATCGGTTGCTTTCAAATAGAGATGTCAAATTATTTACAAGCATTTTTGAAGTTCTTGTATTCCCGTGGTCTGTGTTAGGTGCACAACATGTAAAAAGATGAACTCAATATTGTATGTATGAGAGAGAGAAAGAGAGAGAGAGAGAGAGAGAGAGAGAGAGAGAGAGAGAGAGAGATTGATGTGAATCTGTACAAATCCCTGGGTTCTTTATTACATTTTATTTTTCTTTTCCTTCACAATTTCTTTTTATGTGAAATTCTGAGTTTTTGGGAGCCACACAATTCTGAGGTTTTTTTTATATTCTAGACTTGCTATTAACATATTAATTTTCTCATTTAAGTCATTTCACCTTCTTTATAATATTTAAGAAATAAAATGTAATTTTTTATTTCACTGAGTGCATAGTCTTTAAAACAAAATTAGAAACTGATGATATAAAGAAGTATTAAATAAATATATAAACATTCTTTAGAAAAACTCTAAATTTTTGAAGTCTCTGTGCACTTACATGTTATTTATTTTGTAGTTCTGAGCTACAATTATGACATCTTAATATTATAATGCTATCTGTTATAACTATTAGTTTTATGTTATGCCTAGATACACAGGATCTCTTTCTCTTGACCTATTCAATTCACCTATAAAAGTTCTACAAATACAGCCTTCAGAGCATAAGCAAAACCTCTATGCAATCTTTATTTGGAATGATAAATCATCTGTGGACATATCATATCTTAAAACTCAGAAAGACCCACAAGACTATCAGATTTGCTTGTGAATAGTTTGAAATAGGCAAACTACGCTTCATTATATGGGAGTTCTAATTTAATAATGTACATAAGGTAATTCACTTTGTTTATGTTTTCAGTCTTGTAAATTAACTTTAAACTATAAATCACAAAGGTTATAATATTTTAGAATTCAATGGGAAATGTTGAAAAGATGTTTAAAATTTTTGAACATTAAAAAGCAGAAATATTCATAAGGCTAAATATTCATAAGGCTATAGAAACTATCTTCTAGTTTAAGAGTTCAACTCCTGCAGACTATTCTGTGTTCAGTCATTTCAAAATAATATATTTATACTGTTAATATATCAGCTGTACTTTTCTATTAACATAATTCTGTACACTGAAAAAACATGTTCTTTAAGATGGAATCTACTTGTAACCCGTCCTCAATGCTTTTAGAAGTGCTCTGCAGTGGAGGAATTGAAAGAGTACGCCAAAATATATTCAGCCAACATCGACCAATGCACAAGATTTGGTTTGATTTGGTTATGATTGTTGAGCTAGTCAAATTATCTACTTCTCTTATGTAGAAATCATCTAATATTCACTCTTCACATTTTGAAGTTTGGAAAGACTTGCTGCCAGGTTATAATACTTGTTTACTTGCTAAACACCAACTTGCTCATTAAACTCCCCTAAACTGTAGCTGTAAGTCATCCTTTGAAAATTTAGAATGGTTAATGTAAAAAGATTATAAAGAAGATAGGGAGGGGAGGGGGGATAGTAGGGGATAGGAATGGTAGCAGAATACAACAGTCACTAATATGCCATTATGTAAAAATGTGAGTGTGTAACCAATGTGATTCTGCAATTTGTATTTGGGGTAAAAATGGGAGTTCATAACCTAGTTGAGTCAAATGTATGAAAGATGATATATCATGAGCTTTATAATGTTTTGAACAACCAATTAAAAAAATAGAATAAAATAAATAAATAAATAAATAAATAAATAAGATAAAGGGTTTTTGATGCTCATGGCCATAAGAGAAGTTTTTTTTTTCTATAAAGATTGAAGTATAAGTGGTTAACTACCCCCTGAAAAAAGAAAATATACCTAAGAATATCTAATTCATAATTTTTGTTTTTAATAAAATCTGTATTATACTGGGAGTGATGATAATTACTTGGGTATAAATCAAGGTGCACACCATACCCTACCAAGGTTCTTTGATACACTTCTCAGACTCACTGGTGCTATAGGTATCTGTTCAACTGCAGACTCCCCAACTAGAAAACATGCTTCATGAAGACAAACACCTTTATTATTTTTTTCTTGTGATGATTCATCATTGAAACTCCAAGGCTTATACAGTGGTCAGCACATATTGTAAAAGGTCACAATATATGTATATCTGAATGACACCAAACATTTTAATATCCAGGTAGCATTTTTTCTGATATATTCCAGAAGATCTTGTTAGAATCACATTAGTGAAATATTGAAAGAATTTCGACAGAAAAAGCCTATGGAAATTTACTCCAATGATTTTTTTTTTTTTTTTTTTTTTTTAGTATTCTAATGCACTGGATGTCTACCATAGGGAAATATCTCCCTAGACTCTGGCTCTATGACCACAGGTAACTTGGTTCAGTGGAGAAAAACTGAGTGAAGAATTCAGTGGGTCTGCTGTGCTAGGGGCTGCTGACCACATCACAGTTATCAGAACAGCTTCTTCTAGTTCCTCACCCCTGCATTCACGCATGTAGCTGAATCACAACTGGATGCTTCCAGGCAGTTTCCAGACCTTCTGATCCTTAGTTTTAGTACTCAAACCCTGACCTGTGACATTCATGAGCATTTCACATTATTCACCAAAAATCTAAAAACAATAGAAGTTACACTAGTACTTAGAAATATATTCATCGCTCTTCAACCACAGGTTAAAAGAAAGCACAATGACTGGCTTCAGAGGTCAATGAAAGTGGCTTTTCTGGCTTAAGTTCTGATTTTCAATTTAATTGCTTATGTTCAATAATTTTAGATGATCATCCCAACACCCTGAAACAAATGTGTTGCCTTCTAGGAATGAAAAAAATAGCATCTGATTATAAAGCAAGAAAATCATAAAGAGTATTAAATTATCATGTCCTTGAATAATCTACATAAAGCCAGATTGCTTTGCTCATGCCTGGAAGCCTGCCTTAGGACAGTGTTTTATTAAAAGAATTGAGTCCAGCAATAGCAGCAGATTAATTTTAAATAAATTGTCTAGTGGTCTTTGATGGGATCCCGAAACAGAAAAAAAAAAAAGGATATTGGGGAGAAACTAATAAAACTTGAATAAAGTTTGAGGCTCAGTTAATAATAACATCAATGTTAACTAATTAGGTATAACAAATGTACCATAGTAAAGTGAGATGTTAACAAGACAGGAAACTGGGTATAGGAACATGGTTTTTCTCTTTGTAATAATATTGAAAAGTTAAAACAACCTAAAACAAAATTTAGTTTTTAAACCAAATTGGCATTATTCAAAACAACACCAAACACTTTATTCATTATTCTTGCCTAAAAAGAATTTAATTTAACATTTCATTTCTTTAACACATCAGATGTCCTCAATACTCTCTACTAAGCCACATAAAGATTCCTAAGTTTTCATCTCATAACATAGACTCCTGGAGTTCTTTATGTTACTTTTCTGTTGATTCTTTCACCTTTCTCCTACTTGTCCTTCTTCCAATCGGAATCTCAATTTCTTTATTTCTCACCTTACTTTATTGTGTAACTATACATTATACAGTATTTACTTTCCTATAATCACTGAGCAACACAGAATTTTTGATTGCTCTTCAGACAATGGTATTTGTATTCTAGAAGGTAGTATATTATATTCCAACAGACTTTCATAAAAATTGAATTATAAAATAGTTCAAGAGGGGGCTGGGGTTGTGGCTTAGCAGTAGAGTGCTCACCTCACAGGGTTCAATTCTCAGCACCACATAAAATAAATAAATAAATAAAGGTTAAAAAAAAGATGCAGTCATTGCCTTAAAACAAAAAAAAAATAGTTCAAGAGGTTTACTAATGACTGAGAAACAACATGTCTTTTAAATTACTGAACTATATGTGTTGATGGCAAACAAACCTGAATATCAAATTGTCATTTCTTCTTAAAATTTATGTATATGGCCAAAGAAACGGTAAAGAAATATCTTCAAAATGTTAATGGAGCTTGAAAAATCATTCTGAAATTCATAGCGAGCAAGTAGAACAGATTGTTGAAAAAGGAGTAGAGTTGGCCTTTCAAGATAGGCTTATTGCCATCTGTTTGACTTACTTTTTTTTTTTGGTGATCTTCTGCAAGTGAACTTTGTCTGTTTTTTTTTTCTCACACTTCCATCCATTGTTCCTCTAATAGGACCTGGTACAAAACACAACGTCATCAGTGTTTGCAGAATAAGCTAATTTTAAATCAATAATCTTTAAGGCAGTAGTACAGTACTTGTGGAGGGACAATCAACCAGCAGAGGTTAAGAAAGTTAAGAAACAAACTTAAGTATACCTGAGAATTTAGGATATGTCAAAGGAGATATTTTAAAAATCAGTTAAACTCAGGCAACTTAAGGTTTCTTTGAAAGCCCTGTCCAAATACATTTCTGGTTCATGAAAAAAAAAAGAAAGAAAGAAAGAAAAGAAAAAGAAAATAAAATAAGACTGAAACAGCTTAAATTTTGTGCCATAATATAAGTAAATACTCAAAGAATAATCAAGATATATGTAAAATCATAGAAATCATATCAAAGGGATTATGCATCAAAATGATATTAAATGATTATAAACTGTTGATTCAGTTAATAATCCACCAATCAACTTGGGTATGATGAATGAAGGAAGAATTGATGAAATGTTCTTTCTTGCCAACTCATAAAGATTTAGATGCAAGAAGAGATTAATGTAAATATATGGGTGAATCTAAATATTGACTACATAAAATAATAATAGTCTAAAATGTGGAATTAAAATTAAACAAAACAATAGAAAAGAGCATAGTATAAAGCAGGCAATGTAGATCATCATTAAAGCATACTAAATTCTTCACATTGATCTGAGGAGAACAGATTAAGAGTAGATTTAGAAATTAAGTTAAATATGCATTATAAATCAGCCATGCTAGCATCCTCCTGTAATTTCAGCTACTTGTGAGGCTGAGACAGAAGAGTTGCAAGTTCAAGGCCAACCTGAGTAATTTTATGGGAAAGATCCTGTCTCAAGAAATAAAATAGAGGTTAAATTTACTGGCAAATACTTGTTCACAGTATGACTTTATATGCTAATTCCTTCTGAATAATAAATTGCTACAAACTTAAAAACACTTTTCTCACAGTTTTTTGTTGATCAGAAATCAAGACATGTCTTTGATGTTTGTTGCTTAGATCATAAGGCTTTACTCAAGGTGTCGATTGGAATTTCATCTGAAAGACTGACAGAGGAAAGATCTATTTCCAAGTTTACATACGCGGTTTTTGGGAAAACATAGCTCCTTTCGAACTGTTGACCAGAGCCTGCCGACAGGGACACATAGACTTACCTGATATAGCAATTTATCTCATCTAAGCCAGAAACAAATAATATTCTTTGTTAGGAAGATGGAAGTTACAATTTCCTATTATACAATAATATAATAATATAATGAGTTGATACATCTTAATGTTGAAGTACTTTACTGGTTAGAAGTAAGTTATTCAAGAGGAGAATATTTATTATACAACATCATGAATACCAGGAGGCAGGAATCATTGAAGGCCATATTAGAAGCTACTCACAAAAATCTATTGTAACTCAAGTGTCTGAAGAAACAACAGAGATGTTCCTCCTTTCAATGATAAAATTAGTAATTTTTTTGTTGATCTAGTTAAATTTTTTATTAATCTCATTGATCCTTTCAATAAATTGATTACATTAATTTCATTGTTTTTTCTCTATTCTTTATGCATTATTCCATTTTACTTACATATTTCTCTGCAGCTTATGATGGGTTATGGTCCCAAAAATGAATTGTAAATTCCGAATATCATAATGTGAAAATGCATTTAGCAGGCCTAACACACCAAACATAGCTCAGAAACAGTAAAATGAACAATATTGGTTGTTTACCCCTGTGATGACATGGATGGGACAAGGAGATGACTGCCACTGCTCAGTATCACAAGAAAGTGTCATATTGCATATCACTAGACCGAGTTTCAAAATTTAAAATTTGCCATATATTTTATACTGAATATGTATTACTTTCTATCAAAAAGCAAAAAATTGCAATTTGAACTATCATAGGTCAGAGATTATGTCAGTATTTAAATTATATGCATTATTACTTCCTTCATTCTCAATACTTTGAGTTTAATTTTGTTCTCATTTTTTCTTCTTTTTTTTCAGCTTCCTAAAGTGGAAACTCATATAACTTAATTTTAAACATTTTTTTACTAATATAAAGCTATACATTTCCCTTTAAGCACAACTATAGCTGTATAAAATAATTTTAATAGATTTCATTTTAATCTCTAGTCACTTGAAACTATTTTCTATTTTTCCTTGTGATTTCTTCTTGTAACTGTGAACTATTTAGAAATGTTTTTAAATTTTAAAATAGTTTGATATTTTTCACTTTATTCGTGCTGATTTCTAATTTAAGTCTACTATAGTCAAAAATCATATACTATATAATATTTTAGTTTTTTTAAAAAATATATGACTAGATTTATGGCCTTGAATATAGTCCATAAGTACTGACTGAAAACAGAGTGCATTCTGATGTTGGATGAAATATGTTATAAACATTATTTAGAATAAGTTGATTCATTAGTTAAGTTTTTGATATTCAAATTGTTTTTTTTCTCTATTAGTTATTTCAACTACTGGAGAGGAGTATTAGAATTTTTACCTGTGTGTTTTGATTTGTTTATTTCTTGATTTGGTTCTTTCAGGTTTTGTTTCATATATACGTTGTAGACCTATTATTAGGTGTTTATATCTTTATTACCATTTTATCTCTCTGGTATATCAAGCCTTTTATCATTTTGAAATACTGTTTTTCTAGCAATATTCCTTAATTTAAGTACTATTTTATTTTTCCTTAATAAAACAACTGTAGCATTTCTCAAGTGAACTTTTTAACTTCAATGTTTTTGCTTTCACTAACAAAAACAGTTAGTGGGAAAATCTTACAGTATTGACATATGTAGTTATTATATGTGCATAAGATGTAAGCAACTAAAAAAAATATGTGGGTAGCTGAATTTAATGAAATTATCCCTCCAAAAGAAATGTTCTTATTACCTTATTTTAAATTAATTGTAATTCCAGTGTGAGAAGAAAATTGTGGTCATCCCCAAGAGAGAGAGAGAGCACAAATGATGTTCAAGAAAATAATCATATTTTTAAAATCATTCTGGCCTATATCCATGAGGGAATGAGCAATCTTGCAGAGAATGCTAAAGAAAGCCTGTAGCAAAACATTGTCCAACATCATACATTTCAGCCTCTCAAAGCATTCTAGAATAGTTTATCTCTTTAAAAATCCAAAACTATCTGGAAGTTGAAATCTTCTTTCAAACAGGCAATCATATCTTTGAATATTATGATGTGGAAGACAAGAGAAAGGAAAAAAAGGCATCAGACTGTGTAGAAACACACAAATGTTTGAGGACAGTGTTGATTGAATCAACAAAGAATATAACTGGAAATGTTAATGAACACAATAATCATGCTTCAAGCTGTGTACCATAGTGTTAAAAAAAGAATATTTACAAGGACACAGGGCAGCATAAGTAACATGGATGTATATGCAAGTATGTGAAGATGTACAAGTTATTTTTAGTTCTTTTTACTCATTTTGATCACACATAATTTTATTCTTTCTCCCAAATTGTCAAACAGAAAGAAGTCAGTATTATTGCAGATGCCTTATGTCATATCATCACTGCATACCATACATTTCACTCTTGGAGTTGTACATCCTACAGATTTTTACAAATGTGTTATAACATATATGCAACACCATAATTGTATCATACAGAATAGTTTCATTGCCTTAAAAATCCGATACTTTACTGCTATGTATATCTAAATAAACAAATAAATAAATCTGTCTTTGACCTATTCTCCGCCCCCCCGCCCTCCCCCCCCATAATTTCTAGTACCTACTGGTTCTTTCCTATTTCCATAGTTTTTTGTTGTTGTTGTTGTTGTTTGTTGTTTGTTTATTCTCTCTGGAAAATAATATAATTGTACAGTATGCAGCTTTTTCATATTGGCTTCATTCACTTAGTAATATGCATTGAAGATTCATTCATGCCTTTTCATAACTTGATAGATCATTTTCTTTTTAATACTAATATTTCATTTTCTAGATGAGCCTCAGTTTACCCATTTGCCTACAGAGGATATCATGGTTATGTATAAGTTTTGGCATTATGAATAAAGCTGCTTTAAACATCTGTGTGGGGGTTTTGGTGTGGACCTATGGTTTCACCTCATTTTGGTAAATTCCAAGGAGCACAACTGCTAGATTGGGTGAATTCCAAGGAGTACAATTACTAGATGTTAGGAGTATGTTCGGTTTTGTAAGAAACTCAAACTTTATTGCAATGTTTTACATTCTCTCCAGCAATGAACAAGAGTCCCTATTTCTCCCCATCCTTGCTAGCATTTAGATGTTTGTTTCTGTTTTTGTCTTTCACTCTTTTCTTGCCTTTTATGATTTTAATGAGCATCTCTTATGATTCCAGTTTTCCTTCTTTCTTAGCATATCTTACACTTTCTCTTTTACTTATTTTAATGGTTGCTGTAGATTTTACAATAATAAGTAATGTAAGTCCACTGTCAAATAACATTATATGGCTTCACTTATAGTATCATTCCTATAGAATTCTTCCCTCTGTCCCTTGAATCATTGCTTTATCTGTGTCATTTCACTTACACCCAAGCCTACAAACACACAAGTATACACATAGGCATGTGTAATTCAATACATTGTTGCTATTATTTTGAACAAACATTAGTTAGATCAATTAATAAGAATAAAAACAACAGGTTTTTTCCTTCAATTATTCCTTCTCTGATGTTCTTTTTACTTTATGCAATTCAAGTTTCTATCAAAAAGTCTCTGTCTCTGAAGAATTCCTTTTCATGTTTATTATAAGGCAAGTCTCCTGGCAATAAATTCCCTCAATGTTTGTTTGTCTGATAAAATATTCCTTCTTCACTTTTTAAAGTTAATTTTGCAGACAATAGATGTCCAGGTTTATGGTATTTTGGTTGACAACACCTTCACTCTATGCCTTCTTAACTGCATGATTTTTGAAGTTAGATGTAATTCTTATCTATGTTGAAACATAGTCAAAGTACTTATTTTCTTCTTTGGCCTCTTTGTAGATTTTTTCTTTATATTTGACTTTCCTATATGCTTTTTTTTTTTTTTTTGGCATTTATTCTGTGTGGTGTTCTCTGACTTTCTAGGTTAGGGATTTGGTGTCTGTCATCAATTTGGGAAAATTCTCAGTCATTATTGCTTCAAATATTTCTTCTCTTCCTTCTGTTGTTATTATCATTAGATACATGCTATAGCTGTTGTATTTTTTCCAAAATTTCTGAATATATTTTTCCATTTTTTTTTAATCTTTGCTTTTCCATTTTGGAAGTTTCTATTAACATGTCCTCAGACTCAGAGGGTCTTTCCTCAGTCATGACAGTTGACTAATGAGCCCATCAAAATTATTTTTCATTTCTGTTATAGTGTTTTTCATCTTTACCATTTTATAAAAATTTTCTTTAGCCTGGCATGGTGGCACATACCTGTAATCCCAGCATCTTGGGATCCTGAGGTAAGAGGATTATGAGTTCAACTCCAGCCTCAGCAACAGCAAGGTCCTAAGCAACGCAGTGAGATCCTGTCTCTAATAATATACAAAAAATTGGGCTGGGGATGTAGTTCAGTGGTTGAATGCCCCTGAGTTGAATCCCCGGTATAAAAAAAAAAAAAAAAAAAAAAAAAAATTCTTTATAATTTCCACCTCTGCTTTCATGTTGTCCACTTTTCCTTTAAAGTCATTGACATATTAAAAATCAGTGGTTTTTCAATGTTCAGTCTGGTGATTTCAATATCCCTGCCAGAGATGAGTCTGATTCTGGCACTTGCTCTGTCATTTCAACTGTGCTTTGTGTTTTAGAGTGACTATTAATTTTTTCCTGATCTCCGAACATGATATACTAGGTAGAATGAACTGTGACAAGCAGGCCAAGTTGTGGTCCCATGTGGGAGAGCTGAGTGCTTCAGTCTTGTGATTAGGCCTCTGTCTTCTAAGGAGCCTGTGACTCTGGATGGTGAGTTCCACAAGTGCTTCTCAGTTTCGTGACCTCCATAGGTGAAACAGGATAGCTACAATAGACGTGAGTTGGGCATTTGTCTCCTCCAGATGGATTGGGCTCTCATAGAACCACGATATTTTAGGCTCTAGTTAAGTAGTCTCTCCTTAGGATGGGACCTGTAAAGAATAGAAGGCTCTATTATAATTCAAAATGATTCCTTTTCCTTTCTGTCTTTCAGAACCACAAGGAATTTTTCTGTGACATTTGCTGTGAAAACCAGGTGGACCTCCTAGAAGTTAAACTCGCAAAAGAGAAGGTTTCCCCACAGTGACTGTATTACTCTGAAGTTTTTACCTCTTAGACTTCTCCACCCTGAGCCTCCAGCAATTCCCCATTTACAGTTCAGGTTTTCCTGCTCTCACTTGGTTCCCTTGAACATTTCCACTTGATAGTTTCGGCTCCTGTGATTTGTGATTCTCTGTATCCATGTGACCGTCTCTCTAGCTTGTGGGTTAGGGTGGTTTGTCCTGTGACCTCATTTCTCTGAAGATCTGAGAAAGCTGTTGATTTGGTCAGTATTTCACTTACTGTTAGGGTGGAAGAATAACTCCTACATTCTTTACATGAAGCTCTGGAAACTGGAAATCTCCTTAGTTATGTTTTTAGTTTTACTTTCTCTGTCTGTACTTCTACTCCAGGCATAAGAAATATGAGCAGTTGTTCTAACATTCTCTGCTCTCATATGTGATTACATCTGACTTGGAAAAACTCAAAAAAAAAAACATAGTTATAAAGAGGAAAGAGAGAGTTAGAGCTAATGGAGGAAAGATAGACTAGGTTATGGTTTGATGAAATATTAAAAGAAATGAAGTGAAGAAGGGTTTGGAAGTGACTAGGCAAAAAGTGTCACTGATGAAACAAGGCCCAGGGGAAAAATGAATTAGGCACAGATTTCCTTAAAAAAAATTTTTAAAAAAGCTTAATTGTTCATTATTCTTAGGCAGGGATTATGGTTTATGATACAGAAGAGGAACCAGAGGTTCAGAGAGGTTAAGTGATTTACTCAAAGTTGTAATGGCTAATTACTGTAAGAAGTTCCTGGCATTGCAAATGCACCAATGACTAGTACAATTCCATTTTAAATATTTTACCTCTCCACAGGAATATTATGCCAAGAAACTTTCTTTACCAGAAGGTCTGCACCTTACAACAACTACTATTTTTTTTTAAGGACTGTGGTTAATTTTGCAAGGTTGTTTCTAACAAAATGGTTTCTGACAGAAATATTTTTAAGAAAACCATTGGGACCTCACATACATAGTGCATAGCTTTGGTTAGACCTTTATTCTACAAAGTTATGTCTTTAGAACCTGAAAGGACTTTTGTATGAAGCACTGCTTTATCTTGATTATATTGGACATGATATGAACATAAATTTATAGATAAGAAAGTAAGAAATATCATTTTATTTCCAAATGATCATGGTAGCAAATGAAATGGATAATAAAGTAGGGGAAACTACATTCTAATATGAAAGTAGTACCTGAAACCATGGTACTTCAGTAGATTCACTTTTGCACTATAATTGTGTGAGTGCATCACACAATAAATTGAATATTGTATCAACTAAATACTATTAAATCATATTTAAATATACTATCCTTGATTGCTACAGTGAAGCTCAGAGTATCCATCAGGGAAATCAAGTTGTTTTAAATTTTGTTATATAGTCTTTAAATAAATTATGCTTTGCTAATGCATTTGTTTTTGAACAAAATTTGTCTCTAGACAAAAGATTTTAATATAAATCTCCTATGGAAAATATGATTACTGAAATGCACCCTTATCACACCGGGAAATGTAATCATTTTCCAGGTCACAAATATGATGTTGGTAGTACTCAATTTTAAAAGGAGGCATTATTGTGAAATAAAAGGGGCATTACATACATCTTATTAAGAGAAGTGGATTATTGAACTGTCTTTGTAGCTAAGTAATTATGTGACTTTTGGACTAGCCATTTAGGTTTGTTGGATTTTAATTTTTCAATCTCACACACACACACACACACAAACACACACACACACACACACACACACACACACACACACTATGAGTTTTCTGGTTTTAATGTTTAGTATCCTGCAGAGAGAATTTACCATGTCCTAGCAAATTGTAAATTTCAATTTTTATTTATAATAACTTTTAAGGAAGATATCACTATCTTTTACAGATAAAGTTAGAAGTTCAGAAAGGTTAAGGACTTATTTACAGTCTGAGAGCTATCTGGTGGAAGAACCTGAATCTGAATTTGCCTCTTGAAAACCCATCATATTTTCCCTGTCTTGATAGCTATCACCTTTGAGTAATACAAACTCCTGCCCACCTTTGGGTTGACACTTTACTAAACATTTGAAAAAGAAGTAGCGGAGGAACTTATTCTTCTTGCCTTTTCTAAGGAAACAACAAAAATCACTCAAAACCCACAACAGAAAGAAATCATCACTGCCAATTGACTTACCTGTGGACAAGGTACAGACTCTCTCGACTTCAGGAAGTACTTAACACTGTCTTGCTTTGAAAGATGCAATTACTGCAGAGGAGAATACCACTCCGCATACCACTGGTACACTTAACAAAATCTCAGTAGCTGGACGTGCCCAGGGTTATGTTTAGACACTGTCTCATGTCTGCAGATAATTGTTTTCTCCTAGTAACAATGGTGGAGGGGAAAGGGAGTTGAACTTGAGGGATCCAGTGACTTCTCCATGACCACAACTTTTACAGAATAGTGTAGAAATTCACTCCAAGGACCCCTTGTTGTAGGTGGTCTTCAATTAGTAAATTGAGGAACTGAGAGAAAGCTAGTTTTGTATATAGAATCTCTAATTGAAATTTCAACACAATAATCCACATGGAAACAACTATGTTAGGAGCTCTTTCTGTATCTACAAGAACAAAACTAATAAAATAAAATTGAGAATGATTTTCAATCCTGCTTTGAGTTCTTTCTAGGTTCATCAAATTAAAATAACTTCAGTGAGGAAGAATTTTGAGAAGAGCGCAAACTCTTAAAAACAATGTAACTAGTGTATAAAAAAAATCACTTCAAGGGAAAAAAAAGAGAGAGAAAAAAAAATTCAAAGGCCCTTTGTACCTTAAGTATATTGTTGGCTGATATTTTAATCCCAACTCTAGAACTGAATGCTCAAGCTACTGGAGGGAAATGCCTAGGAGTAATTGGCCTGGGTCTGGACCACTGCTCAAAACTCCACGTTGGCACCGAGTAGCTGGTGGTGAAGTTGTCAGCACAGTTGAAGGAATTTTTCAGAAACCCCAGATTGGAGGAGAAGGGAAATGAAACAGAGTAAATGAAATGGCTGTATTATTCAAATGTGCTATAGACAAATCTTCAGCTCTGTAAAAATGCACTTTAGTCCAGGTAAATGTATTAGGCTAACAGATTCCAGGTGATCTCAAGGATAATTGATCCATTCAGTAAACACTTTTTAATAACCTACTATGTAAAAAACAATAATACAATATAGACAATATGAACAGTTTTTATTCAGTTTGGGAATCCTTCCCAGTTCCAAAGTATCAATATTTTGTTTTCATACATTTGCAAAATCAGAATTCTTCTCCAGTATAACGGTTGCTAAGAACCTGGGAAATTTGTATGTAGTCTATTTATAATCTACACCTCAGAGGTGTTCTATATCACCCTCCCCCAACAACTTGAAATAATTTTTTTTCAAGTATTGTTTGTGGAAAAATTCCATGTCTAAAATGATTTTTTTTACCTCATTGTTTTCTATAGAGAATTTTCCAGACTTACCTACAGAATTTGTAAAGTAAAGCACATAACGAGCACTAGGAGAAAATTTTATTTAAAAATATTGTTTCCTAAAGTAGAAAATCCCATAATCTGGAAAAGAATAAAACTATAAAATGTATTATTATAGTAGGAAAATAATCAATATAACCAAAATTGAATAAACTTATCATTAAAGCAGCTTATACTATTTTGGTACTATTAATTTGCTTATTGCTTAAGCATACATGTACTAAGAGAAAGTTCTTCCAGCCAAGGGTATCCATTTTCTAAGACTTCAGCTTCATTTCTGTGTGCTGGCAATGGAATGTAGAATAGAGAAACCTCATAAGTGCAGTATCTATGAATATCCTCAACTTTGCATTTTAAATGGAGAATATAAAAGGAAACTAAGTAACTTTACCTCACATCAATATTCAAATACACACAAAAATAATATCATATCTTCTATTGAGTCTCTAAGTAATCTGTCTTCATTCCTAGGACTCCACCCACTTGCTCTAAAGAAAAGGAAAAAGGTCCATCGAACATAAAACTTACTCCTCTGGTCACTAAAATAGTCCCAAGAAGAGAGATATCACCTGGATCAGGCTCTCTACCCATTGATGTGCACAGGAAGAAGATAGAAATATGGTCTTGACTTAGAAAACCAAACAAGAAGCCAGAACTGGGTTCCTGCTCCCTTTTCCTCCCTTCCTCCCTCCCCTTATCTAGCACATGTCTCCTTTCTGCATCAAAACTTCAGGATAAAACAGGGAAAATTCCTTAATTCTTCCTCCACTTGCTTCTCTTTCCATTTCTAATGCCAGGATAGCACGTGAGATTTTCCTTCTTTTCCTTTCTGTCATACCCTCTTAACTACCTTGTAAGTATCAAAGACAAAAGACATATCTTTTCCCCCTATGAGACAATGCTAAGAGTTGTGTCCTTCTGGATTCTTTCCTAATATGCTGGATAGGGGGAAGGAGAAAAAGGAACTATGGGAAATCTCTCCAGGTTGTATCCTTGCTGGAGAATTCCATTTTGATTAGCAAACCATGAACATCACCTCATTCTTTTCTGCCTCAAACCTTGTAATTCTTCTCCAGTCTGTAATTCTTCTCCACTCTCCACTCTACCTGGGAGAGGAATAAATGCCACTGGCTTGCCAGGATGATGTCTGTCTCAAAGGATAAAAAGAGGTAGACACTAAGGTTTTTCAGAAAAAAAAAAGTTCCTGACTCTTAAATGCAAGGGATACAGTGCATCCACTGGGACGTTGATACCTTCCAATGACTTTACTTTTGACATGAAGTTTTCATATTTGAGGCCAAACTATTTTTCCATCTTGGACCTTTTTTCCCCCCTGTACTCATCATAACTAAAATATTCTTCAGTGTAATGTTTTATTTTTAGCAACGTTTTCCATAGATTCCTTAATACACATTTGGAAATATTTATTTCTCTTTACCACTTAGTATCTATTACTTTTAACAAGTTTGAGCTTGAGTATTCTGCTCCTTACTGTTGCAGCTGGTTTGAGTTAGAAATAGAAATAAAAGGGGCTGAAGATAGGAAGCTGTGTGACAGGAACATGGATCCTTTTTTGACTCACCCAGTTAAACTCCCTCAACGTGGCCCTTCATGCTCCAGAGACACCTCCCCACTACACCAGTTATCCCTCATTCCACTAACAGAGTCTTCTACTTTTGAGTACAATTTAGTGACTCATGCCACAAAATTTGTCTAATTCTAAAAATATATTCACAATTTTTGGATTTTTTTTATAGTAGTGGTGGTGGTTTGTGCAGTTCTGGTGACTGAATTCAGTGGGGCTCTATCACTGAGATATACCCTAGACCTTTGCATTTTTAATTTTGAGGCAGGCTCTCCATCCTCTTGTTTCAGTCTCCCAAGTAGCTGGGATTACAAGTACGTGCCAAGACAGTTTTTTGAGAACACTCTTCTTTCTTTGCCAAATCAATGTAGAATCTCAAGGCTTAGTCCAAATTTAATATCTTAATAAAGTAGAAATTACCAAAAGCTAAACTTACCTGTTGGTTCTCTCTATAATATTTTACAATGACTGTAAAAAGAAAAATCTTAGAGCCAACCATGGTGGGTCACACCTGTAATCTCAGTGACTTCTATCTCTTTTGAGGTAGAAGGACCCCAAATTCAAGGCCAGACAGCCTCAGCAATTTAGTGAGACTCTATCTTAAAAAAGAAAAAAAGAAAAAAAAAGCTTTTATAAAACTGCTTTATGTCAAGTATTGAACTTCACCTTTTGACACATGATAACTCAAACTTTCCAAATCTCAAGAGACAAATACTAAAATTTTCTAGAATATTCAGATAAGGAAAATGAGGCACAATTAATTTTAGTAGCCTACCCACATTTATACAGTTAGTCCGTGTAGAATTTAATAACCAGGACATACATTGTACTTTAAGGAAACTGTACATGCAGAAAGTACATGCAGAATTTTGTTCATGTGTACAAATGTAGGATCTCCATCCTTATGATGTATTTTAAAAGTATTATTTATTCTATAAAATGGTTACCAGATATGCTTTTGTGCATTAAGTACTGCTCCCTAGTGATCTTATACTTTTTTTTTTAATTCTTTACTGTTACATTAGGAATCCAGCTAGTATTTTTTATTTGGCTGAATATTTTCTTAACTGAGAAGAAGCATTGGAGGTGGTAATAAGAGAGCAAGTAAATTAACCAAGCAGAAATAAATGAAGTTACTGTTCCTTCATTAACCACTCCAGCTGAATTGTAATAATAAATGAGATTTAGAAATTCATAGGCATATAATAATATTTATCTCAAAGTAATAATAAAATTGTATTTCTCAAAGGTCCAGAACAAAAATAAGTATTATTAGATCTAGGTCAATATTTTTAGCTAGAATAATAGTAGATTTATGGAAACTTAAAATAATCTTTTACCTTTAAAATTGAAGATTTTTCTATATTGAATACATATGACAATGAATATGTATGTCTTTTGAATTATAAAAATAATTTAAGTCTCTAAGGTTATTTGGGCTCTTTTTTTCTAACACTTATTTGGTACTATCTTGGCATGTCAGCGGATATAATTTAGGTACTTGAGGAGAGAAGAGCTTTAATTATGTCACACAGATCACACATATGTTCACATGTACATTTCTAGGGTCTAATCATTTGAAAAATATATTCCATAATATCTTCTCTAGAATTTACTTACTTACATACACATCAAAATGTGGACTCAAAAACCATACTTTAACAAAGCCACTTTAATTCTTTTCAAGTTGCTTGGATGGTTCATAAATATTCATTCTGTGTTGACACTATTTTCTTCAATAAAGTTGACAAGAATAATACTCATTTATTTTAGAAATGGTTGGACCTGATAACTAGACTGGTCAAGAATATCTGAAAAAATGAAATGAATCATTTAAAACAAACTGAGGCCCAGGTATGACATCTTTAGAGGGCAAGATTACAGTCCTGAGATGGCAATGAGAATGGTTTATGTTTACAGTTCTTCATGATATTGCAGGCTTGTCATGAAAATAAATTGCTTGTAGTCCTCTGCCATTTTCCATTCCTGTCTCATCATGATAATAAGGCATCAGGATTTTAACATTCAATATATTCTGAAATGCAATTTCATATAAAGATGTGTAGGGTACTAAAACATTTGCTACCTATGTTTGCTTGTAGATTCCACTTACATTCGTATTTCTGAAGGTATTGCCTGTTCTGTCTAGTAATAAATGAAAATTAAACCATGGTTCTGAAATATGGATGGCTCATTGGAAATAAGATAGTAACCCCCAATCTCACTTTCATCTCTGAGATGTGAAAAGTTTCTTCTAAATTTAGAAAGCACAAAAGTTTATTCTGTAACCACAGGAAATCATGAAGGAGGTTGGGGAAAAGCAGGATATTGTCATACTGCTTTTTTTCCAAGGAAACTTGAATGTTTCTGCTTGGTTGGGTCACTTGCTGTCCTATTGTCACTGCTTATGCTTAAGCATTCTCATGCACTCTATCTCATGGTTACCAGGAACTGCTCCTAATATGTAAGATACTTTTCCTGCCAGCCTGAGTCTGGTTGAATTTTATAAGTGCTAGTCTCACCACCCTAATAAAACACAGTTGAGATAGAGTATCCTTGTATTTCTTAAGCAAGAATAAGGAGCTATTGTGTTTGAAAACCTTAAGAACGATCACAAAGTTCAAAAAATGAATTTGTCTTTCAATATAAGGTACGGCTGAATATTCTGGGACAAATAAAAAATTTTATGGAACAAAAAAATGAGTACAAAAGATCAGGAAAATTATAGATTTTAAAAGTGACTTGGAATTTTAGCAATAAAAAATGTCAGGATTAAACAATCTTAGTAAGTTTGAATAAAAGCAAAGTACTCTGCACTTTTTCATTATAAAACATCTTATATGTAATCATTTGGTTAATTCTGTTCTACCACATCATTGGTCTCCAGAAAACAGACCCCATCTTACCACATGGCTACATCTTTAGTCTCTGGCACGGTATTCAATACATATTGGGCACTGAAAAAAGTGTTTGCTAAATTAGTATTTATCTTTAATATCCAGAAACAAGGGTAAGTGGAGACTATAAAATATGAAGAGGTTGTAAAAGTTAAAATTATGGTATCAAGTTTTGAGTTAACCAGAGAATAAAATATTGTATTTCCAATATAAATTACAAATATAATATTAAAAGGTAGGAAATCTTTGAGTGCAATTTGAAATCTATCCTTATAGCTCCAGTATCTTTCCTCTTTTAACTACTCTTTAAAAATGTTTTTTAAACATGCTTTATATTTTTTTTCCAGTAATGGGGATGGAACCTAAGGGCACTCTATCTCTGAGTTACATACTCAGTCCTTCTTATTTTTTTTTATTTTATTATTTTAATTTTGAAGCTGAATTGTACAGGTTAGCTTCCAACTTGCAATCTTCCTGTCTCAACCTTCCAAGTAGCTGCGATTACAGTTAAGTGTCATCATGCCCAACATGTTGTTATATTATTACTGGATATTTCCTTTATTATTCCTGAAAAAATAGTATCAGAAAAACAAATATTCATTTTTCTCTTACATAGTCAACCCTCAACACAACACAAAATACTCCTGGTCACCAAGATGTATTTTCCCACACAGAATTCTCCAATGGTCACACACTGAATGGTCTATAATTCCACTCAATTCTGCTACTGTCTACCTGTAGTTAGAGTCATATGTCAGAAGCCTAAGTCTCAATCTCTCAATACTGCTTTCTTCTTCAGATGCTTCTTTCAGTAGTAGGTTGTCCACCTATGTTACTGACAGACCAATTATTGGTCCAAGTTACCATGACCACATCCTTGATTTTGATTAATTTGCTAGGATATAGCAGAACTCAGGGAAAAAAAATTAGATTTATTAAAACTTAGTTTGTTATATTAATAAAATATTTAATGAGTGATATAGATGAAGAGTTAGATAGAGTAAGATGTGAATAAAATGTGAAAGTGTCCCAAGTACAGGAGCTTCTGTGCCCATGGGGTTGAAGTGTGCCTTGATGTCTTCATTAATCTGGAAGAACAACAGAATACATCAGTTTGGGGTTTTCATGGAGGCTTCAACATTTTGGAATAGTATTATTAACTTAATTTCCAGCCCTCTTTCCTCAGAGAATGGACAGTGTGCCTGGAACTTTCTAGTTCCCGCCCATGGCCTAAACTTTCTGGTGACTGGCCAGTATCCTGAAGCTATCCAAAAGCCCACCAAGAGTTGCCTCATTATAACAAAAGATCCTCTTATCACCCAGGAAATTTCAGAGGAATTAGGACCTCTGTGTCAGGAACCAGGAACAAAGAATAAATGTGTATTTTTATCATGTTATAATATTAACACAATAGTCTCTCAACCATGGCAGATTAGCTTCACCTCCTATGTCAATCATGATTGAATAGTATTCATTTTATTGAGAAAGATTGCAATCTTTCTCCTCTGTTATCCTGGAGGGTTCTAATATCAGTGTCTGCCATGGATAAAATTATTAGCTGACAGAGTTGCAGTAAAACCCCAGTTTCTCTGCTTCTGCTGGTGGATGGGGTCTGTTACACTACAGGTGATAACTGTGTTACATCTCTTAATGGTGGGCTACACACTCTGGTGTTGCAGAAGACCCCAGAAGCTCACCACCAATTTCTTCTTTTTGAGTTCTTGTTTCACAAATCCAAAGAATGAAACTCTATGGATAACAGAAGTCAAAAGTGAAAGGAGTAGGATTTATTCAAGAATAGAAACAGTGCTCTCATAGAGCAAGAATGGACTTCATAGCAGGTTTCTGTGTGGGTGTGCTAGTCTAGAGGTTTGTACAACATTTGGATCAATGCTATTGGTCCAAATTTATGCTAATCAGGGTTTGAAAAAGTACCAATGCTACTGGTCCAAAATTATGCTAAATAGGGTTTGGAAAAACATTGATTAACACTTGAGTCCAAACTTTATTTAGATTTGCCCCACTTCCACTTTCTTGCTGCTCATCTGCTATCCCAGCTTCCCAAGAGGTTCCAATCAGTGGATCCTGCATGCTCTGGGGTCAAGAGCTGTAGCACTGCATGTATTAGGTGTCTGCTCCTGACCAGGCCATGTTGGGATGACAGTTGGGTATGCCCTAGTTTGTCTTGGCCCTCTTGCTTCAGGCTGATGAGCCTCAGCCTTGGGCTAGCATGGTGAGCTCCATGGGGTTGCATCCCCCTGTGTATGTACAGCAACCGAGGACACCCACTTTTGCTTGGCTAAGGACAGAAGGAAGTAGTCCATGATATGGCAGGGCTCTGGTGTGCTCTAGCCTGCCCAGGTCACCATTCTGTTGCACTCTGTTGCTCATCTGTGGTTTCTCAGAAGGGACCAGAGGGCCAACTGCACAGTTTTGTGACTGGGGAGCCAGTTAGTTGTATAGTGTATTTGCTGATGTCCTGCTGTCTTCTTTGTCTGCAATTGTTCCTCTTTTCTTTATACCTATTCACATCATGTCACTAAATCTTCATAGTGCAAATTACAATCTTCTCTACTAAAACTTTATAAAACAATTAATTTTAGAATAATCACACACTTCTTTACCCTATGGCATATATTTGCCTTACTTGCTGTTGCAAGTCTCTTTAACAGCAAAAACTGCCTTACACCTCAGAGAACCATGAGGATTAAATAAGGAAGTGCATGAAGAAGTAAATGAGTATCCATTCCAGGAACATGGAATACTTTAGAGAATTTGGTTTCTTCTTGTTTTTGCCATTATAATTGTTGTTTAATGCAATAATCATTCCATTAAGTAACTATTATAAACCAAGTTTTGTAAAGTACGCTTAAGTTCTGGTTAGCAGATGAACCCAAAACTCTGCATTCCTCAGTCTCTATCCTTGATCATATAAGAATTGAAAAGATGGGGAAAATGTAGCTGGTGGTGAAGAGGATGAGGGGCTGAAGTAGATTTAGGAATAAGTTGCTCCCTAGTCAATACAGAGAGTGATCTCCTGTCCTGCAGTGTATGTAGACATACACCGAGACCAAGACATGACACCATTCATTCATTAGGCACTGCATTTCTCAGAAGTGGGAATCATATTTGGAAATAATACCAAAAGTTAAGGTCTATAACAGATTGACAATCAATGGAGATAAATTACAAGCAAAATATGATCGGAGAAAGTAGATCAGCTGAAAAGTGAGAAGGTCTAAAGTGAAAACATGAGAAATGGACCTACAGTAATACCAATAGTACATACGGTACTACAGGTGGTGCATGATTGCTTTCTTGGGTATTTTTAACCATGAACACTGGTTCTGATCAAATAGGACCAGGCTACTTGTTACATATTCATCTAAAAGAACTGAAGAGAATGCTGGAATTTGATTTACCATCTTCATCTAAATAATTTTTTAATATTTTAAATGTATGTTTGAAGTACTCAGAGCTCCTAATCAGTTTAGCAGTCAAGGAAAAGTATATATGGATTGCTTATGACATTTTCAGCCCATGATGTTTCTTCAGAATCTAACAAGTCTAACAAGGGCCTCTTGTGTGGTCAAGTTGATCAGATCATTGCACTCATAAGATAGATATAAAGGGCATGTTTTTTCTATTATTATTTAAATAACTTCAATTAGGTACCTTTCTCAAATGTATTAGTTTCCTGACTTCATAAACAGAATGCATATAATATAAACAATATATACCTAATATGAGCATGTGTAAACATCATTGGATGTTCTGATATAATTATAGTACTCAGCTTTCCTATAGCAGAAACAAATCTTACTCATTTACATATATTTTAGGCATATACAGTCATTTAAAAGTTTTGAATTAAAGAACAAAGAATATCTTCCATTATATTAAAAATCCCTATACTACTAGTGAGTTTTCTGAGCTCTTAAAATTTATTTAAAATAAATTTTCTATCTTTTTGGCAGTCAGCTCTTGTATCTAGTTTATAGTACCTACCACAATCTCTGTCTTTCATCAAAACCCCTTTTCCAAATTCTGATTGTAATTTTATGTGTACTAGGAGATAAGACAAATGACTTTATTAAAATTCTTCCTAAATTTGGTTATTACATTTCCAGTAAGTTAAGTTTATAAACATCAGCTTAGAAATTCTGTTTTGATTTTTAAGTTTTTTCCCCTATCTTATTGTTTGGTTTCCAAATACTTGATGTTGCAAAATAAATCTAATGTCTGAAAATGACATGCATTTACTTAAAGTGTGAAGCTTTTTGGTACAAACTCTGTAATTCATTGAATTCCAAACAAAGGAATGTCTATAAAATTTGCATAGTGACAGGAAGCATTCAAACTCAATAGTTATTATATTTCTATTAAATCTTCTTTACTTTGCTAGATACTGAAGAGAACCTGAATATATACTAAATCAAAAGAAATCTGTGTGGCACAAAATTTCAGGAAGTCAGAACTGCATGTAAGAAGGCACAGATTTGGGTGGTGATGGGTCTCGGTAAACTCCATGGATGGCAAAAAAGTTGGTTTGATTGGAAGAGAGGTCACAAGAAGGGAAACAGAGGATAGGGTAGACATAAGTGATGGAGGTAGGATGAGTCCAAATGGCTAAGGTCTTGGAAGAACCTACTTGAGTTGTGGATGTTATTCTTCAGAACACTGCTCTTAAATATAAGTGTGTTTCACACTATTTGACCCATCTATCCCACTCCTTGGTATATATCTGATGGATTTAAAATCTGTATACTATAGTGACACAGTCAAATCAATGTTTACAGCAGCTCAGTTCACAGGAGTTAAGCAATGGAACCAATCTAGGTGCTCTTCAGAAGATGAATAAAAAAAAAAAACATGGTTTATACACACCATAGAATATTACTCAGCCTTAAAGAAGAATGACTTTATAATATTTGCAAGTAAGTGGATGGACCTGAAGACTCTCATGCTAAGTGAAATATGACAATCTCCCAAAACCAAAGGTTGAATATTTTTGCTGATATGTGGAAGTGAATCCAAACTAAGCGGGGAGAGGGTAAGAATTGATATTCAGTGGATTAGACAAAGGGGAATGAAGGGAAGGGAGGGAGGATAGGAATAATTTTCCTTCATACATATATAAATACACTAAAGTGAATCCCACTATCCCATACATCCATAAGAATGGAGTCCTAATTAGAATAAGATATAGCCCATGCTTGTATAATTATATCAGAATGAATTCTACTGTCATGTGTAACTAAAAAGGACCAATAACATTTTTAAAAATTAACTTTAAAAAAATATATGAGTATGTTTCAAGATCACCTATGACTTATTAAAAATTGTACCTGTAGTTTTTTGCTGTTGAATCCCCCAAATTTAGAATCATGGTACTAGAGAATAAGAAAGCACTGAACATTTAAGAACAAAAGACTAATGTGATTAAAGGTTTTTAAATTTTTGCTCAATTTTTAAAATAATTGAAAGCATAATGAAAAGGGGAATCATTGAGGAAGAATGACTAAGTAGGAGATTCACAAAAGCCATACCTATAGAAATAAAAATTACAAAATTTTGGCTTAAGTAGGCTTCAGTCTGCATAACACAGAAAGAGGAAAGGGCCCACAGAGAGTAACTTAAAATTTTACAGAGTAAATGACTAAAAAATAACCAGATAATAAAATCTTAACTACGATTGTGTGTGAGTTGGACCTCTAAAGTAGGATGTTTCTATTTTATAAACTTAATGAATTTTTTCATGAATTGATAGTTGAGATTACCAGAGCTATGAAACTAGTGATTATCAAAATAATGTACTTGATTTTTAAATTCTGAAATATTAAGACCTAAACAGAAACTGACTATGAACTTACTTAAAAAGCAGAAAATTCAGAGTCTTGAAAAAATTATAATTCTTTTGAAGGGATAAGGCAAGTTCTTTTCCAAAGTTTCACAATTTCCCACTACAACTGAGAACAAATACACTAAATCTGAGAACAAATACACAATTTTTTTTCCAGGTGAAGAAGTAGCCCATCTTTTTTTCTGTTCATCCAACAGATCATTTAGCTGCTATTTATTAATTACTTTATGCCATACATTTCACTGAGTGTACAGATTTAATGTGAGCAAAACTGGATACATTTCCTACCCTCCCAGAACTTGCTCTCCCTGGTTGTAAAAGGCTAAAAAGTGCTTCAAAGCACCTAGCCTAAATAAGTGAAACTGGGGTGATGTATTGGTATTCTAAATATCAAAGAAGAAGAAAAAATGCATTTATAAATGAATTTTGTGTTTATACTAAAGAGAAAATTAAGTATTGGCCAAGAATTTGAGATCAAAATTCCTTCATTTGAATGTATCCTCGTTCTTACACTGTTTAGTAATATATCCTTGGTCAACATACTTAATTCTCATGATTTACTTCTCTGTAAACTGAGAAAAAAATATAAATTTGAAGAAGAACTGTCAGCCTGTGACAAATAGGTAAAATAAAATAAGATAAAATGCATGAAAACATTTTTGTAAATTGTAAGGGACAACAGAGATATTAGGTGCCATATAAACAAAGTACTATATGAAGAGCTAACTGTTTAAACTCTGAGTTTCACCCCTTATTGTGCAATAGTGAAGGTTTGTTTGAAGTGATTATTACAACAAGGAGTACAGTTCTATGAATTTCCCACCATCTTTTGTTATTCAATCATCACAAGAAAATGACCAACTGTTGAAAATTAAAGTCTGTCAAACTTATTTTTTGGTGGCTGTTGAAATTACCCCAATCTGTTAACTTGTAACTGGAGGGTGTGTAAGAGCTGTGTAATTTGAAGTCCCTACCCAAATAAACCAACCTTTAATGTATCCATGGTTCCATACATTAAGTTATGGAGATAAACTCGGGTTTCCAAAAAAATGTTCCTTAACTAAAACAAAAATACTCAGGCTTTCCAACTTTTATAGAATGGGTCAAAATTAAATTTCAAGAGTGAGATGTTTCCTTAATGTTTCCTCAAATGAACTGTTGACAAGTCTCTGGAACACTGCAGTATTAAATTTGGCTTTGCTCACAACAAGGCTTCTTCTGTACAGATTGTTAAAATCTAGTCACCACACCACCATAGATCCAGAATTTTTGTTTTTGTTCCAAAATGTCACTGGAAGGGATTTTGTCCTTACAAACTGCATAAAATTTACAGTAGAATATTTGTAAGAGCAGAATGCTGAAATAGATCTGCTTTGATTCCTTAGTAAAGAGAAAAGAAGGGCAAGAAGCCTCCGCTTCTATTTACCCTGGCATTAACTCAAGATAAGCCTTAAAATTACTTTTTGGTGTACAAACAGTGTGGTTTCCCCATCAAAATGTTATTTGTTATAAAAGGGCTTTATTCTGTAAGACATTGGGTGCATTCACTTTTTAATTAGAGCTGCCAAACTCTGGGCCAGTGTGAGGTCAAAATCATGTCTTTTTATGATGCTCTTTTTCCTGATTATAAAAGTAATAAGAAGTGTGACAGAACTAGTTTCTTTCCCAGAGAATTTTCTCAAGTTAACTGCACCATGAAAAAAAAATTAACCATAAACAAATGCCCTGATTTTGCCCTTTGAATGTCTTGGAAACTTCTTTAAACACTATGATGTGGTATAGTGGAACTATCTGGGATGAGAATGGGACTGTGTGGTATTGCTATTGTTGTAGTATTTCTTTTTCATACTCATCAAGCACTGACTGACTAAATGAATACATGAATGAATAAGTGAATGAGCCCTTACATAAGCCAGACTGTTCCGGTTTCCCTTGCCTTGCTAAATGGTCAGGCAACAAAACACCAAAACACAGCAGCAATCAAACACAAATTTTAAGCCACTTCAGTGTTTAATACTACAGAGTTGTAGAACAGTATCAGGAATGCAGTGACTAAGCATGAGAATTCTTATCACTTGGTCTTAATAATGAAATAATGGTAGTGTCTTTGAGATATTAAATCAATACTTTTTCTCCTCTTTTATCTGGATTCCCATGTCTTCAGACCAATTCAATTCTTTAATTCCTTACTTCAAAAAAGGAAGGTGCACAGATCCTAAAATGAAATGATTATTGATCAACTTTGAAACTCAAATTAACTTATATATATGTTAATATTAGTATTATACTTGTTTATGTGTTTATATGTACATACATTAATAGAGAAATGAAAGCTTGAGATATTAAGCAATGTTGAAAGAAACCATCTTTTTGTGAATTCTTAAATTTTTTTTTACTGCAACAGGGTGCAGTGGCCCATGCCTATAATCCCAGTGGCTTGGGAGGCTGAGGCAGGAGGATTGTCAGTTCAAAGTCTACCTCAGCAAGTTAGTGTGGACTTAAGCAACTTAGCAAGACCCTGTCTCTAAATAAAATATAAAAAGTGTTGGGGATGTTGCTCAGTGGTTAAGCACCCCTGGGTTCAATTGCTAGTACCAAAAAAAAAGGAAACACACACACACAAACTTCTTACTGCAAAACCAGAGCAAATCTTGAGACGATTTCCTATAAAAGCCATGGTTAAGAGGATTGAAGAGTGTAAGAAATTTCCCAGGGCAAATCAAAAGGGAAAGACAACCATCAGCATCTGCACGAGTTGGAAAGATTTGGAGGAGAGCACATTGTGATGCACAAGCAGCATCCTATCGACCGCTCAAGTCAGCCCTAAGAGAGGAGATACAGGAGAGCTGAGAGGAGATCATCAGAGGGCACACTGTAGCAACATGGTTCAGCAGAAGCAGACAGCACACTCATAGCTGCTGCTGCTGCTTCTTTTCTTTTCTCTTAACCAGCTGGCTTTGCACTTGTGATCCTTCTGCCTCAGCCTCCTGAGTTGCTGGGATTAGAGGTGTGCTCCCCTGCCCCCAGCTTCCCAGGTCCTTAAGGGCTTAGAGAGGGTATGTAGAGATGACATGAAGTCTGACAGACCATGATTTTCAATGTGGAACTACTGTAAAACACCCAACGGTATGAAGGTCTCAGGATCAACTCTTTGGAGACATCATGGACTGAGAAAACAGAAAATAACCAGAAGACTTTTCTTCCCCACTAAAAGATAGGTAATCTTTGGCCTGCATTGAATACACCATGTTGGAAAAGAAAAGGGGAAGAGAAAACCCTTCCAAATGGGATGAAGTTTGAAAGGACTATAAGAAAGTCACTGGGGGAGGGGGGGACTGAGGATATAATACAGTTGGTAAAGTGCTTGCCTTGAATACTCAAGGCCCTGGGTTCAATCCCCAGCAATACAAAAAAATAAAATAAAAATAAAAAAAGGCTTCTTTGTAAAAAAAAAAAAAAAAAAAAAAGGAAGAAGGAGGAGGAGGAGGAGGGGGAGGAGGAGGAGAAAGAAAGTAAGTAAGTCACTAGGAACAGCTGGGTACAATGGCTCACACCTGTAATCCCAGAGATTTCGGAGGCTGGGGCAGTAGTATTCCAAGTTCAAGGCCAATCTCAGCAATTTCTCAAGGCTCTAAGCAACTTAGTGAGACCCTGTCTCAACATAAAACATCAAAAGGAGTGGAGATGTGGCTTGGTGGTTAAGTGACCCTGGGATCCATGCCCAGTACCAAAACAACAAAACAAAAAACTAGCAATAGAAATAAACACTGACTTACACCACATTTAAGGTTTTATTTTTCTCTTCTCTTTTTTCCTGTTTAAGTCACTGAGATCAAGATGACATCAGTTATAGAAAACAAATCTCACCATATTTAAACATCTCTGAGTTGTAATGTGTAAATTCTGACTAAAGTGGCATAAGACAGACATTCTGTGATGCTCCCTGAGCTCTGTTTCCATTCATTGCTGGGAAACTAGAGTAAGGCAGCCCTAACATTCCAAGGTTAGCATTCAATTGCTTTTATGGAGGAGAAAAGGTAACTTGTTTGTTAAATTTCTTAGTTGTTAGCATGCACAGCTATACTCTTCCACCAAAAGGAGAATATGAGCTGTTGATGCTAAATTTCAGCATCAATGGTTAGTTTTAAGCACAATTTTATAAAGATGTCAGGACATATTCAGAACTGTATGTCCAATACAAACTAATAAAAGTGTTTGGAAAAAGTCCAGAAAAATCATATCAAAATGAATCTTATTTTTGGAAAATACACAATACTAAATTTATAATATACCAATATTTTAAAATACCAATTGCATTAAACAGTCATACTTGACGGAGTTGCAATACTCTTATTTTAGCTCTTTTTATGGTAATATAAATCTAATTATTTCTAAGATAACTATATTCCAGAACAAAATATGTGGTAAGGCTTCATCATCAAATAATATTTTAGCTGGGTGTGGGGAAGGGGACAGAGGGTGCACTCCTGTAATTCCAGTACTTGGGAGGCTGAGGCAAGAGGATGGCAAGTTGGAGGCAGGCATGGCAATTTAGTGACAGCGTGTCTCAAAATAACATTTTTCAAAAAAGGCCAGGGAATGTAAATCAGAGATAGAATGCTTCCCTAGCATTGACAAGGCCCTGAGCCCAATCCCCAGTACCATTAAAAAAAAAAATGTTTAGGCTTTGTTTTATTTTACCTATTTTTTCCTTGTAAGTGCATTGACAGGATGGAAGCAACATAAATATAATTTCCTTAATAATTCAAAGAGATGGACTTATCATTTATTTGCAGAGTAGTTTTAGAGGTAATTTTGATGTCTTTTCCTAATCCTGCATTTGAATTATCTGAATAATGTACTTAGACTTTGCCAGTGAAACTAAGCCCAAAATGATGGGAAAATGAATGCTTTTCAGATCTCATGTTCTTAATCTGTAAAATTAAGACTTTGGAGTAAAAGATAGCTAAATATTAAACGTTTGAAATTTCTGTGATTTAGGGATTCTGTGAGATTCATCCTTGTCAGTCTTCATTACTTATACTAAAATCAGCGGAAACAATTATACACACAAATGTCACTGCATTAATAGCTATTATATCTTTATATTTTAAGTCATTTCAAAGTCCCATAAAAATTATGTAAAGAATCTTTAGTTGTGCAGCGGAGGGAAAACAAAAACAAAAACAAAAAACGAATCCTTACCTTAACTAAGGAAGGGTCCATATAGCCATCTGGTGGCTACTTCAGGAAATACACCTGTGTTTCCATCAAATAATTGAAAATTGGTATTTTTAAAAAAATAGTAATTCTTTCACTAATTTAATATTTAAATAATTCTAAAAATCATACACTTTAATTTCTTAAGAATGCTCATTTGCTTGTATATGTTTTTAAAAGCATAGAGCTTTCCTCAATTTATTATGTACTTATCAGGCACAATACATACATCATTGTCCTTGATACTCATTATAAATCAAGTCACTATCACATTTTCAAGGTAATAGCTCCTTTAAAGTGAAAGCCCAGAATGTCCATATATAAATCATATAATCATTGAATTTGTAAAATAAATACTCATTATATATGACTCCCAGGCAGTTAGTTCCTTCCAATTAATATACAAACATTAATGCATAAATACTTTTAAGCACTGGGATTCATGATCATTTGAAAAAGCAAATGCCAGTTTTTATAAACATCTCAGTCAGGCATGGTGGTACACCTGGAATCTCAGCCATTCTGGAGACTGAGGGAGAAGCCTGCAGGTTGAGACCAGCCAAGGTAACTTAGCCAAGCGCTAAGCAACTTAGCAAGACCCTGTCTCAAAATTAAAAAGAAAAAGAGTTGCGGATGTAGCTCAATGGTAAAGTGCACCTGGGTTCAATTCTCAGTTAAGAAAAAAGAAAAGAAAGAAAAAGAAAACGAAAAAAGAGAGAAATAGTATGTTGTTAAAAGACAGGTAGTTTCCCCACCCCAACTAAATCTAGCCATATATTGCTTTCTGAAACTGTAGCCTGTTTACAAAATTCCACAAATATTCTGAATGTGGTTTTTTGAAAGAACACTTTCTTTTTGAGACAGCTATTTCTAAACATTGAAATAAAAGCAATTTTATAATCAATCATGACCATAACAAAATGACAAACTTATTATGGATATTCTTACTGAGGTTTTATAGGCAAAAACAAAAGAAATGTGTAAATTTACTTGAAGGATATTTTGCTATATGTGTATGTAAGAAAAAAGAAATATAGATATGAAAAATAATCCATGTGGTATATTTTCCCCCAAAAGCAATAATATTCTCAATGTATTAAAATAAAAAAAGGGTTGTTCAAAAAGCAAGTTTACGAAGTTTGCACAGAACAATATTTTTTTTTATTGTTGGTAAAGTATTTTGCTAGGTACTTGTGACATCATTTTACATAAGATATAATGCAATGTTTATTTAAACAGGGAGAATTGTCTACACATATTGCCCAGATGAAACCCTTGCTCAGAATCGATTTTCAAATGTGTAATATTTTTCTCATGTAATTTCATTGGTAAAATTTATGAATGGTGAATTTTCTTATGTCAAGAGTGTATAGAAGCAATGCATTAACATTTTAGAACGGTGATGACTAAATCTTTGAAGACAGTACATCTCGTAACTAAAGAAAAATATTAAAATAATCCAAACAACTTTTTCAACTCCAACACTTTTGGGGTTTTTTTTCCCTGGAAGAAGGAACGTCAAACTAACTTACTGGCGGGCAGCCTGCATTGTGACTATTTTAAATAATCAGGCCCTGCCCTGCCCCAGGGCCAATGGGCTCAAACAATCATCTCCAGCTGCCGAGCGTACTCCATGACCAGTTTGGCTAATTCGGTGGAGGGAATGGTGGTGTCCTCTGGCTTCTGCTGCTGGCTGGAAAAACTGTAGTAGCTGTTGGGGCCCAGGACCCACCCTCGCTTCTTAGCACTTGCTGAGATTGGGGCTCTTCCGGTTCCACTCGCCATTGAGTTGCTCCTACATGCCGGCCGCCGCCTGCAGGACTGCAGACCCCGAGCTCCAGATGCTGGCCGTGGCCGTCCTGTTCACCGTGCTGACCGCCATCTTCAGCGACATGGCAAACTGCCGGCCCAGGAAACGGCCGCGATGCCTCCAACGCGCTCAAGGGCAGAAGTGGAGCCTGGATTCTAATGTTTTTAATATGCTAATTTATGCTAATTTAAACAATAATTTCCTCACTAAAACTGGGACTTTAGATTCAATCTCTGGAAGTCACACAGAACCGAGATCATTCAACCCCACTTCCTGAATTCCTGATTTCTAAGTGCAATTCTCAAGCCAAGAAAAATAAGGAAGCATCAAATTTTAAGGATTCAAGCAGAAGCAAATATGTGTGGGAAGAACTAAAATCATATGTATAAAACAGAGATTTATTGTCCACAAATAGCTAAGCTTTCTGTCGAGAATATGATACGAATTGAATTTCCTATCACAAGAGTTTTGTGCATTTAATACTATTATTGGATCCATGGGGTATTTCTGTGTGTGAATGTATTGTGCATGTTTTAATAAGTGGATCAAAGTGCAGATTCTAGAGTCAGATACTCCCTGTCTGAATGTCAAATTTATTGCTTAAGAAATAGCCCACATTGAGAATTATCTTAAATTTAGTATGTCCTTTTTTTTTGTTATGAAATTAGAGAATATTTTACGTATGCACACATTCATCATATATAAGTGAATAATTATAATGTGAACAATCAAATAACTATCACACAAGTCAAGAAAAGACTTTACCTATAAGCAAAGCTCCACCATTTGTCCCTCCCATATTATCTCCAATTTTCTGCCAGTTTTACCATCTCAGCATGAATATTGCACAGTATATTTTACCCTGGATTTGATTTTCATATAAATGGAATCATAACATATGCATTTATTTGTGTCCTGATTCTTTCTCTCACATTTATTTGTGAGATCTGTTAATGTTGTGCATAGCTGTGGTGGGTTGATTTTCATGGCTCTATAGAGTTGAATGACTATGTATATAAATGTATTTGTTCATTCTACTATCAATGACCATGTGTGTTATTTTCAGCTTAGAGTCATTACAAACAAATCACTATAAAGGGTCTTGTGCATGTAACATGAAGAATACGTGCAAGATAATTTCCAGGATATGTACCTGGGGGGTAATTGCTGGTTTACCACATGTGTGTTTTCAACTATATGGCAGAGAACTTTTTCTCAGAAAGTAGTTGCCCCAGTATGCAGTCACATTTGTCACGGGAGGAGTTTCCTTTGCTAAATACCTTCTTCAAAATTTGCTATTAAACTTTTCAATTTTTATATCTATTAGCAAGTTATCTTCTCATTTTGGTTAAATTTTAAGTTTCCTTGACTACAAATAGGGTTAGTCATCTTTCAGTGTGCTTGCTGGCTATTTGTATTTCCTCTTTTATAAAATATCTCTTCATTTCTTACTGATTTATAGGGATTGCCCATACAGTACAGATACTAGAGCTTTATAAAGCATGTTGAAAACATCGTGTATCATATTGGGGCTTGCTTGTTTTACTTCTTTTTATAGTTGTCTTTTAACAAACTTTTTTTTTAACCTGAGGTATAATACATACAGAGTGAAATGTTCAGACTTCCTCTTCTACTCTAAAGAAGATTTTATGTAAAGTGAATATTATTTTTTCCTTAAATTTACTATAGTCAGCTCAGTGGTAGAGCACTTGCTTAGCATGCAAAAGGGTCTGGATTCAATTTCCAGCACTGAAAAAAAAAATTCAACAAATAAAATAAACATAGCATTCAAAGGGTGCCGCAGCCGGACTGCAGCAAAATAACCAGGGGGTGACGAACAACTTGTGTAGATTGATACAGCAGGAGAGGGAGCCCTATATTGTAGGACTGGAGCGATATTTATACATTCCACACAGCTTATCTTAATTAGCATAAACTAGATACAGAAGTCAACCAATAAGGAATCTCCACGCTTAATGGCTAGCTTTTGTTACTTCACAAACCACTCCCTCTGGCATTTTGCCAGGCGCCATCCAGACTTGTTTACAGACTCTAACAAAAGGGGACAAAGCTTTTGGATTGATGACAAAGCTCTGGAGTACTTGAAGCAGCCACACTAATTATGTTATAGTATAAATGATTAACAATATTATAAGAACCTTACTATTTTAAAAGAAGAGATAATTTCCCTCAATGAGATTCAGATTAATGAATTTTCAGGTAGTGTGACAAAATAAACTAACACTTTGTAGTCATAGATATTTGTGTGGATGTAATTCATATGAATATTTCAACTGCCTTTCTGCCTCCTTTCTTTGTTTTCACACTTATATAAAATAATTGGTTCTTTGTCAACAAAATCTTACTATTCAGAATCCTAATCAAGGTTTTAGGACACCATGATTCCTTCTGTTATGATTCCATCTACTATAGACCGAATGTTGGATTCCCTCAACCCTATCAAATCCTTAAATTGAAACCTAATCTCTAAGGTGATAGCATTTGGAGGTGGGGCCTTTGGAAGTCTTGACCTTCACTATTGGGATTAGTGCTCTTACAAGAGGCTTGGAGAATCCCTCTTCCCTTTCTGCCCTTTGAGGACAAAATGAAAAGACAGCCAGTAAGCAGATCCTCGCCAGACACCAAATCCGCTAGCACCTTCATCTTGGTATTCCCAGCATTGGAGACTGTAAGAAATAAATTCCTGTAGATTATAAATCATTTTGCTATAGAAGCTGGAATGAGCTAAGATACCAATCCACATATATCCCTCACTTCCATGAACTTTTATTGAATTGCATGATTTTATTATGTTCTCTCATCCTAGAACTCTTTCATGTACCTCTCAAATTTTGTATGGTGACAATTTCAGTTGCAAGTGACAGAAATTCAACACAAAGTAACCTAAGTAAAAAGGAAATCTACTGACTCACAAAACCAAATAATGGAAAAACAGGATTAGAGTGTATTTCAGCAGTAAAAGCTGGAGTTCTGGAGCACCAGAACTCTCTTTTAAAATTTGTCTTCTTTCTCTCTTCACTTACTACCCCATCACTAGTCTAGGCTTTTATTTTTGTATGTCTGTCTCAGGTGTCTCTATAAAACAGAACCTGTCAGTGTTCATGTCTTACAAGTTTGTGATTCATGACAAAAGAACTATATTTCCCTCCCCCACCATGGACATTCAAGGAAGGACTCTAATTGGTCCACTTGAGTCACATGTCTGCCATTTGGATATTGTGATCAAAGGGATATGCAAGTGTCATTAGCCCAGCCTGACACTGTGCCTCTCAACAAATAGAGAATAGACACACTGGGCAGATTACTGTGATTGGCTTCCCATGGCAACTTTCTAGACTTCCTAGGGTGGGGTGAAGTAGGTCCCAAAGGATGTGTGTGGGTAGAGTTGGAAGTTACCTGATAAAGGGAAGAGCCATGAACAAATGAAAACTACAATCTCCTAGAAAGTAGAAATCTCAGCTCATCCTTCAATATCTGCCTCACAACCAAGTATTTCTTGTCTTTAAAAAAATAGTGGTTTCAGGAGCTGTCTGATCATAGGAAATATTTATGGCTTTTTGTTTTATTTTGTTTTGTATTTATATTTAGCTCGATGAAGGAATAGTATTCTTATGTTTTTTCCAGATTGGTAAAATAGACACTGGTGTTGAAAAATCAAAGGAAGAAAGAATGTTTAGAGGGTGAGGTAAAGATATTGAATTCAGAATACCTGAATATTATAAAAATAGAAAAATACATTTGTGTTTAGTGATAGATTTGGCATGCCTTCTCTTCTCTGTTTCTTTAAATTTTATCCATAATTCCAAGTATAATTTATGTCTTCCTTTCAACTGCCACCATCAGTAGATTTCTAATCATCATCGACCTCTCTTTTCAGTAACCCTATGCTGTTTACTATATTTTTTTTCTACAAGGTAGTCATTTGATAATTTATTTAAAATCACAGAATAATGAAGATCTATGTCCTTAATAATTTCTTATGAGGATGTTTTTGCTGTCTCAGATTCTAATTTTTTTTTAATGAAAAGTGACATGTCTCTTGCTTCTCTTTAAAATTATATAATACCCATCATACCTCTAAATACACACTTCTTCAGTTGATGTTTGTGGACAGCAAAGAAGCAAAATAGAATGTTAGGAACTTCCAGCAGGATTTATCTCCTTACTGCTCTGAAGGTAGTTTAAGAAAAAAAAGAATAGCGAGGCACTGTGGCACCTACCTGTAATCCCAGCTACACTGGAGGCCAAGGCAGGAGGATCAAAAGTTTGAGGTCAACTTGTTCAACTTAGCAAGTCACTGTCTCAAAATTAAAAAGAGAAAGGGCTGGGGATGTAGCTCAGTGGCTGGCTGAGTATCCTTGAAAAAAAAAATTAAACAAACAAACAAATAAAATAAGAAAAGGGCATAATGTCTACTACATATGTATTCTCATTTAGTCTTATAGATGCCAGGTCATTACCATCTTCCCTGAGATCTGTGGACTTGCTAATGCACCAGATGAATTCTGAAATTGCACAACCACATTGAGGAAGCCTATTTCTGACCAACTACCATATACGTCTTTCTTCTATACCCCATGATACTTTCAAATTTAGGTCACATAATCCTTCTATCTATGAAACACTTCTGTAAGAGTCAAATAAACCAAAATAAGTAAAAAATGGTATTCGATATTGCAAATATAGAGACCCAAGAACACAAAATAAAATGGCAGTGATGGGAGAGCAAACTTGACCTTGACCTAAATTCCAGCACAGAAAATACATCCAGGTTAGCCACTTACAGACATGCAGTTATAAATTTGTAGCTCTTTGAATTGTAATGCAGACTAAGTAAGTGTAGCCTGCTTTTGGACTTAAAAGTTGGAAAGCAAAATGCCCTAGAAAATTTTTGATAAAATTTGTGGTTTTAGAAAATCACTTTGATTGTAGTGTGAATAATAGGGAGAACCAAAATTATGTGAGGGGTCAGCTAAAAAGCTGTTGCAATACTTTTGTCTTGAAATGAGAGTAGCCTGTGTCAGATGGTGGCAGTGAGTAGAAATGGGCAAATGAACACAAAGATCCCAGGAAGCAAAACTGATGGGCTTGCCTGTGAGGACCTGAGGAGAGGGAAGCCTCTAGGTTTCAGCTTGAAAAGCTTCCCATTATCTACTCACTTGGGGGACACTAAAGTAAGACAGGTTTGTGTGAGAAGACCTGAGACTTTTCAAGATGACTTTCAGGTGTCTGAGAGGAGATGAGTCCACAGCATCTTGTATCAACTCTTTTAGTAATTTGCATTCACTTTTGTCCCTTTTAATACATTTGCAGGAGGGTAGGGGGGCAGCTGCGGGGGATTTAACTCAGGTACACTCAACCACTGAGCCACATCCCCAGTTCTATTTAGAGACAGGGTCTTATTGAGTTGCTTAGCACCTTGATTTTGCTGAGGCTGGCTTTGAACTTGCGATCCTCCTGCCTCAACCTCCTGAGCCACTGGGGTTCCAGGCATGTGCCACCACACCTGGGCTTTTAATCCATTTTTGACAGTGAAGCCAGAATCATCTTACAAATCCCCCAATTTGATTTTAATATTTCTCCTCCTCCTGTTTAAAACCCTTAAATTACTTCCCACTGCATTTAAGATTAAACACACACACACACACACACACACACCCTAAATTCTACATATTTAGAACCCACAGTTGGTTTCCAACTGCTCAAAACATACAGACCTGTAGCTTCATCACAGCTTTGCATGATCCAGAGCATGATAACTCTCTATTTCTGCAGTGTTTCCCACAAAGACCCCTTACCCTCAATATCACTTCCATCTCAGTGGTTTTCTTTTGTTCCTTTGGATATGCCAAGTTTTCTCTCAATATAGGGCCATTGCCATGTGCCAATTTCTTAATCTGTCTGTCTAGAATATTTATCTCCGTGATAACTGATTCTCATTCATATCACAGGTAAAAATGTATTTCTTCAAGGAAGCATTTTCTTCTCCTTTCAAGTTCTTGTATCTTTTTAAATGTTCAGGAAATGCTAACACTTGTACCAAAACCCAGGTGAGTCTGACCAAGCTCATGATTCTAATGACTAAGATGCTTTTCACCCTCCAGCTTAAGAGTTTCCTTATCCACTGCCCCATAGTTAGGAATATATAATCCGTTCAATTTTATTTTCAATAAGAACATGAACCTAAAGAACAAAAATCTGACAAAAATTGAATATAAGAATGAATTTCATCTAAGAGTAATTTAACATTCAGTAGTTTTTTTGTAATACTCAAAGCAGAAACTTACTGATAATTAATAGTAAGAATTTCCAAAGCTTAAGTTGTGCTTAAGATATACCAAGTGTATTGGTGAGCATGAGTACCATCTGGGAGCAGGAAATGTGTGAACCCATGATTTTGGAAGGTCTCTCACAAAGATTAATCTTTATGGAATAAAATTGCAAACTGATGTGTAACTTTTAAGACATCTTATCAAGCAAAGGAATAAGTAAGAAATCTTCTATTCTTAAAGAAAAGAGGTGAGATGTACTAATGAGGCTGCTTAGAGAGGTTTGCATTTTCAGTATTTGTACCATGTGGTAGATTAAAAAAAAAAAAAAGGCTTCAGGGCTGTCACTCCATCACCCTTCACAACCCTAGATTCACTTTTTTTCTCTCTCTCTTTAACAGCTAAGGATATTATCATTTATGTAGAGGTCACTGAGAGGGTAATACTACTCTTGGTTGATGCTAATGAAAAGGTACAGTGGTGACATGAGTTAATTGCATAGTTACCACACAATTACCAATTTATGTTCTACTGATGTTAACAGAGAGTGGAAATGAACTAGCATTATGTGTACTGAGTACTGCATCACATAATAGTATAAGAATAGTGCTGGATAGTAAGTGACATTTTCATGAACTGACTTATTCACATAAATAAAAAGGATGAAAAATGTATGCTTCTAATGTTTATTGGTTCTATTGCTGCTTAAAAATGAACCTGAAACTTGATTGAGGTTTCTTCTCTTTCTCAATCATTCATGCTTTAAATCCCTGACTGCTAGACATTTTTAACAAAATTAATTTAATGTTATGCTACTAATACAGTTATACTGTGCTCTTGAACACAGGCTTCATTTTTACTTCGTATTTAATAAGTGAAATTTTTCCATAAATGAGATATATAAAAAACAGATGCAGAAAAATAAATTAAACCATGGATTCATGTTCTGCTACTGAACAAAATTTCATTTAAAGACGATTTTGTTAAATAAAAAATGATTTCTTTTTGTAATATTTTGTTAGTTTTTTTACTTTCACTTAAGTTTTAAGGTCTTCAGCTATAGGTAAATATTTTTGCAAATCCCTGGAAAAGTAAAAAGAATTTTTTTTTTACTTTCAAAATTAACCCTTGAGGTATACCTGATGCATGATAGATAAATTTATTTTAAATATATAGTTCAGTGAAAGCATTCCCATTTAAAAAAAAAGTATAAGGTATATTTAGTGATTCTCTAAAGGATGTTTTCAATAAAATTATTTTATAAAATTATCAATGGAATCTTTAAACTCACCCCTTGAGAAATGTTACTCTAATGTCAAGTAGAGTCCATATTCTACCCACCACCCACACAGGTGTAGAGTAAATACAATGATGAACTTTTTGTGAAAACAATTTAATGTCAAACATGCTTTTTGGTTAGAATAAATAATAGGCTCCACACATTTGCCCACCCACCTTCTGCTGCTCTTCAGCCACAAGAAGCAGAGTGATAAGAAGCTAGAATCAACTGGGCATGGTGACACACACCTGTAATCCCAGTGACTCCGGAGGCTGAGGCAGAAGGATTGCAAGTCTGAGGCTAGTCTCAGCAAAGCAACAAAACTCTCAGTAACTTAGCAAGACCTTGTCTCAAAATAAAAAATAAAAAGAAGTGGAGATATAGCTCAGTGGTAAAGCACCCCTGGGGTCAATCTCCAGTACCAAAAAAAAAAAATGGCAGCAGCAACAGCAGCTTGATAATAACAATCACAAATTGTTTTTTATTATATAATCAAAAATATATATCAAATACAAAGCATTTGTAGATACTGAAGACACTGAAGGTACAGTTAGTTGTAAATTGGACATACACAATCCTTCTTTACCTTGTCTGACATTTTTGTAATCCATTTAATACTGTGTACTAAATCTATTCTTGCTAAATTTATTAGATCCTGTTCTTTGTTGACTGATACAGCTACTAATGCTTTCTTTTTTAGTTGCATGACCTAAATTATTATCTTTTCCTACATCTGCCTTGACTGACTCAATAGAATATCCTCACTGTAGACTGCATATGGGATTCTATCCAATTTCCACTAAGGGGGGAGAAATTTTTCCAATTGTTTCATACATAAATAGAATTCCCATTAGGCAGAAAGTGGCCTCTGTCATGTATGTTCTTAATTGCTTCACTCTCATAGTTATATAGGCTGCCAAAGAATGTTAAGGTTAATATGTTCATGCATCAGGATTAAAGTTCTGAAAGTGTTGTCATTGCACCAGCAGCATCAACACCACCTGGGGACCTCTTAGAAATTCTGTTTCCTGGGTCCCATCCCAGACCTACTAGATCAGAAATTCAAAAGTTGGGGTTTCCAAATCTGTGTCTTAATGAATCCTTCAGGTAAGTCTAATGCATACTTAGTTGGACAATTTGTGGGCTGCATGATGCTCAAATAACAAACGTTTTATGACTTAGAACAGCAGAGCTTTAATCGTCATCCAGAAGGATATTTTCATGTGTTACCTGGCTGCTCCCTTCTGTGATGTCCTCACTTGCTAAGTATGCTAAAAGAACATTGCTGCTCTCATTTTAAAGACGAAAAAACCTCTGGTGATTAAATGTCCTATCCTAGAAATATACATGTAATATCCACTTAGAACTCATTAGTTAGATCTGGTTACTATGTCTCATTCAATTCCAGGAGGATTGAAAATATTATCTAACATATTTCTAGAAGGTGGAGATCAGAAATAGTGAAGGATTTTTTTTTAACCCCAACAGTGTATAAATCTGATAACCAAATATATGGTTGGTTCTCCTTTCTGCAGATAAAACACTCACCCACTATCCAAGAAAAATAAAACAAAAGTCCCATCCAATGTGGCATTGAGTTCAAAGGCCACATAGTTTGGATGAAGTATCTTATAAAGTTGGGGATGAGCTGTGGGAGACATTATAGCAGGCCTGGGTGTATCTCTTTCTCATCCAGATAACCAGGAAAGAAGGGCCAGTTACTCTCATCCTAATAACAAATGATGGGAAAGGATGCTCATCCATAAGAAATGCTTCAATCTAGAAAAAAGGAATAAGGCTCCCATAGCAGTCCTTGGTCTATAGCAAGTGTGAAATCCTGCTGAGCAAATTCTGCAAGGAACTTCTACCCCCAAATAGTGTGTTCATTCAGGTCCTCCAAGAAGCAAGTGCCATGATTGAGGTGAACATGCAGTAATCATATTAGGTGAAATACCTGCAAGAGAATATGGAAAAGGAGCCAGAGAAGACTGGGATCCGAGTATGATGTGAGTCTCATTTTGAGTAAACAGAGGAAAGGAAGGCTGGTTAGAAGCATCCTCAAAGGCCAGGCAGCCAAAGGAAGGTTCAAATCAGGTTACCAGGGGTTTCTGGAGCTCATGTCAGCCATTAGAGTAATCTCCTATCTCAAATGAGCCTGCCTTAGGAGAAATGGCTCCACTTTAGCACTCATGGTGCACTCAGTCAACAACCTTGAGAGCCAGTGGGAAGTGTGCTCCTGAAACAAACAGCGACAGATAGATACCTAAGTGAAGCAGCCTGGTCAATTAAGCTCCCTGCAGGTGGACCTCTGTGAGGCACATTCTCATGGCCAACACAACACACGTTGTCATGCAGATAGATGCACTTCTCACACTGGTTCAGGGAGCAGCTTGTATTCTTGCAGATCCTTCTTTTTAAGAGGAACCTAGAAAATGAAGAGTAGTGAGATGAATGACAAACCCTTGCATTGCAGTTGATCTTGGGGACAGCACTTGTACTTATTTTCCTCCTTCTCCTCCAAGTACTCTAACTCCTCTCACCTTCAGTATCTCCTGGCAGGTACTTGTATACACACCCTCTACCTCCTCCTGCTGATCAGGAATCGCTCCTTATGGGTTATTCTTCTCCCGGTCAGCTGGTCCCTGGACACACGAAATTCACAGTGGCCTGGTAGCAGCTGTAACTTGCTATGTTTCCCTCAAAAGTACATCCCTTCAAGGACCAAGACTTTCAACCCTGCAGAGTTGGTGAAGACAGGAATCCCAGAGTTTGTGCGGATAGTGTCATCACCATGTTAAAGGGACGGCAGTATTTCCCAGTGTATCATTGGGAACGATGGGTTTAGAAGTTGCTTCTGCTTTTACCTCTTGACTGTTGGACCCAGGTATTTTTCTTCTTTTGGACACAGCACCATGTAAAAAGTCTTTGGTGATAAATACACATATTCTGAAGGATGGCATCCCATCCTTCCAGGTATTTCCTCCAATGTGGTATTTCAATTATCTACAGTTTAGTGAAGCTGGCTGCCTCCAGTTGTGCAGTATAAAATATGACAGGAGATCCAGTTTTGGGTCTGCTCCCACATTCTTAATTTTGGCACTGTGTGTTATGCTGGGAGATATCTCTAGTTATCAACCTGGCATACAGACCAGGGAGAATGAGCAATTTCTAAGCAGGAAGAGAGGTGCTTGCTGCCCTGAATGGGAGAGGTTTCTGCAGCATAAAGAAAATGCTAGCTCTTATTAGAGAAGAGTGAGCAACTTCTGTAACAGTAGAAGGTCCAGGGGAGTCATGGGACAACAACCGTTAGGCAATCTGTCTGCTTCACTGTGTGCTATGACTCAAGTCCAAAGTTTTCTCAACCAGTGCCCTGACTTTGTTGTAACCAACCTGTCATGGTTAATCATTGAAATGTCTATGGAATACCGTATTCTGACACTGAGGTCTTCAGCTTACCCTTCACTGTGTCTGCCCTGCCTCTACAGGTAATAAGGGTCTGACTGTAAAACAAAAAATCTCAGTCTTCCAAACTTAGAGTTGTGTATGCCACTGAACAATGGGGATGCGTTCTGAGAAACCTGTCTTTAGCAAATTTTGTCATAATTTAAACCCTACAGAGTGTTTATGCACACAACTAGATGGTCTGGGTGGATCAGGCAATGTGACCTCGATATAATCGAAAACAGGCAAACAGGAGATGTATGAGGCTGCTGCCAAGGTCCCATGGCATTCTGTCTTCCAGAAAACTCTTTTTGTGTAACTAGAAGGAATACACTCCAAAATCAGGATAAAAAGTATAGTATGTAAATACAGAAACTAGTCGTATAGTCATTTATTATCATTATCCAGTATTATGTACTGTAAATAATTATACTGTTCTTTTCTATGTCTGTCAGCACAGCAGGTTCATTTACACCAGAATCACCACAAACGCATAATGTGCTACATTATGATGTTGTGTTGTCCAGGATGTCACTAGTGATGGAAATTTTCAGCTCCATTACCATATTGGACCATCATAGTATATATTCCCTGTCCTTTACCTGAATGTCATCATGCAGTACACGACTCTATTTTCTGCTGGTCAACAGCCCTCACTCTCTCATTATTCTTTTGCAGGATGAATAAAATGCAACAATAATTAATGAGCTTAGCTTTCCTTGGAGGCATTGGTACCCCCATATTTTTTCAAATACCTGCATCATTATGATATCTTTTATAGAAATTTTCTTTATGGGGACTTTTTCACAGGTCATCTGTGTTGATACCTTTAGTGGTCATTTTGCAAAGCTTGTGCCAGATCTGCATTCCACTTACCCACCAGGAAGGTGTCTTCTTCACCTGCCTATGTTGGGTGAGCTATGTGTATCTTTTACTTGCTGGAGTTAAGAAATGTTTGAATCTTCCAACTCTAATTGTATTCCCCTTTGATTCTGCTTACACATGGGTAAAGTCATGTTTTAATCTTTTCTATTGTAATCTTGCCAAACATAGCTAATGGCAACAAACATTTCTGCTAACATGTATTTTCAGAGCATGTTTCCTGGAGCTCAATTTAACTAGGTATATAATCTGACTTTCAAATTAATGAAGCCAAGACTGGAGATGTAGCTCAGTGATAGAGTGCTTGCTGGCATGAATGAGACCCTGAGTTCTATCTCCAGCACTGCAGGGAAAAATCCAAAAAGCAAATAAAAGACCAATATAGTCAACAGTTACCAAATGCCCTACTGACACATTTCATGGATTCCAGTTTTTGAATCCAGTTTTCTCTCCAACTATATATGTCCAGCCCTCTAACTACTGTTGCCATATACTTAAGAAGATTTTAGTGTCTTGCAAAGTAGAACCCCACTTTCTGTTTCAGTTAAAATTGGCTAGCTTATTCCATATTAGCAAACAAACCCAAATGTTTCAGAGTAACAACCAGGGTTTCTTTTTCTTCCTTATGTAAATATCCTTTAGTGGAACATCTGAGAATCTCTTCCTTAATGTGTTGATTTTGCAACCACGCTGATGGACTACTCTCCATCTGCATCACAACTATCAATCCTTGCCACCACCATGATGAGTGACCAATTCCACAGGGGTGCACCCAGCCACCATGAAGGCAACTGACTGTAAATGGGACTTAGCCCAGTTGACACAGGAGCACAGTTCTGCCACCTAAGATATCTGCCAACATTCTAATTCTTCCCATGAGTAATATGGCTTACCCAAATGTTCCTAAAAATGTGGGGGAAATACCAAGTGGATGTATAGAGAGATATTAACTTCCTATGAGGTAAACATAGTAATTTGAAAACTTCAACCTTCAGGAAGTAGTAGATAGTAGAGAACTCACACATAAATCCCTAGTTGCCCTTCTTGCCACCATATTCTCCTGTATCAGTCATGATCCCTCATGAGATTAAAACCCTATTTGAAAGTTTAACAACAAAAATGAACATTAAGAATTCTTAATCAGATAAAAGGTAGCTGTATTAGTCTCCTAGAGCTGCCATAACATAATACCATAGCCTTATGCATAGAAATGTATTTATCACAGTTCTGGAGCCTAGAAGTCCAAGTTCAAGGCTCCATCCAATTTGATTTCTAGTGAGGGCTATCTTCTGACTTGCAGATGGCTACCTAAGAACACTAATCCTATCAGACTAAGTTCCTACTCTTATGATCTCATTTAAACTTATTTTGCTAGAGAGCCCATTTGCAAATGAAGTTACACTAGGCCAATCTAATCCCCAGTTTATTGTACTCAAACTAAGAACTTAAGGAAACACAAACATTTAGTTTATAGGGCACCAAAATTTTCATCTGATTTCAGAGTGATCCAAACCTAAGAAAATTTAATAATCACTGATATGAAGATAAATTATGAACTAGAAAATTAAAGGGCTGCTTAGAGTGCATAGATTGTCTTGAAAAAAACTATTATTATTTAAGATACTGATAGGTTAGAATTTGAAAGATAAGATAGTCACTATTGCCTACTCAATACCTATTCACCTGTATTTATTTATTACGATAGTTAGGGCAGGAGGTGGCCACAAATGCCTATTATTATTGTTAGTCAGCTCTTCATTAGTATGACAAAATACCTGAGAAAATCACTGTAAAGAAGGAAGGACTTATTTTGTCTCATGGTTTCAGAAATTTTCATCCATGCTTTGTTAGCTCTATTATTTCTGGCCTACAGATGAGGCAGAACATCGAGGTGGAAGGGTGTGGTGGAACAAAACTGCTCATCTCATGACAACCAGAAAGGAGAGAGAGATAGAGGGATAGAGATACAGATAAAGATGAAAGAAAGAAAGAAAGAAAGAATTAATCCAGGGACAAAATAAACCCTTCAAAGTCATACCCACTGTGATCCATCTCTTCCTCCTTCTAAAGTTTCCATCACCTTCCAACAGATCCACTAGCTTGGGACAAAGCCTTCAAAACATGAGACTTTGGGGACATTCCCGATCCACACTATAACTTCCCATACTCATAAGTGTTGTCACTTTGCCAGTCTCCCACCAGGAATTAGGATCTCTCTCTCTAATCCTTGAACCTTGGCTGGGCCTTATGATTGACTTTGGTAAATAGTGCATTAACAAATGGGATACAAATAGATACTTGGGCTGGGGATGTAGCTCAGTGGTAGAGAATATACTTAGCATACAAGAGGTCCTGGGTTCACTCCCTAGTACCACAAATTAAAAGAAATAAGAAAGTAAATAAGTAAATAAATAGGTTGGGTTTTTGGTTTTTGTTTTTGTTTGTTTGTTTGTTTGTTTAATGACTAGTGCATTGAAGCTTGTCTGCTCTTGTTTGTCATAACGCTTTGCTTACTGTGGGAAAAAGCCCTAGCCTCATGGAGGATAAGAAGTTCATATTGAAAGAGAGGGAGTCCCAGGCATCCCAGATGAGATCATAACCATGAGTGTGAGATCATGCACATCACCCAACTTGTCTCAGAATTGTACACCTCCCCCCGAATTAAGACATAGTGACTGTTATTGTTGTAAAGTCTTAAGTTACAAGGTGTTTTGTTATTCAGTAAAATACAACTTACTAATTAACAAAACCCCAAATGCTTTTGATCTGGCAGTCTTTCAGCCAAAGACACCTTCCTATAATCCACAGCTGTCTTCAGGATCCAGTTCTGGCCAAGGAGACGTAAATATACATCTAATATGAAATCTGATAGTGAAGTTGTCTAAAGGGAGGTGATAAGCCAAAGCTTCTATAACAATGATACTTAGGAGAAAGACTTGGGTTTGAATACAATTTAAAGAGTCAACAGCCAACCCCCGCTCCCGACCCCATAGGTAAAATATTGAATGCATGGATTTTCCAGAAAGAATGAGAAGAAGAAATAAATATCTAAGGGAAAAATCTCAGGAAATACCAGTTGTTATGAGCTGGTTGAAGCAAAGAGGAAAGAAATACAGATGTAAGAATATTGATAAGGTTAATCATAGACTCTGGTGGGCTTAATATAAAGTTTGAACTTGTCCTTATTGGATTTACCAATGAGGATGCCACAAAGGCTATTTCAGATAGTAGAGTCCATGGAGTGAAACCAAGTAAAGCTGGATTAAGGTCAGTGGAGGAGTGAATGGAAGGTGTCGATAAGGAAACCGTACATCACCTTGGCTAGTGAATCTTAACTGCAATGGATAAAAAAAATAGGGCAACAGCAGAAGGGACAGAATAGAGGGAGGAAATTTTGTTCTTGCTTTTTAAAATATTTTTGGTTTGTGGCAAGACTTGAACTTATTTATAGTTTTCAGGGAAGATGCTATTGAAGAGGGAGAGTTTGAAGATAGAAGAAAAAGAAATAATTGAGAGAACAAGGCCAAGCACAGGCAGGAAGGGACGGGATCAAGAACACAGGTGGAGGGATTAACCTTAAATAGGAGTTGAATCTCCTCTTCCTGTGAGAGTGTCAATATTTCTTCCTGCAAAGGGGAAAGTGCACTTAGATATACATGGATACACAGGAGAGATACAAAGGACCTGACTGCTGTATTCTCAGCTTTTATCTGCTGTCTGATCTTGATTGGAGGCATGCAAGACATCAGGAAGGCAGAACTGGTGGCCTCACTTGTGAGTATCAAACCATGGCAGGAATCCAGAGGCAGCTGCTGTCTGTCAGCTTTTGAGAGCATTCGCATCTCTTAAATTAATAGCTACAAAACACTGTACCACTTAATCATTAATGTTTCAAATATTGTAGATTAAAACAATGCACTTGGTGGCATTAACTGATCACTCACCTACAGTATCTAAAATTATCAATATGACCTAGACGATCAAACTTGTCCACATGACAAAGAGAACAAATTCAAATTAATAGAGGTAACTTGATTATATTTATTGTGATCATTTAAGATCTTTGACTAGATCATATATATAAAGTAACTGCCCTAGAAAAGGAAGAATAGATTGCATGGAGAATAGAAAAATATGTTCAGAACATACGTGAATTTTACTTAGGAAATGAGATATGAAATTAGAATGAGGAGAGAAAAGAATTGAGCTGAAGAGCCAGCTCAATTCAGGGATAGGTCTTTGGCAATCTTTTGGAGGGATTTCTAGAACTGTCTGCCTTAGCATCAGTAACTTGAAATTCAAGTACAAGAGGGCATCATAGACTGTATGATTAATCTATGTTAAAGGTTTGAATTGTAATTTCTCCACAATTTTATTAAATATAAGAGGCAAATAATGTCATTTGCTTATTACAATATATTTTTCTTAGTACGTGATTTTTACAAAGAGTGGAAATTAACTGACCTTGTTTTATTGTTAGCTGTATGTAGGATATTTTGCAGAAAATGTGGCCTATGAAAGACATATCTGACCTCACCTGGTCTGCACAACTTGATGATTTCTATCCTCAGCTTCTTCGCCTGTAAAAATGGTGTCAATGATACAAATCTTCTAGAGTTGTCCTAAGTACTTAATGTGTTAACTAATTAAAATCCCACAGTAAGCACTCCAAAATGAGAACTGGGGAGTCAGCTATCATTCAAATAACCATTGCATTCAGCACCTTCTAAAGTGTACTATATTTTATAGTGTGAACCTCAACAAAATATAGTTTTAATTCGCCATATCAAGTAGTTTGGAACCACTTTTTTAATATTCAGTGAAGTCAAATTTGGATTATAATATTTATACCAAGGCATCAAAAACAAGTATGTAAGTGGAATTAACTCTCTTTTTTTCTCTTTCTCTCTTGCAAAAATGGGTAATAGCTCTTTTAAAATACAATCATATATTTTAAAAGTTCAAATAGGATATACCTATTAGCTTTCTTTAAAATTTGTATAATTTGCATCTCAACTAGATCCAAGCAGATAGCGGATTTAATTTAAAAGAAGGCAAACAGAATAAAATCTACACAAACAGAACATACAGAGCTAGACTCAATGGCATAGGTCTGTAATCACAGCTATCCACCCTAGCTACCCAGGAGGCTGAGGAGTTTATGGTCAGCTTGGCCTATTTAAGGATACCCTGTCTCAAAATAAAATAAAAAGAACTGAGGATGTGGTTCAGTAGTAAACCACTTGTCTAGCATGTGCAAGGCTGTGGTTTCAATCCTAGTGCTGCAAAAAAAGAAAAAAATTAAAAGAAATATAAGATATTCAGGAGAAAACTTGCATAATAATAAATTGAATATCTGAGAAAGGATCAGTAACCCTATTACTAAAACCCAAAGAAAACGGAGTACAATTGAATGATTGTGTTATAAAGCTCCCTAACACAATAATTTATTTCCTTTTCTTTAGCTATGAGCTTACTTTTTCCCCCTTATATTTCTTTGACTTGTTTTTGTTTGTAAATAAGAAAACAGCCAGATTCTGTCTAGATTGATACTTGGAATCAGCCTTTTTCTCTTATGCCCACTAGATGGCAGGTATAGGATTCTGAATACCTTTCAGGAGTTATATGTCACCCATTCTTATTTGCAGCACTAGATGAGAAAACCGATTTGGTTCAAAGTAGGGAATTTTAGAAATGAGTATTCGCTGCCCGCCCCCTCCCCCCAATCTTCTAACGTAGCTTTAAAAAAAGAAAGACTGGTAAAACTGGTAAAGGTATACGGTTTCTAATAAAGCATTTAAGTTCTATCTACAATTACAGAGAAAACAAGAGGGCTTTGAGTATTCGTTTTCTTTTAAGTTGTAAAAATAAAATCCAGCAAACTTGCATAATAGTAAATAGTATTTAACTTTCATATATTTTCAAGTGAAACATTCAAAGATCTTCTTTTTTTCCTTTTTTCTTTGGACACATACAATCCAAAGTAGTGTGTTGACTTAGCATAATCTTAATCCTTTTATTTTCTCACAGGGAAGTTCCTGTGGAACCCTGTTATGCAAGGGATAGTTAGAGATTGCACTGTAAATTGGTAATCGATTTACTTTAATTTTCTTAATTAAAAAAAAAGTAGAGAAGTAGGGAATTTTATAGAGTTTCATTTTCCTGTTTTTCCGGTTTTGTTTAGGAGTTTTTTTTGTTGCTGTTGGCTTAAAAATGAGGTTGAAATAACTGAGTTTTCTGCTTTGAACGTGTGCACCTTTCCACTAAAGGGCAAGGCCCTGGAAATGTAAAGGGCCAATCTTTGTTACAGAGGGGTTCATTGCAGAGAAGGGTGTGTTCTACAAAGACAAACAGATCCCACAGATAGTTGCCAAGGGCACGGAATACATCTTTGCATTACACCTTGAACTAGCGTGTTCATATCACCTCTTTTTATTGCATGCACCATAAATGACTGTAAAAGTTTGCAAATCTTGCAGAGACCTTGGCAATCAATACTTCAGCAAGAAATTTACAAAGGGAAGGGTTGTGGGGAAAGCACCCAGCCCAGGAGTTTGCTTTTTTGGCACAAGAATCATACGTTGACATTGAGAATTATTAAGTGTTTGATTTCCACAGTGTCTCAGTCAGATGTATAACAGACACAGCGCAGTTTCAATTTAGATGCTCAATTTTAAATCTTGGCTTTGCATTTTTATTAACAAATAACGGAGTCTGGGAACATTCCTTTGGCCCTCCTTACATGGACTAAAACTGGTGCTCCTGATCTGCGACTTGAGCACAGGCACACACACACAAAAAATGGTAATTTTTATCTGGGTCAATGTGGGGCCAAGTAGATGGCCCTCTAAATGCCATGCCTGAAGTTTTAGTGATTTTAAGCTTCTCTTCTCAAAAGGCCAGGCAGGTGTCTGGACTTTTTTCCCTTTACAGGATGATACTAGTGGTAGGGGAGCAAAAATCAAACTCTGTGCCGCGTTTAATCTGTTTATTCTAATGATTTTCCCCTTCTGTTTTACCATATTAAATTTCCTTCTCTTTTTACCTTGTTAAAAGGTGGGCTCCAAGTGGAAAACCTGAGAAGGGAAATAACAGGCAAGAGAGGGTACCAGAGTCCCTGGATCTGAGTCACAATCTGCTATTGCTTCAGGCCGTGTGTGAGAGTGTGTGTGTGTGTGTGTGTGTGTGTGTGTGTGTGTATGAGAGAGAGAGAGAGAGAGAGAGAGAGAGAGAGAGAGAGAGAGAGAGACCTCAGTGGAATCTTAGTATACAAGTTTGGAGATGAAATGAAATGGCCTGGCATCCTCCTTCCTAAGGGCGCGAATGGACAGTTTAACAGCACCAGTAGTAATCTGTGCCCTCACTTTGGGCTACACTGGGGAGCAAAAGGATTGTGCTTTCGTTGACAGAGATCGAGGGTCAGGAGAAAAAAGCCGGTTGTAAGCGGCCTGTCGGGTGTCTTACCTACGAACCCGTCCCCAACCTACTCTCACCCTCACCCTCTCCCTCTCCCTGATGGTCTAGCCCTTCCCCCCAACTCCCAGCTCCTGTGACCGGAATCCCGGCCTTCCCTTCTGACGCATAAAACATTCAGAGGCCTCCAGGGAGTTTTTGAAATTCTGGCGGAGGCTGTTTTATCCGTTGTTTCGCCCCAGGGTCAAACACAGCTCCATCAGTGGAGTTGCGGGACGCGCTCAGAACAGCGCCGGACTCTTAATTTCACCTGCGTTCTTGCAAAAACGAGTGACTTTGAAGATGTCACTAGGCTTTGCCGAAATTTGAAGGAAAATAGGAAAAAATAAATAAATAAATAAAACGGGAATTAGAGAACTGTCTGAGCTGTTCTATTTCTTTTTTCTCATTCAGATAAACAAGCTAGGGTGGGTCATTATCCACTTTGATTGCGCCGGTGCCGGGCGGTGGCCGACTCTAGATTGGGTACCACAGAGATCGGAGAGGATCGCGTTCTTGAACCAGGTTAGCAGAGGTGGTAGCTTTCCAACCGCGTCTAGATATCATCTTGGGATGATTTTGTGTACAGGGCAAGGGGTCCAGAATTGCTCTCACAAATAGTCTCTGGATGCTTAAATCAGGAAGACAGTTTTTCCCTGTGGCTCATCGCTGCTGCCCCAGCTAACCTCACCTCCTGAGCGCTTTGCGGAAGGCCACTGCTTTTAATTAATAGTATTAGAACCCTTAGTGGGAGAACCTGGAGTTCTTATCCAGACAACCTGGGTGGCTTGGGGTGGGGGGAAAGACATAAATGACATTAAAAAGATTACCAAAGCAGGAAGGAAAAGCACAAGCTAAAGGAGACATTCAATAGGAAAGTGAAATAAGGGGCTTTTTGTTGCCACATTTTGTGTGTGTGTGGTTTTAGGTTAAAAGAGCAGATAAGACATAAATATATATGTGTATAATTCATCCCTAAGCGTCAACGAGCGAAATGAAACTTTATATTTTCTGAGAACCTCTCCCTGAAAAATTATCCTGATCTCTTCCTTCTCATTGTTATCCACTCCCTACCCCCACACTGCCAAACAGCAGGAGACAACTATCCATACAGCACATTTTTCATCTTCAAGCATTTTAAACCCATGCCATGGAGAATCGTAATAAATTAGTTTCAGGAACAATGTAAGTGTTGCTCTAAAGCTGGATCCTTTGGCATTGGTTTATCTAGTAAAACCTACCAACCTCCAAAACCAAAGCTATCTACTTGTAGGGTTTTTAAAATTTTTTTTCTCTTAATATCAGACATTCATTCATTCATCCATCTGAAACCACTCCCTTCTATTTCCTTACCCAGCCGTTTTGCATAAACTTTTCACGGAGATTCTCCGAGATGGAACAAATGCAATCCTTCTCATAGATTATAACCCAGAACCAACAGAGTTTCCTTTCTTCAATGCCCTCACCCACCAATTTCTCTCATTCTGTTATCATTAGTACAAAAAAAAAAATGTTGGTAAAATTCTCTAGCGAATATTCTACATAATAGGTCAAAATCATTTTGAACACAGAACATGTGATTATTTCCTGGTAGATCAGTGATCCCAGCACACATCAGTAATAAATTGATCATCCCAAACCAAACCTACTGACATCGCAAATTAACAGCAAATTAAAAAGACTTTTGAGTTAAAATATGATTTCTCTGCTGGGAACAAGAGATGTCAGGTGTCATTAAAGTTTCTATGAATGGGGAGGGAGCACGTCTGTCTCCTAACTCAGTCTTTTATGGGATCTACATATTTGCATTTTGGCATACAATAAGACAAGTATCCAAATATCTGGAAATATCTGTAAAGAGAATGTCCACTGGTGATCTGTAAACAATGCAGCAATGAAAGATTTGCATAATAAATGCAACCCGTTAATTGTAATTCTTCCTTCTCCACTGTATCTAGACCATTTCTCCGGAGAGACGTGGACAGAAGCCACTTTTCTGACACGGTTTGCAGATCGCGTGGGCTATGATATCCCAAGAATGTGTTTTGCTCAAGAAGCTCGATAAAAAAAAATAGTATATGATCTCTCTTTTGTTTCTATTTCTAAAAGAGCTAACTACATGTTTTTAAAAGAGTCTTTCAGCAAGATATTCAGAAGAAGGAAACTGAGAAAGTTTAGTAAACCCGACCTGAAAAAGAAAAAAAGAAAAGAAAAAAAAACAACCTAGTCCTTTGATCTCCCTGGCATTATTACAGTCTTAAAATAACAGCCAATCCCCTGGTTGGTAAAGAAACACCCTACGGATTAAGTAACTATTTATCTCATGAGGATAATTACTTGTTTGACCTGAAGTCATTCATTCCTAAAACCACGAAGTTAAATTGCTGAGATATTTTTAAAAACCAGAGCTCTAACTATGTTTCTGGTTAACAAATGTCTGACAAGATGACCAGCGCACCCTGGATGAATCTGAGCATCCTTTCTGAAGGAAGAAGGCTCTAGAAGGCGTCTTGGGGATGGAGGGAGAAAGGGAAGTTTTCCATCAGATAATATGTGAAAATGTACTTAATGAATAAAACCACAGGTAGCTGGAAGGGCCAGGAACGAAAAACTAGTCTGCCTTTTCTTCCTAGAACTCTTGCAGAGCAAGGTGGCTAGGATCATCAGAGAAAATTTAACCTCAGTGGCCCAAAGTGCGATTTAAAAAAAATGTTTGCACGGTCCTCTAGCGGTGTGGCCGCAGTCCTTCCCCTAGGAAACCATTTAAATCCCTTTAATGATATTTCCGCCCCTTTCTGGACTTCATTGGCTAAGAATTAGATCCGCATTCTAGGGTCAGCAGGCTTCTCTCTGCCACTGCTTGTGCTGAAACACAAGGGGTGACACCGCCCAAGACAAGGCGTGACCCGGGGGGGTGAGGTGGGGGGGGCTGACAGCACCCGTGTCGCGGGAAAGGCGCGGTGTCTAGAGGCTGCGGAGAGGAACCTTGCGGGGTTCCACTGGATGTGGGAAGCTGGGGAAGCGGTCAACTGTGGCTGGGAGCCGTCCAGCTGTGGTGCGCCTCGCCCTGTTGGTGGACATTTCAGCATGCCGCGTGTGGCAGTTACCGCCTGGAGGCCTCGCAGAGGCCCCAAGACAGTGGCTGTAGTCAAAGGAGGCCGGGGTTTGGGACTTACTGACCCTCCTGCCAGTCGCCCTGGGGCCCTGGAAACAGGGAAATGAACGCGCCCCGAGGCGGTGGCGGCCTAGCTGCTTTCAGTTTTCATTGAAGCTGCTGGTTACTGTTTAACATCCACACCCACGTTTCAGTTTGTTTAGTAAATCGATCAAACTGTGAGATTCAGGCTGCTGCCCTGTCGCCATTGAGCAAAGCTAATATTCTCCCAGCATATGGTCTAAAACCCTTTTTTTAGAGATCGGGAAAAACAAACAAACAAATAGTAATAATAAAAAAAACAACAAAACCCTTAAGCCTCCTCTCCCAGAGCCCCACCCACCACTTCCCACCTCCTGGCTTTCAGCAAACTTCCCAGTCTCAGAAAAGTGCAGCGCAGGACACCGCAGCTGCACCGCAGCTGCTGGGGTGGGTGCGGGAGACCTGCTGCTGGGAGATGCGGTGGCTGCAGCGCACCTGACAGCGACGGGGAGCTCCGGGAGCGGCTCCGCCCAGGTAAGTTTCTCCGCCTGGGCCAACAGTCCACCTCCCCCGCGGGTGTCTAGCAGGAAGAGTCTTGGTTCCCCTCGGGCGGCTGAAGGAGGGGCGTCCGCCCAGGAGGGGTTGAGCCCTAGGACCCCTAGGCCAGGCAGTGTTGAAAGCAGATACCCTGAGGCCTCTCCTAGCCCGAGGTGGAAGGAAGCAGAAAGCATTGGAAGGGAGGCTGCGGGGGATGAGGGGGGGGGGATGAGGAGTTATGCAAGTCATTCACCCAGGAAAAGAAAAATAGAAGTCGTATTTGTTTGGGTGCAGAGAAAGTTGTGGTGGCTGTCGAGGGTCACGTGATCCCCAGGATTCTGTGCAGGCTTTGGTGGAATATTTTTGCGGCCTGAGACAAGGTCAGGACATATAAATGTCTATGGATTTGTGGGGTGGTGTTTGGTCCAGGAGCATCACCTCATGGCTTTTGCTCAAGTCCCTGTCCACCCATTCTCTCCTAGAGCCATATTAAGTCTGGGCATCTTCCCCTGATGCTGTTGGAGGATATTTCATATATATCATTAAGCTATCTTAGCCTCCTTTGGTAGGAAATGTGGTTTTGGAAGCTTAGTTAAAATAAGTACAAGTTATTCTGTGTCTAACGGGAATAAGCCAGCATGTCAAAAGAGTTTAGAATTAAATATAATAATTTATACCTGACGAACTGTGCTTTTAAGACTGCTTGAAAAGCTAGTGAAAGCACTCCTCTCCAACACCCACAACAACTTTACAAGTTTTCACTTGAGGGTAAGGGCTCTAGAGAATACAGAATACAGAAGCTCCAAAGTTCATGGAATGTCCTGCAAACTAAGAACCTCATAGGTAGCAATATTTTCTGGTTTTAAGTAACTTCCCCCTGCTGTTTGTCTCATTTTACATGTTTCTTCTCTCTCTTGGGAGCATTGATTCATCATTAAATTCTTCTTCCCCCTCAGTTACCACCATTTTTCCCTAATCTTCCTCTTGTCCCTACTCTAACCACACCTCCCTGTTTTTCATCTCCTGTGCAGTTTCACTCAGGCCACCTGATAGGTGTGTTTGAAACCAGTGACCAAGTTGTGTTGGGCTCCTCTCTTGTACTCTTTGGGGTGAGAAGAAGGCAGAGAAGAAAGAGGTAGTGAGTGCTACTAAATTACTCATTTTTCACTTTTCAAAGTGTTGTGGAAATTGAGAGCTATTTGTCTTCTACTCATTCCTCTTAATTCCCATTTATAGTCTTACAAATATGGAAATTTTCTCAACAGGCTTTATGAAGGGACACCCTTTTACTAAGGTGTGTCTATTGTGATCTTATAGGCATTTTATTCTGCAATTGTGGTTAAAAGCAAATGGGATAGTACAAATTATTTTCAGGAATTACTGAGATATTTTTAAGTACACACCCTGCAAACAATAATTTTTGTTTTTAAGCAGCCCATTTAGTTTTAAAATCCTTGTTATTTTTATGGTTTCCAGAGGTAATACTAGTTTATAAAACAGCATGCAAATTTTAGTAAAATATAAAGCAGACATTACTTCTCATTTCACTCTCTGTGTATTCAACCCCTGTTAATGTTTGGGTTTGTTTCACTCCAGTATTGGTCTATGTAGTACAGAAATATTTCTTTCATTGTTTCAAAAATTGAAATGGTTCATATACTAGTACCCTGAAACTTATATATTTTTAATATCTTTCAAATAACTCTGTGTCTGTATATGAAGATTCATTTTTCGGTGTTTGTACCTCTTGTAGTAAGCCAATCTTCTCTGAATGGTCACTTGGCTTTTTAAAGCTTTTAGTATCACAAACAATGATGTTGTGATTATCTTTGATTTGGTACAGCTGAACATTTATTCTGAGATGAGAATTGTTGACTATAAGGGATGTTCACTTTAAATTTGAAAAAAACTTTAAATTTAAAGAAACTTCCTTGGTAACCACAGTATACTTAGCATGCTTGCAATACTGAATAAGAATGATTGAATTAAAATATTGCCAATTCTGTTGTTGAAAAATTGATTTCTCAATATTGGAGTTAATATTGTAAAGTTAGATAATCCCGTCCTAGAATGTTTGACTTGAGGAATTTAAGAATTTTGCTTTTAAAATGGAAAGATACTTAAATAAGTTTCAAAATGCCATTGTATGTTGAACTTGTACTGAATTTGTTACCATTCAATTCTACTGAATTTGTTACCATTTACATGTGTACTGAATAGCTGGAGATATGGTACATGATAGCAGGAGGTACATAATAAATGAGAATTCCTATATTGCAATCACATGAACCATTTTTGGTTTAGTAGGGGCTGTTGTGATTTTGTGGTTCTCCATTACAGTGTTTTGCCACTTTGCTGAAAGAGGATTCACATTGCTGGGGTGGAAGCACAATTTTTTGAAATGAGGTAAATAGCTTTGTATTCTTTAAAAGCTATCAGTGCAAACCCAACACTGGGCATATAATGATGTAGCCTTCTGACGTTGCTTCTCTTTACCTTCATCCTTCATGTATGTAGAGTTGAATTGTTGCTATCAGTCCTGCCACTCATGAATAGATATAAGGAACACTTAAGATATAGCATGCTTTTATAGCTTGGCAAATCAAATCAAATGTATGTTTATATATTTTAGGTGGCACTACTAAATACTCAGCATGTACTAGGTATTGTTCTCAGCCATTTACATACTTTTTCTTTTTTAGATTCTTTAAATAAGTTGATTAAGGTCACACATTTTATAAGAAGTAGAGCTGGAGATTCCAGTGCAGGCACATGGCTCTAGGCCATGTAAGTAATTATGGCTGCTCCATGTAAGTCATTGGATTGTTTATGGCATAGGGGTGCCCAACTGAGGGAGAGTGAGGACTAAAACCTTAACACCCCACAGTCAAAGCCATGTCTGTCCCCTTGCTTATGGCTGAGTATTCCAGATCATATGGGATGTACCCTTTGGAGGAGCTACATGTATACATATTTGGGTGCTAGTGTGAATACCTTTGTAACTCAATACCATCTAGCCCATTCACCATGACTATACCTTAAAGAGCAAACCTGCCTTACTGTCTAGACTTCCTTTCTGTATTTTAAGACATGGAGTCTATGCTCTTTACATGGTAGAATTAACTGATAACTGCTCATGTTATATTCCTGTGATTGCATTGCATTTGATCAAGATAGTTTGCCAGAAAATTCGGAAGTTCAATTTTTTTTCTTTCCTTGTGACACTTACCATTTTGGGGAATGCAGAGGCCTTTGAGGATGACCAATTTCACAGGTACCTACACGACATATAAGTAAAGAAACCAGACATTTTTGTTGGATGGAAAGGTTTTTATCCCTGCTCAGTTATTTACTAAATGGAGTGGGAGTTAACTTTTTAACCTCTATGAGGCCCAGTTTTCTCATTTTTTAAATGTATGCAATTATAATACCTAGATTGTAGAATTGTTGTTATCTGTAGAAATTAATTAGAACAATCCCTGGCATATATTGAGCACTCTATATGTGCTCTGTGTTGCTTTGTTATGATAGAATGAAATAATACATCCAAAGCACTGCTTGACTTATAATAATTTTTTAGTATTACCTGCTTTTATTGATCCTCCCTCTAGAGATTATTGTATTTATATTTACAGAAGAAGTCATATGTCTTTAAGAATTTTTGGATCCCTAGAAACCAGACCAAGCTGGTTGGTGGCTCAGTAGTTAAGCACCCCTGGGTTCAATCCTCAGCACTACAAAAATAAAATAAAAATACTCTGACTCTTGGAATATTGTTCCTCTAAGCTTGCTTAATGTGTTGTAAAATTTTTCTTATTGTGATTGAAAATTGTGAAATCTGCAATTTCTTTCTTTTTTATTTGCATTTTTATTTTTCAAACGTCATGATTATAGTTTGCAAATAAAGTTAACATATATTAATTTGGAAGGAATTAAGTTATAGGGATTGTACTAGGTACCTGGAAGACAAATATAAATAAAGCAGTGTTCCCAGCCTCAAACACAAAATAATCTACTGGGAAGTCCAACACATAAAATGATCTAGTATATATGATGATAATTAGCATAGTACTGTGATAAACTGAAGCGTAAAGGATGCACATATACATGTAGCTACAGTAACCTGGGGAGATTTAGTGAAGGGTTAATAGTTTTCTGATTAGAACATTTGGAGTAGGGAAGAATCAGAAACGTGTTTGAGGCAGAGGAGATTGCACCTGGAGTGGGATTCATGACCAGAAATGAAATGGGGAAAGAACACTGGGTTAGATTCTGACAATCCTGAATGCAGGTGACAATGATTGGAGCTATGTTTGCTCTGCAATGAGATGCCATCAAAAATCAAAAGTCTTTAAGTAGGCTGGGTTGTGATTTTTTTTCTTTTTCTTTTTAAGATTGGCAGCCTTTTGGTGGTTGGATTAAAGATGGAGAGAGAAGAGACAAAGGAAAGAATAGGAATTTCTCTCAGCAATGCATTCGTGATGCAGATGTGAGAAGCAGATAGAATCTAGAGATGTTTGGAGGTCTTTAAACTGAATTTAAGGATTTAGAGGATGCAAGAGGAGGGAATAGGAGGGGTTGAAACTGACCCTAAAGCCACATATATTCTTTAAGATTGTGCATTTGACCATAGTCAGTCATGATTTGTAGTTTTTCAATTATTATATTCCTAGAAATTGTTCATGTATTAAAACTTTGTATAGCAAAACTAAAATTGGTTTGGTCATTTGAGCCAGGTTGTAAAGTAATTAGGAAGAATATTAGTTTTTTTTTTTTACTTTTGACTTATTTTCAGCAAAGTTATTATCATTTCTAACCAGAATTTTTACAGTCACCTACTGTTTGCCCTTTCTAGTCTTACCAGCCTCTGGTCAGTTCTTGAGATAGCAGAGCAATATGCAGAGAAGAAACCCAAACATTTTATCTGTTTTCCGTTTAAAACCGTCTGTAATTTTCTAATACCCAGAGTCTCAAATCCAAGTGTGTTCACATCACTAGACCCCTTAGAATGCAGTCCATGATTTCTATTCCATGCCTCATCTCTCTTTGCTTGAAATTTCTTACTTCAGGCTTCAGGTAGAATAATAATTCTTTAGTTCCTCAGAGCCCTATGCTCTGTGACGTCAAACGTGCTACTTCTACTGACTGGAGATTTCTAACTACCACCTCTGGTATTTTTCACCTGCCTCCATCCTTCCAAGCCAATTTCCACTTATCTTGCTCAAAATACCTCTTTTAAAAGCTCCCTTTATCTTCTGTTGGAATATTCCAATTTAATTGAATCTTATTCCTTGTCTATCAGGATTCTTATCAACTTATCACACATCATGGTTTCATGTGGGATGATCTTTCATTGACTGTTAAGTGGCTGAGGGTAGTCTGTTATTATTCTTGTCCTCCTTTTCTAGATGGACATTTTTTTGAAATGTGGTTTGTGTATGTGTACATTGAATGAAGAGTAGTGATGGAGAAGGGAAATGAAATAGCAATGATAGAATTAAAACATTTGTTAAGAATCTTATTGGGTAAGCACTTCATTCTATACAGTGGATTAAACAATTATTAAATTCTCTACTATGGTCCCCATGTCTGATAGGGGATGCATACAAATAATGATTATTCACTGTGACAAATGGAGTTGTTGAGTACTGGGGAAGTATTAGAGAAGTCTAACGAAAGAGCCACTCACTTTTCCTGGAGACATTTTACATAAGAGATAATTATGGATTCTTTATTTTTGTCAGATTTATTAAGATAAAATTTACATTCTGTAAAAATATTTTTATGTACACATTTCAATGAATTTTGACAAATGTCCACAGTTATGTAACCCCTACCACAGTAAAGATAGAGAACATTTTGTACCCCCACTCTTCAAGTTCCCTGGGCCCTTTTGTAGTCAGCGCCCTTTAAACTCCCCAGGCAACCACCTATCTGGTTCTGTCCCTGGTATTGCCTTTTCCAGAATAATATACAAGTGGAATCATTTAATATGGAGTATTCAGGTAGAATACCTCAGGTAAAGGATTTTGTGTCTTGTTTTTTAAATTGAGCATAATTACTTTCGAATTCATTCATCTTATATCTGTCTTATATCTACAGAACTCTTTCCTGTTTTGTTAGTTTCATTCATTCAGCCTAATTATTTTGAGATACATTACTATTATTGCATATATCAATAGATCTTTTTTTAAATTTTTAAAATATTTTTTTGAATAGTATGACATTATATAGATATTCCATAATTTGTTTATCTATTCACCTGTAAATGAACACTTGGCTTGTTTCCAGTCTGGCTATTATAAATAAAACTGCTACGAACATTCCTGTACAAAGCTTTTGTGTGGACACATGCTTTCATTTTTCTCATATAATTAGCTAGGAATAGACTGGGTGGGTCATATGGAAGAAATCATCTAATTGGTTTCCCAAGTAGTTGTACCTTTTTATCTTTCTACCAGTACTGTTTGAGAGTTCCCATTTTTTCACATCCTTATAAACGCTTAGTAGTGTCAATCTTCTGATTTTAGATATGGTAAAAGGTATGAGATGATCTCAATGCAATGTTAATTTGTACTTCCCTAGTGAATAATGATGCTGAGCATCTTTTCCTGAGCTTAGATAATATGAATGGATTTTCTCTAGTGAACTTTTCTTCCAATTCTATGCATCCCCAAACCCTTTAAATTGAACTGTTTTATTATTACTAAACTATTATAGTTTGAAGTCCTTTAAAAAATATGGACTTTGAAAATGTTTTCTCCCTGCATGGATTTATTTCTGAACAAAGGTTAAGATTTGACCAACAAAAAAATAGAGTAAAGGGTGTTATGATCATAAATAGGAATAGTATTTGCAAATGAAAAGATAAAGTTGATTTTATGAAGCTCCAATCATTAATGAAATATGAAAAGGTGGTAAAAAGTAAGGTTACAAAAATAAGAAGACTGAATTTGAAGACATTTTTGTGTCATGTTATGGATTTTAGATTCTTTTTTATGAGTGCTGATACTAAGAAATATAGATAGGACAACAATGTTGATGCCTGTAATTAAGCTATATATTTTATAGTATTCTTTCAAATGCACAGTCAATATTAAATACAGGTTTTGGGTTTTTGAATTTTCAACTACTGTGTGTGTGTGTGTGTGTGTGTGTGTGTGTGTGCAAATTTAATGGAGGTGAGGAAAGAGTGACAGCTGGATTGGTCTGCTCATGCTCAAGAGGGCATTTACCCAGCAGGGCAAGGTGCAGAGCTCAGTTAAGACTTGTCAGATGTTACAATAGGCCATGATAAAGTTTGGGGTACATAGCTGAACTTTGAAAATGTTCAGCTATAATAGTGTGGTTTACAAAAATTCCAAAATCCAAGAAGAAATTCTAGATTCTTTGGATTTTCTTTTAGTTGTCCTTCATTTAGAAAATGGATGAATACAGTAAAATTATATTTTTCATTAGTGTGTTTGCTAGAAGAAAAATATAGCACAACCTTCTTTCTCTCTGTTTTTGGCACTGGGGCTTGAACCCAGGAGCACTTTACCACTGACCTGTAGCCCCAGTTATTTTTTGTTTTGATACAAAAAAGGTCTTGCTAAGTTGCTAAGGCTGGTCTTGAACTTGCCATCCTCCTGCTTCAGCCTTCTGATTAGTTAGGATTATAGGTATGCCACTACACTTGACCCAAGTTCATTCTTTGTTTCTCTTTTCTTTTCTTTTTTTTTTTTAGTTTTAAATTTTATAGTTTTTCATGGGGAGTTTTAAGAACTTGCTTTTTTTCAAACATAAACTTTTGATTCAACATATTCTGTTTTCATTGTTCTTTTCAGGGCCTGACTTCTTTCTTCCAATCACTGACGTGAAATTTGAACCTTAGGTCAACTGAAGGAACATAAGTAAAATCACATGCTGAATGGGCTCATGATTTGGAAACTTTCATTCCTCTCACTTAGAAATTTCCAAATGTTCTTATTTGCTCCTTTGTTTTTTTTTTAATTTCACCAATTTTTAACTCCTATTTTTCCCCCCATGTTAAAAAAAAAAAAAAAACAAGGACGTTGTAATTCAGAGTAACTTAAATAATCACACTCTCAACTTTGGGGCTTACTCATATCCAAATATTATCCTACAAGGAAAGAAAAAATAAATTCATAATTGATTATGCTTCATACACACACACACACACACACACACACTCATTAATGAATGTTATTTGCATGTCTTTACTGAAATCATTTCAAAATCACTTTAAAACGATTCAATTATAGTATAGTATACCCATGCAAATCTAGCATGGAATCTATTATTTTCTTACAGATGAGCCCTGTAGGCCAGAGCTTTTTTTTAAAAAACCTATGTGCAAAATCATTCTCTTCAAGTTAATATTTTTTAGATTATCTGGGGTGATGAAAAAGCAAAACAAAACAAAACATGAAGGCATAGGAGTCAGATAGACTTGTTCAAATCTGTAGAGCTTTGGGCACATTTGCCAACTTCTCTGAGCATCACCTTGCTCAGTGCATAGAATGTGTAAGATTAAAAAAATATATATAGCATTTAGAGTGCTAAGCAAAAAGTCTGGCATAAGGGCAAACATGCTTCAAAAATATTGAGATTGTTATCTTAACTCTTTATAATAAGTTAGTATTCCTGTGTATTTAGCCCTATGTATGTTGATTTGATATGCTATACACTACTATGATTATTAACTACTGTGGCCAGTTAACATTAAGTACTTTCTGTGTAGTAGGCTCTAAGGTCTGCACATATGTTAAATCACTTAATATTTACAATAACTATAAGATATAAACCATTGCTATTATCATAACATAGATGAGGAAACAGAGTCAAGGAAAAATTAAGCACTCAGCAGACTTCATAGCTAGTGTCAGCATTTAATATGAATCAAGGAGGCATGTTAGCATAGTTTGTAAAACACTGAACTTGAGTTTTCAATTGAAACTAATTTATTGAACCAGGAATAAAAATTATAATAGTCATACATTTGATGAAATAAAATATGATGCTTTTTGTATTGATTTTAATAAGTTCATCTAGTTTCGGAAATGAAGTGTTTTGAATAGTCAGTTAATTATAAATTTGTATAAACTATTATTCTTTTAGAAATCACTAATAAATACTAGTTTTAAAAGCCTTCTTATTAGTAATTGCTTAATCAAGAAATTTAATAGGAAATAACATTTACAATTGAAGAGCCTAGGAGTCTTAAAAGCTGATTTTTCTTTCTTTCTTATATTAATTAGTCAACACCTTTCCAAAGAAAGAATTCTGCTCCCTGTAACTCTCCTCATTATGGGTACATTAAACAGGAAAAGTGAGTATATTTGTGTATAACATGTAATTTATATTGAACTATTTTCCATTACCGTGTGGCTTTATGAATTTTAATGATCATATTTTTTTTCCATTTGTGCATGTATTCCCAGAAAGTTAAAACTTGTGTAACTCACAAAGTAATTGTCATCTAAGTAGAGTATATTTTTGATATATATCCTCAAACAGCCTTAAACACTGAACTTGAAATGGAGAATAAATATTCTGCATGCATAATATGTTGTATTATATATAATACGTAACATTTAAGCCAGAATAATTTTGAATAACTTTGTGTTTTAACATCTGCACAAAGCACATTTTTTTAAATGAGTTCAAACCCTGCCATTTGGTTTGTGAAATTGAATGATTAATTTGAAACAAATAGGTGTGAAATAAAATGCATTTTTGATAAAAGAAGATTATAAGTCAATTAGGTGGGAGTTTCCGAATGAGTGTTACATTCGAAACATGTAATGGTTTAAGAGATTTAAAGAATTAATAGGATCCTTAGAGTTTAGGATAGTGTTTGGGGAAAAAATACCAAAAAAAAAATCTGACTTAAGTTGCTTTAAGGTAAGTTGTAATATGCAAATCACTTATCTAGGATACTAATAAAAATACATGCATGTGTTTATTACATACAAATAATACACTAATGTATTATTATACCCACATTTATATTTAGATTCCAAACATATGAGCTTTTCATTCCAAATTTAATTAGATTAAAAACAGTCTAAGCATTCATAATGATACCTTATATTTTTCATTATTTATCATAAGTAGCTTTATGACAATTATTATTTCTTGAACAATTTGTCTATTTAAAATACAGTGAAACAAAAGCAAAAGGGAGATAATGCTCAGAACTAGCAAAGATAATTTTAAAAAATGAAGAAAATAGGAGCATAATGTGATACATTAGTGAAATTTAGAATTATGTCAGTTCCTTTCTTTAGCTGAGGAGATCGCATATCATCTTTTTTATAGAATTTATTACAGATATTGGGGAAAATATACTGAACTTACCTCAAAAATCATTCCTTTATCCTACACAGAAAAAGAATAAGTTAAATTATTTTCTTAGGTAGCTGTAATAGTGTAGTAGGGCTGTCAATCATAATCCCATGGACTGGGCAGCTTAAACTATAGAAATTTGTTTTTTTCACAGTTCTGGGATTTGGAAGTCCAAGATTAAGGTGTCAGCAGATTTGGTTTCTTCTGAGGCCTCTCTGTTTGGTTTACAGATGGCCTCCTTTGCTTTGTGATTGTATGTGTCCTAATCTCCTTTTATAAAGACACTAGTCAGGTTGGATTAGGGCCTACTCATATGACCTCACTTTTACCCTAATTATCTCTTTAAAGGCCCTATCTGCAAATACAGTCATATTCTAAGATGTTGGGAGTTAGGACTTCAACATATGAATTGGGTGTAGGGGTTGAGGGAGACACACCATTCATCCCATAACTACAGGGTAACCATAAAGTGATTTAGTCTTTATTACAATTTTAGATATTCTTTTCTTATGGGCAATGCATGTATTTGTTTTAGACTATAAATTAAATCAACCCAGTCCAAACATTTAGAATCCAAAACATTTATATTGACACTTTTCTCTCTTTTTCTTTCTTTTCTTTTTCTTTATTTCTTTTTCTTTTTCCCTGCTGTTGCTGAGGTTCTAACCTGGGGCCCTATTCAAAGTATGCATGCTATGTAAGTACTTGGCTCCTGAATTACATCCCTAGCCCTCTTCCTCTCTCTTAACACCCACCCTGATATACATTTCTCTCATTGTTGGCTTCCTGTCTCTTTCCTTTTGACCAGTTCCTCCAGCTAAGTCAAAATGCGAAACTGATGTTGCTTTAAGATGATATTCGAAAATACTGAAGAGAATATAAAAAGAACCTGTCATGAATAACCTAGAAATGTCTGTTCTTTAAATATTTTGTTTGTTTTTGTTTTTACTGTCTACCTCTTATATATGAGCAGCTATTTCCTCATCTTGGCCTTTGAGTGAATGATGCAGTATTTGATTAAATAGCACAAAGGGAAGTTCAGTGGGTATTGTTTGTATTACTGAAACTATCAGAAATTAAAATAAGCAATGCCAAAGTGATCTGAACTCCAAACTAGGACAGAGAGTACATTTTGGAGAAAGATTTTGTTTGTCCTTTTTGCAGATTTTGTGTGTCCTACTCCGCTGGGTCCATATTCTTGTGCCAGCATTTATGCATCATTTTAATTTTTATGGTTGAGTTGAAGTGTTGAATTTACACATATGATAATTCAGAGGCAGGTAAACTGAATGATGAATAAAGCTGAATAAATGGAAAAGAAATCCCCAGCAAAATACTGTTTGTGCTGCTAGCAAAACTGCTAACATGTCAGACCAATTTCAAGAGATGCTTACCCATGGTGGCATCCCCTCTGCCCTGATTGAGAGAAACAAATACACACAGCCTTGAAGGTTCAAAGGGCAGTTTCTGTATTTGAAGTTATGCATTAAACAGATTGTTATAGAGTTTTTCAGGTAGAATCCTAACAGCTCTGATGGCAGTAAAAGCTCTGTGGCTCACTCTTTCAAACACTTTAATTTTGCTAACAGTATAGATAATTGCAAATCACAGCTATTTGGAACAGTGCACTCACTGCAGTGAATCTGTTTTAAAAGTAAAAATGGTGAGCTGGGTTATGTCTTTAGCCATCCTGCAATAAAATCTTAGGAGCAGTAGTATATCAACTTAGAGAAAATCATTAAGTCCTTGGTGTAAAGCCTTTTGGGAAGTGGGAATTAGACTGCAGGCTGAGCTGCCTGGGAGAACTTTGACAAGCAGTGTGACTCTTTTGGGCTGTAGTTGCCCATCTCATCTAGAGTGTTACCATCTACTTCCATAGTGTTCCTGAGAATCTTAAATGAAACAAAATAAATAAGTACCACTCATCATCATATCTGATAGGTGATAGTTGTTTCTATAAATAGAAATACTTTTTTCTTCCCCATGAATTTTAATCTCATCCTATGACATTGGGAGCAGGTATTAGAGAAAAAAAAACTCTCTTAGTTTTTCACTTAAATCTGAGATTTTTCTTATTTCTATCTTTTTCTCATACCTTCTATTAATTTAGTAACTTAGAGATATACCAATATTGACTCTGAATGAGCCTCAGATTTTCTACTTTCCCTGTTACTATATCCTCCAAGCCACATTTATTGGGTTATCTAGACAACTCTAGCAGATTATATTATCTGCTCTCAGTTTTTAAGAATGACAATTATTTATTTATTTATTTGTTTGGTTATTTTTACAGTACTGGAGATTGAATCTAGTGATCCTCTACCACTGAGCTACATCCCCAGCCCTTTGTATTTATTTATTTACTTACCTTTTGGCAAGGGGCTACTGGGGATTGAAGAATGGGCACTCCACCTCTGAGCCACATCTCCAGTCCAATTCTATTAAGAGACAGGGTCTTATTGAGTTGCTTAGTGCCTTGCTGTTGCTGAGGCTGGGTTTGAACTGGCATCCTCCTGCCTCAGCCTCCTGAGGTGCTGGGTGTGGGCCACCATTTATTTTGATATAGAGTCTCCATAACCTGCTGAGTCTGTCCTTGAATTTGGTGTCCTCCAGTGTCAGCCTTCCCAGTAGCTAAAATTATAGGTAAGCACCTGGCCAAAGGTGACTTTCTTAAAACATAAGTAAAAACGTGTCATTTTGTCACTTAAAACCATCCAACAGGTTTCCTGTTGTACTTTGGATACTCCTTCCAAACTTATTCCTACCTCCTAGACATAAACATCACACAAGAATATCCTCAACTGTTAGTTGTTAATTTCTGAGTTCCCTCTAATTTTTGTACATCTTCCATGTTTATTGATGATTGCCAACAATCAAACAGGCCCACCTGTCTGGAAGTTTTCAGAAGCAAAGGCTTGAGTAGATGTAGTCAGAAAAAGATAAAACCAAAGGCCAAGGGAGAAGAAAGGAAATCAGGATACTAAGTGTTTAATAAGGTAAACAAATGTCCAATGCGCTCTTTATTCCATATATAACTTGAAAATTTGTATTTTGGGGCATAATTTTTCATTTGGATTGAAATATCATTATTGCTAAGTGATAGTTTTGAGCTCTAAAGCAGCACTAATCTATACAAGTATAATTTAACCCCTTATGTGCTTTTAAGTTTTTCTCATAGCTATATTGCAAAAGAAAAATAAAATAGAAACAAAAGAAAAACATTTTAATGCTGTTTTATGTATCCCAATAAAATAAGAATATAAGCATCTCAGTGTAAAATCAGTTTAAATGTAGAAATTATTAGTGAGATCTTTTATTTTCTTTATAGTAAATCTTTAAAAACCTGGTGCATTGTTTACACATGCAGAACATCTCAATTTCTACTAGTCACAGTTCAAGTGTTCTGTATCCACATGTGGACTAGCAGTTCCCCTGTTGGTTAGTCCAAATCTAAAGGCTATTATGCAAAGGAGGTTCAATCTATACCACTCCTCCATTTTCTGGGATTTTTTTTAAATTTAATTTTATGACAATGTAACCTCGAATTGGTCTTTTAGATTATATACATTAGCTTTGTGTTTTCAAAGACTTACAAATAAATTTATGGGAAAGTACTTCCTCACATTTTTGAAAACAAAAAAACCTGTCATCCTATCTTAATTATGTTTGAAGATAAATAGGATTGGAAGGAGTTAGTTTATACTGGCAAGCTGATGGTGCAGCCTGACTTTGTTACATTTAAGATTTAGTTATGGAGATTCCTCAAAAGAATAGGCATAGAGCCACCATACCACCTGTCTGGGCCATTCCTCTGTATTTATCCTAAAGAATTAAGAGTCACCATACTCTAGTGGCTCCTGCATACCCATGTTTACAGCAGCACAATTCACAATAGCCAAACTATGGAATCAGTTTAGGTGTCCATTAACAGATGAATCAATAAAGAAAATGTGGTATGCATACACAATGAAGTTTTATTCAGCTATAAAGAAAAATGATGTTATGTCATTTGCAGATAAATGGATAGAACTTGAGATCATTATGTTAAGCAAAATAAGCCAAACTCAGAAGGTCAATGGTCATCTGTTTTCTCTAGGAAAGCTATAGAGGAAAAGGAAAATAAAGGTGGGGAGGGTTAAAATCTTAGGGAAATCAAAGGGAGATCAGTAGGGGAAAGGGACCATTGAGGGAGGGAGGGTTGGGAGGGAAGTGCTGGGGAATGATATTGGCCAGATTTTATTGTTTACATGTTTGTATGTAAGAATATGTAACAAAAGTTTCCATCATTATGTATAACTATTATACACCAATAAATATATGGAAAGAAAAAAAAGATTTAGTTTTGAGGTAGTATGGCATATACAAGAGTTTTTCCAATTTTGATAGGCTCTGGGCACAGTGACACATGCTTGTAATCTCAGTGACTCTGAGGCTGAGGCAATTTAGCCAGGTTCTAAAGCAATTAAGCAAGACCCTGTCGAAAAATGAAATATAAAAAGGACTGAGGATGTGGCTCAGTGATTAAGCGCCCCTGGATTCAATCATCATCGGTACCAAAAACCAAAAACAAAACAACAAACAAAAACCCCAAAACCTTTAGTGGGCATCAGAATCGCCAAAGGAGTAGTGATCCTGAAAATTTCTGGACAGCTCCCCCACAAATTTTGAATCAGTTTGTCTAAGTTGGGGTAACACCTGCATTTCCAGCATGGTGCCAGGTGCTGCCGCTGCTGGGGGTGGAGGCTGTTACTTGCAGAGACCATCTGCCTTGCAGGCGCACATGCCTGTTGGGATGGCTCTGAGCAGCACTGCATTTTCATTTCTTCCTAAGGTTGGTAGTGCAGACCCTGGATACCACTCTCTTGTTCTTTGGTCCTTTATTTCTGTGTGTGAGGGGTGGAAGGTGGATGGAGAAGGTAACTATCAACTTCCCCTGTTCCTTGTATTTTACCACTTATGCTGTGAGGGGTGGGGAAATAGTAAGGTATTTTACTGGACAATGTCTATTTTTTTTCGATCCAGATGACAGACTTTTGCTGAAGTAATAATAGCTCTGTTGTGTGTTCAACCAAAAAGCTAATATTTTCCCCACTGTGATTTGTTGTTGTTGTTTTTAGTGGTGTTGGAGATGGAGTCCACTGGCAATTGCTCTACCATTGAGCTCTACCCTCAGGCCTCCCCCATTGTGATTTTTCTGTTTTGAGTGACCATGATATCTACCAAGTTTCAAGTGTTAAATTAGCTTTGAAGATCGTGTAGAAATATGTGCCATTTTTTTTATATGAACAGGATAATGCTAATATGATTATGCTGAATTCTTTAAAGCAGGAATTGTGGGAATCAGGTCTCAGTGAATATTAGGTAAAATTAATGTCAAACTTCTGAGGGATGAGAAAAATTATCAATTTCAATGTACTAACTTACTAACTTTGATAACCTGAGTTTTGAACATTCTTAAAACAGTATAATTTAGGGAAAAGGGTAAGTGAAATCTTTTAATATACCAAATCTTTATTATTATTATTATTATTATTATTATTATTATTATTATACAGCTTGATTTTTTTTTCGTGGTGCTGGGGATTGAACCCAGGGCCTTGTGCATGTGAGGCAAGCTCTCTGACAACAGAGAGCTATATCCCAGCCCCTATACAGCTTGATTTTAACTATTTCTTGTTTATAATTTTATAAAAAATGTCATGAATATAATTTTTTTTAAAAGTCAAATTTTTGTAGCACTAATTTCTAGAGGTTAATTTAGTAAATCAAAAAATTAGCCTTTTCCTGCCTTTGACATATTTTTCTATTGCTTTTAGTTTTTTATTTTGTTTTGTTGGCAGTACTGGCAATTAAACCCAGGGGCTGTTTATCACTGAAATTCATTCCCAGTCCTTCTTATTTTATTTTGAGATGGAATCTCCCTAAGTTGCCCAGGTTGGTATTGAACTTGCAATTCTTCTGCCTCAGCCTTTCCAGTAGTTGGGATTACAGGCATGTGCCACTGTGCCTATCAGATTATACAATTAACTGAATAAAATTTTTGAGCTGTAGTTAAATTTAATTGTATATGCAAATATTTACCTATGAATATACTGTGTAACCATTGCTACACCAAAAAGAAATTTTCTAGCTCTCAACAAAGTACCATTGGGATCCTATCTGGATAGATAGGCTTTGCCTATTTTACTATGTGACTAAGCACATCAGCGGCTTGTTACTGTGGTAGGTGACTGGTTGAATAACTGAAAATAATTTACCATGTCTGTCACTGATGGTCCCTTGGATTGTTTTCAGTTTGGGGTTATCACAAATAAACCTTTCATGAACATATTTTATGTTTCTTTTATTGGATCTAAGATCTCATTAACAGAAATTTTAATGTACATTTTCCAAATACATATGTTTGGCTAATATTCATTTGTTAAGATAAAAAAACTATTTAAGATATGAATATAAATGTTTCTATTTTGTAAATTGGTAAGGATATTATTTTGTCATTCAAAGGGAAAAAAATTAAATAATTTAAGAAGGTGGTATTAGAATCATCTAGAAACTCAACAAATTACACACACTTTTGATAATTTCTTTATGTCAGAATTTACTGTATTTGCAACTATGCAATTACTTATTCACAAAAATATATTCCTAAGTTGTTGGATTTTTAATTATTGTTAGTATTTTGGTTTACCCCTTCATTTCCCTTCTTCATGGATATGGCTCATGCTATTGTATCTGCCTAGAATCTCCTCTCCACTGTACCCCACTTCACCTTTTGTAAGTCCTGAGCACACGTTCTCCACTGACTAACAGTTATTTCTTTAAGTTAAAGAATGCATTAAAGCTATACCCTGGCACTGTGTTTAACACTACATTCATGTAAGTAGTTTAGGTATGCATGCCCACACACAGCAATCCTGTGTTTTCCTGTATATTAGTAAGCATGATTATGAAAGCATTTTTTTTTCAAATAAGGTTGTGAGAACAACACATTTTAAAAATTTGAAGCTTTTGTAAGTTATATCTTCAGGACATCTTACAGTAAAATTTTCTCTAAATTAATCAAACACTTCTTTTTTTATACTGTCTTATGCCTCTAAACCAGGAAGTGAGTTTCAAAAAATTCCAATAGGCTGTCATGCATAGTCATTAAGCAGCTTTTATTTGTTAGGGTGTGCCAGCAATAAATATTTTCCTCTCTCCAAGACACCTGAATTATAGCTAAGGTGTGAAGCTTAATAATATTGGTGCGGTACAGAACAGACAATGTTTCCATTATTGCAATTCTTATTTATTGGAGGATAAAAGGTTGTTTAGTGAAAAGAGTAGATGGGAAGAGATAATGATTGGTTAAGTACTATGGAACTCCCTGACACTGATCGAAGTAAGTTACTGTTTAGTATAGTCCTTGGGAATATTACAGTCACTTGTTAAAACTTCATAATGTAATATAATTCCAAGGTTTGGGGTGGACATGTAATGATTAATTTTTAATGCAAGACAAAAGTCAGATTTAAAAATTTACAATCTGTGTGTTCTTTTCCATACTGTTATTTAAGTGATTTTATTTTTGAAGAAAGTTTTAGAGTGAATGTTCAGAGATATTGATGTTACATTATAAGTGAGGTGATAAGTAATCTTTTAATAACAGATTTATCAACAATTTACAGCATGCAATGTACTGGCTATATGTAGGTATTTTATTATTCATAATCTTCCTGTGGTTCTCAGTTTCAAAATAAATCTTACTTTTTGATGATCAGCAAGTGGGCTATCGTTGAGCTTCTGAAAAGTATCCAGATTCTAATTAACTATTGGGATAAGGGTATACAACACTAAGAGTATTTTTTTCATATAAAAGACACATGTGGGGTGCCTTGATAAATATTTGTTGAATAAATTAATGAAGTAGGTCAAAATTTTAAAGTGTGTGCTTCTTTGACTTAGATAATAGAAGGTTGTATTGAGAACAACATAGAAAATATAGAAATTTATATAATACTCCGATAAATATATACTTATATATGTATGACATATCAAATAAGTTATATTTACTAATTTAAATAAACACTGAAGGTTTGTGTAGCATTTTAAGTCAACATTTCTTTTCCCAGGTATGTACTCTAGACAAGATCTTACACATGAATGAGAAGAGGCATGTAAAACAGTATCAGTCAGGACAACATTGTTTTAAATAGAAGAAATCAATATACCACATCAGTGTCTATCAATAACATAACCAGTAAAACACTACATTCTATATATGCAATGGAAAACTATATTGTACAGTGAGTACAGAAGCACACCACCAACATGGTCAACACTTAAAGACATAGCATTAGGTGAGAGGAGCAAATTGGAGAAGGATACACTATTACTCCTTTTGTGTATTAGAAAAAAAGTAGAACATATGAACACATTTTGCTTATGTAATGGATAATAATATTACATATGTTTTATAAAGGACAGAGTAGAAATGATGAGCAAAATTGCAGGTGAATTTAAATTATTTGATGTGTACTTGGCAGGTGGGAATATAATTAGAGAAAGGCACAAATGGGCCTGTCACAGGCAGGCAGTGGTTTTTTTTTCACTTTGTAAATGTCACTTTGTATTTTGTGTATTATTAGTCTGTCACCTATACAAATGTGTGATATATATATATATATATATATATATATATATATATATATATATATTTTTTTTTTTTTTTGCCTATTTCAAATATATTTTACAATTTAAATGAAAAAAATTTCTTAGGAATAGTAATGTGTTCATGGTGTTTTCATCTAGAGTTAAAGAGATATCAGTATAATAATCGCAACTACTCCAGGTTTATCAAAGAGAAGTACTTGATGCTATGGCCTATGCAACAGGTCATATGATCTAATCCAGAAAGTACAGAAAGATCTTCACCAATAAGATAAGAACAAAAATGACACCTAAGTGATGAGTGGAAACTAACTTGGAAAAGGAGAAAGGGTGCGGGATATTCCTCATAGGGAGACTGATATATGCAAAGATCTTGTGGTACAGGGTGAAGCACCGTGAATATGAAAAAAAAGAAAAAAAAAAGGAAAGAAAGAAGGCCAATATAGTGGATGCAAAGAGAGAAAGGAGCTTGGTGAAGAATATTATTTGAGAAGGAGGTAAAGGTCAAAATATGAATCTTATAGTGTTAAGGTTTTTTCCTTCCCCTAGCAATGATAAACTACTGAGATGTTTCAAGCATGAGATGATGTAAACAGATTCATATGGCAAATATACTCTTTCTTTCTTTCTTTCTTTCTTTCTTTCTTTCTTTCTTTCTTTCTTTCTTTCTTTCTTTTTCCTCCCTCCTTTCTTTCTTTCTTTCTTTCTTTCTTTCTTTCTTTCTTTTCTTTCTTTCTTTCTTTCTTTCTTTCTTTCCTTCCTTCCTTCCTTCTTTCTTTCTTTTCCCCCTCCCTCCCACCCTCCCTCCCTCTCTTTCTTCCTTCCTTTCTTCCTTCCTTCCTTCCTTCCTTCCTTCCTTCCTCCCTTCCTTCCTTTCTTTCTTTCTTTCTTTCTTTCTTTTCTTCTTTCCTTCTTTCTTTCCTTTTCCTCCCTCCCTCTCTCCCCTCCCTCCCTCCCTCTCTTTCTCTCTCTCTCTTCCTTCCTTCCTTCATGCAGGGCCTCATGCCTGCTAGATAAGCGCTTCATCCACAGGCCTGAATTGATCATTTCTGACTGCTGCTGAGCAACTGAATGATTGGAAGCAAAGGTAGTTATTATTAGACTATTTTAATACCTTAGGTAACAGATCATGATAGCATGGAAAAAGATATACCTAGATTAGAAAGAGACTGATTTCAAGAGATTTTGAGGATAAAAATATAAGAGATTTAGTAATGAATTAGGCATGCCAAATATGTAAGAGATTCCACAAGAATGATTTCTAAGTTTCTAACTTGCTAAATGGCTGCCTGGCAGCACCCTTCACAGAGGGGGAGAGAGAGAGAGAGAGAGAGAGAGAGAGAGAGAGAGAGAGAGAGAGAGAGAGAGAGAAAGCACAGGAAGAAGACCACAGGCTAAAGGGACTGTTCACTGTCAGATTTGTGTGTATAACATCTGCACGTTTTAGAATTCTGATTGCAGATACTGATCTAATTTACACATATCTTTCAGGTTTGTTTCTATAATATTTGTACTGTTTTGAATAGAATTTTCAATGTAGCATAAGACTATTTTTTTCTTCTTTTGAAAAATGTGTAGACATTTGAATACAAAGGTAGTGTTTTTGTCTGTCTGTTTTCCATGTCAGTTTCTGACCATCACTCTTTCTTCTCACCATAGAAATCCTTGACTCTGGATCCAACACAGTAGAGGATTATTGTTTCTTTGCTACTCACCATAGTTGAAATAATACTGTCTCATAATGAACCCAGTAGTATCTAAATAGATTTGTTCCAGGATTAATGAAAACCTTGACATTTCATAAAGGTGTGGCTGTTTATTCCCGTTGAATAGGGAAAGCTGATGAGGGATGAAAGTGTGAGTTTTAAAAAGAGAGCTAGAATGGCCTTTTGTTGCTCTCTTCCAATCAGAAGTTCCATAGTTATTACTTCATTTAATTTCTGACAATATGATTAACTTACATACAGAGATATTTTCCCATTAGCAGAAACCTAAAAATTCCAGGATGAATATGTATTTTTAAAGATTATTTAATTACATAGCTGAGTTGGTGGGAAAGTAAGGGGAATTTTGAAAGTCCAGGACCAGCATGAAATCAGAAATGCAGAGACCCGAGCAACCACTGAAAATCCATTTCCCTGGAGATATAGGTGGTACTTCATGGCAGATCATTTAGGATATAAGTGGCCATTTTTGGTGAACAGAATATGTTTTGGAAAAAGGTGGCAGATTGAACTGGAAAGTCCTCTGCATGAATAGGACCCCTGAAAGGCAACTCTTTACTCTTATGAGAATTCATTAGGTATATGAGAAGAAGAGAGAGAGAGAGAAAGAGAAAAAAGGAGAGAGAGTTTGGTTTTGGGTGTATGAGAGTTTCACCTGAAGAAAATTCCTAATTTTACCTTCATATAAGCCCCACACTGTGTGTGTGTGTGTGTGTGTATGTGTGTGTGTGTATACATATATATATATGATTTCTACCTATAAGTTAGATGCTCTGCTCTTTGCCAAAAATTTGAGACAGTCTCTCTAAATTGTCCAGACAGGCCTTGAATTTTTGATCCTCCTGCCTCAGGCTTCCAAGTTGTTGAGATTTGCACCATAACTGCTGGCTCACCTTTTCAATTCAACGTTGTTATAGGTTATAGATAGGACAACAGAAAAAAAGAAAAAAGGTTACTAGGTACTGGAAGAAAATGTATAAATGTTAATTTGTTTTATAAAGATGTGATTTCTTATTTGGGAAAAAAGCTTGGATTTTTAGTAATATTTTTACTATAAAATCAGAAAGAAAATTTGAAGTGTACTTCCGTATATTAATAAGTAGTTAATATTTTGACTTGAGAGCTATTTTATTATAATAAAATAAGTTATAAGGTACCTCAGCATAATAGAGAAATGCCAAGTTTTTATGTGGAAAAATTATAAAATTGTATTGAAAAACATTAGAAGACAAATGAGGAATCATATTATATTTCAGATAAGAAGACATTTTTAAAATAAGACTTTTCCTCAAATTGGTTTATGATTTAATGAAATTCCTATAAAATCTCAATAAAACTTTTTACAAAAACTGACTAGTTCATTTTAACATGTCTGATATATTAAAGGGATAAGAATTGCTATTTCACTCTTGAAAAATAGTACAAGGAAGGATCTCTTGCCTTATCAGATTTCAATATCTATTTTAACCTTATTGTAATGTTTATGCAGTGTTGTTAGTTCAGATCGAGAATGATGGACCAAAATGCTTCATTCATAAACAACTTATACACTCAATTCTCTGAGCCTACATTGATGGAACCCAGGGCCTTGCACAAGCAGGTCAAGTGCTCTACCACTGAGCTACACCCTCAGCTCAATGTAAAATTCAATCCACTTAGATAAATGAATTAAATTTGAAAGTATATATAAAAGAATATCTTTCTGAGCTCTTTCCATCAACGGATGATGTTTAAAAAGAAGCACAACCACAAAGTTATAGATCTGTGCATTTTACTTCATTCAAAATAAGAACTTTGTTTATGGAGAGGAGCCATAGAAAGAGCAAACCATAAGCCCCAAATTGAAAGGAAATACATACACAGCCTATGACCAACAAACTTAGAATTTAGAATGTATAAAAAGTTTTGGTGTGAGTAAACAAGAAAAAACAAACAAATAAACAACAGAAAAGTAGGAATAAGTCAGGAACAGGTTTTTCATGGAACAGAAATCAAGAGATTCAAAATAATTGTAAATGTTTGTGTACTAATCTGTAATATGGAGAAGGCAAATTTAAGCTATAATAAATATTACATCACACATGTTTAAAAGAATTAAATATATGACAATGTATTAGGGTTCTTCAGAGGAATAGAATCAACAGAACTATATATAGTATATATAATAACCAGAGGATATTTATTAGATTTGCTTACATGACTGAGACTGGATAATGGTTGTCTACGGGCTAGAGAGTCAGGGAAACCAGTAGCTACTCAGTCCAAGAAGCTGGAAATCTCAGAACAAGAACAAGTTATGTTGCCCCTCTAAAACCGAAAGCCTGGAAGCCCCCTAGTGAGTCCCTGATGAAATCTGCATTAAAGGACCGAATAATCTGGAGTCTGATTTCCATGGGCAATGGCAGCACCTGCTTAAGAAATGTCCAAAACACACAAACACACACACACACACACACACGCACACACACACATGCACGCTTCTCCCTCTTTTCACTCTCTGCTCCAACCAGGTTCCCAGTCTATTACGTGGTGCCACCCACATTCAGGGCAGGCACTGACCACCATTTCACTGGCCTACTTGCTAATTATCTCTGGATACAACTTCACAGACACACCCAGAAGTGTGCTTTACCAGTTTTCTGGGTGTCTGTCAATCAGGTCAAGTTGACAACCAAGATTAACCATCACAGACAATATCAGAAATTAGTGAGCAACAGGAGTTGGCATATCCTGTAGATGAAACTGTATCTTTGCACAGTTACTTTAGAAAATGATTTGGAATTCATAAAGTTAAGTAGTAGCACCAAGAGCCAGCAATTCCATTGCTAAGTATACCTTAGAGCAGCGGTGCTTCTCCAACTATCCAGCACAAAGTAACAATTTTTTTAAAAAACAAATTTTAAATATTTTGTATATAGCAAGAGAAAGTGAAGTATTAAAAAAAAAGAAATGTCATAGTACACTTGTAGAAAAAAATTTAAAAAATAAATTCAACCTCATTTTTAATCATTTGATTCACTAAACAAAAATGACATTTTAATAAATATAATCAGAGGTAACAACACTGAGAAAAATAAAATAAAATCTCTATAGATAGTTCATTTGAAAGCATATTCATAAGCAGTTAATAAAAGAATTATTATTACACTTGGCACTTTTTGTCATTCTATTGTTACTTCTAAATAAAATGTTATGACTAAAATAACAAAGATACATGTTATATACCTGAAGAAACATATAATCATAGTTCATAGCAATACTTAGCTAAAGGAGCCTTGAACTCCTCTTTTGTACTTATTCATAAAAAACATAATAGGTAATTGGGAACTATATTCCCCCCACTGTGCTGTACAAAAATAGAACTTATTCCTTCTACCTAACACTCTCAGTCGCCCAGTTCCCGCCCTTACCAGACTCTAAGAATCAGTCTTCTATGCACAGGTCAACTGTTTTTATCTTTTACATTTGAGACACAAGGTGCAGTATTTGTCTTTCTGAGTCTGACTTATTTCATGTAACATACTATCCTCCAGTTTCATCTATTCTGTAGCAAATGATAGGATTTTATTTTTATGACTGCATATTTCATTGTGTACATATATCATATTTTCTTTATTCATCTATTCATGGACACCTTGATTCATATTCTGGCTATTGAGACTAGTGCTGCAACACACATGGGCACTCAGGTATCTCTTTGGGATATTGATGTCATTTCCTTCAGATATATACCTCAGGTATATACTCACAGGTGTATATATCCAAGGATAGCTGGGTCATATGGTAGAACTATTCTATGGTCATATTGTAGATATATTCCTAAAACCTTCAAAGACAACAGGAATTTTTTTTTATGCTGAGGTACAGTATAAAAGTTTGATCATAACAACATAAATTTTCTTAAGGTGTTCTAGAATCAAATTGCATAATAAAATGTCCACATTCAGTGAAGTGGTAGAACCATTAGAACTAATGATCAAATGACGGTGACTGGAATCATGACAAAGAGCAGGTGTACTGAGCATCAGTTCCTATTTCTTTTTTGCTGCTTTATCTGAATATGTGTGTGCTCTCCAAATTCATATATTTAAATGTTAATTCACAGCAAATGGTGTTAGGAGTCTTGGATGGTAATTAAGTTGTGAAGGCAGCACCCTCATGCATGGGATTAGTTCCTTTATAACAGACACCTGAGAGCTAGCTGGTCCCTTGCAGCATTCAAGGACACCAGAAAAGTCACCATTGGGAACCTAATGCTACCCTTTACTGGGCACCAGATTTGCCAGTGCATTGATCTTTGACTTTCTAACCTCCAGAACTGTGGGATATAAATATACTTTTTCTGTTGTGCCCCAGTTAATGGTATTTTGTGATAGTGGTCCAAATAGACTACGATATTGACTTCATAATTTTAATCAAATCATTTGACTGCATAGTGTTAGTCATTTTTCTGTCACTATGACAAATTACCTGAGAAAATCACCTCAAAGGAGGAAAGATTTGATTATGCTCAATTTCAGAGGTTTCTGATCATGGAAACCTTTTTCCATTGTTTCTGGGTCTGTGGTGTGGCAGAACATTATGATAGGGAGTATGTTCTAGAGCAGAGCTCCTCACCTAATGGCAGACAGGAAGCAATGAGGAGTTTGGGGAGAAAAAGAGAGAGATGGGTAAGGGCAGGGGACAAGTTATAGCCTTCAAGGGCTTGCCCTTAAGGACCTACTCCCAACTTGGCCCCAACTCCTAAATTCCCCTCATCTCCAGTAATCTATTAAATTATGAATCTATCAATGGATGAGAATAGAGCACTCATTATCCAATCAACTTCCAAAGGCTCCATCTTTGAACACTAATGCCTTGGGGACAAAACCCTCAATATATGAACTTTTAGAGACATTTCAGACCCAAACCATAACAAGCATTAATAACAATAGCATTAATAACTATTGAATTACGGCAGTAATTATATGAGAAAATATATATTGAAAACATGTTATATATTACTAGAAGAAAATTGTTTATCTTAGTTTCACTCTAATGGAGAGTTCTATGAAATTAGAGTATTGACAGGTTTGCTTTGAAGTTTGAGAACATGTGGTTGTAACGTGTCTCATCTGATTTTTTCCACTGGTCTGTCATAAAAGATGTCAATCTTTCCTGTAGTTGTAATTAATGAATTAAATAAATTAGCATTCATTTTCTATTTATCATTTTGCAAAATATGTATATATTTTAAAAACACTCCTAAAAGCAATGGTAAGTATGCATGAATAGGGTGACTTGCTATACTGGATATTAATTGATTTCTAAACTAATAATAATGCTGTATGATACTGGGTAAGAAAGAATAGAAAAATATGAAAGCTCTGAGACAGATATTAATGCTTATGAATTTTTACTATATGATTATGTGATATAAATGTGAATATGGTTTTAATATCAGTTATAATAAACATAGTGAGAAACTGTTCAACAAATACTGTTGGATACTATTTGGAATATGCATTTGGAGTAAATGTGAGTAAAATAAAAACTTAAAAAAAGGAAAACTATCTGAGTTTGGATGAGGAAAACTTTCTAAATATAAAAGCAAAGCCAATTTTATAAGAAGTAGTAATAATAGATTTGAAAGAAAATATTTTAAAACCTTTATGGAAATATATCACAAGCATACACATCAAACAACAACCTATATCATTATTTTTATGTGTATTTTGGATGTAGCTGTAAATCCCTAACACAGTAAAGATTTCATATTTTAAGAAGAAATGATCTCACTAAAAATGACAAAGAAACTCAATTAGCATAATTTGGAAAACACTGAGTTTTCTTCGTGTATTCTTTTGAATAAAGATTATGCTGCTGTAAATAAAGTTTCAAAAGAGTTGTTTAAATGAAATAGTTTATTTTTTAATTCTCATATAAACCCCATAATCTCAGGTCTCAGTGGGATGATATTTTGTTTCACATGGTTATTCAGGGAGCCAGATTCGTTCTGTCATTTTTTCTTTGTCATCTTGTAGGATACCAGTTAGATTCTTTTTTTTAAACTTCTGTATAGGACCAGATAGTAAATACAAATACTAAAGGATTTAAGGTTCATATGGTTTCTGTTGCAATTACTCAACTTTTCAATTGTAAAATGAAAGTGGCTTTGAACAAACAAGTATAGCTATGTTCCAATAAAACTTTTTTTAAAATTTATTTTTAATTGATAAGTTTAAAACTGTATATCCCTATGGTGTGCATGATATTTTGATACATGTCTACATATAATTGATAACAAAATCAAGCTATTTAATATATACATTATTTATTATTATTATTGTTAGTGGTTGCTAAAATCTAAGTTATTTAATATTTGCCTTGTCTGTTAGTATCATTAATATTATAATAATTAATAGTAGTGATAGTTAAAATATATTGTAATTATTGTAGTCACCATGATATATTATCAATCTATTGAACTTATTCCTCTTGTCTACCTTAAATTCTGCTTTCTTTGACTAACATCTCTCCAGTCCTTCCAACCCCAGTCTCTAGTAGCCCTTGTTACATCTGTGTTTCTATGAGTTTGACTTTTTTAGATGACATATAAAAGTGATATTATGTGGTGTCTGTCTTTCTGTGTCTGGCTTATTTCATTTAACATAATGTCCCTGGGTTCATCTGCATTGTTCCAAATGACAGGATTTCCTTCTTTTTTAAGGCTGAGTAGTATATCATTGTGTATGTGAAACACCTATTCTTTATCCATTCATCTGTTGGTGAACACTTAGGTTGATTCTGTACTTCACCTTTATATATGATTCTGTAGTGATCATGGAAATCTTCTTCTCAATGTTATGATTTCAGATCCTTTGAATACATACCCAGAAGTGGCGTGGTTGGTTCATATGATAGTTCTATTCTTCACTTTGGAGGAATTGCCACACTGTTTTCCATAGTGGCTGTACTAATTTCCATTCCCACCAACAGTACACAAGGGTTCCCTTTTCTCCACGTCCTGGTCAATACTTACCTTTCTTCTTTCTGATAATAGCCAGTCTAACAGGTGTTAGGAGACATCTTACTGTGGTTTTAATTTGTATATCTTAGATGATTAGTGACGCTGAACATTTCTTTTTTCCATATATCTGTTAACCATTTGTAGGTCTTCTTTTGAGAAATGTTTATTTTGGTCTTTTGTCCATTTTAAAATCAGGTTATTTGTTTTCTTCTGATTGAGATGTTTGAGTTTCTCATATGTTTTGTGTATTGTTTTTTGTCATATGATGGTTTGTAAATGTGTTCTTCCAGTCTTTAGGCTGTCTCTTCACTGGGCTGATTGTTTACTGTACAGAGATTTTTAATTAGCTGCAATCCCACTTGTGCATTTTTTGTTTTTGTGCTTTTGGATCATATCTAAACAAACACACAAACAAACAAAAACTTTAACCAGAAACAATGCCATGGGGCTTTTCATTTCCTTATAGTAGTTTCAAAGTTTCAGGCCTTATGTTTAACTGTTTATCTGATGTTGAGTCCATTTTGCCTATAGTGTGAGAAAAGGGTCTAATTTTATTCCACTGCAGGTGAATATCCAATTTTCCCTGGAGCACTTACTGAAGAGACTCTCCTTTTCTTCCTGTGTATTCTTGGAATCTTTATTTAAAAAAAAATCAGTTGACCATAAAAGTATAGATTTATTTCTGTGTTCTCTAATTTATTTTTCAATGTAGGCATCTATTTTTATGCAGGTATCTTTCTGTTTTGAATACTATAGCTTTGTATCAATATTTGAAATAAGATACTATCGTGCTTCAGCTTTGTTTTTGTTTTTTTGTTTCTTTTTTCCCCAATACAACTTTATTTGCAAAAACACGCAGCTCTGTAAGTGAATGACTTTTGCCATAGGACATTGGTGTTTGAAGCCTGTTCCCAGGCACATCTGAATTACAGCTTTCAGGAAGGACAGAGCATAGAGGATTGTTTACACAATGTCTGAAGATCCAGGCACATAAGTAGCAAACATCATTTCTGGTCACAGTCCACTCCTGGAAACTTACATACATGTCTGCAGTCAGTCACAGGGTTGGCTAGAAAATGTTGTCCCCAGTTCCAAGGTGCTCACTTACCAATCCCTTGTTATAAAGGGAGGGAGAACATGTTAAGGCACTAGTAGTTGTTTCTACCTAACTATTAAATCAGTTCAAAAGTAGCTTTTTTAAAAATTTTATGTTAAGTAATATAAATAAATATCACCAAAGAGCAAAATTTATAATAAACTGTTTAAGGACTATCCTGTTATCAGTGGCTATAGAATACTTTCAAGAATCACAAATAATCATTGTAATGTTAGTAAGTACTCAGCATCATGGTAAACAATTTATACATTTTATTTCCTTCAGTCCTAACATAATCCAAGAGTTGAGTACAATTATTGTCACTACTTTCCAAATGAGTATCTTAGTTTTAAATAGTTTAAAGACCTAAGTATGCAATTAGTCAATGTTTGAGCCAGCATTCCAATCCAGGGACTCCTGTTTCAAAGCCTCTACTCCTCACTAGTGGAGGATGAAGATAAGAACCCCACTGTGCAGAGTGGATATGTTTTGCTTTTCCATTTCAGTGAGGGGTTCTTGGAGTTGCATCCTATTATCATTCACTTGGGTTCTTGAGCTAATAGCCTCATCTATATTAAGCCTTTGATATCTATATTCAGAATGAATTAGTGAGAAAATGAGTTGTTACATAAATCTAATTTTAAGACATTAACTGTTGCTCAGGATCACCCAACAGAGTAGGTAGCCCTGTTGGCCCTTCTCAACATCAGATTTGTTTCCTATACCAGGCAGTTCTAATATCTGCAGACAGACTCCTTTCAGGCATGTAGTGTTATTTCAGGATGTCGGGGTAGTTTCTCATTGGAGGCAACAAAACAATGAGTTGGTCTTCATGGATTAGGTTCTTAGTTTGCCTCCCTGGTGGGCAAATTACTTCATATCACTGAACCTTTTTTTTTTTGCTTTGTATTATAAAATAAAAAGATTATATGTATCAAATAAGGTTGGTGTTATGAACTGAATGTTTGTCCCTCTCTCAATTACATATGTGGAAGTTGTAATCCCCAAAGTGATGGCGTTTGGAGGTGGGCCTTTACCCTAATGATGGAATAGTGGCTTTATAATAAGAGGAAATTGGCTGGGGCTGTAGCTCAGTGGCAGAGTGCTTGCCTAGCATGTGTGAGGCACTGGGTTCAATCCTTAGCACCACATAAAAAAAACAAAAAACAAAAACAAAACAAATAAAGGCATGCTGTCCGTCTAAAAAATAATAATAAAAGTAAGAGGAAAATCTGATATCTCTTTTTCTCTCTCAGTCTCTCACTCTTTACACACACACACACACACACACACACACACACACACCATTTGAAGATATAGTAAGAAAACAGGTCTCTGAAGACCAGAAAGAGAGCCCTCACCAGATTGATACCACAGACTTCTAGCCTCCAGAATCAAAATAAAGAAATTAATGTTTGGCCAATATGGAAAGCAGTATGGAGATTCCTGGGAAAGCTGGGAATGGAAGCACCATTTGACCCAGTTATCGCCCTCCTCGGACTATTCCCTGAGGACCTTAAAAGAGCATACTATAGGGATACTGCCACATCAATGATCATAGCAGCACAATTCACAATAGCTAGACTGTGGAACCAACCTAGATGCCCTTCAATAGATGAATAGATAAAAAAATGTGGCATCTATACACAATGGAGTATTATGCAGCACTAAAAAATGACAAAACCATGGAATTTGCAGGGAAATGGATGGCATTAGAGCAGATTATGCTAAATGAAGCTAGCCAATCCTTAAAAAACAAATGCCAAATGTCTTCTTTGATTTAAGGAGAGCAACTAAGAACTGAACAGAGGGAAAGAGCATGAGGAAAAGATTAACAGTAAACTGAGACGAGTGATGGGAGGGAAAGGGAGAGAGAAGGGAAATTGCAAGGAAATGGAAGGAAACCCTCATCGTTATACGAAATCACATATATGAGGTTGTGAGGGGAAGGGGGGAGGGAGAGAATGGAATAACAACAGATGAGGTAGAGAGGGAAGATGGGAGGGGAGAGGAGGGGGGATAGTAGGGGATAGGAGAGACAGCAGAATACAACAGTCACTAATATGACATTATGTAAACATTGTGAATGTGTAACTGATGTGATTCTGCAATTTGTATTTTGGGTAAAAATGGAAATGCATAACTCACTTGAATCAAATGTATGAAAGATGAAAAAAATAAAAAAATTTAAAAAAATTAAAAAAATAAAAAAAAGAAATTAATGTTTAAGCCACGCAGCCAATTGGTGTTCTGTTATAGTGGCTCAAGATAACTAAGTAAGGTGGTTAAGTAAATGTAAAATACTTAGTACATTTCCTAATACATCCTAAGGACTGCATACATGATGTTCTTGTTATCCTTAGCTTCGAATGGATTGACTGGCATATGTTTGCATAACCACTAATAAAAGGCACACAGTAGGCCACTTAGTACTGTCCTGTCTCCTCTCCAGCAGCTTGCATGATCTCTGTCCACTCACCTTATCCTTCCTCAAATTTCCAGATGTCACAGAAGGTGTTGTTGTGAGGGTATCTTGCTGCCTGTGATCTCTCCAGAGGTCCTCTTCTCCCCAGTCATTCACTGAGGTCTCTTTTTAAATGCCACAGTCTTAAGGAGGTTCTCTAGTCAGCCTATCAAACTAGCCTCAATCATGCTATTGCTCCATTTTGCTTCATTTCTCCTCATTTTACTAGCAGTCACTGGCATTTGGATATGTAAGTTTAATTATTTTTGCTGTCAAGAATGAGGTCCATGAGCCAGGTGCATGCCTGTAATCCCAGTGGGTTGGGAGGCTGAGGTAGGAAGATTGAAAGTTCAAAGCCAGCCTCAGCAACTTAGTGAGGCCTTAAGTAACTTCTGAGACATTTTCTCAAAATAAAATATAAAATTGGATATAACTTTCCTATGTTTATATATAAATACATGACCAGTGAAACTTTACATCAAGTATAATTGCAAGAATGGGATCCTACTTAGAATAAGTTATAGTCCATGTATTATGTATAATATGTCAAAATATATTTTACTGTCATGTATATCTAAAAAGAACAAATTAAAAAGGGGGGGGGTCTGGGGATGCAGCTCAGTGGTTGAGAGTCCCTGGATTCCTGGGTTCAATCCCTCGTACCAAAAAAAAAAAAAAAAAAAAAAAAATTAGGTCTCTGAGGGCAAAGACAATCTTCAGTGTACCTGGTCTATAGCATTATCAAACCTATTTTTCAACTAACTGAAAGAAAGGAATTGTATAAGAAAATGCTGCTAGTAAGAATCAAATTTCTTGGAAACATTTGTTTATATGTACTGCACTGTAAATGTTTTGTAGGGACAGTTGTCATTTATACATGAATAATGAGATAAAGATTTTGTATCCCTCCTTCTCTCATGCCTTTTTGTAAAAAACATATTCCTTAAACATATAAATCCCACCAAAAAACAAACAATAATTTATCTTCCATATTAAGTGCATCAACTGTCAAAGTGATAAAACACTGGTTGTAAGATTTGGTGGGACTGACTTCTTAGGAAATAAATACCAATTCATGTGTATGTGTGTGTGTGTATGTGCGTGTGTGTGTTTTGGTAACAGGGTTTGAAGCTAGGGGCACTTAACCACTGAACCACATCCTCAGATCTTTTATTTTTTATTTTGATACAGGGTTTCACTAGGTTGTCTATGGTTTTCCAAAATGGCGAAAGCTGGCTTTGAACCTGTAATCCTCTTGCTTGGGCCTCCTGAGACACTGGCATTATAAGCATGCGTCACTGTGCATGGCACCATACTCTTTTCAGAACATAAAATATAGTCTTGAAAAGTAAACCTTAGGAAGCTTTTTTTAAAAATTGTAGTATCTAGAAAGATTTTTTAAAAGTACATTGTTTTTAGAAGGTAGAAAGTGGCTAATAATTAAAAATTATCATAAAGCATTAATATCTTTAGTTACACACATATATACAACACAGACAATGAGTAGGCAGAGTAAGATATAGGTAGTATGTGTTCTAGAGAATAATTAAATCAATTTCTACAACCTAGTGTGTTTTCTGCTACCCCTGAACATGGAAAATTATGGTTTTCTGGATAATTCAACCTAAAGTAAAGCAAAATAAGTTAAAAAAATATCTGTTGTTAGTGGCAAGATTAATGTGTCTGTTGAGCATACAATAAAACTTAATATACAGAAAGAATATCTTCTGTTAACATTGAAGACATATTCATATATTGAAGAAGTGAAATAGTTCTAAAATAACTCATAGAAGTAAAAATTTACTCTACATTTTCCAGTAGGATGTAAAAACATTTTTTAAAAATCATGATGTACAGCAAACTTAATTTATTCTATATTATTTTGTTCCTTTTAAAATACTAGTAGTTGCAATGTTTGCATATGTTCTGATACCAGTTTGATCTCAACTCTAAAAAGGCAAAACAAACTCAAAAAACACAAGCCAGCAAAGCAAAATGTATTAATTGAATAAGGTAATGATTCTATGGAACTAGGTTTCAAAATTGGCTTGCAACAAGTTATATGAACTTTATCATCTTACAAATAATTACTTAGTCATTTTGGGAGTTGTAAAATATACTGCTTATTTAAGCAAGGCTGGGACTTCTTTGTTCAAAAATACCCCAAATTTTATTAACCTGTCCAGAGCCTCATGTATCTAAAAGTTTCATTTTCTGCACATCTTACATTTTATTGTCTTTATAAAATCTTAATGGAATCATTTAAAATTTAAGGTATTTTTAGTATGAAGAAGTAAACCAAAAAATAAAGGATTAATCCTAGATGCATTAAGTACCTCCCATGAACAAAAATACAAAAATATTTGAAGGTGGGCTTGGAATTGTGGCTCAGTGGTAGAGTGCTTTCCTAGCATGTGTGAGGCACTATTCTATTCTCAGCACCACATGTAAGTAAGCAAAATAAAGGTCCATTGACAACTGAAAATATATTTAAAAAAATATTTGAAGGTGATAATAGGCCACAGATATAACATGATTCAGGAAGATAATTATGGGAATATCACAAGCATTTGCAGAATTGATGCCTGAGGTAATGCTTTACAAATTTCCTTTCTATTTTCCCTGAAAGCACAGTCCTCTGAAAAATGTGGCCCTTTTCATGTTTTGTTGGTTCATTTAGTTTTCATTTCAATTTTATATTTAGTGTTGCATCATGCCTAGACCATTTTTAAAGGAATAGATTTTTTAAAAAATTATATAGAAGGAATTGACTCAGAAATATGTCCTTAGAAAGTATAAGAATGATAGTTCTTTCCAGGATGATAGCACATGTATTTCTGGACTTTAGAAAATGATAAAATTAAACTCTTTATAAAAGTCACATCAAATAAATTATATTTTAATTAGCTAATTTATTTAAAAACTTATTCAAAGTCTTTAATATACCCAGAATAGATCCACTGACTAATTAATTCAGCAGTTTACCAATCAACTTAATATTCAGAGCATATTCTAAGACTCTATTATAGCCATGAATGGATCTGCAGGCCTATCATAAAGAGAACCCATGTATGTCAGTTTTCATGATGAAAGATGATAACTCTTATATTCCATTTGTATTAGTCAGGGTTCTCTAGAGGAACAGAATCAACAGGAAGTATAATTATAATAAGGGAATTTATTAGATTGGCTTATGTGACCTGAAGCTGGATAGTCCACAATGGCTGTATGTAGGCTAGACAGCTAGAGGAACTAGTAGTTGTGCAGTCCAAGAGGCTGAAGCCTCAGAACAAGCAGGATTAATGGTTATACTCTAGTCTGACCAAAGTCTTCTGGAAACTCCCTGGAGAATCACTGGTAGAGTCCACTTTGGAAGACTGAAGAATTGAGACTCCGATATCCTCAGATGATGGCAGCAGCAATCAAGAACACATTCAAGAAGAATTGAACTTGCATCTGCTGCTTCTTCCTTGTTCTTCCAACTTTTATTCTATACAAGCCATCATCCTATTGGATGGTGCGACCCATGCTTAAAGAGTGTGTCCATTTCAGTTGGCTACCCACATGTCAATCATTCCTGGACACATCCTTATTGACATACCCAGAAGCCTCTTAATCATTGACATCTCTTAATCCAATCAAGTTGTCAATTCAAATTAACCATTACATCATTAATCTAAGAGAAAGTGAGAAGATAAGGATGTGCATTAATACCCAGCACCTTGTACCATATGTTGCACGATGACGTAGTGCTGTGTCTTGTCAGGTAGCTATGTGGTCCCCTGTCATGGCCTAAAGATAGAAGGGAATTTGAATTTGGGGCCAACATACTTTATATACAAACAGAGATATGAAAAATTTTGGTATGTATGTGTATTAAGAATTGTAATGCAACAAAAAAGAGTACATGTATAATGGCATAAGTTGGTGTGAACATACTGTATTACAGAAATACGAAAAATAGTGCTCTATATGTGTAATAAGGATTGTAATGAAAAATAAATAAATAAAATTTAAAAATATAAAAAAAAAGATAGAAGGGAGGTTGGTACCTATTATGGGTAACATTGCTTTATGCCTGTCCCTTTCTACAGTCCTGAGGTAAAATCATTTAAGCGCTATTATTTAAATGAAGAAACAGAAGTTGCCTAGAATGAGACAGGAAATAGCAGAAGTAGAATTAAAACATGACTCTTTGTAACTCTAATGCCATGTCCCTGGATTGTACTATGAATTATCTGAAGAGTGATTTAGTCACTTCCATGGGGCTTGATATGTTATAGAGAAAAACCTCTGACAAGGCAAATGGGCTGTAAGTAAGGTAGCATTATTTATTAGTTGGAATTTTGAATAAAATAAAAACTGACTATTGTGGAGGAATTATAAAAATGAGGTCATAATAGATGCAACATACAGAATGAAAGGAGTGGTTATATTTTAAAATGCACACACATGTATAATATGAATGTGCATGCATATATATACTTATAAATCTCCATATGTATGTAATATATATGTATGTATATATAAATAAATGTGTGTCTATACACACATATGACATACACAGCTATATTTATTATATATGCACACACATATATACACACACACAACACATATTATATATATACACACACACACACATAAATATAGGAATTGTATGTCATATGTGTATACACACACACGTGTGTTTTAAGACTAACCTGCTCACTGGTAGGTGGTTGCATTAGAAATATAAATTTAGCACCTTGTAGGCCAGATGTGGTGTTGCAAGCCTGTCATCCCAGTGATTTGGGAGGCTGAGGCAAGAGAATCTCAAGTTCAAGGCCAGCCCCAGCAATTTAGCAAGGCCCTGTTTCAAAATAAAAATAAAAAACTGGGGATGGAATTAGTGGTAAAGTGCTACTGGGTTCCATCCTGAGGTGGTAAAAATTGTAGCTGCTTCTGTTATACATAGATCAAGTTAGTATGCCTGTAAGATAGAAATAAACACCAAGTCTTAGATTAAGGATGCCAGGAAAACAATAGGATTCTATAGAGGCAAGGAGATGTGTAAGGAAGAAAATAACCAAGAAAGAAGAGACAGCTGTTCATTTATAGTTAAGGATCTAAACTTTATCTGCTTATCATGGAGGGATAGTTGTCAAAATGAGAAAAACTCTGAGAGCAAAAAAAGACTGATTTTTAAAAGACTTCCTTTTTCCAAAAGAAGCAGGGATAGAACTTTCATGATTTCCATTCAAACAGAGAAAAACCTGTGCTGACTTTGACCATCCTAAAAAAAAAAAAGTAAAAAATGTAAAAATGTCCCCACTATATTGCAAGCTTTGAGGAGATGGGAACTCTGCCTTCTTAATTTCTTCACTTCCTAAATGCCTGGTACACGTGGTGCATTTATCGAATTGAACTGACACCCTGGTGGGAAGAAGCAATAATCTCCACTTACAGGTTGGCATTCTGGGGCAGAGTTCATGTTGCCTCACCACTGTAACTGGGTCAAAGTTAGAAACACAGCTTCCATCTCATAGATGCTTCCTAAATAGAAAGTGAAAACTAAAGAGAATAATAATAATCTCTTTAGCTCTATATTTTCCTAACAACTTTTTGATATTTGAAATACTGTTTAGTGGATCTGATATTAAGGAAGCATGTTGTTTACCTTTGAGTATGTATATTTTAAGGGATAACAGTGGTCTTCACCTCAAGTAATAAAAATTATAAAATAAACCTATATTCAAGATAAATATTATAAAATCTTAAGTATTAAAAATATTTTCCCATTTACTTTTTCTTCACCTACAGTGTCTACATTCATTCTATATTTTTGAACAAATGTTTCTATATCTGTCATCTATCTCCCTTTTCAAGGAAAGACAGAATTACATAGAGAGATGTGATTCCTATGCTCTAGTAAGAGAGAGCTCCCTGCTAGCTAAGTAAATAGCATATAAAATTGAATGCAGACTAAATAAAAATACCAAGCATGTCTCAATATGGTATGTGACTACTTCTGTAGTCATGAAATATAAGTTCTTAGAAGAAGAGTCACTGCAACTTGCCAAGAATATGTGTCAGATTTTAAACTTCTACTTGGATTTTTCTTACTATGTAGAAAAAAAAAACCCTTTGATTTCTATACGCTAAACAAATAAACTATATAAATTTAGAAAACCAGCAGAAACACAGAAAAAATAAAACAGTGATATGTTAGATGGTAGGATTATGGAAAATAAAAGATTTATCTTACTTTTGACTTTATATTGCTGCTTATATAGTGGTGTTCATAAATGACCTGTGTACTTTGGCTTCATATTAGCAAAAAAGGAGTAGACTTTGCTACATTCCTGTGTGAAATCCAGGAATTAATTAATACACACACACACACACACATACACACACATACACACACACACACATGTGTGTATGTGTGTGTGTGTGTGTGTATGCGTTTACCTGTAAGTATATACCTGTAAGCATATACTCATTTGGAAACGTTTGTTCACTTCTTTAGTGAGACACACGTTTATCTGTACCTCTGTCACTGGTGTGACTGGGACACTGATGACAGGGACAGGCACTTGTTTTCACAGTGGGAGCCATTTAGAAATGCTCTCATTTCTAGGCTGCACACAGGGTCCCAAACAGTTGTTTGTCAAATAATGTAGGTTGTTTCTATAAGCAGTCTACATACCTTCAACATTTCTCCTTAGTCATACTTTATAGCTTTTACAGTAATCATGACTTTCCAGGAGAATTTGCCTAGTTGCGAGGCCTAGTGGATACTAATTAACTTATGCTACATGATGATCTGTATACAGAAAAATTAAATCAATAAATTGCTTCAGAAGAAAAAAAAATATTTAAATACCTTGTACACAGAGTTCCTGAAAATGACTAGTAACTAAGTGGTTTTAAAGAGTTAACATAATTCCCTTCAGGCCTCATTAATGCAGATGGTAGCTGTCCCTGCACTGAGAACATGGCAGTGGCTTTCAGTTCTATTTCAGGCCTATTTACGTGGGGACACTGTGGTGATAGAAATACTTATTTCTTTTAATCCACTTTACCATTATTAAATGCAAACCATGTTAAAGGAGGCTTGAAAAAATAAACATGAAAACCAACATTAACCTCACAAACCAACTGAAGGCACTCAGAAGACAATAAGGGTAAAATTTCATTATATATACTTCAAGTGGGATTTTACAAAAACCCATAGCCTTTCCAACTGAAATGATGAATGCTGTTCTGATTCTAATTGACAAGTGTTATATATAAAAGAGTTCTTGCCTTCGTTCTTATCAAAACTGTGGGGATTTCCAATGATAGGACAATATCATGTGGGTGGAAACTTCTCAGAAGAATAGAGAACTTATCAGTATTTACTTAGACTCTATTACATTCAGAGCCATAAAAGCAACTACACTCATAGATTTATAGCTAGTCAAGGATATTGCCTCTTCCCCAAAGAGGCTAGATATTAAAGGAGTGGAGTGAATGAGCTCAAATCATGAAGTGGTTTCAATATTGGAACAGTTTTCCTCCTTCATATTTCAACTTGTAGCCAGTATGTTATGAAGAATCACTGGCTAGCTAACTTTGGGGGTTTGGAAGCAGATAATAATTTTTACATTTTTTTTCTCACAAATTTTATTTTTCTTCCATAATTAGCACTTTGTAATAATAATAATGATGTCTATCTTTTAATGTATTCTGACTGTAGATTGATGATTACCACACTTGTGTGAATAGATATTTTTATGACCTCAACTTTGAAGATAAAGAAACAGACACTCATAGTGGTTAAGAATCTTTCCCAACATCACATAGCATTTTGATTCTACAGTAGATCTGTACTGGTTTCCAGTAGCTGCTGTAACAAAATACCGCAAACTAGTGTCTTGAAGTCACACACTTTATTTTATTATTTAAAAAATTTTTCTAGCTTCGGAGGTCAGAAGTCTGAAAGGGGTGTCCTTGGGTCAAGATCAGGATGTGAGCAGGGGTTGCATCCTCTGGAGACAGAATCTTCTTCTAGCCTTAACAGGCTTCCTCTATTCCTTGGCCCCTTCCATCTTCTAGGACAACAAATTTCATCCTTCCAGCCTCATTTGTGGTCCTCTCATCTCCCACTGTACCTCTCTTCCATGTTTTAAGGACTTTGTGATTATATGGGGCACACCCAGGCAATCTAGGACAATCTCTCTATTTTAGGATCTTTTATCACATCTACAGTCACTTTTGGCACATAAGGTAACTTATTCCCAGCTTCCAGGTATTAGGACATCTTTGGGAGGCCATTGTTCTGCCTACTCAGAAGTTCAAGACCTGGGTGAGAGGATAGTGTAGTTGTATGTACATTTTAATGTTGATATTTGCATTATAAATTTGTGGACTAAAAATATGATCACTAAAATCAATGATTACTATAATGATTATAGTAACATAAAATAATAGAAGTAGCCTTGAATCCAGAAACATTCTAGCCTTACCACTTTACTGTAAGACCTTAGATGAAACTCTGGGTGCAGTGTGTTTATAGATCAAATGTTATTCCTCAATACAGATGGCAACACATTTAAATACTTATCTGGTATGTGTTAAAAATGTGGATGTGTAACTGGTGTGATTCTGCAATCTGTATTTGGGGTAAAAATGGGAGTTCATAACCCACTTGAATCAAATGTATGAAATATGATATGTCAAGAGCTTTATAATGTTTTGAACAACCAATAAAAAAAAGGAAAAAAAAAATGCTTGTGCTATTACCCCTCATTTTCAGAAAATAAAAAAGTTAGAGAAAATCAACAAAATAGTATATACTGCACAGAGATGTTATAAATAATATCTTACAATTAAACTTGCAAAATTGTTCATTTTCTAAATATGTGGAATATTTTGTAGGTTTTACTTTTGTTAAGCGATGGATATTTGCTGCTCCATGTTCTTTTTCTCTAATATTCAGTATCTGCTTTGCTCATCCCCCCCTTATACTATTTCTTAAATTTAATTTAGTCATTTTATCAAAAATGCATCCTGTCAGCCTTCTAAAAGTCATTTTTAAAAATAAATCACAATCTTACTTTATGGAGTTATAAAATAAAACATCATCTCTGTTTCATTCTTCATTGACTCTGATCTCATTCTCAGAGGCAACTTTTTAAATATTTTCCAGAAATGTTACTCTATGATTTTTTTTTCTTTGTAATTTTTCTTTTTTAGTTGTAGATGGACACAATTCCTTTGTATTTATTCCTTTTTATGTCGTCCTGAGGATCGAACCCAGTGTCTCACACATGCTAGGCAAGCACTCTGCCACTGAGTTACAAACACAGGGCTCCCCTCCTCTAACCATTTAAAAATTTCCTTTTTGTACTTGAGATTTAGCTCAGGGGTCCTTTAACATTTCTTTTAATTTTTATTTTAAAATAGGGCCTCACAAAATTTCCCATTTATGCAAATTTATCCATATAGTAGTAGCATTTCCAGTGAAAATCAAAACTGTATTTTTTAGTTAATATTAGTAAGTTCAAGTAAATATCTGTATGCTACTCAAATGAATAAATATAGCCAAGATAATCTTGAAGATAATATTTTATCTGATTTTATGGAGGTATGGTATATTGTATAGTTTTTATAAAGTAAAATAAGTATAGATTAAATATATAATAACCCAAACAAAATGCACTTGAAGGCACTGTGGTGCACACTGTAATCCCAGCTACTGGGGAGGCTGAGGCAGGAGGATCACAAGTTTGAAGCCTGCCTCTGAAACTTAGCAAAACCCAGGCTCAAAGTTAAGAGGTGGGAATGCATCTCAATGGTAATCGATTCCTAGATTCAATCTCCAGTAGTGAGCTAAAAGAAATGTACTAGAAACCCAAAGAGATAGTATTCAAAACACTTTTTACACCAAAAACTAGGGAGGAACGGGGGGAGGGGTGGTAAGGAGGGGAGGGAGAAGAGTTCTTTCAAAAGAAAGAAAGGAAAGACAAAGACAGAGCAAACTAATTAGGTAAGCTCAACTAGTAGGAATGAGAACCAGGAAGTGAAAACAAATCATCAATGAGAAAAGCAAGAAATACATCCAAACTAAATCAGGACCTCCATTTCAAAGTGGAATAATTTTCTCCCTAACAACTCAATATTTCATTCACTCTTTCTGCTTCCGTTTCTGGAATCCCTGTTTTACTGAAAACAAGGAAGGCAGCCTGAGAGAACAGAATCAGCTCACTGGGCTCTTGTTCCTTTGTAATCAGATGTGTGTGTGTGTGTGTGTGTGTGTGTGTGTGTATGTAAGTGTGTGTGTGTTTGTGCGCGCTCGCATTTGATGGAATAATGTGTACAAAGTAACATGTATGAAAATTAGGAACTGGACAGTATTTATCTTCTTTTACTATCAGTTTTAATATTTGTTATTTGGTTAGTTGGAAGGAATTTTTTTAAAAGTTCATTATGTTCTGATATCTAGATGTTTGTAAGACTTTGAATACCAAATTGTCTAGCTTCTCCATTTGAGACTTACTGTTTCCTAACTCATACCCAAATTTCCTTTTTTCAAGAATTATTCCGTTAATATATTGTCTTCTTTCCTCATGTTTGTCAAGTGATGAGTACTTGTTTAATCTCCAACTTATTTTTCTGAAACAGCCTTCTTCAAATTACTTATGTTCTGCTAGTAATCCAAGCCATTTTTATGGATTTTCTTAATTATCTAACTTATTTTTCTAGACTGCTCTGCAGAAATTTACCTTGAATGGCATTCTTTCTGTAAAAAAAAAGTCCACTTCCTTGATTCTGCTTGACTTTGCTGACCATTTTTACTTTTTCTCCCTTACCTCCCAGGATGGAGGGAGTAATATAGTCTTTTGCCTTCAGTATTCCTGACCCAAATGTTAGTTTGTGTATATATATTTGAGATTGTGTTTGTTTTTCTAAAGTTTTAATTATTTTATGCATATATGTATTTATGTATTTATATTCTTTATTTTTACCTCTGCGTATTTTGTTATCTTTTTTTATACATACAACTGTACATGTATATAAATATATATTCTATTTCAGTATAATTAAAATCTTTTCTTCTACCCTGTGTTAGAAACATTTCATTTGGTATTCATAGTGACATATTTATATGAATAAAGGTTTGTGTTTTATATATATATGTACATTAACATATTCATATGCATATTTAACCATATTCCATATTCTTACCTCTATATTTCTATTTTATGTTTATATTTATAAATATTTATCTAGCACAGCTATCATGGATGAGGTCATGATTCATAGCTCCTTTTGGTTTTAAAGGCTCAGGAGGTATCTTCAAATCTCCCACAAATCTTGTCTTCGGGATTTTCTAATGCCTTTTGCTTCAGGCATGTACACCTCACATCCCATACATAACAGTTTCACAGACCAGCCTGGCCCTATGTTTTCATTAAAAAGCTCCTTATAGTATTTTTAGTCTTTTATAATAATCTCCCGGTACATTCTTATTCTTTTTCTTGGCTTAAGATGACTCCTGTTTCCATGACCAATTCACAGATCTTCCTGAGAATATTTCTCTGTCAAAGCATTTATTTATTTATTCGAGCAATATATGAATGCTTATTATGTGCTAAGCATTTTACCAAACATTTTATCTATGACTGATTTTCACCTGCACGCCAATTCATTGGGATCACCACACCTGTTATCATTCAATATGCAATGAGCCTGTTATCTGGTATGAAATGGGTCTTCTCTGAAATCTTATAAAAGGAAATAGCACATTGAGATCAGAAATTTTTATCTATCGATATGCTCCTTTTTTCGGATAAAAAAAATGAGTATATTTGAAACTTCATTCCCAAATCATTTTTATCAGATCTACCCTTGTGGACTATTAAAATTGAGACTCCTGAGTTCTAATCCAGGTCACCAAATCTATGTTACTGAGGTGGACTTGTGGGGAAAAAAAAATTCTGTTACTGGGAATTGAACCTAGGGGGCTAGTTAAATCCCTAGCCTTTTTATTTTCATTTTATTTTACTTTTTTGAAGCAGGATCTTGCCAAATTGAGGAGGCTGGTCTCTTGTGATCCTTCTGCCTCAGCCTCTCAAGTAACTAGAATTATATGTCTGAGTCACTGTGCCTGGCTTGAATTGTGGAATATGAATTTGTAGCAAATGTTCTAGATGATTTGTAGTCACAGTGAATTTTAAGAACTACTGCTATAGGTTTGTTCCTTTTCTTGGTATTATAAATGTTTTATATACATATGTAAATATAATATATATTAATAATAAACAATTTAAATATAATAAATATATGTAAATATATATGTATGTAGATGTCTGTACACATATGTGTATATATATATAATATCTTTTTCTTATTAATAATCTTATTAATTTCTTATTAATAGTCTTTGGGTTATTTGAGAGAAAAATGATACTTAAAAGGAAAAAGCAAAAGCCAGGCTCATGGTGCATGTCTGTAATCCCAGCAATTTGGGAGGCAGAAGCAGGAGAATTGGAAGTTCAAAGTTAACCTCAGCAACTTAGTGAGCCCCAATACCACTTAATGAAACCATATCTCAAAATTAAGAAAAATAAGATAAAATAAAAAGGTATGGGTATGTAGCTCAGGGGCGAAGTACCCCTGGGTTCAATCCCCAGGACAAAAAGAAGATAAATAAAAAATAAGGAAATAAATACCTTTTAGTACTTCACTCATTTCCTCATCTTGCATTCTTCCCTACATATAATTCCATAATACACAATCATCTTCCTGTTTGTATATTTACCTCTCTGTGACCACTCCCTGCTCCCCAGTCTTTCTCATTGGTTACTTTCCTATCAGTCAGTTAAAAGTTAAATGCTGTTTTTCTCCAGGGAGGGCTCCTGTTTTGTTCTTTTTTTTTTTCTTCAACATTGAAAGTTCTGCAGAGGTGACTTAGGAATTTTTCAAGAAACTGCTAAAAGCATCTCCCACTTTACATAAATTTTATGAATTAAGATCAACGCAACATGTATTTAGTGCATTCCAATGATAAAACTATTTGAATAGTAACTGTTTTTTCCTTTTCCTGTGTAACTAATTCATTAACAATTCCTTCCTGTTATCACCTCCCTGTGATCTAGAAAGCAAGTTGAGTAGATTTTGATTTTTTGGAAAACCAGAGTCTTGAGAAACAAAAACAGCACCTTTGTTTTCTTTATTCTAAAAAAAAGATCTATTATGCAGCTATTGTAAAAATAAGGCCACATAACAAAACAAATGTGAGACTCTCAATGTATCCTGTGTTTATTTACTTTTAATTTTTCAGGTCTCTAATCTGGTTGATCCAGTCTACACTCTTCTGAATCAAAGTTAAACTACAGGCTTCTGATTGGTTTTCAGGCCTGATGTGCAGGCTGAATGAGCAGTTGAGACACTGGTAAATTATTTTTGTGGTAGATCACAGAGGCACACCAAATGATGCAAGTAATTACATTATGTTCACTGACTTCTATCAGTCAAAGCAGTCTTTCCAAGCCTACCAGTAACAGGATGGGGAAGTAGACTCCACCCATAGTAGGACACACTGTAAAATTACATAGCATAGGGTGTGGGCATATAATCCAAGTATATGGAACTGAATACTTGGGACAATAATATAATCTATCAGAAGGAAAATATATGAATACAGGTGTGAGTCTTCTTGTTATACATGATTTTTTGTTTGTTTTGCTATAATTAGAAACAACCTTAATTTTTTTTAAAGAATTTCACTTATCAAAATGTTACTCATTCACTTGCTCATGTTTTAAAGTTGGTTGACTTCCTGTAGTAGTGGTGGAATACAGGGGAAAGGCCCCATCCTCTCTTCTAGTATCAGACCTGTGTTTTAAACTGTAGATTGAATATTGCTCAAGCACCAGATTTTCAAGATGCATCAAACATTTTACCTTTGTTTACCCCAAACCTGCTGCCCCTTAACTTCCCATCATGGAGTCTCCCTTCCTTGAGTTATCTTCAAACTTTTCTTCTTTCTCCAGTTAGCAGATTCTGTCCGTTCCAACACAACACACCTTTCAAATCCCCTCACTCAATTTGTGTTCCACTACAGAGTTTTTATTTTTTAACCAGAACTTCTATTTTACATACCTCTGGAGACAGTGGTAGCTTTAAAAAAATTATTAGTACATTATAATTACACATGGTACTGGAATTTATTGTGACATTCATTCTGTCAGAGAATATTCAGAATAAATAGGGAACTCAGAAAATTAAACACACACACACACATACAAAATAGATAACCCAATCAATAAATAGGCAAATAAACTAAACTGACATTTCTCAAAAGAATAAATGCAAATGGTTAACACATGTATGAAAATGTTCAACATCAGGGATAGGGATGAAGTTCAGTGGTGGTACAATTGCCCAGAGTTCAATCCCCAGTACCAGAAAAAAGAAAAGCAAGCAAGAAGAAATGTTTCATATCTTTAGCAATTGGGAAATACATATGAAAGCCAGAAGCATCTTAAAAATCTGAGTGTGTCCAAAGTTTAGGGGCCTCAGCTGCCCACTGACTGCAGGATACAATTCAAATGTCTTTTGGCATCTAAAACCCTTTACAGGGTGGCTGCAGTGCTTTCTTTCTTGGGAACCTCTAACTTTCTTCCCACATCCACCATTCAATCTACATAGGATGCTGATTTTAAGACTTTCTCTTTAGACTTTCTCACTAAATCCAAATGATTCAATGAACTGAGAAAGTATAACTATAGTAAATGACAAATTACAGAATACGTAATGTTTTACTTATCCAGGGCAACTTGTTAGATTAAACATCATTTTCTTAATCATGGCACTGTGTCATTGCAGGAGTTATGCTATTCTCCTGAATACTTCTTGTTTTCTACAGTTTTGACCTTTGGTATTTATCTGTTACAAGTAATCCAATCACACGGTCTTTAAATGTTAATCAAATGCTGCAGCTTTTACACTGGAAAAAGAAATAAGGGGTTAAATCATTCTGAACTTATTTTCCCCCCTCTTTCTTTTAAAGACAAGTAACTTCTTTGTCTGATCTCCTTATGGTCCTTGTCACAAGCATATGGCTTTTAATCACTCATACATTGTGTGACTTACAGCACTGCTGGAACCTTAATAATGTTCTAGTTTGTTTGGATGATCTTCCTGATAAAATCCTGACAATCTCTCAGTATAATGGGAAGACAATCAAAATAAAAAATGTCTTCAGAGTTCAGGTAGTGGGGCATACTGTTATTTTTCACACAGTGCAGGGATATTAAAATACTGACTTTCGTGCTTTTGATTGAGTTTGTGATGAAATTCAAAAAAAAATTGAAAATTTGAATTATTCTACTGCCAGTAGGGACTGTATATCATGAACAGAAAGCAGGCATATATAACCAAATGCTGTATCATAATCTCAGGAATGTCAGGTTGTCCTTCTTTTCTATTAGTTTCTGTAGTATGTCTAAGCAATTAATGTATTATGTCGTAGCTCTTTTATATCTGCAATTACCACATAGAACTTCACAAAAGCATAAAATGTCATCTTCATTGTTCACTGTTTGAACAGTTAATAATAATGCCTTATATTGGGAGTGTTTCATATTTTTCAAGGTGCTTTCCATTAAATTATCTCATTTGGCTCAACAGCCATCCAAAAAAAGCAATCAGTGGAATTCTTATAATTCTCCAACATCTACCATGTACCTTCTGCCTCCTTCCCTCTTACCATTTCCCTATTTCTCTTTCTTTCTTTTAAAGGAGACAGTTTTGTGTGGTGGGAAGAGCACAGGATATGAATACAGGTACTTGCTTCAATGAATTGCTTTGACGTTGGGGAGATCACTTTTACTTCTCCAATCCTTTTTTTCCTAATTGGCAAAATGAGAATAGTGCTGAAGTATACTCTCCAAGTTGTGAGGACTGTCAGGCAAGATATGGGAATGATGGAAAGAGCAGATGTAAGGTCCATGTTGCCTTTCAAGGACAATTCGGAATAAGGAAGAGAGTAGCCCACCTTTGTCTAATTACTTCTTAAAGACAGCACTCGAGCAAGTTACCTAATCCTTCTGAGCTTCATTTTCCTATAGGTAAAGAGGGCATATTGAAATCTATCTTGTGTAGCTGTTGAAAATAAGATAACTGTATGCATATCTCAGCCCTGTTCTGATACATGATGGTACGCTTTAAAAAGTATTCTCTCTTCCTCCTGCCATGCCTCCTTTCTTTCCACTCTCTTCTTCCCATCTCAAATTTGTGTTGGAAAGAGAAGGTGGGGGGTGATGGCATTATTGTACAAATTTGGGATTCAGCAATTTAGAGAGTACACAGCATTGATATTTTTTTCTTAAAAGCAAATTATAGATTTCAGGAAGGCAAGAGATGGGACTTTAAGTACCCTGCTGGTCCCTTTGAGGGAAGACCCCTTCTTAGTACATTTTGGAACCTCCATTGAATCTTGAAAACTTTGTGCAGTAGATTTTAAAAATTGCTGATGTAGCCCAATCTTCTCATTTTTACAGATGAAGAGACTGAGCTTGAGAGCAGTTGAGTGACTTGCCTGAGTTTGCAAAGCTGGTAAGTGGAAAGCTAAGACAGGAACACACTTGCTGTTTGTCTTTATGCTCTTGATTCCTTTCCTAAGTGAAGACCCAGGTAGCAAATATGAATAATTATTATCCTTTCTTAAAGAATATTATGGTCTGTTTGTGTAGATAGAATTTATATATAAAAGATGAAGAGAGCTAAAGTGGCATGATATAGCTTTGCAATGAGTAGAACAGGTAACACCTCCAGAGGAGCATGAGTGATCATTGTTTTAGGGAATGGGACCTTGTAAGCTCCATGAAGGCTACAGAATGTTTTTAAATTAAATGAATGAAGGAATGGCTAAATGAAATATATAATTGGGCTAGTCTTGGCAAAAGGGGAAGGATTTAGAAAATATAGATGAGTGTTTAAACTGTTCATTGCTTTTCATTATTGGGCAATGAAAATAATAAAGTGGGTCACGATTTACATATAAAAAGTTACAGTGATATTTTGTCATAAATGGTTGAGACATGATAAAGATAAAACATCAATAAATGTGCCTATGTGTATTCTTGGTTGTAATTTAAATTATATGTCTCTTTAAACCATGTAAGTCATGGTTTAAAATCTTTAAAAAATACTGTTGTAGACAAAGTGGATACTAAAGTTTGAGGTAGCAAGGGAATACTTTGTAGAAACGTAGCCAGTTTACCAGTTTTGTTAAATCAGAAATGAAAAGGAGTGAAATCAAGGTGAAGTCTATTCAGGAGAAGCAGATTCATTTGAAAAAGTGGGAGGAGCATTTTTTTGCTCCCACCCCTCCATACAAAAGAAAACTGGGAAACTACATGTTAATAAGATTTTAAAAATTGTCTGTCAGGAGTAGATTTGAACTGGGGAGATCAGATACAGAAGCAAGCTAAGAGGCAACTCAGGATAATGCAGCTATGGTCTTCCCTGGTGACAACTGGTAGGGGAAACTAGTTTCTTGGTCATGGTTCAGAATAAGGCTAAAAAATGAGTTGGGGGTGATGGAATGGAGACAGAACTGTAAACAATTTCCTGGAAGTTCTGCCTCAGGGAGAAAAAAGATAAAAAGACTTAAACTTAGGAAGAGTTTTTGCTAAGATAGGGAAGAGGTGAGAATTTCCATGGTCAGTCGGGAATAGTTAGTTCTTAGAGGACTCTGAACACAGACTAGAAAACATCTAGGGAAGGTATCAAAATCCTAGTTAAAAGAATTACTTTGAAAAAGATTCCTATTCCCTTAAAACCCAGTGATTAAGACCAAAGGAGATAGTGAAGATATTGGATGTAAGTATCAGAAACTTAAAAAAAAAAAAAAGAGTTAATAAACATCTTTATTTAAGTAGGAGATTGACCAAAACAGCAGTTTTAATGAGTGATGTGGTTTTAGCCTACATTTTTTGTGTGTTTTTTGACATGTTTAAGTGTGTAAAAACATTTACTTTGTTTCAAGAAGCATATTCTTTATTTACACATCTGTTGAATACTGTCACTTGAGAAATCACATAACTTTGAGTAGTCTCCATATTATGTGTAAATTAGAAAGTTAGAAAGAAGAGTGAATATTATATGAAAGTGTTGAATTTCCAGTCCTCAATGTACTTAATATGAATTGTATAATGATGAATCATGTTCAGAAAACTGAAAATGTAATTACAAAGGTTGGAATATGTCCACATAAACACATAAACTAAGCCTTTCTTTTTTGAGTATGCTTGATATTCAGGAGTCAAGAATGATAAGTGATTATACTTTTTTAAAAAAGCCATAGCTTAAGTTATTTATTTTTAAATGGAAATCAAATTATACTCATTCCTTTGTTGCTGATTGGAGAAACTCTATAGTGGCAAGCATTATAGATGTTGTCCCGTGAGGACACGTGTATGTGAACCTATATAATAATGAAGAGAAAGAGGAAACACAACCTAAGTGTGTTGGTGTGTATGTGTGTGACAAAACTCTGTCTCTAGGCATGGCCAGGTACAAAGGTCCATCATTTAAGACTCAAAACTAAATAAACATGCAAGGTTATGATTATTTTATTGAGCTTTCTTATTTTATGACCCACTAATGGCTCATGGATCAGTTATATTGATGAGTACTGAAAACCTACAGCTTCTATGAGGTTTTTTATTTATTCATTTATTGTTTTTATTTTAAAGTGCCAAGAAGAAAATGCCCAGTTCCCAGTCTTACTCTTCATTTACAACAAACCATAGAAACAAAATTTTTTATTAGAGAGAAGGAAATAAAATACATGTTGAGTGTATCTATCTGGCAATTTCTATATCACTTTTTAATTTACTTTCAATTTTGAATGCAGATTATTGAAATTCTTAGTTTGAGTTTATGTTTAACTACCAGCTTATTCAATAGTAGATTTATGTTTCTTTTTACAATTTTGTGCTGAACATACTGAAAAATTAACTGGTTGTGTCATTTAGCATCTGTGAGGAGACAATATAATTCAAGTGTAGTTCCTAAAATTTGTCTTTGTTTTGTTTTTGCATATACAGTAGGTTATTCATGTCATATTGTATTCAGAGTTCAGATGGCAGGAATTCCTTTCTCTGCAACTGTCTGTGGAAATTGTGTGCCAATTGAGCCCCAAAGAAAGAGGGACTGGGTGGAGCTAAGAATCTCAATTTAATCTTCCCACATTTACCAAATTATAAGTCCTTTCACCTCCTTTAGGGTCAGGTGAATAAGTGAGTGGAGAGAGATGAAGAAAGAGTCACAGTTTCATGAACAGAAGTGTCAGAGTGGAAAGTAACTGTCTCCTGACCAAGTATTCCTAGTTCTATATCCATGAGTGGATTCCTTTTGAAACTTACATATAAAATATAAAATCTTTATTGAGCAGGGTATGGTGGCAGGTGTCTGTATTATAGCTACTTGGGAGGCTGAGGTGGGAGGAGCATGTGTTTGAGACCAGTCTGTCAACACAGCAAGACCCCTTCTCAAAGCAAACAAGAAAAACAGTAAAAAAAATAAATAAAAATAAAAATAAATAAATAAGCACTTAAAGAGAAGTTTCTGTTTGATGTAGTGTTGCTGATTTGGCTGACTTGTCTATATCTGAAGACTATTTTACTTCAGAATTAATTAGCTCCCTTCAAACCCCTGGTCTTATCAACATCTTGGCAATTTTAGTTGATAGCACCTTTAGTTGAGTTTGTAGGAGTGAAATGAAAGCATTTGCCAGTTATACTTCAAGAACTTTAATTGTGTGTGTGTGTGTGTGTGTGTGTGTGTGTGTGTGTGTGTATTTGTGTTTCCAGGGATTGAACTCAGGACTTGGTACTTGCTAGGCAAGTGCTGTACCAGTGAGCTATATTCCCAGAACTTTTTATTTTATTTTGAGAAAAGTTCTTGCTAACTTGATGAGGGCCTTGAACTTGTTATATTCCTGCCTCAGCTTCTCAAGTAGCAGGGAATAAAGTTGTAAGTCCCCACACCCAGCAATTTTATATATTTCTAAGGATTATTCTTAAATTAAAAAGAAAATAATTTGACTTGATGTGTAGATGTGTTTGCTGAGGCCAGAGCCTAGCATTACATTTCAGAAAGATCCTTAGGTTAATTTTGAGCTATGGACTTTTAGTATTAAAATATATATTATAATCACACTACAGAGAATGAAAATTATTAGTCTTTATCAGTATTATTGTTTATTGCACTCTATATCTAAAATCAAACCCTTTAGATCTTTTTTATGCATAGAAGGTGAAGAATAGTTAATTTGTAGTTGACCAAATTTGGAAACAAATCCAGAGGGAACAGAACAGGAATGGATATACAAACAAGACAGAAACACTTACTTTCTGAACCTGTAAGTATTTTAAATAGGATGGCTCCTTAGATTCTGGAGTCCCAATGTATGATGTGGTATCATGGGAATACACTGTGGAATTAGACAAATTTACGTTAGAATCTTAGAATTGTCAGTAGTATGTGCCCTTGCTTGTTACTATATCTTTTAAGTCTCAATGTACTCAATTATAAAACTGGAAGTAGTAATGTATACCTCAAAAACCTAGATTAAATGAGAAAAGGGAGATGGAGGACCTCACAAAGTGCTTGGCTCAGAATTTGCCTTTGGTATCTGTTAAGCACAATGTTCTCCTTTCAAAGGGGACTCTCTCAAGTGTCCTTGACCAAGATATAACCCTATAACAAAACAGATTGCCATCTTTGATTATATCTTTTTTTTTTAATGTGTGGAAAAAAAATGATTGTTTTACCTAAAGGAATAGAAGTGATTGACCCTAAACCATCAGAGGATCCACATATCTGCATTTGGTGCAAATCAAAATTTTTATTTCTTGTATATTTTGCTGATAACATAAATGGAATCAAGTGCTTTATTTAGGATATGTTCCCCCTCACACTGCCCCATAGTCTCTGTGGGGCCAGGATTTGAAGTAGGGGAGACTGTCTTTAGAGTCATACACTTGTTAATGACTCCTCAGAGATAAAAGCCTGTCTAGAAATTATCAGGACTACATTGTCAATAAGATTCTACCACTTGGCCCTATGTATAAATGTGGCTGTATAATCAATGTGATCCTGCAATCTGTACACTTGGAAAAATAAGATTACGTACCCCATTTGAATCAAATGTATGATATGTCAGGATCATGTTTTGAGCAACTAATAAAAAAATTTAAAAAAAAAGATTCTACCACTTGATCTGAGTGATGTTTTTGGTGTGTGTGTGTGTGTGTCTTGTATAAAGAAATAGCTACATTTATTTGTTGGACAGTTTATTTATGAAGAGGAAATAAAACAATTGTTTGATTTGTTTAGCTACTATGGAAATGAAGAAGGATTATATAATATGCCAAGATCTGAAAAAGAAAAAAAGAAAAAAATATCCTTTTAAATTTCTGTATCTTTGGTCAATAGTGTGTTTCTACAAGATTATTCATCAATATTTTTAAAATTTATTTGCATCAGTTTGGGGAAAATAGTCTTTCATAACAATTTTAGTTGATTAAGATGTACTAAATTACCTGAAAAGGGAAAAGCATATTTCAAAAGTAAATGATTAATATAATAAAAAATTCCTAATGATCAAAGTATTTTTTTTTGTTAATTTGTTTGTATATTTATTTATTTATTTATTTATTGGTATTGGCAATTGAACCCAGTAACACTCTATCACTGAGCCACATTCCCAGTCCTTTTATTTTTTGCTTTTTATTTTGAGATAACGTCTCACTAAATTTTCCAGGCTGAACTTAAACTTGTGATCCTCCTGTCTCAGCCTCCCAGGAGCAGCTAGCATTACAGGTGTGAGTCACCTGGGCCAAGCCTTTTTGTATTTAGATAACAGTTTTGTTGTGGGAAAAATCCAGTACAGTATCAGAACAATGTAATTCTTATTGAATGTATGTCTAATTATTAAATAGGTACTCTTTTGCTTATTTACATGATATAGAAGATAAATTTTGGTTTTTTAATCAAAATAATAAAAATATTTGTCAATTTTTAATAACAAACTTTAAGTCCAAATTTGGGGAAATTCATTTTTCTCATTTGAGAAGGACACATTTTGACTGACACATTTGTGGCCATGATGGAACCCCATCTATTGAATGCTGAAACTGTTAAAGAAAGCAAAGCTCTCAGCTTGGGCTAAATCCTGCAGCATGACTCTACTACAGTAAGTAACTACAAGTATTCTAGTTGATTTTTAGACTTAAATTTAAAAAAAATCACAAATCCAACATAAAGACAATAATATAAATAAAATAACATATAAGTGAATATTGAAAAACAATCCAGCATTCTTAATTTCTTCATATCAAAGTATGATATTTGACATTATTTTCTTTTTTTCCCTGAACCTTGCCAGAAAATACAGCTGGAATTAACAGCATTATACATATTACTGCAAAGTAAGTAAAGGACCTCTTGTTTCCAATCCTAGTAATGATCTTGAATGGATAACTTATTTCCCTGGGTCTCATTTTTCTCACCAGAGGATGGAATTAGATCATTGGTTTTTAAACAGTGCTTTTGTTGGGTCCTAAGTATTGAGAGTGTTTTAATCTTCCACATAATTCTGGCTTTATATTTTATCTTCTAGTCATATGCTTGAAATTTATTTAGAAGATACTTGCATGGGATAAAGGTGTGAAAAGCCTCTGGGTGATTACATCTGAACTGTTTGCACCCAAAATATGTATCATCCATTCTTTACTAATTTTTATATTTGGGTCAGACATAGGGATTACCATAACAAGTTGTGTGTTTTCCATTTCTGGAAGTGCCTTATATCTTAGATTTATCATAGACTACCCATTCTATCCATTCTCACTAATCAAAATTGAACTTGTTTTTCATGTTTTAGCTCTCTGGTCATCTCTGAGATGAGCAGACATGTCAGCCAGAAACAAACAAACAAACAAACAAACAAACTAGAAAAGCCCTCTCCTCTAAGAATTTTGATAACAGTATGTTGGTATTATTTAAGAAGCTCTTACCAGTTCTTCATTCTACCTTGGTGGTTATTATATTGGAAGAGTTGCTCTCTCTCACCCCTAACAGGGCTATGCACATCACACAGCAAGGGTAGGCAATGAATAGAAGATAATGATGGGAAATTTGGCATTCCCTGGAACACATGTTCCAACAAGAGTGGCATAGCACTATTAGGGTTCCTGGAATCTGTCCACAGGGAAATTTAAGATCAACATTGCCAAATTTTATTTCCATAAAAGTTGTACATGCAAATTATGAAAGAAAATTTTAAGCCATTTAAAAATAAAATCACAAAGTACCAGAACAACAACAACAAAATGTGTAATGGCTACTTGTACGCATCCCTGGAGTGCAGGAACAATGCATGTCTTCGTCTTCTAACATGAACATAATCTGGCAATTGCGTCTTTGTTCAGCAAAATTTAGTGAATCATCGTGGAAATGTTGCACTTTTATGTAAGCTTGAATGAAATCATGATATTGATTTAAAACCCTAATGCAAACTTAACTGCTAAGAGCTACCTGATAATGTCCTTTAAGATGATCAAAGTATAAGTGGATCATCTTCAAAGGTGAAATCTTTTGTTGTTGATTTCAGAGTGTCTCCTACCTGATTCTATGCAGTATAATAAAAAATAAAAAACCTGCCAGAACAAAAATGTGATTAAGTAACAGCACACGTTTCTATTAGAGTTATGAAAGTGGCAGATTAGCTAGTCACCTTGAAGAAATTAAAAGTGTTATCTGTTCATCTGAGAGGGTTTTAATGAGACCTCCTGGTGCAGATCTTGAAAGATAGGATGTGAGTTAGTCTCTTTTTCTTTTAGGTGCTTTTCCTGAACAATGTTAGCGGTTTGTCATCATTTACTAGAACATTCACAAGTTCATACTTTAAATATTGCTCTATAGGTCATATCTCTTTTCCCACTAAGAACATGTTTAAATTTTAAACTGTATAAACAACAGCAAAAGTATTTGTGTCTTGATTCTGTATGTAAGTGGTAGTGTTTATAACATATTTACACTATCATTTTATAATTGTTTGCTTTTTGAAGTATTTCCTAACAAATTTTCAGGTTCCTGTTAAAACTCGAATCCTTCATTCTGCTTATTTTTAAGTAACAATATTCGGTAGTGCCTGGACATTCAGCAGAAATGACTGAACACTTTTAAAATTAACAATATGTGGACTGAATGTGCACAGGCATGGGTAAAATAAAGTTTCAAATGATTTGTGATCAAATAATAATTTTCCAGTTGTGGGGAAATATCCAATAGTTTATCATGCTACATTTTACTAACAAATATAAAATTGATTATATTTCTAAAACTATTGAGTGTTGATTTGCTAAGATGTTTATTCATTTATTTCAAATAGGTCAGCTAAAATTTTTTCTTGTAGCTTGTTAAGTCCATCAGGGGATGGCCTCTGTCTCTTTCCAGAAGTGGTTTTGAAGCTCTGGTCTGCACTATTCAGTCAGTACTTTTCCCCTTTAACAGGTCTATTAACATAAAGTGAAGAGAGGTGATCTCTTGTTAAAAAAGAATAATCCACCTATTCTACAAAGGGAAGTTCCTGCTGGTCCTGGGCACCTGTGCACAGCCTCCTGGGGTGCAGCCAATCTCCTCCTTTGTTACACTGCCCCCTGCATCTCACCCAGGGGCCTCGCAGCCTAAATCCTTTATACTGCTCAGTGTGTGTTGTTTTGGTTTTTTTTTTTTTTTTCTACCTAAAAAGTATACTTTTGTGCAACTTTTCACTGAAGTTCCTTCTCATTTATCTAAGGCTCGGCTTATGTAATGATATAATTTCTGACTTTAAAAAATAAGAAAAATGATCAAATTTAACTGGAATGTAGACAATATTTAAAAAACTAAATATGTATCAGTTATTCTCTTAAAAATTTATTAAAATAACACCCACTCAGGATTAAACAGGTTTATTTCTTAATATAATTAGCTATGGTTGCTTAGAACTCTTTTGTCTGTGTTAATGTGTCTTGGTTATTAATAATAGCATTGGTAAGAATAACCTTTTAATACATTTTTCTATACATATGGGGACTTTTGAATGAGTGGCTCATTGGAGTATCATGTTATTATCATATTATGATGTCTGCAGTTTTAAAAATAAAGTTCAGGTATATTCAAGTTAGGGAAATCAAGTGGATGATTGCCTTTTCAAATGTAAACTTTTACTTTTTTAATGAAATAAAATTGGCAAAATTGACAATATTTTGCCCTTTAGATTTACTTGGGAAAAAAGCAGAATATACAGATTTATACTGCCTGATGATTGAAATCGTGGAAGTACCGCTGAGTCCTGAGATACTTCAATGCACAGAGCTTCTACCCATCTCAGAGACCTTTCTAGGAATTTTCCAGTAGGATTTCTCTTGGTCCACTCCTACCCCAACCCCCTCCTTTTTTTTTTGAATGCTGAGAATTGAATTCAGGGCCTTCTATCATTGAGATGCATTCCTACTCTTGAACTTGTGATTCTCCTGCCTCAGTCTCCTGAATTCCTGGGATTATATTTGGGTCCCCTGCAGGTTCATGTATTTGCCTGGCTACTTCTCCTCCTCCAGGTTTTAGCTTAAAGGATGCTTTCTCAGGAAGTGTTTGTTCATCTTCAGTTCTTTTCAGACCAGATTATGTCCTCCAGTTATACGTTTTTATAACACACTAATTTTCTTTCATACTATTTGATCATAACTAATTAACTTGTGCCCCCCCTCCTTTTTTTATGTCTGTATTCCCCAGTAGACTACAAACTGCAATGAATTATTATCTTTATCCTTGTTTGCTTGGTGCCTGTCACATTAACTGGCATATGGAATGAAGCCAGTAAACATTTGTTAAAGAATAAATTAATAGAGTAGGAATGCAAGGTATAACCTAAACACTTTTGATATAACCTCATTGAGACTCTGAAAAAGTCTTATAGAGTAGGAACAATTCTTAACAGCATTTATGGACAAAGAAATTCAATTTTAAAGAGAGGAAATGGTTTGAAGTTATTTAGTGAGTAAGTGGAGAGCTCACTTGTAAACCTGTTGTCTTTTTAGTGTTGTTTCCAAACTCTTAGACACGGATATATGAGTGGTTGTACTGAATGAAACTAATGAGACAAAATTATATCTTGCTGAGCTATAGTAAATGGTCATGTTTGTAGGTCAAATATGGTGAAATATCATAAGCTTCAGAATATACTTAAAATAATAATGAATTTTAAACATTGAATTCTGAAGAAAGTAAATAAAAATAATTGTAGAATTATACTATTTGTTATTTTTTTGTATGAAGTTCTATATTCCTCAAAATTTCAATACCAAATATACATAATTTTCTATAAAAAGGAAGAATATTATCCAAATGTATTCACTTCAACTCAGTGGAGCTTTTTATCCAATCCAAATATCATTTTATATTACTATTAGCTTGTTGCAGGGGATTGAATCCAGGGGCCTTCCACTACTGAGCTACATATTCAGCCCTTTTTATTTTGAGATAGGGTCTCACTAAATTGCTGAGACTGGCCTTAAACTTGTGGTTATTCTACTTTAGCCTTCCAAGTTTTCTGGCGTTATAGAAGTAAGCCACTGTACCAAGCTCCAGTCCAAATCTTTTGATACTAAATTCCAAAGTGTTTTATTGAGTAATTGGTCCTACAGAAAGAGAAAACTGAGAGTTCTATGCATTGAAAAGTTGGAAATCACCTTGTGACTTGACATACAATTTTCAATTAATTAATTTTTCTTGATGATTTAATCCAAAGTCAATCTTTGTATTTTAAAAATATTCAGTGGAAAATTTTATGTAAAATCTAATTAAAAAACTACCTAATAGGAAACTGAATTTTTAGATCTATACCATATAAACTCTTTCTTAACATTTTGAACTGGTTGAATATATTTCTATATCATCTTTTAGTTTTTCTAATATTTTCTCCAAGACTCTGGCTAGCAATAAAATTTAAATCATCCAGTTTTAAAGATGCTTGTCTCATTTATTGTATCAGAAAGATAAACTTTTCTTTCAAAACTTAATATTGTTCCTGAAACTCATCAAGATAACATAATTTTATCACTGTAGTTTTCATTATACCTTTCTTTTAGTTTTCTGTCCTGTAATTGGTACCTTGATTGTCTCTGCTCTTGAAGTAGGTGCAAATGAGCAAGGGCCCTGATAACCTCTGGGCTGGGGTTGTTCTAGTTTGTTAGACCATTTTGGTAGGACAGGGAATGTATCTTGAGGTTTAGCATTTGATGGTCTTTGGAGCTAAGTCATGCTGCTGACACACATTCTACCATATTCACAGCTACTAGACTCCACATGGGTCTGCCCCAGCTGCCCACCCTGCTTGATCCAAAGCATCAGAGATGAATCATGAGTGATTATGTGGGGCCTATTTTAATTCATAGTTCCATGACAGACTCACGAGTGAATAAATGACAGTTCCTGCCTTTAGGAGACTCTCAGTGATTCTTTCTTGACCACCACATTAGACTTCTTGGCCTTCACTCACAAATGGATCTGTTATCTTTCCTTTGAATGTTGTCACTAGGACAAGCCTTTGCCAAATTACTTTCCTTCAAATCTTCCACAGGTCTTAAGGTATAACTTTTCATTATTCATGTACATAGGGCAAAGTGCTTTCTGCTCGGTTATAGACAGTACCTTTTATTATATTTTAATAATCATATTAGAATAACCTGACTTGGTTATCTTTCTTCTATTATTGACCACAGGCATGTGGAACCTGTGTTACTTGCAAAGCAGTGAGCTAAGTGCTTAGAGAGAAGACAGAATATGTGTAGATGACTGTCCTTGTCTAACAGCTCTTCAAATTTTAGTTAAATTAATAATAATCCACTGTTGTTCATTTGCAGAAATCAATCCAGGTCATCTGTGCCTCTGTTAATGGAAAGTGGTCAAACTCAAGAAAACAATGAAAATGTTTTGCAAAAATTTTTTAGGTTTAAAATTTTAATGTTGATTTTGAAAATTTACCTTCCCAAAGCGAACTTTAAAACTGAGTGCTTTTAAGCTCCTATTTCACAACTAAACAATTTAAAATATGGCAAAGCTTAGAAACTTGGTTGTTTTATTCTTTTTTTTTAGACACTATTAATACTTTAGAACTAATTTTCACTAACTTTAATTTCTTTTGATAAAGTCTACCTTGGGACAGACTCTTTTTGCCAAGTTTCAAGCAGATTGTTCTTTTACATGTAATCAAATGTATGAATCAGGAAATTCTTCTTTTTTTTCTCTTAATTTTATTATAATATTTATTATATATTTAAAAGTTCCCTTGACTTTGGAACCTATCACATCTAAGACTTTCAGGATAGAAATTTTTAAAAATTAAAAAAAATTTAATTGTCTTTAGGTTTGTACACATTATATCATTTACATGCTCAGAAAACCTTTAATGGCTTCCAGTTCTTCATGCAAACAAACTGGAAATCTCCTCTCTCTAAACCTTCAGTAAAATAGTCCCAGTCTTTTTATCTAATCACACTTGTCACACATTCTTGTAAGCACTCATTATTTGCTTTTCTTCTACCAAAACGTTTTTTTTTCCTCTTGTACACCATTCAAAATTTACCCTTTCTATAAACCCTAGCTTAAACCTAATATTGTGATCTTTTCAGTCCTCAATTATGAATTTTCCTCTGAATTTTAGGAGTATCCAGAGTTAGAATATTTTCCCCATGTATTTATGCTTATTAACCTTATCTATATCTCTCTCCACAAACTGAGGAGTAAAAACCATGTTTTACATTTTGTGTTTTATATTTTTCTTTATGTGCTTGTACCCTAGCACTGATGGCTACTTAATATTAATTTTGAAATTGCTGCTGTAATCCCAGCAGCTTGGAAGGCTGAGGCAGGAGGATTGCAAATTTAAAGCTGGTCTCAGCAATTTAGCAAGGCCCTAAGCAACTTAGAGAGACCCTTTCTCAAAATAAAAATTAATAAAAGGGCTGGGTATATGGCTCAGTGGTTGAGTGCTCCTGGGTTCAATTCCTGTTAAAGAAAAAAAAAATAGAAAAGGAAGGAAGAAAGTGAGCGAGTTAGAGTTACATACAATGTGACAGAATTGTATAGTGAACAATTTGGACAATAAATTTAAAGTCATGCAATCTTAAGACTTTTTAAAGCCAACTTGAAGTAGCTCAGTGGTATAACATGTGAAATCCTGGGTACAGACCTTACAGATTAATAGAGTAAATTCTTCATTTAATAGATTTAATTGGGGCAGTGTGGATCAGCTATTCTTGTGTGTATGTATGTATGTTCATGAGTGTGCTGTTGTGGACCTAACTCAAGGCTTTGTGCATTCTAGCAAAACTCTCTGCCATTGAGCTAAACCTGCAGCCCTGGATTAGCTGATTTTAATAGCTTTTATCTCAGTATCTTCAACATCTTTTCTTATTTTGTCACCTCAAATCTTACATGCAATGCATGTGGTATGATGTTTCTGTCTATTAAAAAATGTCACAAGGCAATGTCTCATCTACCATTCTGTCAGAAAAGTAGAAAACGCTTTAGAAGATTGAAGCAGAAAGGATATAATTCAAGGAACAAAGTGCTCATGATACCATTAGCAGACCTTAGAGAAGCAAAAAAGCCAAATTGCTGCTTGCTTTCAGGTTCACCACTAACTGGTGAATCAGGGAGCCCAACAGGGCTAACCAAACAGCCTGCATCTAGGTGGCCAATTGCCAGGAAAATATCCCAAGGCCACTGTGGAATCTCACATTTGGTAGAGTCCAAGCATTTATTTGCCTGAAGTTCCTAGAGGAACAATAAATCACCTGAATTTCTCTCACCTTCTAAACATGTGAGGGCTCCTGAATGGTAAAATCTGAGCTGGGAAGGGAATCCTCATAGTTGCATCTCAGTTCATTATTTATTTGGTGCCCTTCAATTTAAAGTCAATGGTTCCCATGTACCTCAGTAGTTGACAAATGATCTCTCTACTATAACACTAACCACTAGTTGATGTTGATAGTAGAATTGTTTGTGCTGGAAGGGGTTAAAGCTAAGTTGAACCTCATCTTCTCATTTGAAGGTCAAAGTCACATATAAATGGGGTTGGTGGGGTAACTTTTTTAACCTACCTCCATAGCTATAGGCAGTGCTTTCCTCTTACATTTGTTTCTGAATCTGCCCACTGCCCTATTCTTAAGGGATATTTCTATAACTTCACATTTAATAAGATTGATGTTCATTATGCCTAATTATGTAGAGGTAGGATCATGTCTGAGTTTTTCAAAATACTTCATTTTTTTTTCTTAAGGTACATACACTTAGGTTCAACAAGAGAGAGTTGGGCCTGCTCATTGCTGTTCCAAGATCAAATCACCTTTTTATCTGATAACTTACAAAGAGAGGAGTTGACCAATAACTCTATTTAATCAGATCTCTCAATATTGTGAACGATCCTCTTGGTAGTCAGATATTATAAGTCTATCGTGGCCACTTCTCATTTAAACTTGTTCTGGATGGATCTTGCTGTGGCACTAGGGTTTTCTTAAGTATAAACCATTCCCAAATCACACTGTTATTATAGGTTGCTTTGTCCTCAGGCTCTCTAGTTTTCTTTTTGGGCTATTGGTCTTTCAACATGCAGTTAGGGGATTAAAGTAAATCATTTAATCCATGCAGCATGTCACTCAATAGTATACTTTTGGAAATTGTTTCCACAGGAACACCAGTGAAAGCAGCCAGTCTGAGATATTGACACTATAGAAAAAACTGACAGCTTGCTCCTTGTATTGATTCTACTCTTCTCTACAAATATAGACTCCGTTCCCTACCACAGTCTTGTAAGTGGTGCCTTCTGAGGTTGCTAAATTGCTTTGTAAATTATTTATTACTTGGACACCTTGTAAAGATCTCTTTTCTTCTTGTCTTGATTTACTTGTGCTTTCTAGGGTCCCATATATATATTGAAAAATCTCCAAGTATATACTGATCACAACCTTCCTATGGAGTCCTTTCCTTCCTGTCTTATATTGCAAATATGATTTGTCTTGCCAGTGTCATGGTTATATCTTTAGCCATTGGTTCTTATTTCTGATATATTGTTTACAAAATATCATTAATGTTTATGTGCACATATGATAGACTGAGCACCGGAGAGGCTGGTAGCTGAGAGCCCTGCAGTGGGAAATTAGTTAGCATATTTCCACACTAAAAAGTTTTAAGTATTTTAAGAACATTAATTTAATGATGGAATTAACAGTTTCTATTAAAAAATTACTCATCAGAGCAAGTGCACATATTTAATCTATTTGCACTGAATCAGCTTCCTGAAATAAATTTCAAATTCTTTTTTCTGAATAATTTTCATCTCATTTAGATTTTATTTCGTAAATTTTTTTGAGATTTGTAATTTAGGTAAGATAAATATACTCTTCTGTCCAGTAAGCAGAGAAATTTGAATAGATTGGGACTGCTTACTTTCAATTGTCTGAAATTATACACACACTTGTGAAGGTACATAGTAAAAAGATAGCCATGCCCCTCCCCTTCCCTGGCTTCCTACATTTCACATGAACAGCATAGACTTTGTGAATTAGGGTTGGAGTTATGTTAGTGCCCCTCTATCTTGGAAATCTAAGAAGCTACTTATCTCATCCATCCTTATAACTCATTTGTTTGTTGTTATGTACGGCGGTGCATGCCTGTAACCTCAGAAGCTCTGGAGGCTGAGGCAGGAGGATCATAAGTTAAAGGCCAGCCTTAGCATTTTAGTGAAGCCGTAAGCAACTTACTGAGACCCTGTTTCAAAATTGAGTATATATATATATATATATATATTGGATTATAGTAAATAACTTAATCCATTTAATCTATATATCTGAATGTATATATACACACATATACATATATATACACATATATGTATATGTACATATATAGAGAGAGAGCAGGGGGAGCACTGAGGATATGGCTCAATGCTTCACCACCACTGAGTTGAATCCCTAGTACAACAAAAGGAAAAAACAAATCTCACTTGATTGTGTGTGTAGAGTATTGGCTTTCAGTTCCATTTTTGCCATTTATAAGCTCCATGAATCTGTGACTTTAGGCAAGTAACAGTCCTTGTAAGCATCAGTTTTGTCTACTACAAAGTGAAAGTATAATAGTAATAGTAATAATAATACTATCAACCCAAAAGGTAATTGGAAGAATAAATGTGATAGTTCATTTAGAGTCTTATCATAGGTATGTAAGTAGTCTCCTCTTATCTCTGGGGGATGCAGTCTAAGACCCTTGGTGGATGCTTGAAACCACAGATTGGACAGAATCCTGTGTGTGCCATTTTTCTCATATATGTATTTCTTTGGTAAAATTTAATTTATAAATTAGGCACAATAAATGTTTAACAATAAGTCTATTAGTAAAATAGATCAGTCATAGCAATTTGTGAATGTGATCTCTTGCTCTCAAAATATCTTATTGTACTGTGTACCTTCTTCTGATGTTGAAGTGAAATGATGGAGTGCCTACTTGAGAAGAGGAAGTGAGGTAAATGATGTAGACATCCGGACAGAGCTTTGGCTACTACAAGTGGTTACTTGAACACAAGCCCTGAGCTGCCATGACGGTAATCTGATAACAGAGGCTGCTACTGAGTGTCAATGGGCAAGTAGTGAATACAGTCTAGGTACTCTGAGCAAAAGGATGAGTCACATCCCATGCAATATGGAGCAGGACAGTGTGAGATGAAATCATGCTATTGGTCAGACTTTAAAACCTGTAAATTGTTTATTTCTTGAATTTTCCATTGAATATTTTTGACCCCCGTTGACCCTAGATGACTGAAATTATAGATAATGGGGGCTACTGTATTAGATGTTGTTAATGATTCTGGCATGTTATGAATACATGTGTTTTTCCTTAAAAGTTCAATTTTATATTTTATGTGATCCCAGCAGATATACTTCAAAAACTAAAATTATGCAGTTAGAAATTATACTTAAAAATTATAGCATCTCGTAGGCTATTATTTTTAGTTATAGAAATGGGAGGATCTTGAAAGCACTGAGATCATCATGATCTTTAACAAAATGGGAATGCCAGTCTGTTAGAAAGCAAGGCATTAGATCATGAAGATTATATGTAGGGGCTGGTGTTGTAGCTCAGTGGTAGAGCGCTTGCCTGGCATGTGTGAAGCCCTGGGTTCGATCCTCAGCACCACATATGAATGAATAAATAAATAGATGATCCATTGATGACTAAAAAATTTTAAAAAAAAGATTATATGTAAAGGAAGGCAGCAATTTCTAGTCCCATTGCTGTATACAAGAGATGGGAGAACAAAGCTGGAAAAGCCCAAGTGGATTTAGATATTAAGGACCTGGCAACCATAAGTTTCAACTTGTTCCAAGAATAGCCTCTTCAGTGCAGTGCTGGTTATCTTGTCCACTGTTTTGTGCCAAGATCTAGTGTCATAATTTGATTTCATTCTTCCCCTGAACACTGACAGCTATTTATGTGTTTGTTTATTTTTTATTTATTTGTTTATTTTGTTTACTTTTATGTGGTGCTAAGGATCGAACCCAGTGCCTCACACATGCCAGGCAAGTGCTCTGCCACTGAGCTACAGCCCCAGCCCATGTTTGTTTATTTTTTATTTATTTATTTTTTCCAGTACTGGGGGTTGAAACAAGAAGCTCACATATGGTAGATAAGAACTCTAGGGATGATTCACATCCCTAACCCTTTTTATTTTATTTTGAGATAAGGTTTTGCTAAATTTCTGAGGCTGGCCTCAGATTTATAATCCTCCTGCCTCAGCCCCGTGAATTGCTGGGATTACAGGTGTGCACCTCCATGCCTAACTGGCAATCACCTTTAAAAGGAGTTTTCTATATCTATTTTCATACTCAACTCCTGGTTTGGAAGGCTTGTTTCTCTACATTTTTCTGGTGTTCCATGGCCCAGCTGAAATACACCCTCCCCCACCCAAACTATTCCCATTGTTTCCACCAACTTGTTTCCTTTTCTTCTAAATTCTTTCAGCATTGATAGTATGAATCACCCTCCTTACCATCTGAGATTAGATACAATGCTATGTGGTTTAATATTTGCTTCCTGTAAAACAATCTTCCCAACTAGAAACAAGGGGGCGGCAGGGCAGTCTTTGTCCTTTCAGTGGTGACACAAGAAGAGATTAAAGGAGAAGGTAAAAGCTGGTGTTGTGAGATAAAATGCATAGTCCAGCATCATCCTGGAGCTTTACAGGAACTGTCTATATTGTGCACATCATAAATGCCTCCCTGTCACCAGTAATAACAGACTTGACCACAGGACTTCAAAGAATAACTAAATTTTCATATAATTTATCTCATTTATTCTCAAAATAGTCGTATGAGATGCAGTTTATTATGCCTGTTTTCTAGAAAAGAACCAAAGCTATGAGTGGATACCGAGATTTGCCCGTGTCACCCTGATGTCCATTGCTTTTCGTTTCTATTCCTCGGAGCTGATCTCATACAGTGGCTCATCTTCATCTTCATGGGAACCAAGTGTGGGAAGCCAAAAAGACATTTTTAATTGAGATTTCTAAGCAAGGAAGCTGATTTGTCTTGAGAAATAGGAAGAGAAGACCCACCTGTCCTAGCAGCCTTTGTCTATTCTCTTTTGGGGAACAGAGATAAGGGGTTGGGGGTTGGGGACAGATCTGTAGGCTGTCTGCAAAGATGCCTGAGGGGATGGACACACACACACACACACACACACACACACACACACTCTCACATTCACACTCATTGATATAGGAATCTAAAATATTAAAATCTGTGAGAAGAATGTATTAAAAACATGTAATTTATCCCTATTCAAGTACATTTAGTGACAACTGAGATAGGAGAATTCCCATCCTTGGAATGCACCAACATTTTGTTTATAAAATGTTAGAAGAGGAAACAAGGTTAATATGTGGTGGGTAAGGAGCTACAGATGCTCCTGGACTTTCAATGAGGTTATATCCTGATAAATACTTTGTAAACTGAAAATGCTGTTCCCTGAAAGTGCATCTGTGACTCTTACCCTGCGAACTACATAGCTTAGCAAGCAACACAGCACCCTGTGGAGTGTGGGTAGTTTACCCTGGCTCTGCACTGCCTGGCTGGGAGCTGAGGAGGATCCTGCAACACATCACTAATTGGGGGAAAAATCAAAATTCAAAAATTGAAATGCGATTTCTACTGAACACGTATTGCATCTGCACCATTGGAAAGTTAAAAAAAAAAAAAATTGTAATTGGGGCACGACCTGTGTTAGAACTGGATTGAGCCGAATGAGTTTCATGTCAAGCGACATGCTTCTCCACCCAAAGAATTTCTAGGAAAAGTTCTTTCTCATGACACATGACATGAATCATGGAGAGAAATGTTATAAAGATATATCTTGCAATATTGCTTTGCAAATGTTGGTGGCTATAGAGTACTTCAAGAGTATTTCCAACAAAAGTACAAGAGATTATCCACTCCACTGTATCCTTATCAGTACTGGGTATTATAACTGAAAAGAAAAGAAAAAAAAAAGATCAAAAACAGTAATTTGAAAATTAAAACAAAATTAGTTTTTGTTTTTTCTATGTATTTGTTCATTAATTGCACTTTTTTCCCAAAATTGTATATTCTTAAGTTTTGTGTTTTATCTATCTTAGCAAGTGTTTTAAAATCAATGTTTATAAGCTTCATAGTGTTTTACCTGTTACCTGTTCAAACAACATTTGATAAGCGTATATTATTCACAGTTATATATAAATATAAGAATTGGGATTTTTTTGCTTTTCTTACTAATGTCATTAAAGCCATATTTCATTTACTGTGATTCTTTTTTTTTAAGTGTGATTTATTTTCAAAAATTTAAAAATTTTTTTTTTCAAATAATTGGTGGTATATTTTTATTTATTTTTACCTGGTGCTGCACTTTCCACCACAAATTTGCTTAGACATCAATGCCAAATAATAAAATTTATACTTTCTCTATTAATATTTTTTAAAAAGATATCACTGAACTTTGCATTGTATTTATATTTAATTAAACATATGCATATACATGTGCATGTACACACACATATATATTAATATTATTAAATAATTACAAAATGAGTGCTTATTTATGAAAATTCTCTGGGTCCATACTTTATTTAAAAATGTGGGAAAATCTGAGGTTGTCTAACACATTAAACCTTCCTGCAAAAAGCAGAGAGTGTAATGGGGTTATGAACTTGTATTCAATAATTTAGCAGGCAGCATGAAATAAATGACATAATAAATGTAGACAAAGTGTTTTTGCAGAGAGTAAGGAAAAAGCAATCCCCTCCCTTTCAATTCACACATGCTTGGTTGACAATGTAGAAGGCAACTAGGGAAAAATCATGTGGTAGATAAGTGAAAATTTAAGTCATTTTTATTGCCTGAAATAATGAGATGAACATTAATAAGGTCTTTTATTATAGTTGCATAAATTGGGCTTTAATTTGTGACCATTGAGAATACTGCTCCTGACTAGAGATTAAATTTGTTTTTATTGAACATAATAAATAAAGATTGGATATTAAAATATTATGAATTGTGTGCATTTAGAAACATTGTTATCAAGTGTGGGTATTGTTTTATTAATCCTTCAAATTATTGCCTAGATCACTGCCTTTAACATAATAAGTGGTCATTAGTTTTTCAAATAAATAAATGAGTGGTGGTTAAATGTAATTTTTAAAAGGGTCAAATTTTAACTGGGCATGGTGGTGCATGATTATAATTCCAACAATGTAGGAGGCCCAGGCAGGAGGATGACAAGTTCGAGGCCAGCCTTGGTAACTTGTAGTGGGACTTTGTCTCAAAATAAAAAATAAAAATACTGGAGATGTAGTTCAGTGCTAAAGAGCCCCTGAATTCAATTCCCAGAACTTAAAAAAAAAGAGAAGGAAAAAAATGGGAAAATTCAAATTTTAGATTATGTTACTAACTCAGCATATTTGTAAATAAACACACATTAAATTGCAAAATCATAAAAAAATATATTTTAATTTTATAATGAAATTCTATGTTAAAAAGACAACAATAGTAGTTTTTATTTAAAGTTACTATAAATTATGGACTTTCAGCTATGTGCAAGGTAATTTTTTGGTTTCAAAGAAACTACATAATCTCACAGTTTGGTTTCCATTAAGGAGGAATTTGTGGTGGTATGCTAGTATATTTGTTACTTTAGTAAATAATAAAAATTGAAGACAGAATGAGCTGACTATTGTAGAAAATGTGGGAGTGATTGTGGATCAGAAGGAAATTATGCTTGTTCTATTTGTGCTGTTGCAACTGATTCACAGATCATGGTTCTAAGATTTAAAGATTAAACTGTTCTCTCCAACCCCTCTCATTATGTCCTCTTCCTTAGAGTCATCAACAATGGTATTTCTATTTTCATGTAGTTGACTCTAATGCAGTTGTAATACCTGCAATCTCCATTTTGAATATTTCAATGATTGCATTCACTACTATTGTTTTTTATTTTAGTTGTAATGACAAGAAGTTATTTTCTTTCTTTCATTATTTATTTTATACTAGGGGTTGAACCCAGGAAGTTTGACAACTGAGCTCCATATCTAACCCTTTTTAATTTTTATTTTGAGACAGCATCTAGCTAAGTTGCTGAGGCTGGCCTTGAACTTGTGATCCTCCTGCCTTAGCCTCTCAAGTCACTAGGATTACAGGTGTATGCCATCACACCTGGCTATGGTTATTGTTTGTATCCTTTTTTTTTTTTTTTTTGGTGGGGGGTACTGTACTGGGTATTGAATGAACTCAGGGACACTCAAAACTGAGCCAGATTCCCAGCTCTATTTTGTATTTTATTTAGAGACAGGGTCTCACTGAGTTGTTTAGCTCCTCTCTTTTGCTAAGGCTGGCTTTGAACTCGCAATCCTCTTGCCTCAGCCTCCTGAGTCTCTGGGATTACAGGCATATGCCCCTGCAGTGGGCCTATTGTGTGTATTCTTGATGGGTGCCATTTTAACTAGAGTGAAATGAAATCTCAGTGTAGTTTTGAGTTGCATTCCCATAATTGCTGACAATGTTGAACCTTTGTTTAATATATTTATTGGCCATTTTTATTTCTGCTTTTGAAAACTGTTTAGTTCATTTGTCCGTTTATTAAATGGATTATAGTTTTTTTATGTGTTAAGTTTTTGAAGTTCTTTCTATATTCTGGATATTAATCCTCTGTCAGAAAAGTAGCTAGCTAGCATTTTTTTTCTCTTTCTGTGGGTTCTCTCTTCACATTCTTAATTGTTTCCTTTGCTGTGCAGAAAATTTAATTTGATGCCATCCCATTTATTAATTCTTGGCATTATTTCCTGAGCTTTGAGGATCTTGCTGAGAAAGTTGTTGCCTATGCCTGTGTGTTGGAATATTGTTCCTATGTGTTCTTCAAGTAGTTGCACAGTTTCTCGTCTAATTCCTTGATCCATTTGTAATTTTATTTATTTATTTACTTTTAGGTGCACACATGCTTGTGTGTGTGTGTGTGTGTGTGTGTGTGTGTGTGTGTTCAGGATGAGAGAAAAAAGTCTAGTTTCAATTTTCTACATATGAATAAATAACCAGTTTTCCCAGCATGATTTATTAAATAGGTTCTCTTTTCTCTAGTTTAGGCTAAAAACACTTTTATCAAGGATCAGATAACTATACTTGTGTGGGTTTGTCTGTGTCCTTTTTTCTGTACCTTTGAGCTCCTTGTCTGTTTTTTATGCCAGTACCATGCAGTTTTTGTTACTATAACTTTCTAGTATGATTCTAAGTCAGGTATTGTGATGCCTCCAGCATTACTTTGATTTTTCTATGTCTTTTATTCTTTTAAGTGAATTTTAGGAATGCTTTCTTTTAGTTCTATGAAGAAGGTCATTGGTATTTTGATGGCGATTGTATTGAATATTTATATTTTTTTAGTAGTATGGCCATTTTAACAATATTAATCCTGCCTGTCTATGAAGATTCTATCTATGGTAGGTCTTTCTGTCTTCTTGTATCTTCTTCAATTTCTTTCTTCAGTGTTCTGTAGTTTTCAATGTAGAGGTCTTTCACCTCCTTGGATACATTTTTTTCCTAGGTGTTTTTTTTTTCTTTTTCTTTTTCTTTTTAATGGCTACTGAAAGGGGGTAATTTTCCTGACTTGTTGGTCAGCAGATTCATTATTGATGTATAGGATATTTATATTTTTTTTATATGTTGAGTTTGTAACCTGCCCTTTGCCAAATATGTCTATCAGCTCTAGAAATCTTCTGATGGCATTCTTTTGGGTATTCTGGACAAAGAATTGTGTTATCTGCTTTGTACTCTATTTAAAAGCGTGTATTTCCAATAATTAATAATATAAAGGCACAAGAAATATTCAAAGAAAAAGGGAATACTATCAAAACTAACATCTAAAATCTATTAATTTTTCAATAATAATTTTATATTTAATTCCGATTTTAATATATAAGTACTATGATGAAATTTTAGAAGATACAGAAAATTATTCACAAGAGAAAACAAAATTTATAATGACATATACTTCATAAAGGAAATTAATATTTTAAAACTACTATTTTAGTAATTGTTATTCTTTAATTCTTTTCTTATCATGAGCTCTACCTGACACCTACTGGCAGGGTTCTAGTAGCTTTTGAAATGTATGACTTTTTTTTTTCCAACTCAGTTAATGTTACTTTACTTCACAACACTGACATTTGGTGTTTGTTTGTGGTTCCTGAAGCTTTTACTACTTAACTACTCACATACATGTTTGCTATTAATATGGTTTCTCTCAGGGCATTTTTAGCCTCTTAATTATTTTAGGTGGATTGCCTCACAATTTCTCAACTCTTTAACATCTAGAGGGAAATTATTCTTTAATTGTTAGAATTCTTGAAGAATCTTACATTTATCCTTACCATTTAATTTATCAAAAAAGAGAACTGTCCTTTGAAGTTCAAAGAATATAAGTGGTTGTCCTGACAAACCTCATAAAACATTGGGTTTTTATTTAATGTAAATCAACAAGACTAATGTCATTTGTGAAAATTATACTATAAAGGAGCAGTATCAAGTACATAATTATGATATGTATAAATGAAAATCAAGAAGGGGTTTGCTATGTCTAAGATGGTTAGTATGTACTTGTGACTATGAGAATTGCAATTCCAGGGAAAATTAAAAGCAACATTGTCTACTACAGTTATTAATATTATCTCATCACCTGAGTTCAGCTTTTTGAAGAAGATGCACTTCCCCAACCCCAGTGCATTATGATTTGCATAAACCTTGTTGAGTAAGGTCTATAGCTCTTTGCTTGCTCCTCACAAGACCTGACAAGGTATATAAATGCTGGGCATAAAAATGAAGGTCAAGTTGATAGGGGGCCAAAAAGGGCTGTGTGTTTGTATTTGAACCATCCACAAAGCTATTTGAAGGTCTTTAGATAGCTTTTTAAAGCAGTCTCTTCACATTACTGGCAGAAAGACATGTTTATGTTTGTGTGTCATTAAAATATTTTTTACTTTGTTGGGAAGAGGAAATCATATTTGTTTTGTTTTTTTTAAGAGAGAGTGAGAAAGGAGAGAGAGAGAATTTTTTAATATTTATTTTTTAGTTATCGGCGGACACAACATCTTTTTGTTTGTACGTGGTGCTGAGAATCGAACCCGGGCCGCACGCATGCCAGGCAAGCGCGCTACCACTTGAGCCACATCCCCAGTCCCAGGAAATCATATTTGATTCTCTGAAGATGATAGCCCAAACTCCTGGACATAATAAAGATCTTTATTTCATCTTAATTCCTATTGTCATCTTTTTTTTCCTTTCTGATTTCTTCTTAATCTTTTCTAGACATCCTGGTTTTCTTTGTAGTTCTGAGAGAATCTCCAGGTATTTTTGTGACCATAGCTTCTGTTATTCTATGTTAGGGCTTATACATAGGATTATTAAAATTTTTTTTAAAATTGTTATTAAAAGAAAATTCTTATGCCACAATATGCTAAGTAATTTAGAAACTAAAATTACTTTTTTAGTGCACAATTTTACATTAATACTATTCTGATGTCTTCAATTCTAAGTTATAAAAAATTTCACAACCACAAGAATGGGAAGTTATACTCCATGTATGCATAATATGTCAAAATACACTCTACTGTCGTGTATATCTAAAAAGAACAAATAAAAAAAATTTTCAAAAGAAATGTGCAGATAACTCTTAAATACACTATAACAGGACAAATATAGTGAATACACACATATGTATATATACTTCATTAATATGTATTTAATATATACATGTATATATATATATATATATATATATATATATATATATATATATATATATATATTTAGTGTCCACTGGCAAATTAAAAGATATTTAAAGTCTCCATATGCAGGTAAACACTAGGACATTCGGGAATTAGGTAGTAGCTTTAAATTCCACCATAGGATTCCTGATAGCACATGACACAGAAAAGACACACTGGAGGAGGAGCTGTGGTGGAATGGTAGAGTACTTGCATACCATACCTAAGACCCTAGGTTCCATCCCCAGCAGCACCCACCACCTCCCATAAGAAAAGATATGCCTAATGCAAGAGACATATGAGTTCTTATAACATTGTGTATAGGTCAGATTTCTCTAAAGGAATGATTTTTCTCAAATATGATTATTTATTTTGGAATATATTATTCAAAATCCATGCCCCAATTTTTTTTATTGACTTGTAACAACAGAAAAAAGCAATCAAACTCCACTAGGAACAATTGTATGCCCACAAATTCAACAACCTAGATGAAACAAATCCTCAAAAGCCCAATGTACCAAAAGTGACTCAAGAAACACTAGTAAGTCTAAATAAACAAAATAAGTAAAACTATTCCATTAGTTTAAAAAAAAAATCACAAAGGAAAACCAAGGATTAGATGGCTTCAATGATAAATTCTAACAAGCTTTTCAAAGACAACACAAAACTTTTGAAAATACTTTCAAAATTGGAAGAGGTGGAAATATTTTTTAACTTGTATTCTGTGGCCAGTGTTACCTTGATAACCAAACCAGACAAGACATCAGAAGAAAAGATAACTAAGACAAACAGATACAGAAATCCTTTAAAGACACTAGAACATCAAATACAACAACATAATAAAGACTCCAACGTCTGTGCATGGTGGTGCACAGCTATAATCTCAGTGACTCAGGAAATTGGGAAAGGAAGATTATACATTTGAGGTGAACCTCAGCTCTGTGTCAAAAATAAAAAGAACTGTGGATATGGCTGAGTGATTGTGCATCATTGGATTCAATCCTTACTACTGAAAGAAAAAAAAATATGTAGGATAACCAAGAAGTAGATTTTATTTCAGAAATGAAAGAGTGCTTCAACATTAAAAAAAAATGTATACTTAAAGAATAAAGGAAAACAGCCAAATAATCATCTTAATAAACACATGAAAATCAATTGACAAAATTCAACACATCTTCGTAATAGAAACTTAACAATTTAGAAGTATATTCTCAAGCTGATGAAGTATTTATTAAAAAAATCTAACATAATACTAGTATTGAAAAACTGATATTTTCCTCCAAATATCAGGAATGAGATGAACATGCCTGTTTTTGTTACTTCTATTTAATTTTTTACTGAAGTTTCCAGCCAGGGCAAGAAAAGGCATTCAGATTGTAAAGGAAGGAAAAAAAACTACCTTGATTTGCAAATTATATGATACTGCACATAAAAGCTCCAAGAAAAACCCAGAAGTTATTATAGCTAATATGTAGGTACAACACAGTTGTAGAATTCAAAGTCAATATACAAAAATTATTTGTATTTCTGTACACCAACAATGAGAATTATGGATATAACATTAAGAAAATAGTTCCACTAATGATAGAATTAAAAAGAATGAAGTACTAAGGATTGACATCAGCAAAAGAAATACGTGACTTGAACACTAAAAACTACAAAAAATTTTTTTTAATTGAAGATTACCTAAATAAATGGGAAGATATCCCATAATCATAAATTGGGAGATTTAGTAATATTAAGATGGCAGTATCTCCCAAATTGACTTATAGATTCCTTGCCTGGCATACGTGCGGCCCGGGTTCAATCTTCAGCACCAAAGACGTTGTGTCCGCCGAAAAAACTGAAAAATAAATATTAAAATTATCTCTTACACACACATACACACCCATCTATTTTGTCAGAACTTTGACAAACTGGTCCTAAAGTTCATATGGAAATACAAGAACCTAAAATAGACAAAAAATAAAATAAATAAATATATAAATAATAAATCATCAGGTGAAGGACCACAATTTCTGATTTCAAAACTTACAAATGTGCATTAACTAAGATTGTATAGTACTAATGTAAAATAGATGCATAGATCAATGGGATATAACTAAGGATATAATAATAAATCCATACATTTATGATAAATTTATTTTTTAAAAATTCTTTTTGGTGGTTCTGAGGGTCAAACCCAGGGCCTTATGTATGCTCAGCAAGTGCTTTTGGTAAATTGATTTTGACAGGGACACTGAGACAATTCAATGCATTTTCAAAAAGTCACTAGGACAACTGGAAAATTAACATAAGTTGAAACCCTACCTAAAAGCATATACAAAAAATAGTTGAAAATGATTAATGATGTAAATGTAGCAGTTAAAACTGTTAGGAAAAAAACAAAGCTTTACATCTTCATGACCTTGGAATAGGCAGTTTATTCTTAGAAGTAATACTAAAAATCACATACAACAGAAGAAAAAATAAATCAGATTTCAACAAAACTGAAAGACTTTGTGCTTCAAAAGACATTGCCAAGAAAGTTAAGAACAATTAAGTCTAGTATCCAGAATATATAAAGAACTATTACATTGCTACAATAATATGATGAATGACCCAATTAAGAATGGATAAAGGTTTTGAATAGATTTTTTTAAAGAAAATATACAAATGACCAATAAATACATGAAAAGATGTTTATCATCATTAATCATTAGAGAAATATAATTGAGCACAATGAAATAATACTTCATAACCACCACGACTAGTACAATGAAAAGAAAATAACAAGGGTTAGTGAGGATGTGGAGGAATTGAAATCTTACATATAGACATATGAAACATAAAATGGCATAGTCAATTTTGCAAAATGTTTGCTAGTTTCTCAAAAAGTTAAACAGACTAACCATATAATCCAACAGCTTTTCTCCCAGAAAAATACCCAATAGTATTTAAAATATATGTTAATATAAAAATTACTTTGCAATATTCATAGCAGTATTATTCATGAATGCTAAAGACTGGAAACAATCCAGATTTCTATCACCTTATGAACAGATAAGCAAAATAGTTATATATTCATATAACAAAGTCTTATTCATCCACAAAAATGATGTTTCATATAGTACTAATTGGGGGTAAACCTTGAAAACCTGAAGCTACGTAAAAGAAGCAAGACTGAGGCATACAAATGAAATGTTTAGAATGGGCAAATTTAATGGGGAAATATATAGATAGATTACAGACATTCAGGGACTGGGGAATGGGAATGAGTATGACTGTGAAGGTGTATGTGTTTGGGGAGAGTGATGAAAATGCTCTCAAGTTAGATAGCAGTTCTGCTTGTCCAACCTTTTGCATATACCTACAACCACTAAGTTGTAAATAAATATGCTTACATACAAAATATATAAATATCACATTATGTATTATGATACATCTAAAATTTATAACATTTAATTATAATACGTTAGAATTTTCAGAAGAAATTCTAGTAAAAAAGATGAGGAAAGACTAATAGACACTATTGTATTTTAAAACATAAAACTGCAGTTATTCAAAAAATCTGATACTATTTGATACATGATGAACCAGAGTCCAAATATATTCCTAAACATACAGATACACAAATATTTAGTCACATAGAGACTATATTTAGATCTTCATTAAAAGATATTTTATTCTATCACAATGTATATACAATAGGCCAGCATACCATCAGAGAAAAATGGCACTTTTTTTCAGTTTTCATACACTATACCAAAATATATTCCAGGTAAAATAGGTTTTTAATTGAAAAATTAAACCTACAAGTATTTATGGTACTTAGTGTGATGTTTTGAAATCTGTAAACATTGTGGAATGACTAAATTGAGATAATTAACATGCATTTTCTCTCACACATAATTTTTATGGTAAGAACACTTAAAATGTATTCTATCAGCATTTTTCAAGTGTGAAAAATATTGATATGAACTATAGTCACCATGTTGTGAATTGATCTTATGAATTTATTCCAAAACAAACTTTTGAACATAAAATAAATGAATACACAAAACTTGTATGAGAGAGAGACACTGAGGTGGTTTATTCTCTAATCCCAATAAGAAAATCTGCGTAAATACAGTAAAATATAAAAAGATAACAAATGATTAAATTTGACCATGTGAAATATATTTTTAAATAACCTACATTACAAAAGTTTATGAATTATATTTTAGAGAGATATTAATTTTAGCATGTGAAGAGTTTTTACCAACCAAAAAGAAAGCAGCAGATAACCTGATAAGCAGAGACATAAACACATAATTCAAAGCTAAAAAAAAAAAGGAGCTTTTAAATGTATAGTAAAATGCCTGGCCTGTACCAATAACCAGTAAGACACAAGTGTGAGCAACAGTGTCACTTGTACCATTCAATGTAGCAAAATAAATATGTTAGTATTTGATATGGATGGGCTGAAGATGTGGCTCAAGCGGTAGCAGGCTTGCCTAGCATGCATGGGGCGCTGGGTTCGATCCTCAGGACCACATAAAAATAAAATAAAGATGTTGTTTCCACTGAAAACTAAAAAATAAATATTAAAAATTTCTCTCTCTCTCTCTTTAAAAAAAATTTGATATGGATGAGTTTGTGAAAAAAAACCTGTTTATTCTATTACCATGTATTGTTAGGGTGTATATACATTTTTCAATCACCTTGAAGTAATTTGACCTCAAAAGAAAAAAGCAGCAACATACACCTTTGGTTCATAGGTTTCTCTCTCTAGGATTTTTGTTTTGTTAGCAAAAAAGTTTGTAACTTATTCATGATATAGATGTACATAATAGTAAAATTCTGAAGATAATCCTATTGCCTTTTAGCAGGGTATTGTATGATATGGATATATTTTCAAAAAAATAATTATGCAGAGAACAATGTATATTATGATTTATTTCTGCTTTAAAAACACACAAACCCATGTATACATATAAAGTTTTTTACATGAATAGATATTCTCTGGATAGATAATATATTAACTCCAAAATAGCGGTGCTATTAGAAAGGGCAGTTTGGGATCTGAAAGGACAAGAATTGTTTTCATGTAGAAGACCTCTTAGGTAAATAATTCTCAACTATTTGAAGAAGTTTCCTGTGGCAAAGGAAAACATTGGTTAAGAGAACAGACTTTGACATTATAGTCCTGTTTTTTGTTTGGTTTTGTCTTTACTAAATCTTAGCAATTACCTAAACTTTCTAAGCCTGAGTTTCCTCTCCATAAAATAAAGATAGAAATGGCAGTCACCTACAAAGTTATTGTTAAGTATTAAATAAGATAAAACATGTAAAGTAACACAGGACCTGGCAGAGAGAGATCATTTAATGTCATCTTTTATTTTCATTTCTACTAATAATAGCTCAAGATGATTGGAAGTAGTGTTTTTGGCTTGCTGTGAGAGATGCTATTCAACATGTCCTTGCAGTGACTGCTGGTGTAGATTAAGGCTTCCTGTTCCTGGTGCCATGACAAGTCATGTGTCCCAGTCATTGTTTGTGTTGTAATTTGTTGCTTTTATAATACTTTATGAAGGTTGAGGATTGCTTCTTTTATGTGAGAGCTGAATCAGTGTTGTCCCTATAAAACCCCCTCCCTCTCTTGAATTACAAAATGATTTTTCCAGCAGAAGAGAGAAAGGGGTGGAGTTACTCACAGGATAGTATCCAGAATTGTGGACAAGTCTGGGTGTGCCAGTGTTAATGTGTCATATATGGGAGAAATTCACAGTCACAGCTATAATCCTTTGCTGTAGGTGAGAACTAAAGTTAGTACACAGGAAGTTCCTGGTGTTCTAAAGGCCTAGAAATTGTTTTAGACTATTTTTTCAGAATGCAGAAGTCTAAGTTGCCTTCATAATCCTAAAAGCCAATGAAACACTTGGCTAGATCAGGAAAGAAAATGGAAAATACCACTTTATGCTTTATGTTTATAACAGTGTTTTTGCCTTTAAAATACCAGGAACCATTGTATAGTATTCTGGATATTAAATCTCAAGGGAAATACTTTCTTAGAACAGGGATTACTGTGTCAAAAGTTTGAGCATTTCAGTGGTTCTCAGTAAGCACACATGCCCACACCCTTGTGAGAAGGGTAATTTATATTTCCATCAGTATCTCATAAGTGATATTGATTATCTGAAGCATAGAATATGCTTATATTTACAAAATAAACTAATTTTCTTTTTTTAAAAGTTTTTTCATACCTTTATTTTATTGATTTATATGGGGTCCTTGGGATTGAACCCAGGGCCCCACACAAGGTAGGCAAGCGCTCTACCACTGAGCCACAACCCCAGCCCTAAGCTAATTTTCTACAAATAAAATTATATTTTGAGGTTAGTACACTGTAATTATTACTTATTCTGGACATTTTTCCATATGTTGGTTTTCTGTTCATATTGGTTTGTAAAAATGGTGTATTTATATTCTACTGCTTTTAGGGTCTTGATATTTTTATTACAAATTAAAATGTTATTTCATTACTTATGCATATGCAAGCCTGGAATCTTATACAATGATTTGTAGAATTGTGAAAGATAGTTTAAACTTCTCATCTGCCTGACTCTATAATGTTACATTTTGAGCTCTACCTATTATATTTGGTGGTACATGAGTGGAAAGACAGTTGAGTATTTCTGAATTCCACTCACTAAAGTACATGATTGTACAATTTCTACTAGAATTTGGAAGATACTTAATTCTGAATACTCATTTTGACTATCACTGAGAAATTTTCTTTTTGGAAGATTTTATACTTTATTGGGCTTTTGAGAGAAGATCTGTTTTCCTATGCTGACAGTTTCTAAAAGTATTTTAGCTTTTGAGGGTAGGTACTGATTTTACCAGTTAATATTTGAAGTAGTTACTGATTTGTAAACACTCCTCTTTTGCTAACTTGTTGGTGGACCTTTGACAAGTCACTTAACCTCCTGTTTCCTCAACCTTGAAATGAAGCATTAGTCCGAGATGTGTCTAAGCTCCTTGCTAGTTATGTCTTGCTAATTCATTTACACTATGCATTTCTTGCTTCTTGATATACCTTTGGAATATGCAAATGAATTTGGGGTTGTGTATGTTCTGCCCTGAGTTGGCTTCTCTCTGCTTTATTCTTTAATCCTTTTCAGCATATGATAAACAGTACAAAGATTGCAAAAGTTTGGATCCTCAGTACTAGAATGCTGTGAAATGATATTCCTTCACTAAAATATGGACATAGTTAAAGCAAAATATATAACAGCATCGTTTTATCTTTAGGTCTTCTTGCCTAAATTTTACTTTCCTTTCCTTAAGGGAGAATATTGCAAATCTCATAATACAAAAGAGTTACAAAAAAGCAAGTCATACAAGACTTGCAAATATACCTTTTTGGGAGTTTTTCCCATATTTTTATTGAGTATAAAATATTTCTAAGAGTGTGATGAATCCATTTTACTCTAGGTTACATTTAAAATACTTTGTAGAGACACATACTCTGAATAATCAACTTTGCTTACTACTCAATGATTTAAATAAAATAACTTTTGACCTTATGTTTATAATATCTAACAGTATGTTTTAATTATAAAAAGATATTCATAGAGTTTAAGATTCTTTAGGCAACAATCAAACTTTTTAATGGGTTGCTTTAGTGAATTTTTATCTCTTAATGAAAATAAGTGCTTTGATTTTAAAGATTGAATATACTTTTAAAGATGACTCGCTAAGTAATAAGATCAGGTATGTATTATTATGGAGAATTGTAGCTTTTTTTTTCCAACTACTTACCAATCTTCTGGTATATTAGAAACTATAAAGTCTAAAAGTTAAATAATTAGTCTAAAATGTAGTGATATTAAGAAACCGAGTTTGAATGCTCAAACTAATTTCATGAATATAAAAGTTCAGTTTATAATATAGCAGGAATGAAATCCATCAGAAAATTGAGAAAGGCTTTGGTAATTGTTAAATGCTAGGTTTCATAAACAGGGAACTCTTATCTTCCACTTAAAGGGACTGTTTATCTCATACTTGAACTCTTCCCTAATTTTATCCTTTTGAATAATACTGTACTAAAGTGAATCTCTGATTAATATTTAAATGTACATGGATAGAAATAGGTTACCTAATCAAAGAAAATAATTAACAAACCACCTCATTCTCATATCCTTTAATTCCTACAAGGAAGCATATATCTTGATTGCTACAATATCATTCCCTTTGACCTCCTTTCTAATTCAAAGCCTAATAGATTTCTTGATGAACTGGCTCAGTGACTTTTAATTATAAATTCTAAATATTTTCTGATTGCACTGTTCATGTATTGTTTTTTCCTAAATCCCACTTTTCTTTACTCAGACAATACCAAGAACTGCCAATTAGGACTACTTTTCCCACTCCAGACAATTCTGTGGTAGAATTCAAGGATAAATTCCTGTGGCCCTCGTGGAACTACTGAAATCCTTTTTTGGTTGTTGTTGTTAAGGAGAAAAAAAAAAGCCCTTTGATTAGTGCTCCCAAAATAAGATAAGTTTCCATAAATTAGCATGTTCTGATGGTTAAATCCTACAATTTTATTTGGGCAGAAAAATTCTGTAGGCATATGGAAAGAATAGGTATATAAAATTCTGCATGTATGTGTACATGTTTACATTTGTGTATGAAATATATATATTGTACATTTATATGAAGATGATTTATGGGAATTAAAGATAGGTAGATTATGGTCCATTTCTATATAGTTTGTCAATTTACATTTCTACCAATTTTATTAAACTCTCGGTCTCTTAGGAATGGGAATAATTGACTTTTAAATTTTCACTTACATATATTGTGAAGTTTGTTATTTTATGTATTTTGGCAGAGATTGCTGAGAATTGAAACTGGGGCACTTTACCACTGGGTTACATCTTCATTCCTTTGTTTGTTTGTTTGTTTGTTTATTTTGTTTTGAGACAGTGTCCTGTTAAGTTGCTGAGGCTGGCCTCAAATATTTGATCCTTTGACCTCAGCCTCCCATGTTTCTTTACAATCAACTTTATATATCTTTAACAAAGATAAAAAGAAAAAGGCAATAAAGGGCATTGTTACTCTTTTTATTTTATATATGGCAACTTTGATACAAAAGTTTTTAAAAAAATTAATATAACCAGTTGTGTACATATTTCCTTTATATTTTGTTCTTTTTAGATTGTTTATTGTGACTCCTTTTCCTATTCTGAAGCAAAAAAAAGATTTTATGTAATTAATTATTATTATTTCTAAAATGTTTACTTTCTATATTTGTCATTAATTTTCATATATTTGTGTTTAAGGTTTTATTATGATTCATTTAGGTTCATGCAATCAAGATTATTTTAAAGTGATCTATTGCTTGTCCTTTGGTATGGAATGTCATCTAGATATCAACTCTTTCTCAAGACATAGCTCTACTTCTGTGCTCTTGATTCTGTTCTATTTATGTATTAATCATTCTTGTAATAATACCACACTTGCTTTATAACATGCACATATGCCTTTATATTATTTGTCCTTTGTCAGAGTCGACTTGCTTTATTTTTTCTTTCTTTTATGTTTATCGTAGAATTACTTGTTAAAATATGCATAAAATGCAGCTGATCTTGGGTGAAAGTTGAATTGAAGATGTGGATTAATTTGAGTAGTATTGACATCCATGAACCTGGTACCTGGTATACATTTCCACATATTTGGATTCACTTCTATGCATTTCCATAACGTTCTTTATTATTACTAAGAACCCCAGTTATATTTGTTCCTTGGTGCATAGAACTGTTCTTTTGTTTTGATACTTCCAAATCCCATTATTTTTTTTATCAAGTTATCACTAATGCAAAGAAATAGAATAAATAATTTTTTAAAGTTTTTATCTACTAAACTTGTTGGATAATTTTGTTAATGTGAATAATAGACTTGTTTTGGGTTATCTATTTGGACAATTAAGTTGATTGAAAATAATGTTGTTTCTCTTTTCCAATCTTTAATTTTTTTTTTAATTTTGTACTGGGGATTGACCCTGAGGGCATTTTATCACTGAGCTACCTGCCCAGTGCTTTCTGTTTTGAGGCATGGTTTCACTAGTTCGCTGAGGGTCTCTCAAAGTTGTTGAAACTGACCTCAAACTTGCAGTCTTTGTGTCTCAGTTTCCTTGGTTGCTGGGATTACAGACATGAGCTACCAACCCAGCTCTAATCTTTGCATTTAAATGTTTTTTCTTCTACTTAGGGATTCTAATAAAATGGTAAATAAAAGTAATGATAGTTGCCAGCTCAACTATTTCATGACTAAAGGTAATATTTCTGATGTTTAACTGAAAAGAATAATGTTCAATGTATGTTGTTTTAAAGTATCTCACTTGATTTGTAGTTTTCTAAGAGTTTTATGGTGTATGCATGTTGAATATTATTAAATAACTTACTTCACTTTATATTAACATCTTCATTTTAATCTTTTAAAGTGGTGAATTGTATTAGTAAATTTTAAAATATTAAGTCATTTTAATATTCCCACAATATATCTAACTGGGTCATTTGTGTCATATTTTGTATACATTTCTAGAATTAGCTTGGTAATTTTAAGGATTTGCATTTTATACTTTACCATCATCTGATATTTTAATTAAGAATATATATGTATAAACTTTTGGTTTATATTCTAAGAGTGTATATAAGATTGAGTTTAAGTGCTTTTTGGCTATTTGACACATTTGCTTGTGTAACTTCCTGAACTTGGAGTTTTGTTTTTTTGGTAGATTTCAATAAGCAGATATTTCCAAAAGTAACAGTGGCCTCATTTAGATTTTCTATTTCTTATAATCAACTTTGTTAAGTTACATTTATTTTACAAAAGTACCCATATCTAGGCTTTTGACTCATTGTCAAAATTATTTGTAATGTTCACATACTTTTTTTTTAATATCTATAACTCCTATGATCTCCTTTTTAATTTCTAACTTTCTTTGTGTCTTATTTTTTTCTTAGTAAAACTTTCCACATATTGTTGTCGTTTTGCTAATTTATTATCTCCTGAAAGAACAAACATGACTTTATTGACCCGCTTTATCATTGCTTTCTAAAATTTGATAATTGAGGCTTCTTTTCTCTATTCTATTGTGTTAGTCAAGTTTTCATTGCTGTGACCAAAATACCTGACAAAACAGCCTAGAGAAGCAAAAGAGTATTTCATGGCTCAGATTTCAGAGGTCTGTAGTCAGCAGATTCCACTGCACTGAACCTGAGGAGAGACAGAATATCATGGCATAATATGGCAGAGGGAAGCCTCTCAGCTTGTGGAAGCATGGAATCAGAGAGCAAGGAAGGGGTTGGGGGAGAGTCCTCAAATACAAGTTTCCAGTGACCTACTTCCTCCAGCCATTCCCCAACTGCCTATAGTTTTCACCTCCTCCCAGTAGTCCATTCATATGATTAATCTGTCAAATGGATTAATCCATTAAAGAGGACAGAGCCTTTATGATCCAATCTTTTTACCTCTGAACATTTTTGCATTGTCTTTGGGGACATTCTAGATCCAAGCCATAATATTCATCTTATTATTTATTTCCCCTGTTGCTTGTTTTCTGACTCTTTAAATTGAACTTGCATTTTCTTTAAAGCTTAATTTATACTGCATTAGACTTTTCCTTTGCTTTATAATGTCTAAGTCAACTCACAAGTTATTTAGTATTTTAAAAACTATTCTGAAAGTAAGAGGCTTTTTATTATTTCTATTATTGGTTTATGGTGGTATTACATTTTGTTCTGAGAACATGATCTGCATAATACTATTTTTCAGTTTTCAGTTAAAACTTTTGTACAGCTGTATTTTGTAAATGTTATTTGGTGATTGACAAAAATGTGTATTTTCTAATTGTTGGATGATGGTTTCTGTAGATGCCCATTCAGTTAGTTTGCTTTTTCCTGATTTATGTATCAGTTTCAAAAAAGATAAAAGAATAATTCTGTAAAAGCATTGATTTGTCTTTCTAATTTTGCCCATTTTTACTTTATGTATTCCACTTTGTTTGCATTGGCCTAATATTAATAACAATTGTTAATATGTAATGTATAGTATTTTGAGATTTGTTTTTTCTGCCTTTTTGAAAATATTTCATGACTTCTTTTTGATTGATCACCTTCCTTTCTACTTTTTCTTTCTTTTAGTCTATACTCTATTTTTAGCCTTTCTTATTTGTAAATTAAATATATTATTTTGATCATTAAATTAAGTTTCTTTTTTTTTGTTTGTTTGTTTGTACCAGGTACTGAACCCAGGGTCACTTAACAACTGAGCCACATCCCCAGCACCTTTTTTTGTATTGTATTTAAAGACAGTGTTTTGTTTAAATTGCTAAAGTTAGGTTTGAATTCAAACCCTCTTGACTAAGCCTTCCAAGCCACTGTGATTACAGGAATGCTCGGCTGTGCTCTGCTAAATTGATTTTTGTTGTTAATTTTCTGGAAATAAATGTCAGGTTTGCTTTACCACAAAGCTACATCCTCAGTCCTTTTTTTTTCTTTTTTATTTTGAGAGGGACTTGTTAAATTGCTGAGGGTATTGCTAAGTTTCTTAGGGTGGCCTTGATAGTGTGATCCTCCTGCCTCAGCATTCCAAGTCACTGGTATTATAGACGTAGATCACTGTGCCTGGCTAAACTAAGAATTTTAACTTGCTTGTAAGACTTTAGTATAAAGTTAATCAATATTCATAATTGTCATCTAAATAACATAAGCCCTTGAAATACTTTAAGAATTACCTTCTTTTCAAATATTATTGTTGATTATAATTATATTTTAGTTCATGCTTATTAATGTCTATATGTTGCTTTGTTATTTGCATTTCTAATGTTCAACAGAAAGACTCTAGAGCCATATTTCATTGCATTCCCAATCATACAACTTACAAGTTGTAAATTTTATGCACATTTTATAAAATTTATTGGGTTTGTTTTAGATTGATTTTGATCTTACTTCTGTTATTTATTTATTTTCTCAATAATCTGAATGGAATTAAATTACTGATTTTAAATCATTTCTCTTAGCTAGATAAGCATTTTTGTGTAGTCAGACTTCTCCACACCCCCCCCCCAAAATCAATGGAATCTGTGTGTGTATATTTGTTTATATTATACATTATACTTACATACACATATTATGTACATATGCATACATTGTGTATATATATATATATATATATATATATATATATATATATATATATACACACACACACACATACATTATAAGAATTGACTTATAGTATTTTGGTGGTCAAGAAGTCCCATAACATACCATTGGAAGACTGGAAAAATAGGAATACCAATTCAGCCTTTCTGATAGTCTGATAAACTTGGGTCAGAGGGGAGGAGATGGAAGGGCAAAGTTTTACATTCTAATTGTTATCAAGGAACAAGAACTAGGAGTACCAATATACAAGAGTAGAAGAAGATGGATGTCTTAGCACAAGCAGAGAGAATTAGTTCACCTTTTTTCTGTTTGGACCCTGTGGGTTGGATGATGCCCATAAACCTCTCCACCACTGAATACACCATCAGCCCTGCTGTTTAAATTTGTTTGTTATGTTTTGATCTTCTTTGCTTACTTTTCTATTCAATCAAATTTATTTTCCAATAAAAGTAGCTAACTTTTATGAATAATCTAAACCTAACTTTTTAAATAAGGGAGTTATAATTTTTTGAAATAATTTGAGAGTATCTTCCATAAATACATTTCACTGGAAGAAAATACTACTACATGTAATGTTAAATGTAAAAGTATAACAACATTTTTATGCATTTAATATTTACTTTCAATTCTTAAAGTATGTCCAAAAGGATGTAATATAAATGCAATATTTTATATGTGGATTTTTAAACGAAAATTAACAAAAGAATGAAGAGTAAATAAGGTTAATATCTCAAAGTATAAATATTTGGAGATTATAAGAATACAGTAAAACTTTGACGTAGCAAATTCTTATGTTTTTCCAAATAGAATCAAATGGAAAAGAAAAAAATGAAGTCATACAGTTTACAGCAAGCTGGGTGTGTAGTTCAGTGGTTGAACACTTGGCTAGCATGTGGCAGGCCCAGGATTCAATTCCCATCACTTAAAAAAGGAAGGAAGGAAGGAAGGAAAGGAGGGAGGGAAGGAGGGAGGGAGGGAAAGATAGAACCGACCAGTGATAGGTATTTTTAAAGGAATATTGAAGAAAATATATTTTTTAAAATGCAGTACAAGTAAATTATTTGGTTGATAGTTGGTGAGTGGTATCTGCATTTATTATGAAATATTGAAACTATTTATAATTTTTGACAATTATTTACTTTGGGTATAATAACAGTGAGGAGTGGTTGAGTGATTGCATTTCCCTTAATCATTAACTAATGGCATTCACTGCTCCAATTTAACAAAGAATTTTATCACTTCTTCTAGGATTTTGATGCATGTGAATGTTCCAAAAATCCTCTATGGACGCAGCAGTTTTAGCCAGTTGAAGCTTATGGTTAAAGATAAATGTACAAGTCTTGCTACAAAAATAACTAATTTAGGATAATTTTTTACTTTATATGTAGTTTCCTTTTGAATCTCAGACCAGTTTGTCAGTAAATATAATAATTTAAGAGGTATGTAGATATATTAAAAATATGATCATTATCTTTTGAATGAAAGCTATTTTACAAAATGTTCATTGTATATATCCATTTTAAAGTTAGAAATTATTCCATATCTTCCTTCATCAATAGTTAGTTATTAAAATTAGTTTTGTCTGGTGTAGTGGTGTACACCTATAATACTAGCTATTCAGGAGGCTAAGGTAAGAGGATCACAAGTTTGAGGCAAGCCTGAGTACCTTAGCGAGACCCTGTCTCAAAAACAAAGAAATGAAAAAAGGGCTAATAATGTAGTTTTGTGTAATGTAATGTGTAGTGTAATGAAAACATTTAAAAGAAAACATTTTATATGGGGCCACCTTAAATTGATAGAAATAGTGATACTTCTTTAAGATACAATCTTTTAATAGATTAATTTTTGAAACTCTTTATTGAAGTGTAATATAGATACAGAAAAGTGCTCATGTCATAAGCAATGTCTTGATAAAATATCACAACTATACACACCCATGTATCCACAGATTAGGTTTTAAGCACACAGATCTGAGTGTACTCTAAAAACCTATGGTGAACACACATTTCACATGATTTGACTCCCTACAAAAATGCTTATTAAATAAAAAGTGTGGTGTAAGTATTACATGCACATTATTCTACTAGGTAGTATAAAGTATATGAGTGAATATATAAGGTCATAACTCTGGAAGGAATTGCCTTGAATTTAGGAGACATATAAACAGAAACTTTAGCTAGCAATTCAAAAATATTGTAAATTGCATAACCAACTTCATCTTCCTTAGTGAGACACAGACTCAAGAAATTAGAAACCTTGTCTGATTAATATGGTAGTCTGGAGAAATATGTCATTATTTAGTATTGGGTCATGTATAGTTTTGAAAATCTGCCTTATTTATTGTGTCCATATGTTACATGTTTTTTTATATTGTAGGAGTTATTTTTTAACAGAATCATGTCATTATAAAACAAACATTTTAAGTGCAATAACCTGTATATAGTATATAGGAAGAAATGGAGGGGAAGAGGATATAGGAAATGAATGTAGGGAGGCTGTTTCAGCACAGGAAATGATGTCACTGTGAATTAGGAAGACTGTGGGAATAAAGAGGTAGGGACAAAAAAAAGTGTCATTTAGAATGAATCAACATGATTTAGTCATTGAATTGAGAAAATCAAAGATGACAAAATTATATATATAGATATACAAATGTATATATATAATATTTATACAAATATATAAATATGTATATAACTATTTATATATATTTGGGTTTTATTTTATTTTATTTTTTTAAATTTTTATTGTTGGTTGTTCAAAACATTACATAGTTCTTGACATATCATATTTCACACTTTGATTCAAGTGGGTTATGAACTCACATTTTTACCCCATATACAGATTGCAGAATCACATCGGTTACACATCCACTGATTTACATATTGCCATACTAGTGTCTGTTGTATTCTGCTGCCTTTCCTATCCTCTACTATCCCCCCTCCCTCCCCTCCCCTCCTCTCTTCTCTCTCTACCCCATCTACTGTAATTCATTTCTCCCCCTTGTTTTTTTCCCTTTCCCCTCACTTCCTCTTGTATGTAATTTTGTATAACCATGAGGGTCTCCTTCCATTTCCATGCAATTTCCCTTCTCTCTCCCTTTCCCTCCCACCTCTCGTCCCTGTTTAATGTTAATCTTCTTCTCATTCTCTTCCTTCCTACTCTGTTTTTAGTTACTCTCCTTATGTCAAAGAAGACATTTGGCATTTGTTTTTTAGGGATTGGCTAGCTTCACTTAGCATAATCTGCTCTAATGCCATCCATTTCCCTGCCAATTCTATGATTTTGTCATTTTTTAATGCAGAGTAATACTCCATTGTGTATAAATGCCACATTTTTTAATCCATTCGTCTATTGAAGGGCATCTAGGTTGGTTCCACAGTCTTGCTATTGTGAATTGTGCTGCTATGAACATCCATGTAGCAGTGTCCCTGTAGTATGCTCTTTTTAGGTCTTTAAGGAATAGACCGAGAAGGGGAATAGCTGGGTCAAATGGTTGTTCCATTCCCAGCTTTCCAAGAAATCTCCATACTCCATTTTGTTGCATATGGATTTCCAGTTTTCCCAGCACCATTTGTTGAAGATGCTATCCTTCATTGCATGCTTTTAGCCCCTTTATCAAATATAAGATAGTTTTAATTTTTTGGATTGGTTTCTGTGTCCTCTATTCTGTACCATTGGTCCACCCACCTGTTTTGGTACCAGTACCATGCTGTTTTTGTTACTATTGCTCTGTAGTATAGTTTGAATTCTGGTATTGCTATACCACTTGATTCACAGTTTCTGCTTAGAGTTGTTTTTGCTATTCTGGGTCTTTTATTTTTCCATATGAATTTCATGATTGCTTTATCTATTTCTACAAGAAATGCCATTGGGATTTTGATTGGCATTGCATTAAACCTATAGAGAACTTTTGGTAAAATCGCCATTTTGATGATGTTAATTCTGCCTATCCATGAACAGGGTATATTTTTCCATCTTCTAAGATCTTCTTCTATTTCTCTCTTTAGGGTTCTGTAGTTTTCATTGTATAAGTCTTTCACCTCTTTTGTTAGGTTGATTACCAAGTATTCTATTTTTTTTGAAGATATTGTGAATGGAGTGGTTGTCCTCATTTCCATTTCAGAGGATTTGTCGCTGATATACAGGAATGCCTTTGATTTATGCGTGTTGATTTTATGTCCTGCCACTTTGCTGAATTAATTCATTTTTACAATTTCATAGAAATATCAACAGTTGTCCCTAATTATTGGCAAGATAAAATCAGCAAAATCAAAAAGGCAAGTTTTTCTATTTGTAGTAGGAATGAGTTCCAGTTTATATATATAAATATAAACACATTTTGTATATGTGTGTGCATACACACAAATACACACACACACACACCTACACCCACACACAATAACCTGTTTTACAATAAGGACAGTTTGAGCATAATTAATTTAGCACATGGCTTCCACCCTTTTTATAGCCCTCTTCTGAAAATGTGTTGGAAGATGAGACAGGTGAGGTCAGAGTAGTTAATTCAGCCAGGAATGTAATGAGGTGAATAGTTGTCACTGTCTTGACAGATCTTACCAATCATACCTTTCAGAACCTTCCCCATTAGTATTTCAGCCTTATGGCACAATTGCTATCCTGTTCAAACCTCCTCTGGGAGCTACAAAGGCTTGGACTGTGCTCCCTAACATCTTACCTCTAGCCAGTGTTCCATATTCTCTTGCCATATTAGCTTCAAAGTATCAAAGTTGCAATGTTTGTTTTAATATATTAACATGGCAAGGGTTTACTGTGACAGAAGAGCATTCTAGGAAAAAAAATCCTCAACCACTGAGGGTATAAAATTATATTTTGCAATGGAATGACCTCTTTAATAAATATTTGGGATCTAATTTCTAAAGAGTGATGGTAATCTTAAATGACTGAGAATCCAAATGAGTGGCTCAGTGGTAGAACGTCCCTGGGTACCAAATATATATGAGATTCCAAAGGAAACGAGAACAACAGCAAGCTAAAGAAGGAACCTTGGAGAATGTCTATATTTATGAGGAGGTTAAGGAAGAGGGGAAAAGGGGGTAGTTAGTTGCCCCACAGGCAGAAGAAGAATTAAGATAATAAAATTTTAAATAAAAGTTCTTGAGTTTGGTAAATCAGAGGTGGATTTCAAGTGAGGCTAATGAAACAAATTTCAGGGCCTGTATTTTGTATAAACTCCTTTTAAGTCCCTACGTGACAATGGCTTCCAATGATTCATTCTTCAAGAGGCCTCCCAATATTGTGTAAGCTTCTGATTCTATGGAACTATATCAGCAAATGAAACAAAGTGTTTCTTTTCCCTGCTTGCTATTAATTTTTACTCAGTTTTGTTTTAAAAATAGCAGTAATTCCTTACTCATCCTCCCTCCCTTCCTTCTTTCCTATTGTCTTGGGGGATTGAACCCAGGACCTCATGCACGCTATACAAGTGCTCTGTTACTACACTACACCCCCAGCCCTGACATGATCTTAACACTTAAGTAAAACATAATTATTTTTGCCCTTAGCATTTTGAAACAAAAACATAATGAATTTATTTAAATTCTATGTATTCATGGCTTAAACTGCTACATTGGTCAATATTTATGACCTAAGATATGAATTTCCTTTCTTTCCTTTCCTTTCCTTCCCACCTTCCCTTCTTCTTTTCTCTCTTTCTCTCTGTCTCTCTTTCTTTCTTTCTACCACAACTGAAAGGAAAACAGAAGAACATTGTATCTGCTAACATAATGCATACTTATCATTGAAAAAATAAATTGCCCCAATGAACATGGGTGTAACTTCTTTGCTGAACAAACATTTCGTGTACGGTCACAATTCAATATCACAGTTATATTACTGGCTATAGTGTTTTGCTTTTTGTTTTTAATAGATCTAGAAATAGAGTGTTTACTTTTAACCAGAAAGTTATTGTTTGGCTTACTGTATCCAACAAAATTATTTGTAACTTCTGAAGGCTGGTTTCAAAAGAAATGGACAAGCATAACATGGAATGAAGTTATTAATACACATCAATTTTTATTTACATTTAAAACCAAAGCAAAAATAACAAAAGTATATTCACATAGCATTTTTAAAGTTCCTAGTGCCTCAAAAAATTTTTAAAAAGGATTTAAAAATATGTATATTTATAAGGACTTTGCAATCTCTAGAAAGTTTTCACAAAATTAATTACATTAGAATTTAATTAACACATTTCACTGACCAATGACTAGCTTTCTTTCTATTATATATCTAAATATCAGTAATAATGTCTATATGTATATATAGATCTTCATTAATTACAGACTTCCTATTTGCAAAATTGCCTACTTATTTAAATCTACTTATTTATTTGGGTACCAGAGATTGAACCTGGGGTTGTGGTGCTCAACCATTGGCAATATCCCTTATCCTCCTTTTTAAATTTTTTTTTTTTATTTTGAGGCAGGGTTTTGTTAAGTTGCTTAGGGCCCTGTTAAGTTGCTGGGGTTGGCTTTGAACTTGCAAACCTCCTGCCTCAGCCTTCCTCAGAGTATTTTTGAAGTCACTCTTGAACATGTGAAGAGTAGTGAAAAGTTAGAATTACTTGGTGCCCAAATCCTCAGATGAAATCAAACAAGAAAATACTCTTCCCCATTTTGTTGTTCTTATACTGTAAGCAAGTTTCCTTTTTGTGATGGATTTAGTGCCACATTTTCTTCATTTTTGGACTTTCCTTTGATGATTTTGCTGTTTAAAATGATCCCCAAGTGTTCAGTGTCCGTCAGATCAAGAGGGTTGTGATGTGCCTTACAGAGAAAATACATGTAGTAGGTAAGCTTCATTCAGGAATGCTGTAGTGCTATTGGCTGAGTTCAGTGTTGATGAATCAATAACATACATTAAATAGGTGTTTCTAAATAGAAGCAAGCACCAGAAAAGGCTATCCATTGGTTGGTTTTGAACATACTGTGACCAGAGGCTTGTGGGAGTCTAGGCCTTATTTCCTCTAGGAATGGTGGCCTAGTATTTGCTTATTCAGTCTTCACAGTGACTTTAATAAAAATAATACCATGGGTAATGAGAATCTATTGTATACATGTGTGTGTGTTTGTGTTTATAGGTGTATGTGTATATATGAGTGTATTTGTACATATACATATTTGCACATATGGATGTGTGTGTATGTGTGTGTATATATATATATATATATATATATATATATATATATATATATTTTGCATTTAAGAAGTTAAAATAGAAAAATCTTAGTATATCAATATTATGGTTTCCAAGAATACCAAAAGAAAAATCATTCACGCATATGTAATTACACTTTAAATATTCATCACAATACAATGTTCGCATAAAATGAGATAACTACATAAGTGATTAATTTTTATATCAGTCTTTATGTTTTAAAGTGTAGAAAATTAATCTCATTATAACTACTAAGACTTGGCTTCACAAAGCTTGATATCAAATCTTACAAATAAGCAATTACTTAATAAATTTAATTTTAAAAGTTTAAACTAATATTCATTTATGACTATGGCTCCTATATTTTCAACTTCTACCTTATAAATGAAAGTGATGACTGATTTTGTATGCCAAAATAGGCTGTAGTGAAATTGTTTTCCATGTATCTTATGGATTGATTTTAATTGAACAACATATTGATTTTCTGTCTACCATGTATTGCATAGTCCCTGACTTTATTTCCTGTCTACCATGTATTGCATAGTCCCTGACTTTATTTCCATTGAGTTAAATTTTTATGGTGGCATAAGGTCAATCACCTTTGATACAATTCTGCAGCCAAAATGTCAGTAAGAGATCAAAAAACAGTGTCATTTCCACTCTTGAATGTACACACATTCTACAAAATAAGTACCTGAATAAATACAATAGTAAAATACATGAAAAATATGGACTAGAAATTAGTATTGGATATATTGTACCTAAGGATTGGAACAAAAATCACCAGGGGACCCCATCTCATGGTTCCCTCTATGGCCCTAATTAGCTCTATTACTTGAGGTTTCTCACCGTTTAGTACTGCCAGTTTCAGACTGTCTTTAGAAATAGTTGATTTTAGTATCAAATCCAAAACATTGTAGCCCTTTTTTACTCTAGAAGAATTTACAAAGTTATAATGTTAACACCCATGTAATAATGCAATTGAGGGACACTTGATCCCAAATTTCTTGAGATTTCAAAGAAAGACTAGAAAGAAAGCAATGACATCTAGCATAATTAACAAGAGGATAGATTTATTTTTTAACCAATTGTTAAAACCTTAAATGTTTTAATTTTCATTTATTTTCCCAGAAATTATGTAATATCTTACATTGTAAAAAGTCAATTAACTGCTCATAGGACTTCATTTTTCTCTGAAATCACAAAAGGTACCTCAATAGCAATTGAACTGGAAGTTGTTTATTGACTCTTAGTGAATTTAATTTTTAGATTACTAATAATTAATGTCAGTATAATTTGCTAACATAGGAATTACAAGTACACAACACTACTGTTAAAGCCACCATCAATATTTGGGATACACTTAACCTCAAAAACTATTCTTTATTTCTCAGAAATTAAGTATGCAAGTTGGGAAAATTGTTTCACAATGTGATCATCCATCAAACATCATTGTGTACTCCTTCAATATATACAATGTTTAGTTGGCCAATATATCTGATACTTTATTATATCTCCAAAATATTTAAATTAATATTTTTATTTTTATATTATTTTTGCTAAATTTGGCAACCCCCCTACTATGGTTGCTACTACTTTTCCAACTACTGCTAATATAGTTAGTTTAATATGTGCCCTATCCTTTTTTAAAGTATTATATATGAATTACTACAATCTTCATTGAATCCCCATGGGGTGGATGTTATTATTATGACCTTTTGACCAACAAGAAAAGTAAAGCAAAACAGGTTATATCACATGCAAATGGCTCACAGAGCAAGTGAATGGTATGTCTGTCTTTAAATTCAGTCTTTCTAAATTCAGAGCCCACATTATTATGATCTACAGTTAGAGCCTATAAGATATTTGTCAAGGTTAAAACACAGAATTCCATTCTATAGAAGATGTTTCATTCAAGTGTGATTAGATTCAGTACTATGAGAAACATTGTATGAGCCAGGGAATTTTAGCAGGCTGCCAATATGGAGATTTGATAGGGAATGAAAGAAGATTTGGTAGCCTGGGTGATTAACAGCACAAAGGCAGAGTTGTCTCATTTCCATTAAGAGAAGAAATCCAATTTTCAAAGAGTTTTTAATCACTTATTTTTTCCTGTTTCTTAAAAAGTTTTAGCTCAAACCAAACATGAATATAAAGCCTCTGTTTTAATCAACCACCTATTGCAATTAAAAGCCAATTGCCAATATATTTCTAGGTAGGGCAGTACTAACATGACACAGATTTCAAGATACTTTTTTTTGTATTTGTAGGACAGTTTTATGGTTTCACAGTCACTTCCCCATGTGCAACTTGATGGCATCAGTCTTCAAGAATAACGCTATTGAGGTTGTGTACTACTTGTAATGAATGTGAACTCTAAATCAGGTCATTTCTACAAGAAAGAACTAAGGTGGAAGGATACATTAACCCAGCCCATAACTCTAAGGAATTAATTAACACAAGTATGTTGAATAAAAGTATATAAATACAGAAAAACATCAAGTCCTCTTGAACACTTTATGGAATATATTGAATGTCCCCTAATGGTGAATTTAGAGTTCATTAGAATTTCATTGTTTTCTGGCTTTTCTTTTTATTTTTTGTACCTGTATTTACTATAGTGACAGCTGTTCCTTGTTGATCTTCCTTTGGCTTATGCTTCTGGATTCACTCCTGGTACATGGTCACACATCCCTAGTTTTCAGGAAGCTTAATTCCTGCTCTCTGGCATCAGCCTTCACATTAATTCAGATCCTGCTATAGGTTCCCAGCAGGGCTTCATTCTCCATCATTTCAAATCAGCTTATATCTATTCAGACGAGTCATTCCAGTCAATTACCCAGTTATAGACATGGAATCTACTCCTGGTTGGCCCCGTGGATTATAGCACATGCAAATCCTCTTCTAGTCAAAATCCAAATTCAGAGTTCTGTTTTCACACCAGGACTGGATTTTTGCCCTAACAACCATCTGTATGACTGAGACCTTAACATTCTTTCTAGTGCCTTGCAGTTCTGTGACAGATAGTTAATATATTACAATGTCTCAGATCAACAGACTGGAATATCTGAACTAATTCTACCATATCCAATTTCAAAGAATTACAATTATTTAGATATCAACAGAGGCCCAAAAAATTTTGTAACACCATTAAATAATAGAAATTTGACCCTTCATTATGTCTCTTAATTATCCTCATTCTCATATTTCAAAAAAGGGTTACAATCAAATCATCATATCTCTAGCCAAAATTTATTCCCCCAGTAATCTGTCTTTTATTGCATTTAAATTTAAGGAAGCTTAATAAGTGTTTTCTTTTAGGCATTTATTTCCACCTCATTTCTTCCTCTCATACTTTTTTGTCTTTGTCTTTTTTCTTTTATTTTTAAAGTTCTGGTGCAAAATTTTAAGGATAATGTTCAAAATGTACATTTATGTTTAATCCTTAAGCATAGAGAAAAATGTTACCTTTAAATAAAATAACATTTTCTTATTTTTATTTTTTTTTATTATCAAGGAATACATTTTCCCCCAGCTTTATTGCTTTTTTCATGTTTTTTTTTCCCTCCAATTTTAACCTTAGTGATGATGTTCACAGTAGATTTAGAATAATTTAACAACTTTTCTTACTCAGTTCCCCTAGGGTTTGCTTTATAGACTACTACATATTCCACAGTTTTGATAAACATGTTCATGAACTGCCTATGTTTATACTGAGAGTTGCCATTTTAGAACTTAATTGCTTTAAAGTTTTTTTCACTTTTGTCCAAATAAACATGTTATTTACCACCTTCATTCAAACACATCGTGAAAGTTATTATACAGAATGCCCAGAAAGAGACATTTTCTGAAATATTGAGAATGACCTCTTCTTTCCATGTAGGTCCTGAAACACATAAACCAGATATTGCTGAAATCTGAGAGATGTGTAATTTTACTCTGTTCCCTTTGCTATGAAATATAGAATCACTGGTGTCATGAAATCGAAGAAGGATAAAAATGAAGGTCTTAACTGATAGAAGCATGTACAGTTTATATTAGATTAAGAGGGATAGAAACAGATCTGTAGCTTTTGAAGTACGTGAAAAACTACAGTAGCACTGCATATACTGGCAGGTCAGGCGTGTAAATGGAAATAACTACTTTAGGGACGGACTGTTCAAGACTCATATTGAGAACCTGTGTGTCGCATATTTCCAGAAAATCAATTTATTTTCAGTAACTTGGGAGCGCTATGGTTTATGAATTATAGTTATAGTTCAACTGTCAGCACAAAGCAAGATTTCAAAGTGAGTTCACCAATGTTGTTTTGTTCCTTTTGGAGAAAAACACTAGATATTTTACTTTACTGTGCACTTTTTCGTTTTTCACCTAAATGTGCCTGAGAAAGTGTCTGAGTTGATGTGTTAATTTCTATACAAATTAAAATAATTTGGGTCCATATGTGAACTTGTTCATATGATTGATATGAGTCATCAGTGAACGTGTCAAACTGAATACAATATTTTGACAAAGCAAGCTAAAAACAATTTATTATTTGTCATTGACTAATAAGCCAAAGTAAAACTGCCTATGGAGCATATCAACCTGCAGATACCTTGGAGTGTAGTAAACAAATAGTAACTTTCCATTATAGATTGATATCCCCTTGAAGTAAGTTAAAGTCAAGTTATAGATATCATGACATGTCTCCTTCAATTCTTAATAAGCACAGTGGCAATGGGAAACATTTGTCAAGCTCTTTTAATTGTAATGTTGAAAAAAAATCCAGTTCCTAGAATTATGTATAGTATTCTTTTTAATAATGATTAAACGAGTGTCAGAGTCTCATTAAATCAAGCTTCTATTTATTATTTCATCATTTTTCATTCTGAGAATGTATCTTTATAAATTGCTTGAATGTGTGCAGAATCTTAAAACTGATGAAGCCCATTTCAAGAAAAATCACTTTTCTATTAATAATAGAACTTGGATTTACATTTCACCTATGGGTGTCTGAATACATTTGTTTTTTCCTGCTCCTCGAATAACACTAATCAAATAAACTCTTACTGACATCTCAAGTTCTAGGAACAATACAAGACATGTTCATTTTTTTTAAACTTTTGGACTTTGGGGGAAATAAAAACATAAATTAATATAGAGGAATGATGTTGTAGATGAACAGAAACATTGTGTCTTTTATAGAGTGCAATTTTTACCTATATACTCTTCTTGAAATATCTTTCTTGCCATGAAAATTATCTTATTCTGTAATAAATAAAAGCAGATTTTATCTGAGGTAGAAAATATCTTTGCTAAGTTCGTGAACAGTGGTAGTCATGTATTTGAAAGCCTTTAACCTTGTTCTCAAGCAGATCTTGGCCAGAAAACAGCACTGCATATTTCTTACCTGCAGTTGCCACAAAAAGTTTATGTTGCTCTGTAGACCTTATTACAAATATAGAATATAAAAACAGATTTAATCATGAAAAGTGAGAAAGACAGCAACGGAATCCTGAAGTGTGGTGAGGAGAAGTGAGAGTATCATATATTGCTCAGAAAAATATTTAATATTTAAAATATTTAATCTCACATTGAATATAGATTGAATTACACATACTTTTATAGGGCTTATTAGACAAAATGAAACCAAAGATTGTATATATACTTTTTCAAAGGACAGAAATCTGGGCAATCATAAATGTCTTTTTTTTTTTTTTTTTTTTTTTTTGATGGTGCCAGCAAGTCTCTAGACCACTGTTTCCTAGTCAGCTGATAAAGGATACATGCTGTTGGCACATGCCTCTTTCTCTGATGGCTCAGAGGTAACATAAAATGCACTCAACTGAGGGACTGGTGATAACCATCCCTCAATAGTTTCGCTATGAGTAAAATGGGTAGCAATAATAAAAATTAAGAAATCCTCTCTATTTTTCAGAATACTACATTCTGTTCTCTGATGTTGTAGGATTTGTAGATGTCAGAGGTATTTTACTTTATTTTATTTTTTATTTCTAAAGAGTAATTTCCCCAAATATGATGGTCTGTGTCAAAGGGAAATAGACCAACAGCAGTGGGCAATGTCATTGTCAAATCCATCCTATGTATTAGAAATTGTATTTTTTACCATTAATGAGTTCTAACATATTTTAATAATTTATTAGCCCTTATTTTTTTCACTTCCTTCCTTCTCTCCCTCTCTCTCATCTGCTTCTTTCTTTCTTTCAATTACATTCAGGTCATAATCCTTTAGAAGCCTGGGGGCAGAAAAGAGGTTCACTTACATTGCAGTTTGTCCATTCTTTTTCTATGGACATCTTCACCTGTAATCTCTACTACATCTGATCAGTTCTCATCTCTGCAGATCATTTGTGCTACCAGTCCCACAACATGGAACTTTGTTTTGGATTCACTGATACAGCAACCAACCTCAGTCCTCCATACTGTTCTATTCTGCAAGTTCTGTAGCAGCACGATGTACCTGGCTTTCTGAAATCTCCAGTTTGTTCAACTGCACCAAAGCCAATGAGCAGTATTTCCTAAGTGTTTAATTCCAAGTTCTCTCCATATTGCATGTGGTTTATATTCATGAAATTTTTTGTTTAATACTCATTGAGATTCCCTGATTGAAAGCTCATATATATAGTGGGAATTCATTGACAGAATCTTACAATCTAAACTCTTTAAGTAGAAGGGCAGATGTACTGTGAGTAATTTTAGCAAGACACACTGCTACATTTAATGTTGACTGATTTTATTAGGAAAGGAATAAGACTGTATTAGATAGGCAAATAAAAACATATACAACTTCCACCTCTTTGGCTAGCTGACATGTATTCATGTACTTCTCTTATAAAAAATACACTCAGGCACTCTCCAAGGGAAAACCTAAAATCATAGGTGATTATAACATTGAGACTGTGGACCAAACCCTACAGGGAATATAGATCATTTTTCATTGATCTAATATGACTCCTTAAGAACTTCCAGTTTAAAATCACTGGAGACATGTTATTTCTTAAATAAAGTATACAGTGAAGAAAAAGAATAATTTTATTAAAGTTTCATTCTGATAAGAAGATAAAATGAAGCTGAAGTAATCACTAATTTCATGACACATACATTCCTCTGGCTAGAAATCATCCAGTAAATGGAGAATATTAGTCCATCTGGCTATTATAGCTCATTTCCTATGGAGAATTTCCATGACCATTTTTACTTCATATTTTATGGGTTTACCTTCTAGAAAGAAATCATTCATGCTCATTATCCGCATTTAAAATAATTAGGGAGACTTCCTTTCCTGGGATGCACAGTGTTTGTGCAAGATGTTATTTATGACATTTCTTATCTTCCTATTTGGCTACCTGTATCATGTAACTTTTATCTTCATGGATCAAGGATAGTTGCTCTATACCCAAGGATAGAATTGAAGACAAAAAGAAAACAAGGCCAAATGAATCATGAAAGACCCCTCTTTCTCATATTTTGCACATTCATTTGTGAAGGACAGCCATAAACAAAGACTTCCATCATAACTACATTGAACAGAATTCTGTCACATGAACATTAGTATATACTTGGGAATATATACCATATGGGGTTCTTATGAATAAAAACAGGAAAGTGATAGAGAGAGACATCTATCAACATTAGCTACTCTTCTCAAATTTTCAAATGGAGCACACACACTTCCTTTTAATATCTCTAAGATGAGAGAGAGGGAGAGAGAAATAGAGAGTGCACACAAAAAATCTTGACAATAAACACAAAACATTTCTCCATTGACTAGATTTTACAGTAATTGCTAGTGATAATGTGAAGCAATTGTGGTGTTAGGTTCTGATATAAACTATAAAATCTGTCTAAAACCAAGCTGTTTGTTTAAGGCTGCACAGAAAGTAGAGTTACCAACACCAAACAGAGTTCAATATCTAGTATTCATGAATTTTGAGAACAAAAAATCACATTTGTTTGAACAAGATCCATGAACAAAACCAAAAGCAGAAAAAACTGGTGGAAAAAAAGAATTGTTTTGTTGTGATTGTAAATAACCATAAAACCATTCCCAGAAATATGTAGAAAAAAATTACAAACAAGAAGGATAAGATTTTACACTGAATAATGGGGCTGTAAAGTAAAATTGCACCAAAGTTAAATAGACAAGGAAGTTTTAATTTGAGACTTTTGCCAAAGTGCAGAGGGCAGAACTCAGATCTCAGTTACCCTGAAACAAAGGACTGGGAAGATTCAAAGAGCTGGGGTTAAAGCATCATAGACCTGTTTGTTAATTAGATTTACTCAAAATAAAAGAAAAAATTATCATATCCTCAAAACAAAACATAATTGCATAAGGTGGTAAATTTGCTAGATACCCACTTAAATTGGTCTCTAAACCTCTTGCAGACACTGGGAGAGAAGGGCTCTATCTTTCTTTATGACTGCATTGCAGAGGCATCACTTCAAGGTTCTTGGGAAAGACATTCCTGCTTGTGAATCTGGCCAGAAGCTTTTAAACAGATTACATCTGTAAGGGTTTCACAGAATTTGTGATTATAAGTTTTCTAGAACAAGTCTTTCAGAAAATGGAACTCTAGGTTCAGGAATTAGCTTGTATGGATTTTTTTTTAACTGAAAAAAACATTTTGAAGATAATAGTCAGAGGGACAGAAAAACAAAACAATTACATTTATTCAATGAATTCCAGAAAGAGGCAAACTCATATTCAAGGAAGCAATATCAAAAAGTAAAAAAAAAAAAATCTTTAAAATAAACATATTTGAAGTATCAGAAAACATTTAGAAAAGTATGCTGGTCATGGAAAATAAAGCAAATTGTTTAGATGTAAGATAGAAATATTGAAAATGAAAATATACCTGGTATTACATGGAGAGTCAAAAGAATGGACCTGGAATTTCTGAAAAACTTATTTGAATTAGAAAATATCTCTGAAGAAATAGGACAGAATTTGGAAAAGATTAATAATGAAATATAATATGTGTGAAAAGGGTTTAGGGATGTGAACAATTAATCATGAAGTGAAAACCTACATAGAATAGCAAGGTAAGGTGATAAATTTTCTAAGAAAGAAAAATGGTAGTGATTATCCAACACAGAGGTCAGTAATGAATCTATAGATTGAAAACCCCCACTGATGGAACACATAGGAAGGAAAAAAATATCAAGTCTAAATATCATGGCATAAATGCAAGATATACATAAAGAAAAACTTTCCAATGATAATAGAGAAAAGGCAGATAGCCTGCAGTACAAAGACAATTACATCCACATCATTCCCTTAATAGGAGCAATGCAGAACAAAGGAAAATGGAATAAAGCAATTTAAATGTGGAAGGAAAGTTCATCTAAGAATGTGGCATGCAACTTTTTGACAAAGCCTTTATGTTATTTATTAGTTCATTTTAGTTATACATATTACTGTGGGCTATATTGACATAATTATACAATTATGGTCTAACCTCTGCCTTTAAAAATGTATGTCTAGCTACCTATTTTTAGGATGTAGCAATCCTTTTATCTGTCCTATATTTCCTGGGATGTTAGGAAATCAATCCTTCAACTCCAGGTGATGGAAATCAAATTATCTAAGGCAATCATATGATAGTCACTTTTTAAAGGATTGTATTAATTATGAGCCTATTATGTAATTTTCATTCATGTTTCATGATAGGAAGTCATCTTTGAGTGTTCCAGAACTATTTATTACTCTTAAAAAGCTAAATCAAAGTCTCAATTCCTATTTTAGAATAGATGTTGATGGGTAAGGATATGTTCCTTGAGACACTTACAGAAATTTCTTGAAGATAAAGGAAGACACAATCCCAACATCAACCCTATGCCATTATGGAAGGAACATGAAGCAATACTGGTTATTTTTAAAAATCTTCACTGACTATTCAACTTTAAATTGAATATTCAATGATTATTCAAACCTGGAAATTCCCTGAGCGTAAGTTTGTTTAATAACCATTCTACTATTGAAGCAATCATTAGTTGAGTTTACATTTGTATGCTTCTTAAAGAGCCTGAATCATACAAATAAGTAGAGTTAAAATTTACGGACTCACAGTAAATCAATTGCTTCATCAAGAAAATAGAAAAATTTAAAAATTATGGTGAGAACATTCATGTAAGTTGAGCTAAAATAAATGCAATAAAAATATCTGTAATAATGTCCAGCTTATTATGATAATTATCTCAATTGACTGGATTTAAATCTTGGTCTCTGACAATCTTTTATTAGTATTTTGTAGAATAAATATATGATGTTTTTAAGATCAAAATCTTATATTTAAAAAAAAACATGAATGGGCTTATTATTAAATAGCATTTTTAGAGTTAATGGTGGAAAATATGTCAAATTATAATGACAACTCATAGATGGTATTGTTATCTTAATATTTACCAAAGTCACCTAAATTATTGCCTGAGGTTTCCTTATATTTTGAAAACTGCTGTACAACTTTCTTGCCTTTTCCAAACTTTTTGTTAGTGTATAATTTCATGATTATTATTTTTAAGATGAATAAAACACTCATAGAAGAAAAAAATATTTACTCAGCAAAATATCTCAGCAACTCTCGGTAGAATTTTGAAAAACAACACTGCATTTTCCAAAATAAAGATAAAAATATGCCTTTAATAAGGGCTGCCAATGTTCCCACAGAAGGAATAATTTTCTTCCCAATTTTATCTTCATCTCTTTGGAAGCCTTCTGTTTAGTTATAATTTTAAACATATCTTTCAAAATACCATTGCTATCAAGCTGATGTAAATTTAGCATTCATTTAATTAACCTTTCTTTAATAAGAATTTTATTTGAAGTTCTTTGTTTCTATCCATTCTTGTTCTCTTCATATAAAATGGAAAAGCTTTCTAAAAGTTTTCTTTTGAATGTAGAGAGCTGCATTTCCATTTGTATGAAAGGAATTGAAAATATAGATGACATCAGTTACAATGAAGGTCATACTAAAAGGGTGTTTTAATGTAGGAGTTGGGCCTTGCTGGGAAAACTACACCAATTTGATAGATAAAAGAAGGACATGAACAGCCTTTCCCTGGGCCCATTGGCAATTGACAACAGCATATTCCTGTCTAAGAGGAGCCCACACAGACTATGTTAATGCAGACAGAGGGGCAAGACACCATAATCAGATGCAGTAGGTGGAAACAAATATGCTTGAAAAGTGTGAATTTATTTAAAATGACAGACAGCTCAAGAAGTTACACTTTTTAGAAAAATGCATATTTAAAAAAATCATTTCAAGACAAACCAATTACCATATACTGTGAGGTTTAGAATATCTCATTTTCTCACTTAAAATAGTTCATCATTCCATGAGTTCTAGTGTCTTTTTCCATGAGTTCTTGCTTTATTTTTAATGTGTATTTAAAAAAAAATTATGCCAGTACTATCAGACCTTAAATACTTAAATTTTTGGCCATACTTTTCTACATATATTTAAAAGGAATATGATACTACTATGCACTCAAAAACTAGACAAATCATGCTTAATTAAATTATATTCTATTAATTATTTATATCTCTCATTAATATGAATGTGATGAATATAATTGTACATTTTTTCTATCTAAGAATTATTTTATGGATGTAAAATTAGAAATAAATTCTTAATAATGTTTTTTTAACAGGAGTTAATTGAAATTTATTAGTGGAATAACATAATCTGCCTGAATATATTATAGATAATTAAATAACATAAGAGAAATTATACAGTTATGAAAGATGAAGACTAAAAACATGATATAAGTGCTTGTATTTTAGTTTGTTTTTAATGTTTTCTTATTAGGTTTCTAAAATTATATCGTGATGTGTTTGTGATTTTTGAACATATCAAGGAAATATGAGGTACAGAAATTACATGGAAAAAGAAAATGTAGATTAAATGCATATATATATATATATATATATATATATATATATATATATATATATAATTTAATTAGTATTGGGCAGTAATTGTCATTGACTTGGCTAAATAGTCTAATTTCGGCTATCATGAAAAAAAAGGTAATTGTGAATAGAATGATATGTTTATTTGCTTAAGTGTAGTACTTATTATGCATATCAAAATACTGTGCTATGCATCTCAAACATGTACAGTTTTTATGGATGAGATCTTTAAAAGGATAGAAATTTGGAGAATAGTTTTCAATATCCCAACTGGCAAATTTTTTATCCGCTGTGTATTTAAATTGGAGTGATGATGTATACAAATTATATAAACTCATGTTCATGGTCATGAATATCTACCATATGTTTACTTAATGCCATCTTTTATTTTTCTTTTATTTTGTTCTTGTTGTTGTTGTTTTTGTTGTTGTTGTTGTTTTTGGCACCAGGGATTGATCCTAGGGACAATTAACTACTGAGTCACATCCCTAGCTCTATTCATTTATTGACTGGGCCTCCTAAGTTACTGAAGCTGGCTTTGAACTCAGGATTTTTCTGTCTCCTGGGCCACTGGGATCACAGGTATGGGCCACCATGCCTGGCTCATCCTTTATTTTTAAGAACTTGGTACATTTTACTTGAGACTGATAGTTTCTGCTGAAAGACTTAATAAAGAAGGGCAGCCCTAAAGCAAATGCTCATGCACACACACAATGATAAATGATCAAAGTGTCAACATGAACAATAGCACTCATCACCACAAATACCACCACAAATTCCATATAATATGAGTATACTGATTTTTCATATCTATTCAAACAGAAATGGCATAAAACACACACAGTTCTCTCAGTTACCCAGAAAATTATCTGTGACTCACAGTGATTGAACAAGCTCTTTCTTCAAAGATCAAGTATTTACTCTCAAACCAAAAATTTTCCAGTATACATTAAAATAATAAACAGAAACAATACAATATAGACATATAATTTTATAGACTCTCCTGGTTATTAACTTGGAAATAAATGTAGATATTGCACAAAATCCTACTCTTCCCATGTTCATCATTAATGCAAATTTCTACAACTATGTGACTTGGTTATAAAAGTGTCCCTCCCTTTATTTATAGAGATAATAGTTGGAACATCCAAGATAAAGTACATTTGAAATATTACTGAAGGGGGGGGGACTGTGATATATCTAGAATGAGAAAGAATCTTTAAAGGATAGGTAAACTTAGAGGAAAATCTCTCACCAAGTACACTATTTTGCATAAAAATAGCTTCAATGAAAACAAAATAATTGATAGTTAACCATGTGGCATTTTAAATAAATAAGACAAGCAAAATATTTTTCACAATGTAGAGAAGATTTGACATATATGTCATACACTAACTCTAAAGTAAATGAAAGTGAAATGTTTAACAATGAATGGAACAATTTTAGAATTTGGGTCCCTTATGAAAATTGACCATACCTTTGTGGAAACAATATTTTTTTTCTTAAAATAAATAATAATTCAAATAACATATGGAAAATTTATTTCATCTTCTTCAGTTTTTACTTTCCATTCTTTATCTTTCCACATACATGTTTATATTTGTAACATACATCTTCTTTGGCCCTAATTAACTGTTGATTTTCATTATTGTTCAATAGTTGTTATTTAGCTCTATGGTAGAAAATAATGACTACAGTATAAAGTTTTAAAATAGAATATTTAAATCTATGTGAAGTTTTAATAATGTGTGATACAATAGAAATTGAGTATGCACATGTAAAAAAAAAGAAACATGTTATTTTGTCCTTACAATTGTTTCCAATTTTATTCCTCCTTCAGGCTTCCATAGCAGACATAGCAAACTAACACTCATTTTTCCCCCTGTTTATATTGTATTTATATTTGGACATGTGTAAGAGTAATCAATAAGGTGATGTATTAGAGTCATTTAGAAAAGAATTTTATATATTTTGATAGTTAAAAAAAACAAAAGAACAACAACAATCATACACTTGTCTGTATGATTTTCCAGATAAAACTGCAATGGGCATCTCAAAATTAGGATTTAAAAATCATAAACAAAATTCTGAAATAACTTCAGAATTAAATTGTGCCAACAATCTAACAGACTAGCCATATCTTTTTAAATAAACAAAATAAAACCTTTAGTATTTTATTCTGATATATATATATATATATATATATATATATATATATACACACACACACACACATACATATATATTTTAAAAATTTATTTATAATCAGATTATGTGATTGCAGTTACATATTTGTGCAACATATTCCTATGTTGTAATGTATTTTATAAATATATATCATTTATTGTTGTTTCTATATGAACAAAATAAAATCAATAAAATCTGTTAATAGGAGTGAAAACAGTCTTAGAAGTGTTCAATTTGATGGGTAAAAAACCCCACTATCCTCACAATAAGTAGAACAGTCCATTATTTTCAATTATAATGAATACTTGTAAAAAATTTGCTGTAATATGCTCCGTATAACTCTCCATGTTTGATATTCTATCAATGAAATAGAACATGCAATGTCTTGTCTAAAATTATGAGCCTTATTTGTATCTAGATTTTGTTAAATGGATAGAGAAGTTCTTGTTGACAGTTCAGTCATTTTTCATTGCACATCATAGATAAGTAAAAGATATAATTGTGAAATTTATATTTTAAAAAATCATGGAATAATCCAAGCCAATTTTCATATTTATAATTCTTTTCCAAGGACTGGCCTAGGCATAATCACATGAATACTTTGGAATCAAAAGTAATGTGGAATGTCTTTGCACTATCCTATGTGAGAAATGTTCATTCTGAAAAATGGTAGGAGTTATGAGACATGTAATTCTCCCTGCCCTTCCCCTGCTTTGGGGGAGCTCTACAACCAGGATATCAACCTTAGATTTATGGTAGCTATTTCAAAATCATGAGAGAAATTCTTAGGAATAGATTAATTTTCCAAGGATAGCTTAAATGCCTACCTCTTGGAAGAGGAATCAGGGACCCTTTCACCACCAACCACTCATTAGGGAATCAAAAAACCAGACTCAACTGTTCCTCAAGCAGAGAGTTTATTTTCTAAATTTTAATCAAGCTAGTGTTATTCACAGTTTCTTTTACTGTAGACAGAAATAATCCTTTCTCATACATGTTTTATTTATTCATTTATTTGTCTTCATTTTTATTTCTCCTATAATACAATAAGCTTAAACATTAGTAACAGAAACTTTAGAACGAGCATGATACTATTTTTATATTTCCTCAGTCATGTGATTCCTAATATAAATGCTCTGTGAAAGTATAGGTTGGTGATTTTAAAATAAAAATTCACTCATGAATTCATGATTTCATTTTATCTTATCTGATTTATTCTGTTTTATAACATACATAAACTCCAAGTACATATAGTCATTGTAGACTATTCTGATTCTTGCATACTGCTACATGCTAAGAAATGTAGTTTTAATTGAAACATCATTTTAAAAACTATTTTTAGAGGAGTTTCTGATGAATAGCAAAATTGAACAGACAGTACAGCATTCCTGTATACCTCTGGCATCCACACCTGCAAAACATCTCTCACAATCTACATTCCTCCCAAAAGTTGTACATTTGTTACTATTAATGAACCTATGTTTATTGTCACATTACATCATTATCATTCAGTCTATAGTTTAACATTGGCACTCACTCTTGGTGTTGTATATCCAATGGGTTTTGATAAACACATATTGATATGTAACCATCATTGTAGCACAGAAAATAGATTCACTAACCTAAAAATCCTCTGTTTATTCATGCTTATTTCCCTTCTAACCCCAGGCAAATATTTATTTAGTTTTACTGTTTCTGTTATTTCGCCTTTTCTAGAAGGTCATACACTTGGAATTATATAGTATATAATCTTTTCAAATGGACTTCCTTCTCTCAGTAATCTACATTTAAGTTTCCTCCAGAATTTCATGATGTTATGCATCATATCTTTTAGTGCTCAAGAATATTTCATTTTCTGGATGTAACACAGTTTATTTGTTCATTCTTCTACTGAAGGACATCTTGGTTGTTTCTGCCTTTAGAATTACTAAGCTTCTATAAACATCCTTGTCAAGGTTTGACATAAACAGAACCCTTGAATTTATTTGGGTAAATTTCAAAAGATATAACTGCCGGGATATGTTTAGCCTTGTAATAAACTGCCCAACTGTTTTCCAAAGGAACTGTAGTACTTTGCATTCTAACCAGTAAAGAATGAAAGTCCTGTTGCTCCACATTCTTGTCATCAGTAGATGATGTTTTGTTTTGCATTTTGGATATTCTGCTAAATATATAGTGGTATATGTTGCTTCAATTTGTGTTTCCCTAATGACATAGACTATTCAACATTTTTCCATGTATTTATGGCCATCTGCTTGTCATTTTTGGTGAATTGTTTGTTGTAGTTTTGTTTCCATTTTTATTAGAGTTGTTTCCTATTGTTGAATTGTGGGAGTTCTTTATATATTTTTGATAGAAGTAAGTCATTTATGAAATCTGTCTTTTGAAAATATTTCATCCATATGTAGATTTTCTTTTTCTCATTTTCTAAATATTGTCTTTTAAAGAGCAGCAGGTTTTTTGGCAATTTTTCTTTTTTTCCTCATTTGTTCTTATTCATTGAGCATGTCTTCAGTGTTTTATTTTAAATGTCACCATAGCCATGGTCCCTTGGTTTTCTCCTGTATTATCTTCTAGTTGTTGTTATATGTTTTTATTGTGTGTGTGTGTGTGTGTGTGTTTGTGTATGTGTGTGTGTGTTTCACATTTAGGTCTATTATACATTTAGAAATATTTGTCTGAGGGTATATTCTTGTCAAGATTTACTTTTTACATATGTATGTCCAAGTATTACAGCATTATTTACTGACAAGAATGTCATTCTTCCTTGTATGTCTTTAAACCCTTTGTCAATGATTAACTGGCTATGTTAGTCTGTGCCTATTTTTAAGCTATTATCCAATTTTTAATAAATTTCTATAATCTGTCTACTATTTTAAAAAGTGTGATCATTTTTATTTATTACTAATTTTCATTTATTAATTATGGAATTATAATATATTTTGTATGAAATATTTATAACATTTACAATTTATAAAAAAAATTTTGTTATAACTTCTACATTGAAATTTTCAAATTGTTGCTTCTCAAAGTTGTACAAAATACACAATTTTATTTAGTCTGTTGCTAAACTCCATGTAAACATCGGTAGTTAAAATACCATTAATATTACAACTATTTAGCAAGAGTAAAACCAAATTCATTGCTTGTATATTAATGTTGTACAAAATTTAGCATTTGGGGGCAAAATTCTGGAAAAGAAATAGAAACAGGGAGAATTTTATAAATAGTTGACCACATGCTCAAGAAATCCTGTGTTAAGAATAAAACAATACACTTCATCATAACAAAAAAATAATTGGGGCAAATGGAATGACATAGTGAAAAGAAATAGCTATATGAAAAACAAATTGATAGAAGGATCACACTTCTCTTTCTCTCCTAATTATTAACCCATTCATATAGTTTTGCTTATGAAAATCATTAACAAATATATCATGACTTGAATTTTCCATTTCATCAGAAATGTGTAGCAATTATCTATTAAAAGAAGGAGAAATTAATGTAATTCAAATACGCAGATGTAAAGTTTATTAGAATTAATACATCTCATTTTAGACAGAAAAGGAATGGGGAACAGAAAAATAAATAAATGTATAAACAAGCATATTAACACAATTACAATGAAATACTATATTATAATTCATGTTTATATTATTGGTTAGATGATGAAATATATTTGGTATAAAAACAATTAAGAAAGATAGTTATATAAAAATGAATTGAATGCAGTTTTAGAACCAGGGATATGATATAAAACTAAAAAAAAAGTTTCAGCCAAGATAAAATATAAATTCAGTTTTTATTCATTTCTGTTACATACAGTATACCTCTACTTCTAGTACTTTATTTTCAATTACTAATTTTTAATAAAAATTTTAATTAATCTCCTTTGAAAAAATGATTACTATAAATTTAATATGATCTTAAGTAAAAAATATTTAAAAGACTACACTTTCTTATAAGCCCAGGAATTTTTCCTAAAATCTTTATATTTTAATGAAAGTTGATGAAACAACTATTTATTCATGATGAACTTATTGTACAACAAATTTTGAAATGCCTACTACAAGAACTCTAGTAGTCTTATAAATGATGAGCAGATTAGAATTATTTAATTTAATCCATTTTTTAATGATTCTTATTTGATTACTTAAATTATGGAACTATAAGTGGGGGTGATAATTAATTAGGGTATTCAAAGCCATATATATATGTCAAGCAACTCTATTGAGGAGAGTGGCAGAAGGAGATATTTTCTATTTCTCCTGGTCAGTCACATAAAATTTAGGGGAAAACTCCAGTTTCTTTCTTGCCACATGCTCAATTGGGGCCAGATTTTGTGGTCAGAGTACAGCCTGGGTCATATACATTCACATGTTTGGAATGACAGTGCTTTTCCTGGCTGAAGAAATTTCTCAAAAACCATAGTGGAGAGTGAGTCTGTTTATCAGATAAAAAGATAACTACACAATACATTGCATATCAGTTAAAGAGTTTTGTTTTTATCTTAATATTAATATTCAGTTCATCTTATTTTATGAAATATATCATTAAGGTGCTGAATGCCTTGAGATGAGATTTTTCTATAACTAAGAAACATTAAAAAGAATGAATAGATGATAAATGACAGAAATCACCCAAAATGACATTGAAACTCTGTATTCTGACAGTCTTAATTTCTTACAAATTATTCTAAGCCACATTTTTTTCTTTGCTATCACTGTATTTATATACCATTATGTTGTAAAAAGCTAGAAAACATTGAAAAACAAAAGATTATTTCATTTTTGCACTGACAAAAATCCAAAGGAAGCTCTCACATTGCCTTCTCATGAAATTTGCTTCTCAGGCAATATTTTTAAGATTGGCACTTTTTTTCATTTTTAACGTGCTTGCAGCAATCATTTCATTTGAATATGTTTCAGATAACAGAAGATACTATAAAGCAGATTGTATTTTTCACACTTTTGGCTACATATACATATGAATATCTTACTTCTTCCTAAAATAAAACCCCATCCTTCTCTAGTATCTTTAAAATTCTGTAGTGTATTACCATTTCATAGCAAGGAAGTTTATTTCAAGATTAAATACTGCATTAAAACACTAGAAAAGTCATGAAAAATGTAATGCAGTCTTAAATTTTAAACATATTTCTATAAATGAACGTGGTTATGAGCACATTGCATTTACAAGCTTGCAGCACAACTTCAGTTATTTTAAATATATTAGAATGTATTTAAACTATAGTGTTTCATTGTTTTGAATATGAACCTATTAAATAAAGAGAAATAAGGTAACCTTAGTACTTTTATTACGATAAAAGTCTTCTAAATGTTACCACTATCACTAATTATTGTTGAAGTATCATTGCAAACATCCCTCTGTCACCTCATATGTCTTCCTGAGGGAGATCCTCTAAGAAATGATCCATAAAAACATATTTAAAAGTGGTGTCAACAATAGAACATATAAACCACTATAGTCATATTTGCATAGTAAACATGTTGAAATAAACCAGATGGTCTCCTTTCCCTTCTTGAAGGTTAAATTGAGTGCATATTTACTTTCCTTTTAATTACAACATTTATCTTACAGGTAAACTTTTAACCAAGGCATTGCTGCATAATTCACAAATAATTTGTTTAGATCAATGCATATGTTTTTTAAAAAACGAAAGTAACCTAGTATTTGGATAACAAATGATGCTAGGAATTGCATCCATCTTACACTTGTAAATTTTTTTAAAATTTTTTTTAGTTGTAGATGAGCAACATATCTTTATTTTATTTGTTTATTTTTTACATGGTGCTAAGTATTCAACCCAGTGCCTCATAAATGCTAGACAAGCATTCTGCCACTGAATTACAGTCCCAGCCAATAAATTATATTTTAATGCAGTTGATGTAAAGTTATATGATGTTTTTCCCTTAGCTCTCTTGGTTATTGAGTCCTGAAAACCTTGAACCACTTTTTATTCCTCAGAGTTATACACCCTGCTTTTGGCCTCACTTTGGTTAAAATATAGATGAAACAGTTAAGACCCAGATTGCTTGAGTATCATACACCGTTATGTGCAGGAACTAAGCATACTGAGTCTCACTTTAAAAGAACTGGATTTAGAATAGTTAAGTGCTTGGGAAATTTAAAAGTATATGCATTAGTCATTTTGACCTATGTTTGACTAAAATATAAAATCTATGTCAGATATCAAATATTGAATATTGAAAATTTACAATGTGGTGTTTTCCCATTCTGTATTTTTCCTATCAATATAAGCGGAAAAATCTGGTATCTACAGAGCCCTCTTAAGATGTATGAACAACTGTTAATGTTTTCTTATACTTATTTACACATAAGCCTGTGGAAATTGGCCCAAATCTAGAAGATAATTTCAATTAATAGATGTCAAAACATTTTAATAATCCTTAGGCAAATTTGAAAATACACCTATTCAATGGGTATAAAACAAACTTATCTGAAAAAAATACATGAGGAAAAAAAGGCAACCCATTCAGACAGGGCAACATTTATATTCACTTCCATATGTGATCATTAATTTTCCTGAACAGGGAAGAGTTCACCTAGAAGAGTGACTGGGAAGAGCTGTTTTGAAGAGGCTGAACTTAGTGGGTCTTTCTAAAAACAGACATCTCTCAATGCTCTAAAAATTTAGGCAAATAGTTTTGCGTGTGCATTTGCGTGTACACAAATGCATGCATTTGGGCAGAGGGTACATGTGTGTGGGTCAAGGATGGATAAAAGGGCATTCTCATGCACTGTATTCATTAAAATGGATTTAGGTTCAACTTGCCAAGATTTTAAAAATTGAAATCCTTTCGTTCTCTTAATAAGGTTATTCAAGGAGTTAAAGGTGAGGCAAAACTTTTAAAATTTTTTAACAATTTCCTAAGTAAATAATATCAGACAGGAAATAAAGAATTTTTTTAGAAATGCAAGTACTTTCTGTATTAGTAAGGTTGAACCAAATGTTGTCTGTAGTAACATGGTCACAGGGCTCCAGTTGATTTGGCTTTATCCCACTGCAATAAGAAAGAAAGTATGTACGCATACATATATATATGTGATATATAATGTTTACATGTAACTATGTATTTGCCTGTCCTTGATTTTGTTTGTGTTCATGCATGAAAATATATATTCACATTTGCCTTATTAATCCTAATTTGTCTTTCTCTGTCTCTTGTGCCTCTAACACACTTACACATGAATACAAATGATATATATCTGTATTTATATCTATCTATGTACATCTTCTGAGATAGTGCTTTTTTACAATGATTAAATCTCTAAAACTACTAGAAATCATGTGTTCCATTTGTCACATTTCCAAAAAAAAAAAAAAAATGAATCCCAGGAATGATTGACTAAAATGAGTTAGAGAATATACCACTTTATGGAATTAAAACCTTAGCAATTACTGTCCAGGAGTTAATAAATATCTAAGATATAAATTCATCCCCAAGAATCAAGTCCTCTGTGAACAACAAATTCAGTTTTTTTATATATACGGATATTTACACCTGCTATAACTCTTAAAAATATTTGGCCTTCTTTAACTACATAAAATATTTAGATATATAAATTTGATTTCAGGTGATTCATCCAGCTTTATAATAAATAATTCTCTGTTGCCAAAATTTTAGGAGGAACATTAATATGATGCATATTTTTTTGCTGAATTTGGAGTTAGGATAACTGAAAAAGTTTTACATCTGTAGCATACTTTTGCTATGTTCCTGCTTACTTCTTAGTTTCAGTTGCATTGAAAGTAAACATAAGGGGCTGGGGATGTGGCTCAAGTGGTAGTGCACTCATCTGGCATGCGTGCGGCCAGGGTTCGATCCTCAGCACCACATACCAACAAAGATGTTGTGTCTGCCGATAACTAAAATAAATAAATAAATATTAAAAAAAGAAAGTAAACATAATATTATGGGCATTATTTAAGAAGATATTAGTATTTTCTCTGACCAGATCATACCAATATGTATATAGTTTAGGTCAACAAATTTAGTAAATATTTAAAGGCTAAAAGTTATGGATGGTGAGAATGGAGAAGGATGTAGAATTTGTGCCACAAAAGAAAGTGTTATCAACTAAAGTGTTTACAATGGAGAGGAAATGTAGCAGTTTATGATGAACAGTTTAAAGTACCAGGAGCATTTTGAAGAATGTACTATGAAATTTAAAGGAATAAAATAAAACTGATTTTTCTACACAATCTATTAGACTCTAATATTAAAATATTTAGCCCAGATTGGATTGATCAAACTTAATAAAACGATCTGGAAATGACATTACCAGTCATAACTTGCACATATTATTTAAAAAGAATGATAATTATAAATGTGGTAGAGATTTCCCAAATGATGGACTGGAAAATTGTGTCAATTTAAATAGAATGTTTATAAAATCAAAATGAAAAACTTTTCAAGTTTATCAGTATCCATATTTTTAAAAAATGCTATAAGAATTATATGTTTATGAGAGCAAATTTCCATCTCTTGAAGATTAAAGCAAGTTATTCTAGGAATAAAAACATGCCAATCATAAAAATATCAAGTATAAATATTCATAATTCTAAATATGAATATATAAAATTAATATAAACATATCCCAATAAAAATGGGCATCGTTATTATAGTGTATTTAGAATATTGATCTCAGCAAATCATTAATCTAGACAAGCCAAATATTATAAATATTATTTTTATAAATAAACTAAGAAATATTAAAGACATAAAAATTCTCTAAAGAGAAGTTCTATTGACTGTCCCTCAAAATGCATATGTGAATTATTTAACTCTCAGTGAGAGTGTACCAGAAAATAAACCCTTTACAGGAAAATTAAGGTTAATGCGGTCACAAGAGTAGGAGGCAAATCTCATAGGAATGTAAGGAGGAAGCTTACATTGAGATTGACTGTGTGTACACCATGTGAGAACTCATGGATGAGAGAACTCACCATAACAGAAATTTGTAAGAACCTTTATATTGGACTTTCCAGTCTCTAAACCAAGAGAAAATAAACATCTGTTGTTTAAGCTACTACTCTATGGTATTTTTTATGGTTGCTCTGTGTACTAATACAAAGAGCAACTTGAATTCAATAAAGCAGATATTTATAAACATCTTATGCAAGACAGTCTATTAAATGCTATGACACTTAACAAATATTATTTCTTTACTAAAATGTACTGCACATATAAATGTTCCTAATCTTACTAAAGAAAACAACAGTTAAAATTATAGAAACCTATGTGAATGCACACATATGCAAACCCAGAAACATATATAAATACTTAATTTCAGTTGTGGAAATTGTGTATGTATGTATGTGTTAAAAGGTAAAGAGTTACAATGTGTTTGGGGCTTGTAGGGCAGATATAAATACATATATTTTAAAAACTAGATTACTACCTTATTAATAATTGTGATTATCAATGGTATTTGCATGCTTTAACAAACAATACATTGAGGGAAATTTTCTAGTTTCTCAATTTTTATAGACATGCCTTGTAAAATTCCAGACTCTTAAAATGAAACCATAAGTAATAAGAGCCTGGGTACAAAATATCAATGTTCTTTGGCATAGAAGCATGGAAAGTACTCAGTGTGATATAAATAGTAATGAACTCCCCAATCATATTGAAATGCAAAATTGTTATAGTGAAGACATTATGTCTCAAATAGAATCACAGTAAGTTTCTTTTGTTCCACTTCAACCAGCTGCCTAAGTTCTCAAATATAGGTTCTTCCTTCTCAACAAAAAAGAAAACAAAGGAGTGAGGCAATTTCTTGTGTTATTACCACAAGTCAATGCTTCACTTTTCTACTAAGCACTCTGTCAATTATTCTAATTTAATAAAAGTAGAATTTTTGAATATATTTGAGTGACAACAATTTTTATAAAAATTTTTGTAAAAATTGCTGACCAAAAGTAATCTTAAAAAATATATATCAACTTAAAGAGACCAAGAACAAAATTTTCTGAGATTATAGAAATGCTATCATTTAATCAGGGCTTCAACCCCCAAAATAACTTTATTCTTTAAATCTATAACAACTTCATTCAATCAATAATGGTATTTAGAGAATTATGCTATCAGATAATCAACCTAAAAAATATAGCATATTTATATATGTATCTATTTGTTTTTTTCAGTGAACATACAAAATCTCATCACATTCTGGACCAGGATGACAGGATGTTGAGTAGACATAGGATGTTGAATAGGCAGAAGAGTGTCAGCACTCATTGAGCATTTCAGTGAGTAGAAAAAAATCATAAAACTCTGTGTGTGTGTGTTGTTGTTGTTGTTGTTGTGTGGTTACAGGAAAAATAAATTTTATTGTACAATTCACATACAGAATAAATGGAGAGTTAATATAACAATGCGATTTTTAACATAACACCAAAATGAAAAAGGCAGCTAGCTATGTGAAAATATGGAATAAGCTTTGCAGAATTAAGAAAGGGGAAAAATATTCAGGTACAAAAGATTTTGATGTATTAGAGTTTTCTGTGGAGGACCAATTGGTAAAGAGTTTAGGATTTGTTCTTTATTAGAAGTTTACACAGATGCATTTGAATGAGGTTTTGTTCATTAAATAACTGAATCATGATTCAACACAGTCTGATCAAAAAATATACTCAGACACACAAAGGTAGAAGATAAGTTTCTCCAGCAATAGTCTCCCCACAAACATACCAGTTGTACTGCAATTTAGGCTCAAAAATCTTCACAAGACCTAATGAAACCAGATAAGCATCTGTATTGACTGTTTTTAGTATAATAAAAAAATGAATGTTTTAAAGAGGTTAGGAAGAGAATAATTTCCCATGTCACCTCTTCCTCAACTCAAACCAACACAACCTGGATGGAGATGCTTCCCATTTAGAGAAAAGGAGACAATTAAGTCCAGGACTTTGACTTAAAACCCATTAGTAGATCTGCTAGAGTAAAACCCATTATTGGCAAAATCCCTTTGAACCTTTTTTTTTTAGGCCAGGTGTCATAGTGTATTATCCCAAGTCCCCAGGGGACTTCTCCAACCAAGGCTATCCCAACCCCAAACAGCAGAGCATAGGGTAAAATAATAGGGGTTAAACAGGGTAGTACTGGAACAGTGCTGTGCTAGTCTAACCTAACATTGGGCAGATCCTAAAGACCCCACTCCCAGGCATGCCTATGGATGAAGCCTCTTGAACAACTCTAGTGCCAGGAAAAGGCATATAGCCCGAAAGTTTTGGAAAGAAGTAGATAAATTCCTAGACATCTATGCCTTACTGGGCCTGGATCATGAAGAAATAGAAAAATCAAATGAAAGATTAATCAGTAGTAAGAAGTCTCTCAACAAAGTACAGTTCAGGATCAGATGGCCTCACTGCTAGATTCTGCCAAGTATTTAATGAAGAAAAATATCAATTCTCCTTAAGTCATCCAAAACACATAAGATGAAGACATTTTTCCAAACATATTGTATAAAGACAGTATTACCCTGATACTGAAACTCGGTTAAGACACCCACACAAAACAAAGCAAAAAAAAAAAAAAAAAGTAAGATGAGAGAGAGAGAGAGAGAGAGAGAGAGAGAGAGAGAGAGAGAGAGCGCAAAATGCCCTACAGGCAAAATTGTTGCTGAACATAGATGCAAAAGCTTTTAATAAATTCTAGCAAAACAAATCAAACAGAACCTTAAAATGGCTTTTCAGCATAATCAAGTGAAATTTATCACAGTGATACAAACATGTTTCAGTATATGCAAATAAATAAACATGTATGTTACACCCACAGAAAGAAGGATATAAAAACATGGACATCTCAGGAGATGCAAAAAAGTGAGTTGATAAAATTCAAAATCACTCTGTAATAAAAACATCAAACAACTTTGTATGCATAGAATATAATTCAATGTAATACAAGTCATTTATAAGAAACCAACACTAACATCATACTAAATAAGGAAAAAAACTGAAAACTTTTTCTCTAGGATCTAGATTAAGACAAGGATGACTCTATTCACCATTTTTTATTCAATGTAGTTCTGGAAGTTCTATCCAGAGGAATCAGGAAGAAGAAAGAAGTAAAGAACATCCAAATTGAAAAGGTCAAATTGTCACTGTTTGCTAATGACATGAGTATTTGCATAGAAAATGTCAAAATATTCTCCAAAGGGATTGTAGAAATTAAATTAACATTCAAAACCAATAGCACAGATAGGTGCCAATAAAGTATTATGTGAAATAGAAACTAAGAAAGTAATTTCATTCAAAATGGTTTAAAAATATCTATGAAGAAATTTAATCAATGGGAGAGTTCTCTTCAATAAAAATTATAAAACATTGGAGACATTAAAGATGACACACACAATCACAAATGGAAAGTTATGTTCATTGATAAAAGCAATCAATATCATTGAAATGTTTTATTACACTGGACAGTTCATAGATTCAATGAAATTCCTTTCAAAACATCAATGACATATTTCACAGAACAGAAAAAAATTTACAAAATTTATATGGAATTACAGTAGACCCTGAACAATCAAATCAATCTTGAGCAAAAGGACAAATTAAGGTATATTATAAAGCTTCAAAAGATACTGCAAAAATGTGGTCATGAAAACACCATGGTACTGATGTGAGAATGGGTGCATAGACCAGTGGAACAGAATGAATAGCATAGAAGCAAACACATGTCACTTGTGTCTATGCCAAGTGTTGGTTTTTTTTTTTGAGAAGAGAGATGAGAGAGAAATTTTTTTAATATTTATTTTTTAGTTATTGTCAGACAGAACATCTTTCTTTGTATGTGGTTCTGAGGATCAAACCCAGGCCACACGCATGCCAGGCGAGCGCACTACCTCTTGAGCCACATCCCCAGCCCCTATGCCAAGTGTTTTTGATAAACTCACTAACAGCTCTTATTGCAAAAAAGACAGTTTGTTCCATAAATGCTCTTGTGAAAACTGGATATTGACACACAGAAGAATGAAACTAGATACTAATATCTAAACAGCTGCAAGAACGAACTCAAAATAAATTAAAAACTTTAATGCAGAAGTTAGGGATGTAACTTAGTGTTTTTAGATAATATTCTGTTATCACTTGTATGTGGGTAGCATACATAGCATGGCTTTGGGCCCAGAACAGTTTAAGAAAAAAGACTTAAATATAAACATGGAACTGTGAAGCTACTAACAGACAAAATGGGGGAAATGCTGCAGCATATTGGAAAGGGCAAGTGCTTTGTTGTTGTTTGGACAAGACCCCCAAAGCACAGGAAACAAAAGTACAAATAGATATTTGGGTTACACCAAACTAAATAATCTTGTGCATAGCAAAAAGAAAAGTTATTAGAGTGTAGAGAAAACCTAGAAAATGTGAGAAACAAAAATTGCAAACTATAATTTGTCAAAATATTTGTACCTAGATTATGTAAGAAGTGTCAAAACTCAACAGCAAACAAGAAAACAGCCTTATTTTGAAGTGGACAATAGACATAAGTAGACATTTCTCAAAAGAAAATACACACACACGAGGCCAACGGGTATATTAAAAAATGCTTGATATCACTGATTATTAAGCCAATACAAGTCAACAGTGCAAGGAGATACAATGTCTCATAACAATGGCTATTATAAATACACTCAACAGTGGTGCTAAGGATGTGGAGATAAAGGAAGCCCTGTACACTGTTGATGGGAATGTAAATTGTGGCAATATGAATTAGTATAGACATCATGAATGACAGTATGGAGGTTCCTTAATATTTTAAATTAAATACAAAAGTACTATATAATCCAATGATTCTATTACTGAGAATAATTCCTATGGAAATTAGATCAGCATATCAAAAAGATACCTGCTTTCCCATGTTGTTGGCAGCAGTTTCACACTTATTAAAAAAAGGGGAAAGTGTGTATAAACCAATGAATCATAAAAAATGTAGATATACATCATGAAATACTATTAATCCATTATAAAGGATAAAATTCTGTCCTTTGAAAGCATCTGTAGATCATTATGCTATATGAAATGAGTCAGATGAAGGAAAACAAGTACAACCTGATCTCATTCATCTGTGAATTCTAAAAATGATGGTCTCATTTAGGTTAGTAACTAGAAATGAAGGAGATAAAAGGGGAAAGGTAGATGGGCAAAAGTTTATCAATTGGCACTAAACAACAATTATATAGGAACAAGAAACTTTAGTTTCCCATTGCACAGATGGGTGACTACAGATGACAATAATGAATTGTACATTTTAAAAGGTAAAAAGGAAGTATTTTGAAAAATTTTGCTCTAAAGAAATGAAAAATGTTTGAAAAGAATGATATGCTTAGTCTGATTTAAACACTACAAAATGTATAGATGTATCAAAACTATTACATAGTATCCAATTAATATGTGTGAGTTTTATGTTTATGTCTCTCAGTTAAAATGAACTCAAAAGGAAAAGAAAAAATATACTGTCAAACATTTTCCTAACTTGCTTTGTAAAAATGAGAATAGACATAATTCATACAGATAGGCAAAATAGATAAATCACAAACTCTTTATCACATCTTAGTAAGTTTTTCTGCCAAGGTGACACCTACCCAGAATGTTAGAGTATGATGCCCCATCATTTGAATCTCTCCTATTTTAATCTATTTTGATCTTGAACAAAGGACATCAGCTTTTATTTCTGATGAAGTCAGTGAAATGCACATATATTCAACAGTTTTGCTATGCCCCTTATTGTATTAGATCTCATACAATTGCAACAATAAATCTGAAGTCACAATTAAGTACCCCTGAGGGAGACATTATGGAGTGGTCAGAAGAGCAGATATTTTGAAGTCAGATTATACTGAGTTGAATTTCACATTGCCTATTTCTTTGGTTTTGTGACCTCAGACTTATTATTACCTCACATCTCTGGTCTTGATTCCCTTTTTATTTAAAAAGTCTAAATAAAAAAGAACTAACAAATTTCAGTTTGAAAAATACAAGATAGGAAATAAAAGAGCAAATACAAAACTGCTCTCACAGATTTGCACACATTTACCTTTTTCTTTTTGATTTAAAAATATTTCACTTTTCTGCATCTATAAAAATGTAAATAAGGTAAATATATTACAGATTAAAACATATATATGTATATATATATGTATATATATATAAATACATAAATATCTATAAATATACACACACATGTGAAAGAGAGAGAAACAGAGAGAGAGAAAGAGAGATATCCCCTAATATATATGGATACTGAGAATCAAATCAAACCCAGGGCATTTTACCACTGAGCAATATGATCAGCCCTTTTTTTATTTCTTTCTTCTTCTTTTTTTCTTTCTTTTTTTTTTGTTTGTTTGAGACAAGGTCTCATTAAATTGCTCATATTGTCCTCTAACTTACACTTCTCCTACCTCAGCCTCCCAAGTATCTCTAATTACAGTTGTGTGCCACTTTATCCAGCTAAAACAGATACATTTTTTGAACTATAGTATTTTAATATAGAAATATAACTAAGGAATAAATAAAAATAAGCACAGACAGGAAATAACCAAGATTTAAATGGAAAATGGAATCATAAAATATTCCAAAAGAATACTGACTCAAAAATGTGAATGTGGAGATAAGAAAAAGAGGAGTCAATTACTAAATATACCAGAGCAATGTCCATGAAAATTAGCTAAATGTTTAAGCTCCCTCAGATAGTATACCTTGACTTCTTAATTCAAAATTGCATCCTTGAGTCTCCTCTGGCATAATTTTATTGGATAAGAAAGCAAGTGTATTTATTATTATTTTTGCAGCTTAAATTATTACACATTTAGAATCTTAAAACATACTTATGACCTTAAAGTTTTCATGTGTCATAAATCCAGGCACTAAATGGCTTAGGTAGCTCTTCTGCTTTGTGTCTCATAAGACCAAAACAGAGATATTGGCTGGGCTCATTTTTTTCTTCTGGAGGCTTTGGGGAGAGTAATGAGCTTTGAAGTACATTAGGGTTGTTGAAAGAATTCAATGCCATGTTGCTGTGGAACTGAAGTTCCATTTGCTTGATGAATGTCAGCTGGTAACAACTACACCCTGCTTGAGACCTCTCTTAGGATCTTGCAGGGTCCTGATTCAAGGCCCTCTACCTCATAGGCAGCAACGTTGTTCTTAGATCTTCTCACCATGCTTCATCACTTTTAATTTATTTTTATTCTGCTTGTCCTTGTCTCAATTCTGTCTGTTCTTCTAAGAGTTCAAATGATTCCATTGAGCTCACTTGAATAACCAAGGATAACCTCCCCATTTAAAGAAATCTTTGACTTTAGTAAGATATATAAAGACCCTTTTGCTAAGTATGGTCACATATTAACAGGTTTAGGGAAGTACAGCAAGGAAACATTAACGTGAGGCATTTTTGCATCTATCACTAATAGTACATTCATAGTGCACATATTAGTTTTAGTAGTTTCAATTAAGATTGCAGAATCTGGTTTAATTTTTATTCAGTGAAGTTTTCCTCCACTACTAGTGACTGAACCCAGTACCTTATACATGCTAGGCAAGTGCTCTACCACTGAGCTACATCCCCAACCCCTTGGGACAATTTTTGAAAAAGGGCAATAATAACACTGCAATAATATCTTGAAGAATCACAATGAATCCCATTAATATGTACAATTAATATGTGTTAATAAAAAGGGCATATATTCTCAGTCCACTCAGGTTATCTAATATAGTATAGTACAGACAGATAAAGAGTAATATAAAATTACAGAAGAGACAATTTGTCATAATGGACTATAACCAGATATTGAAGTAGAAAGCATGAATTTCACAGGTCATTGAAAGTGAAAGAAATTATGGAAACTGTCAAATGAATGCTTAAGAAATCTGACAAAACTTTCACTAAAACCTAAGATACATATGATGCCTTAATGACTCTTAATAAGAGCGATAATATGATGGGAAAATTTGTAGGTTATGCGTAACAGAATAACAAAATGGAGTATATGTTTGATAGTGGGTTTTAAGTGCTCATAAATCTTAATACTTTTTCCCATAATGGTACCTACTATTGTTACAGAAAACCTATAAATGGAAACAGATCAGTGTCTGTCTAAGTATGGTTATGAATGAAAAAAAGCACTTCTCAGAGCACTTCTCAGATTTTAGGGTTCCATTATAAATATTTTCATCAGAGCCATCTCTGTTCATTTGACACTTATTTTCATTTTCATTTGAATATTAAACAAAATTGATAAATTAGCCACTGACAACTTGTAAGTCCACAAGAAAAGAAATTAATATCCTACTTTTTTTCTGATCTTGTACTTCAATTTACATTCCAGTAGTGTCTTAACTGACACCAGCATATGCTAGATACAAAATTAATAAATATCTCTAAGGTATAATATAGTGTGTTTCTGTATTAAAATAATGTTTGACTTCTCTTGTAGAGACAGAAGTTTATAAACAATCATGATTTTCCTTTTATGAATTTTTCCACCTACTCTTCATGCAGGGGTAAAAACTGTTCTCTTGAAAGTTTTTCTTCATGCTCAGCTTGAATATAATTTATTAGCTTACAGAATCTCAAAAGATAAAGCTCTTCCTTCCAGGGACTACAAATATTCATAGGCCAGATCATGACCAGAGTTCACATCAGCTCATTTGAATTTGAAGGATCTGTTATGTGACTAACAGGAAGGAGACTAATGAGTTTCTACCTGGAGAAAGTGATTTGGAATTTGGAATTAGATATTCTAAAGACAAAGGGATTTGGGTAGGAAAGGTTTAAAGAAGCACTATAAGAGGATGTTTTGTGGCTATAGTTTGCTTTCATTTTTTCTTGTCTATCCTCATTTTTTCAAGTTCTTCTGCTGTAATATAGGACAGCATGTTTAAGAACTTGATGACAAAAAAACGATTCGTTGGAAACTGTGTAAGAGAAGAAAAGTGGCAGACCTGGTGCCATTGTTCTATTTGCTTTTGTTGTTATTGTTTTGAGTTTTCAATTGTAAATTTGGAAGATAGAAAGGCATACATAAATATTAATGAAATTTTCTCTTTATATAAGTCAATGTTAGTAGCAATGATAATGCTCAGAAATACAAAATCCCACTTACAGTGTTCATGCAAACAGTAAATATTTATATGTATTAAGATTTCACTATTTTCAATTTTTTTTGAGAGAGAGAGAGAGAGAGAATTTTTTAATCTATGTAGAAGAAAGATGAATAACCGGCACTAAAACATACTCAGATGAATACTAGAATAATATGCTAATATTCTACATCATGGTGGGAAACTATAGTTCATAATAACCCATTATATATTTTGTGAGTAACTAAAAGAGAAATTAAAAATATTTAAACTTATAGTAAGAAAATTACTCTGATTTGATTAGTACATGTTTTGTACAAATATTGGAGAAACATCACACTGAACCCCATGTAAATATGTACAATTGTTATGTATTAATTAAAAGTTTTTAAAGTATTTGAAAGAGAAATATAAATACATTGATTTATTCATTGCACTTTGTATATATGTATTGGATAATCAATCTGTACCCCATGCAAATTTAAAATTTAAAAATAACATAACATTTCTTTTTCTATTTAATCACTACATACCTAAGGTAATCAAGGATTTTAGTTCTGAGATATTAATGTTAGCAGGGGAACCTATTTCTAAAACCCCTAAAAATATTGTTTATTTTACTCTCCTTATGTAGTGTAACAATGTAAATGACTCTAAATCATTTTGGGAAAAGACAAAATAAATTACTACTGAATCACTGGTTATAGAAATTTTTTTCTTTATGAGGACCCACTTATCCATTCACTCTTTAGGATTTGAGTATGAGTACCAGTTTCAATTCTGAAAATACTATTAACTGTTTCCCTGTTTACTGATCATTTTTTTTCCACCAAAATATCTGTTTTATATTAGCCACTTCCACAGGTACCTGCATACCAACATATCAAGGCCAGAAAGGTACTACTTGGTAGCCATTCTTAACTAGTTGTTGTTGTTTTGGGCAGGGGGTGGGTGGGGACTGGGAATTGAACTCAGAGGCACTAGTCCACCAAGCCACCTCCCCAGATCTATTTTGTATTTTTATTTAGAGACAGGCTCTCACTGAGTTCCTTAGCATCTTGTTTTTTTTTTTTTTTTTTTTTTTTTTTTTTCTGAAGAGGGCTATGAACTTGATATCTTATCTTCCTGCTTCAGTCTCCTGAGTCCTGGAATTACAGGTGGGCACTACCATGCCCAGCTGAACCATTTGCTGATTATAGTTACTTTACACTCACATTGCTGCTGATGGTTAAAGTTCTTTACTGGTCTCTGATATTTCAGTTTTCTGTCCTCTGCCTTTCTATTAGGATTTATAGTCTATAACAGCATTTCCTACAAATCCTGATGTACAGAGATCACATTATACATCTTCTCAATTGTATTGGTTCCTTCACTACTTCTCTGAATATTTGTCTTCTGAACCATAAGAATGTCCTGATGCTCCTTAGAAACACAGCGAGCAGAGCAGATGACTTTCAAGTGTCATATAGTGTAACCATCACTGTGCATCCAATTGTATGAGCTTGATGACAACTTCCTGAGTCTCAGAGAGTGTTTCTGGTGATCAATTACTCCATTTAAAAGGAGGGATACTTTTTCAAGCTTCAGAAAGGAATACTTTAAGCATTTAAAACTATCTCCTTGTGCTCTTACAAGTATTTTAAATAATGGGACATATGAGAAGGACCCTTTATTGACACAATAATCCTCTCCTAGATTAGTTTTAATTCACTAGATACAGAATCATTCCCAAGCATATGCTCCAAGATTGGACTAGTGCATGTTAGTCGACTTCCATGATATTTTCTTATTTAAGAAAACTCTTCTCTTAATAAAGATGATGATTGCTTGTTAAGGTATACCATTTTTTTTAAACTTGAGTAGTGTTTTTATTACCTACAACATATTTATGGTTGGATAATTAGCAGGACAAGCATTTTATGACATCACGCAACTTACTTTGATGATTTGCATGATCTTCAAGAAAGGGAAGTAGGAAACTCTTTCACTGAATAAAGAGCAAAGAGTGATTCCTATAGATGGAAAGGGTTTGTGGGACTCTGGACATTGCTATTTCTCAATCATCTACTTTGAAACCATTCAGCTTATTACTATTTCTCTGCTCTGGTTTCAGATTTTGCATACTTTACAGCTGAAAATTCAGCCTTTATTGATGTCCTGGTATTCATATGTAGATTACATTTGTGATGTTCAGAAGAATCAACCTTCCAATCATGATACAGTAAGATATTTTTGATAACCAGAAGGGATTTTAGACACCACATATCTCTTTGCACATATAATTGATTCACTTGAATCTACACTTTTCTCTTTTAGGAATATTATTGATTAAAAGCAATAGTCAATGCATACTCTAATACTTACTGTCCCTCCCATTTCAAAATCCAAAAAGATTGCACCAAACAGTTCATTCCATTTTTGTATAGCATCCTAGAGTAACACAAGTGCAAATTTTAACATGTGTACAATACCAGCATGCCAGTACCAGTACTCAGCTTACCTGATTGAAGGCATGCTTAATTCTGTCTAGCTGGTGAATTGTTAGAGTCTGTAAACAAGTCAGGATGGTGCCTGGCATTTTGCCAGGGAAATGTTAGAGTCTGTAAACAAGTCTGGATGGCTTCTGGCAAAATGCCAGAGGGAGTGGTTTGTGAAGTAAGGCCACGGAGCCATTAAGTGTGGAGATTCCTTATTGGTTGACTGCTGTATCTATTTTATGTTAATTAAGATAAGCTGTGTGGAATGTATAAATACCTCTGTTGTCCTACAATAGATGGCTCCTTCCCACTCCTGCTGTATCAATCTACACAAGTCGTTAGTCACCCCCCTGGTTATTTTGCTGCAGCCGGACTGCGGCAGATGATGGCCCATTACGTGGAGTCCTGGGACACTTGGGGGGTAAGTGACAAAAAAAAAAAGCTGCCGGTCCATAGATAGGACGGGAGCAAATCTGCTCGTCCCTAGGCAGATAGGGCAAGAGAAAAAATGGCCATTTTGAGAAAATGGAGAAGATTGATACAGTATGTTTGTGTCTTGTTTTGTCTCAGTGTATTGTATTGTCTCTGTGATGAAAATATGGAAGGGGTGTTAAGTAAATTGATAAGGGAAAAAGGCACCCCAGTGGAACCAAGAGCAGTTAGGGCATGTGTTGATGGAAGCCCGGGGAACTCTAGTCAGAAAGAAGAAAGTTCAGAGGAGGAAGGATTATCAGGAAAAAAGTTACAGCAAAAGGCTATTACTGAATACTTTTCGTTACCAGAGGGTGCGTGAATCGGTGCAGCAGCTGCCACATGATGGAGCGACTCATGGCGGAGCAAGGACTTTCCAAGCCACGGCAGCCGGCTCTTCCACTGCCGAGAGCCGAAATCTAGACCTGACACAGAGGCACAGTCTCACAGGCTCTTGCTCCCTGTGCCCAGTGTCAGTTTGAGTCCAGGACACTCCCCAGACTCTCCCCAGGGCCATCTGGGGCTGCCCGGGAGGCTACAGCCGGCAAAAGACACTACCTGAATCCCTGATGTTTGGTCATTTTCAATGCCAATAACTAAACTACAATGGTTCTCCCACACCTGGAGGCTAATGAGTAATGAGCACTATTAAGGCTTATTTCAAATGTAAAAAAAAACCTTGAGATAATGTACTAAATTGTTCAGAAGGTTGTTTTCTTAGTGGAATGCTACAGGATTTTTTTTTAGCCATCTGGAGTTCCTGCCTTCTAGTGCCAGTGAAGACGAAGGTGGAAGAATTTACAGTGTTGCTGAAAACCCGGCTGAGAAATGGAGCTATTGCTGTTTCTGCTGCTACAGCTTAGGCTAGCTGCCTGCAGAACTTACCTGAACTGTGATTTACTTGGACTGTGAGTTAATCTATTGAGACATTGCTTTACCTGAACTGAGACAACAAACTGTAATCTACAACAAATTGAAACTCAGTATCTTTACTAATGATGTCATTGCTGGTATAATTTTTCCAAGGGCTTCTTGCATGGAGCCATCAATTGGCTTGGTATTGTGACATTTTGTATCCTCCCCTTCTGCTTGTAGCAGATTATTCATGGTGTTTGTGTAAAAACCACTATGGTCGTTTTTTAAATTAAACAAAAGAGGGAAATGTTAGAATCTGTAAAGGAGTCAGGATGGTGCCTGGCATTTTGCAGGGAAATGTTAGAGTCTGTAAACAAGTCTGGATGGCTCCTGGCAAAATGCCAGAGGGAGTGGTGTGTGAAGTAAGGCCACAGAGCCATTAAGTGTGGAGATTCCTTATTGGTTGACTGCTGTATCTATTTTATGTTAATTAAGATAAGCTGTGTGGAATGTATAAATACCTCTTTTGTCCTACAATAGATGGCTCCCTCCCACTCCTGCTGTATCAATCTACACAAGTTGCTTGTCACTCCCCAGTTATTTTGCTGCAGCTGGACTGCGGCACTGAGTGACCTAATCCATAAACTGTTCATTGATGTTGTCTTTCTAGGACAAGATCAAAGTTGATTTAATTTTTTAATGCTCAGAATGAAGCATTTAGGTCATCTGGTGAAATTTAACATCAGATTCATCCAGAATACTTCTTAGGTAATCCTCTCTGGACACATAACTTGACATCATGAATCTGGTGGTTATGAATTTTTGAATATGTGATCTTCTGAAAAAATCTGTAAGTTAACTGAAGTAAGCAAGATAGAAAAATGGAAAGAAAGAAGGTTCATTTGGATACTAGATAAAATATTAATTGGTCTGAACCAAAAGGAAATTTGAGTTATAATTTACACTAAAAATTGTTATATGTTCAGATAAAGAACACAGGCAATTGTCCCCATGTACATGTTAGTCTATGACTGATCTAAAATTTGAGGCAAATGTCTCCTCAGATGACTTCTGTCAGATAGGGACAATTCCTATGTGAGCTTACAAGTTGAAGCCAGTATCGCCAGCACTAGCAGAAGCTTGCAGATGGTTATGTGCTAAAGATTGCAGATGGTTACATCCAAAGCTTAAGGGAATTGGGTAGAACATCATGAATGGCCAACACAGTCATCAAACTGAAGCAAACTGACAGGCATATATTGCACAAAAAAAGTAACTGATTATTCTGCATTCCATTTTTAATGTTTTATTTGTTTCAGAGCACATTAATGCAATCACATATTTTAGATTTCTTGAGGATGCAAACTTTTCCCATTCTTGTCTAATTCTAACTCACTATGTTTTCTTTTCTCTTCTTTCTTTTTATTTTTTCTCTTTCTGGATTTGTTCTCAGCATCATCATACAGCAGTGTTCTGGTAAAGCCCATAGTCCTCATTTACCCATTTACATTTAATAGTATGAAACAATAGCTGATTTTATATTTAGACTAACATAATTGCAATATAGTTACTTGAAATATTATTTCCAATCAGTTTCTTTGCTCTTTTCCCTATAATTTTATCTGGCTCCAAATCTTTATATAACTTACATACTCCTAAAACTCTCAGTTTTATAATTCCACTTCATATTGCTCCCATAATCCCAAATTCTTATGTTTAAATCCTTCCTAAAGAACACCTCAGTTGGACATCTAAGTTACATCACAATCTACTGTATACCTCCTTTCCACACATATCTTTTACTCATACAATATTTCCTATATCAAATGAAATTTCCTAAATTTCAATGATCTTCTTCCATGTTCTCAGCCTGAAAACTTTGGAGTCATCTGGATTTTTTTTTCTGTCACCCCCTAACAGCCAATACATCAGTAAATGTAAATGTTTTACTTTCCAACAACATCTAAAATCTGAATGTTTTACAATCCTTCTGCACAGATCCAAATCATGATTATTTATCTGCAAATATATGGTATATTCTATATCCTATATTCTATAACCTATGTTCTGGTTGCTTCCACAATCAAACTCCAGTCCTCATTTTTCTATTTTCAGTCTATCAGAGTACTCTTATTATATTGTCAAAGAGGTTTAGTTGGTCTTCTACTCAATAGTCCAAACTGAGTTCCTACCATATTAAGAATAATGACAAAACCCATGTTAAAAAGCTATAGACAGGGCTGGGTCTGTAGCTCAGTGGTAGAGCACCTGCCTTGCACGTGTAGGGCACTGAGTTCAATCCGTAGCACCACATAAAATAAATAAATAAACATATTGTGTCCATCTACAAGTAAAAAAATGTTTTTTAAGGGCTGAGGATGTGGCTCAAGCGGTAGTGCTCACCTGGCATGTGCAGGGCGCTGGGTTTGATCCTCAACACCACATAAAAATAAAAAATATTGTGTCCACCTAAAAAAAACCCTAAAATATAAATATTTTAAAATATTTTTTTATAAAGGCTATAGTCTTCACATGGTAGAATTTCAATGTGATATACAGATTAAGAAACCTAAGTTTCTGATTTCTTTGCACTTACACCCTAGTCTTCAGGGCATAATTTTTTCATTTCTCAAAATATGTAATATGCACAAATTTTATGAAGCAAAGAGATTGTGTTTACAAAATAAGTGATCAAAGTTAAACATTAAAATCATTTTTCAAAAATTCCAGAAATTATGCAGTTACATTAAAGTTTTTCAAAATTTACTTTCATCAAAGGAGCAATGAAAACAATAACAATAACAACAAAATCATTTGGGAATTTTTCAGCACTTATTTTTTCTGTTAGCTTTATCCCCTGCTGAGTAAAATTTTAACTCTGTTGTTACAAATTATAATGTTCATTTTATATAAATATTTTTTCCAACAATCAATAGCTTATAAGCATTTTCTCCCAGCAGTTATGAAATTAGCACTACTAACTAACAAGTTTTGAGATTTCACAAAGGATCTAAGGATCTAGGTCATAAATTTCTTCAAAATCAGAGTGCTTACAGTAATACAGTTAAAAATTAGCTTGAAAGTATTTTGTTTGTGCATTTATTTTTTAATCAGGGATCTTTACTATAATTATTATGTATTGCCTTTCAGGAATTTAAGTGGTGGATTACTTTTGTTATGGTGATGTTTATATCTTTCTAATTCTCTTATTTCATACAAGACAATCCCTGGGATTCGAAATAATTCTTTCCACATTTGAACTGATACTTATTAAATTAGCATTCTGAGGTAAAACTATCCAATTTTTAAGAAGTTAGCAAATTTTTCCGAAGAAAAATTCTGGTAAGGAATTTCAACTACAAGTAATACTAAATTCAAGCTCATCTGCTGGTTCGCTTAGAAATACGATATAATCTAACAAGTTATAGTATGGTCAAAATTAAAACATGCTGTGGCCTTAGTTCAGGGTCAAATTTGTTTTTATTATTATTCCTGTTAGTAACTCTATCTGCCTGACTTGAATTCTTATTTCTTCTTCTTCTTTTTTTTTTTTTTTTTTAGTTTTCGGTAGACACAACATCTTTATTTATTTATTTATTTATTTTTATGTGGTGCTGAGGATCAAACCCAGCACCCCCTACATACCAGGCGAGCGCGCTACCACTTAAGCCATATCCCCAGTCCAATTCTTACTTCTTCTTCAAATAACTTTCTTGATAGTCACAAAGAATCTATCAGGAGCATCACAGCCTCTCAGTAATGAGGCCACAAACGTTACTTCCTCTATCTGTGGGAGATTGAGGAAGTTACTACTCCTGCTGAGGGAACAATATCATCCTTTTAGTTTAAATGAACTAGCTTATGTCATGTTCAGTTTCTGGATGAATAACTATGTTCATCAGGAAAAGGCTTTGTGAGATGCAGTTTAATCATGTATTCCTGAAACAGTTTTTAGGCATGGGGATCGTTGAGTGTGTGCAGATATTTTTCATTTACTCTGGATTTGGACTTTCTGCATCCTAAGACATATTGTACACATGAAATGCAATGATAAAAATAGACAAGGTCCTGGCTGGGATTGTAGCTCAGTGATTGAGTGTTGCCTCTTATGCATCCACCTATAACTAAAAAAAAGAAAAAGAAAAAGAAAAGAAAAAACATAAACAAGATAGATAAGGTCCATGTCTTTAAAGAGCTTATATTTCAATACAAAAGACATAAAAATAATTTATATTCAACATACAATGTGCAATATGATCGGATATTTACCATTTACCAAGAATGTTCAATATACATGTGTGCAAGTGACATAAAAAATGTGAAAACAGGATGGGGTTGTGGCTCAGTTGTAGAGCACTTCAATTGTGAGGCACTGGGTTTCATCCTCAGAAACATAGATTCCCTTCAGTAGATGAATGGATAAAGAAAATGTGGTATATGTACACAATGGAATATTACCAAAAAATAAAAGACAATAAAATCATGGCCTTTGCAGGTAAATGGATGGAGTTAGAGAATATAATGCTAGGTGAAGTTAGCCAATCCCCCAAAAACAAATACTGAAGGTTTTCTCTGATATAAGAAGACTGATTCATAGTGGGGTTGGGAGGGGGAGCATGGAAGGATTAGATGAACTCTACAAAGGCAAAGGGGTGGAGGGAAAAGGAGGGGGCATGGGGGTAAAAAAGATGATGGAAGGAAATGGATATCATGACCCCAAGTACACGTATGAAGACACAAATGGTGTGAAGATACTTTATATACAACCAGAGATATGAAAAAAGTGTGCTTGTTATGTGTAATATGATTTATAATGCATTCTGCTATCATGTATAACAAATTAGAATGAAAAAATTAAAAATTTAAAAAGTTTATTTTACTTGATTTTCTCACCTATTTGATATTATAGGAGAAGAGAAACGACAAACAAGAATATGGACCCTCATTTTAGTGAAAGTTAGATGAGATTTTGCTACTAAATACATAATTTAAAAAGCTCAGTTTTCAAAGTTTGAGAATTTCAGAATGATGGTTGAGAGGCTATCCATTTGAACTAGAGATGTAAACAGTGACAACTAAATGTCTGAACAAAGGGTTCACCACATTAGGGACCCTATCAGGGCAGGTCAGAGCTAGGGTCTGTGCTTGGTTGAGCTGGGAATGTGCTTGCTCCTATGTCCTACACTCCCACCCCCAGCCATGGCTCTACTATCAGGAATACCACAGAATACCCCTTCCTAGTATTTCCTGCCTCTCTGCTACTTACTTACAAGGGTGAGGCTACATTTACAATCATCTCCAGATAAAGGACCATCAATGTCATTCCCATTGCCCCTACATTCTTATTTCTCAAGATCACCACAGGGTGTTCCTGTGTTAGTCCACTTTTAACCACTGTCACAAACTACCTGAGAAAATTAACTCAAAGTATGAAAGATTTATTTGGCTCACAATTTTAAAGGTATCACTCCATGGTCAACAAATAAATAAATAAAGGCATTATGTTCATCTACACCTAAAATATATATATATATATATATATATATATATATATATATATATATATATATATTGACTAGTTTCCCTGTAATATGCTAACAGGAAAGGATTTTTATGGGCAGAAGGATATTTCTAAGGATTGTTTCTGAAAGCCTCTATCTGACTGGGATTTGGAAGCAACCTTTCCAAGATTATACCTCCTCAATGAGTCTGCAGCTGGAATCCAAGTGTGATCTTTTGTCAGACTTCAGCACCCCACTGTGGACTGTGGGCTCTTTATTGAGAAAATGTCTTCTTGAAGTTCTGTTTATTTGTAATCCCTTCTTGCCATTTTCTGATGTCTCTCTTCAGATGAACTTGACAAAATAATGCATCCATTATATTAACAATAAACATATTGTTAATACCCTGAGGGATGTTCAAATAGGTCTACTTTTTTTTTTTTTGCACACAGAACGCCTCAAAGATTGTTTTTCTTTTCTTTTTCCTTTTTTTTAATTTGTTTTTTTAGTTATCCATGATGGTAGAGTCAATTTTGACCTATTTATACAAATATGGAGTGTACCTTATTCTAATTAGGATCCCAGTAATGTGGACTTACTTGATGTAAAGATTCACTGTGGTGTATTCATATATCTACATAGTAAATTTATGTCAAAATTTCACTGTTCAAAGACTGATTTAAAGAAGATGGTATACTGATTTAGAATCTGTTCCAGGTCTGTACCTTGGTACAAATCCCAAAGAACTCTTAAAGACAATCTGGCATTGTTGTCTATGCCCACCAAGAAAAAGGAGGAGCATATCTGAGATCTTCTGGATCTAGAAAAACAAGATGTCCTCAAAAGTAAATACCTCCTACAGGTAGACCCCATGTTGAGTGGGTCACACAATTATAGTTTGGGACATCAAAACTTTTGCCTTCTGGAATGATTTTCAAGTTCTTTTAAATCAAATTATCATCAAACCATCTGAATCTTTCATATTGCATTGTTTTCTAAGGCCATGGTATTCTGCTTTTATAGTCATTACTTTATAGAACCAGTCTTGGCTTACTTAGGATGACCAACTTCCACTTCTGGTGGTATACTTGGTTCTGTCCTGTAGCTCCCAGATCATTTTGCATATAGTTGACTTCCCCCTGGCATAGTCTCAGCTCAACTTACCCACGTTGAATCCTCTTTCCTCATTTGTAATATAATCACATTTATCTTATATGATGTTAAATGCTGTTAATTACTCTCATATTTTAAAGGATCTTGTTGAAGTCAAAACTCAACATATAATTGATTAATGAGAAATCTCTATATATTGTTCTAGCACACTGAATGTAATGAATATTAACAAAAGGATAAGAAATGTTTTTTTGTACACAAAGAAAGTATCTATATCTTGAATGCATTTCTAAGATCACCATATTAAATTTTATATGATTAGAAATACTAGTAAATTTGGTGTCAACATACCTTATATACAAACAGATATGAAAAATGGTGGTATATATGTGTATTAAGAATTGTAATGCAAAAAAAAGAGTACATGTAAATGGCATAATTTTGGCATGAACATGCTTTATATACAGAGTTACAAAAAATTTGTGCTGTAAATGGGTAATAATGAGTGTAAGGCATTCCACTATTGTCACATATGTAAAATAATAATAATAGTAATAATAGTGTTCATCCAGGCCTCACAGTGGCTTGGGAGGCTAAAGTAGGAGAATCAAAAGATCAAATCCAGCCTCAGTAATTTAGTGAGGCCCTAGGCAATTTAGCAGGACACTGTCTCAAATTTTTTAAATTAAATTTTCTATTTATTCGAATGTGTTGTACACTATGGCAGAATGCAATTCATTCATATTATACATATAGAGCACAGTTTTTCAAGTCACTGATTGTACACAAGTACTTTTACACCATTTATGTCTTCATACATATACTTAGGGTATTGATGCCTAACTCATTCCACCATAATTCCTACTCCCTTCCTCCCTCTATTCCCCTTCCTCCCCATTGTCCTATGTAAAGTTCCTCCATTCCTCCCATGCCTCCCCATGCATCTCCATAATAAGTCAGCTTTCTCATATCAGGAAAAATATTTGATCTTTGTTTTTCTGCAATTGGCTATCTTCACTTAGCATTATATTTTTCAACTCCATACATTTACCTGCAAATGCCATGATTTTATTCTCTTTTAATGCTGAGTAATGTTCCATTGTGTATATATACCAGTTTCCCAATCCATTCATCTACTGAAGGGCATGTGGGTTGATTCCACAAGTTAGCTATTGTGAATGGTGCTGCTATAAACACTGATATGACTGTATCCCTGTATAGTTTTCTGGTTTTTAAGTGCTTTGAGTATAAAGTGAGGAGTGGGATTGCTGGGTCAAATGGTGGTTCCACTCCAAGTTTTCCAAGGAATCTTCATGTTGCTTTCTAGATTGGCTGCACCAATTTGAAGTTCCATCAGCAATGTATGAGTGATGAGTGTGTCTTTCCCCTCACTTCCTCACCAACACTTATTATTGTTTGTATTCTTGATAGCTGCCCTTCTGACCAGAGTAAGATAAAATCTTAGAGTAGTTTTTATTTGTATTTCTCTAATTGCTAGAGATATTGAACATTTTTATATGTATGTTGATTAATTGTATATCTTCTTCTGAGAAATGTCTGTTCAGTTTATTGATCCATTTATTGATTATGTTATTTATTTATTTATTTGGTGTTAAGGTTTTTTTGAGTGCTTTATATATCCTAGAAATTAGTGCTCTATCTGATGTGCAAGTGGTAAAAATTTGCTCTCATTCTGTAGGCTTTCTATTTACCTCACTGATATATTTTTTTTTTCTGAGAAGAAACTTTATAGTTTGAATCCATCCATTTATTGATTCTTGGTTTTAATTCTTGTTCAATAGGAGTCTTACTAAAGAAGTTGGGGCATAATCTGATATGATGGAGATTTGAGCCTACTTTTCCTTCCATTAGGTGAAAGGTCTCTGGTTTAATTCCTAGGTGCTTGATCCACTTGAGTTGCACTTTGGATATGGTGAGAGAGAGAGTTTTAGTTTCTTTTGTTACATAGGAATTTCCAGTTTTTCCAGAATCATTTGTTGAAAAGGCTATATTTTCTCCAATGTACTTTTTAGGTGCCTTTGTCTAACATACCTGTAGTTATGTGACTTAGTCTCTGTGTCCTCTATTCTGTACCATTGGTCTACAGGTTTATTTTGGTGATAATACCATGCTGTTTTTGCTACTATTGCTCTGTAGTATAGTTTAAGATCTGGAATAGTAATGCCACCTGCTTTACTCTTCTTGCTAAGGATTGCATTGGCTATGTTGATCTCTTATTTTTCCAGATGAATTTCATGATTGTCTTTTCTATTTCTATGAGGAATGTCATTGGGATTTTGATGGGGGATTGCATTGAATCTGTATAGTGCTCTTGGTAGTATGATCATTTTGATAATATTAATTCTGCCTATCCAAGAGCAAGGTAGATCTTTCCATCTTCTTAGGTCTTCTTTGATTTCTTTCTTTTGGTTCTGTAATTTTCATTGTATAGATCTTTAGCCTCTATCATTAAGTTGATTCCCAAGTTTTTTTTTTTTTTTTTTTTTTTTTTTTTTTTTTTTTTAGGAAATTGTATATGGGGTAGTTTTCCTCATTTACCTTTCAGAGGATTTGTCACTGATATACAGAAATGCCTGTGATTTATAGGTGTTGATTTTATATCCAATTAAGTGCTTTTTCTTATACATTAAACAGAAATTATAGAAATTTCAGGACTAGCAGTAGCCAAAATGAACACTATTTTCCTGACAACAGGATTTTTATATCTGTGATTATTTTGTATTACTACTTTTTGTCAGAAACTAACAAAAAAATTCTATTTAATACCATATTTTATACAATATGTCTTGAAGAATATTTCCTTTAGTTCCTATATTTCAACAGTTTTTGAAATCTTACTTCTTTCCATGGATAAAATGATAATAACAATTTAAGTTTCTTGATTTAAGATTAGCCTCCCTTTTCAACAAACAGTGAATAACAACTGTTGCATTGCTCAGACCATTACTGGTTAAATCTGAAGGTATAGATCTGATGGCTGCCTGTTGATATTTTACTTTAGATGTACTGTTCCCAATATCATGTGTTTTCATTTAAGGTAGTAAATGGATTTTATTCCAAGATCTCTAACTACAACTTCTTCCTGTGGAGCACAATTAGAAGCATTCTGAATTTCCTACTGTTGCCAAAAACATGTTAAATCATTTGACAGGTATTTTAAGGCTTACTAGCTGGCAAGTAGTAAATAATTAATTGTTTGGGCTAATTGCACAGTGCAGATCTCTGAGGAGGTATAGTAATAAGACAGTGTAATGAAAAAAGAAAGTACAGAGAAAAGAGAAAGAATGAAGAAAATAATGGGAATGTTCATAAAATGCATACCCATGTGTAAATAAAATAATTACAACATTTTTATTGTAATAAAAAATAAAAATGTTATGAATTCTTGGACTAAAAGAATGTGATTTACAGACTCCTTTTTTGTTATATTTTCCATAGTACTAACTATCAAACCTAAGACTCTCACTTAATAAATGGTCTTACATGGTGCAGCTTCAAATATTCATACTTTAATTATCTTTATTTTCAAGAGGGAAAAATGGAAATCCTGGTGCTGAGGCTGTAGCTCAATGGTGGAGTGCTTGCTTAACACGTGTGAAGCACTGGATTCAATACTCAGCACCACATTAAAAAAAATCACTAAATAAAATAAAGGTATCGTGTCCATCTACTATCTATCTCTATCTATCTATCTATCTATCTATCTATCTATCTATCTATCTATCTATCTATATAAAGGTATATAAGCTTAAAATGGTAATTCTCTTAAACTTCTTAAATTCACACACTTTTTAAAAGATTGAATAATATCACCATATCTAAAATGATTCATTTTGATATTTAAGGAGATCATTTCAGAGAAAGTTTTCATTAACTTGTAGTTAACATGTATATCTTATTTTCTTTAGCAAGAGACAAAGTAAAACTAGAAGCTTTATATTTTAACATTTCATCAGTTTCATATATCTTTAAGCACAAATTTACTTGCCCTTCAGCAAGACAGATTTATTTCTATTTTATTAAAGAATTCTTGAAGCAATTTTAATAATTATGAAGTTAAAATACTAACTTAAATGGAAAATAATGTAAGATATCTCCAGATCTTATTTGTGATCTCTTTAGCAAATCCATATTATTACAAAAATATTGATAGCATAACAAAAACATATTCTAAACACCTCTTTATGTTCTATATACAAGGAAAATTTGAAATATATTTGAGATTAATGAACAACATGAGTGCACCATGATAGTTAAAAACAATTAAGATTAGTTCTTTCAAACTTCAGTTATACGTTATGAGAAATATAAAATTGAATAATATTTTTGTGTCTCAGTGCCTTCGACTTAGAATCAGAGAATTATTCCAGAGAAAACCTTGAATTAACAATAACCTATACATGTTTGATACAAAACACAATAATATAAATGGTATCCCAAAGAAGGAGGAAAGATGCTTATTCTATTCAGAATTCAGAGGAATGAGATTCAAAGAAGAAATCAGAAAAATAATAAAGGTTCTATTAATCTGGGTTTCTTTTTGGTATGCATGGAGTATGTGCAATTACTCATTTATGTAAATTGGTTAAATAAATTTAAATGAGTGTGAATCAGTCAAATCAGTGCAGATATCAGACCACTTTTAATTATTTAAGGGGTTAACACATCTGCGATGAAATTGGTCGCTCTTTCTGTGTGTGTGTGTGTGTGTGTGTGTGTGTGTGTGTGTAGACTTTTTTACTGATATTTAATATTTGAACAAAAATATCAAATATTTTCCAAACTCAAAAATAAATTGGGCAAATGACATGAGAGAATGACAAAACTACTAACACCTTATTTTTCATTTTGTATAATTATGCTTTCTTCAATTCTACCTTAAAACAATAAGGTATAATTCACATTTTAAAAGTTATTTCTCACTGTTAAAAATCCAGAATAAGGATAGAATTTCTAACTCTTTTGAGAAAATATTAATTAATAATTAATATTTTATAGGAGAAGAAAACATAAAACTGTTTCTTTTAAATGGCTTCATGGGATGTCACATATTGATAGGAAAACATGCTTAATTTTTCAAAATATTGTTTCTATTTGTTATAAGCTTTCAGAATTTTATATTCATGCATGGCCTAATTGAAGAACAAATTTATGGTACACACTTAGCACAATAAAAGTAGAGAAAAGCATATTATCATCTCTTGACAATGATGAAATGCCAGTAGGATTTTGTTGGCTCAAAGCCAGAAAGATCACCTTAATGAAGTTTGCAGGAACTCAGCAACATTAGATGTACAATGGCTATTTGATTTAAAGCTGATGTAACACTTACAAACAGATTTATTCTTTCAAAAGACAAGATTACAATAAATTAGTTACAGACTTAATTGGCATTGATTTAAATTGGATTTTAAAAAATAGAATGAAAGGTACTACTGGGTGATGGCAGAATAGTGGGTTTCGTAAGGCACAAATGAGGAAACAGAACAACAGAAGTAAAACTGGTTAACATCAGGTCACTTCAGGTTACTTTCCTGTTTTGTATTTTGTCAGTGTTAAGCAAGGGAACTTCTTTATTATGCTGACTCAGATAGACTGAACTCTCTTATTTTTCAGAAAAACTCGTCTATTTCTGGATTGATCTGTTTTCTCTGGGTTTCATCTTGATGATGTGGCCTTTAGCATGAGTGACTCAATTTTGCTTTGCTCTGCTCTTTTGGGGCCAAGTATAGAAGCTCAGTCAAAATAATAACCTCTCAATTTTTTTAATACTTGTTTTCAGGAAAATAGTTTTCAGTTTTATACAGGGAAACATAATTTATAAAATAACATATTTTGGTAGGTACTTAACTATTTTCTAAGTGAAGAAATATAATTTTTAAAAAATTGAATAAAAATATGTATTTGTACCTTGAGAATTAAATGGGTGATCTTAAGAATCATGATATATAGACCCTTTGACTTTATGTCACCCTCTTAAGTGATGTGAAAAAAACTAAAAAATTTTAATCCTCCTAGATGTAGTAATATAATTATGTATGTTCTTACCTTTCCTACAGTTGAAATATGTATTTTTAAATTTTCCTGCATAAATTATAAATATTCCAAGAACACAGAAACTATTTCATAGGTTGTTTATATAGGAGGTGTCCCCCTAACAGCTCCTATGTGGATGCTGGAGTCTCCAGTCTCCTTGTATTTTGGCTAACATATCTTATTCATATGTCTTCCCAGTCTTCTGACATGGCAGGGCTGATTAGAGGTGTTAAAGCAGAATACAATTAAGAGCAGGTCTGGCAGTGTTGTATGCCAGTTCTCCTAGTGTTCCACTGACCCAGATCTAGAATCTCTGGTGCAGAACAAGAAAAGCTGGGCAATCTAACAACATGTGTAAGTTTGCAAAACACTATAGATCTCTGACACATTATCCTAATCACCATATAGCAAATATTTGCATGACTCTATCACCAAGCTTTGTTCCTAGTGTTTCACATATATTGATCCACCAATCTCCACATAACTTTATGGAATAAATACTACTAAGAATTCTCATCTAGTAGCTAGAGATAGGCAATTCTACTACAATCTACCCACAGACTGAGTTCTTAGCTTTATATTATGAAAACCTATTGCTCTTTCATATCACATTGGGTTGCAAGGGGTCATAGGGAGATCCTTCTCCAAGTGTCATACAGGCTCATTGCCATCTTCTGTCCTGTGCATCTTTAGAGTTCTTTCCTTTTTAAACATTGATGGTAAAGAAAAACAAAATTATTCATGAGTTGATTGTATGTACCAGGTCTGAATGTGCTGTGACCACATTTATTAATATTTTACTCATTAGAAGAGACTCATCTGGGCTGATGTGAATGTTTATGAGATGTAAAATATACTTGAATTCTACATCATGTATACACACACACACACACACACACACACACACACACACACAAAGACAAGCAGAGATAATGATAAGTTTTGGCAGTTGTTGCCATGCTCTCATCTTAAGTGGGATATCAAGGAAAATAGAGCTTAAATAACAGCGTGTTCAATTTCACATAGCTGGGTGGTGACAGAAAAGAACTTGAACCCTTATAATTTAGTTTGATATTCTGTAAAAAGTATGTCTTACAATGCAAAAATGTTTAATAGATATCCCAAATTAATGACTCTAGAATAGATAAAATAGATAATTTTACTCAGAATGCAGAATTAATATTTTTTCTTAATATACATTTATTAAATGATTTAATATGAACCATAATTTTACACAGTCATTTAACATAAAGCTCTCTTTGGTTATTCTCTTACTGGCATTTTTATGCCACTTGTAAGTTACTATGTAGGCCTATTTTAGTATTTAATATCTGGAGAGATTTTTTTGTAGATATTCAGTTTCATATCAGTGAAATTTTCTTGCATCAATTTTAATGATTATCTATTCAGTCTTGCATCTGTCTTTCTGGCTTTTTATCTTCACTTCCATCTTTTCAAAAACAGATACCCTTTTGGTATAAATAGAAAAACTCGGAGTTAGTCTTCATTTTTCTCTAATTAATTCAGAAAAATGTTTAAATAGGGAGAAAAAAAGATGGTGAATCATTGAACACTTCCATTTAGTTGGAGGAAACCATTACCATTGTGGAGGAAAAGGAAGAAAACTGAACCTGAAGGAAAGGTAACTTTCACATGGAATAAAAAATATTTTTAAAGCCTCTCATCTGTCTGCAATGAACTGGTTATACTGTTAATGATGTGTGAATCTTTAATTACAGATAAATGTTCATGTTAGTATCTATCCTCAGGGCAAAAATGCAAACACATTACACCACAGGAGAAGCAAAGAAATGAATTTATACTTTAATGAGCTGTGGAGTCTTATTATTCACTTAATATGATATGACACTTTGACTTTGTACTGGAAGCAAACTGGGAATATGAGTTCCAATTTTTATTAGGGGAAATTGTTTACTCTGAAAATTTATCTGATGATTAGTCATTTTTTTCTTTCATATCTCAAACACTTCCTTTCATTGTTTTCCTTTATATTTTTAATTAGTTTGAAGTAATTATTGAAAATTTAACATTAATTTTGCTTTTAATCTTGAGGGAAAGTATTCATGGAAACATCTGATGTTAGGTTTGACATTTTACTGTGGCACTGTGGATTTAGTTATCCATATAGGTACAAATAGAAGCCGACATAATGACTGACCCACATGATAATAAACTGTCCATCCAATGTAGTACCTTTCATTATGTAGCAATGCCAGATTTAATTGAGCATTTAATTCATAGTTTGTCACTTGCTGGTTGCCTGATAATTTATATCCAATCTTCATAGAAAGCCAGAAGGCAGTGTTGATTTTAATGAGACATCAAAACAAACTTGTGACAAGACATAGAATATGTCCATTAAATACATTGTGGCAATTGTCACTTTTTATTGTTATTGTTCATGTTCCAAGTAAGAGATGGAAAAAGTAATAATGTTGGTCAATGAAGTTATGGTTTTATAAATGAAATTACATTCAGTTCTATCATATAATGGAAAATTAAATGCTATTTTAAGAGCTACAATTATTAAACACCCAATGTTTTACTTATATTAGAAGGTAAAAACATAGAAGATATAGTAACAATTGTACAATATTGACAATTAGTTGAAGCTTCAGGGAAAAATAGTATTTCCTCTACCTGAGAGTTACTTCACTACAGATTAGGGACTTGCGACTTCAAATCTAAATAATGGTAGTGAGTACCAAGAGAGAAAATCAGTTCTAAGATGTTAAAAGTTAATGTTCAGATAAGAGTGAGTGTATCTACTGGTTTTCTTGATACTCTAGCTACACACATTTACTGCTTCTTCAATGTACTTACCCCAAATTAAATCTCTATTCCAGGTGTTTCTCTTAGCCTTTTTTTCTTGAATTGTTAAAAAATGTTACATGCCTTTTCCTTATTTGAATGGTCCCATCATAAACAATTGAATATTTTAATTTGTTATGTCCATATTCTTTCTTTTTTTCAATATTTTTTTGCTTCCAATTTTGATGAATTCTTGTCACTATTATTAGCTCCAACATATACACTTAGCAATATGATTGTCAGTGTCATTGATTTCAGCATAAATATGTAACAAAACACTATTTTTTTTTCTTTCCAACTTCAATTCTGTTAGCTCCTTTGTGGGCAGAATCTTTTGGGTCTATGATATATATCAATAGACTAGGAATTTTCTTCACACAATATTGCTGCTCAATACAAATTAATACAACTCTGCTTAAATCAATAACGTCATTGATTTATAGATGATAAATATAAAACGTACCATATATGCTAATACTTTCATTCTTTTGCATGAAGAAAAACATCATACAAAGCATCAATAGAAGAGTGTATAGAATTTTGTGATAATATAATTAAATCATTAAATTTTAAAATTTTCAAGTAAAGTTGAGCCTATAAGATAATGTGTATCCTTAGACACATTTCGATTTATTTTGTACCTATACCTTATATTTTCTTTATGCTGAGTTGTCATTTTACTTCTTTTTTTATATAAACTCTGAGAAAAAATTATTATTTATTATTTACATAAATAGATATGTTGTTCATGAATTATATAAATTCTGTTAATCATTTCTATTGAAAGATTTCCATACCATTAATTTGTCTTTTTTTTTTTTTTTTTTTTTTTTGCTTTTCTGCTTTTATTTTTCATTTATTATAAATTTTCCAGTTTCCCTAATGGAAAATTAAAATTACTTATATATTTTTTCACATTGTAATGTATAATTGACTCTATGCTCATTTCTTGAATACATTTTTGGAATGAAAAAATAATATTGTATTTAAATTAATAATTATTCAAAATTCAAATATAGTTTAATTTTCAAAACACAGAAGTTATTGTTTGCTATTCAAATTCTGTTATTTAATTTGTGTGATATTTTGTATTCTTGGTAATTTTTCTTGGTATGATTTCTTCATTAATAATCAGAGAATATGATATGTTCCCCCATCAAAACTTAGTTTTTTTTGATGTGAAGATTAGTTTATTAGCACAAACATGATTACATTTTGTATCTTCCAAAATCTGTTTTGTTTGCATGCTTGAGTCTTTGTATGTCTACATATGTCTACATGATTGAGAGCTTTATTGTTAATATTTTCTATTTGTTTATGTAACATAAATTAACATTTAATATAATGGTTACTCAGGAACTTCTGGAGTGTAGATTAACAGATTTCATCACAGAATTGTAAAATTGTTTTCCTTAGACATTTCAGTTCTATATACATGTTTGTAATAGGGATATTTTATTAATTCTCAGAGTACACCTTTCAGATTGAGTTACATTATACATTCTACATTGATTGCTGCCTGATATAAATTTTATTTTCAAATTTTCTATTTCATAAATTTTAAAATTTTAATATTAACAGCTGTGATTAGAGGCCCCCTTTTCTCAGTGTTGCTCTGTTTTCTTTTTTTTTCTAACCCTGTTACTTTTTGAAACCTTTTGATACTGTTCACTATAAATACTCAAAAAACATGTCTATTGAAATTTTAGTCATCTAGACATCTAGAATACCCTTTTCAATAACATGGATACATTTCAACCATGTGGTTTATATTTTAATTTTTAACTGCATTTTCTACATTAATGAACTCAGTTTTTATATGTTACTTGCATTTTTCTTTGCAATCCTCTCTCTGTGACATTTTATTATCCTCAATTCCTTCCATTTTTAAAGTTAATAATTATTTATTTTATTGTTTTTATATTTACTGCCCATTTTAAATGCAAATTTCCATGCCAAGAATGTCAAAAATTTCCAATATTCTTGATTTGTTTTGTTTTGAAAAGTAATTAAAGCTTTTGAATTTCCCCTCTAATTTATTCCAGTCTATTCTATCTTTACTTTTCACTACCATTTATTTCCTGATTTTCCTTCCACAGGAATTTTTAAAAATCTGCTATTGATTTTATTTTTTTTAATGCATGGCAGTAGTGGAATGTACTACAATTCTTATTACACATATAGAGCACAATTTTTCATACCTCTGTTTATAAAGTATGTTCATGCCAATTTATGCCTTTATACATGTACTTTGTTTTTTTCTGCATTACAATTCTTAAAACACATATATACCACAATTTTTCATATCTCAGTTTGTATATGAAGTATATTGACACCCAATTCAAATCTTCATACATGTATTATGTGTAATGATGTCTATCACTTTCCACCCTCCTTGCTAATCCCCTGCCCCCTCCCTCTCCCTAACACTCCTTTGCCTTATATAGAATTCATCTAATCCTCCCATGCTCCCCCTCCCCACCCCACTATGAGTCAATCTCCTTATATCAGAGAAAACATTCTGCATTGCTCTTCCTATCACATATTCTTTTTTGATCATTCTTAGAGATACTTATGTCAGCTTTTTATTTGTTTGATTCTAGTACATAAAATTACTTCAAGTTGATATTGTATGAAAGTTTTAACAAAAAGGTGATCATTATTATGGTTCAGCAAAGTATTATCTATTGCTACATTCCTGTCACCAAACTAAACAATTAGACTCTTTTTACAGTTTTTAGTTTAATAAATATGCTTGTGTGTATATATGTTTATATGTATACACATACACACATATTTAATTGTCAGTGTGTGTGTGTGTGTGTATATATGTGTGTTTGTAATTTATTGCAAACCACACTTATCACACTAATCATTTTTGAATTAAAAAAAAACTGTTTGTGAATTTTTATTTACGATGTTAAAAACTATATTTCCAGATGAAATCCCTGCTACTGTAATACATCCAGATTTTTTAATATTTAATAGTGCCATATTCAATAGATAATATCCTAACAAGTATATAAGACATAATATTATTCATTTGTATGTACATTAAGATATTTTAATAAGTTATAATATACTTGTATATTCACTAATTATATTCCCCAATATGTGCACTTTCCTCTCCCTATGTTTTGTTTATTCATTGATGTGAATATTCTTCAAATTTTGTGTTAGTTATTTTAAGGGTTAGATTTAACTTTTGTGCATCAACAATGAATGTTGATACTACAAATTTTTTAAAACAATTTATGTAAATTGTCTTATTATTTTTTACCTAAATATTCTTCAAAATGTGAGTTGTACTAAGAAACATTTTTAAGATTGAATTAATTTTAAATATTAGAATATAACTTGCTTGATTTATTGCTTCTTTAATTAACATGCTGCTGTGCTTACCTTTACTAGTAGGATACTTTCAGTAATAGCCATCATTTTTGTTGACCAATTTTTCTGTATTTTTCTTATATGCTTGACAAAATTAGTCATTAATATATGTTCATTTTGAAAAAAACTAAAACTTACATTATTTTTCTCTCTTCTGAGTCACTTTTAATGGCAAAATATAAAGCTTGTACATTTGAAACACTTTAACAAATAAAACTGTCAAATGTTGGTTCTTTAGAAGACTCACTTTATGTTCACACTTTAAATTGTTGTACGTAGTAATAATTTATTTAATTGATTTTTATTTTTAAAAAATTTTTATTATATTTATTTATTTTTATGTGGTACAGAGAATCAAACCCAGTGCCTTGCATGTGCTAGGTGAGTGCTCTACTGCTGAGCCACAAACCCATCCCCAGAATTTTTATTTTTTTTATTTTTATTTTTTGTTACTGGGAATTGAACTCAGGGGTGCTTTATTATTAAGTTACATCCCATGTTCTTTTTATTTTATTTATTAATTTTTAAAAATTTTGATACAAGTTCTTGCTTAGCTGCTGAGCATATTGTTAAGCTACTAAGGCTGGCTTCAAACTGGTGACCCTCTTGCCTCAGCCTCCAAATTTGCTGGAATTACAGGTATGCACCATCATGCCAGGTTTATTTTATTGGTTCTTGGTAATTTCTATGCTCAAAACATTTTGTAACTTAAAAGTGTTTCCTTAATGTCTACATATTTGTCTAGACCTGTGGAGCATCTAATTCCTAAATACTTGTTACAAAACTTAATGTCAATGCCTTGTAGTATTTTTTAGTTCTATGACTTCATCGAACTAAAAATTATTACTTCCATGGAGTAGTAAATTCTACTAAGTAAATATTACTAAGTAAAAGTTTGACTTTTTAAGAAAAATAATATTCTCATTTTTAGGTTTTCTGATTCTTAAAACAGTACTACTCCTTGCTATAAATTTTTGTAAGTTAATGTCTTTTGAGTAACTTTATATGACAACTCTTGTTCTAGGTACTTAAGACAAGCATGGGATAGAGTGGACAATTGTTTTCAATAGATTTATGTTTAGTGAAAACAAAACAAGTAAATGGTAAGCATAATTTCATTTAGTGAAGATGATAAAAAAAAATGATACATGATTGGCAAACTCATGTTTTTGCAGGTGGAGAGAAAAAGTTTCTCCAGAAGGTAATTGCTGTGAATAAAATGAGAAGAGGAATCCATGCATAAATCAGAAAAAAATGTGTCGCTAAAAGAAGGAACAAGTGCAAAAGCATTGAGATGAATGTGAGGAAGGGAGAACGGAGTGAGGTAAAGTTAAAAGCTTAACAGGAAACCACATCAAACAGATGGCCCTGTCAAAACTGCACACTATTCCAACAAATCGGATACAGATCCATTTTGTGATTTAGGCAAACTAATCCAGATATTCTACCATAAGCTCAACATTCAAAATCAGTTTTGGACTTCATCTATATTTGTCCTATATTTGTGCTGCCTTATTTTGATAAACATTTCATTCCACTATCATTTCAACAATATTTTTAAGAAGTTTCCCTAAAGCACTTAGCACCCTGAAGCTTTCCTGATAATGCTGGGAGCAGATCAGGCTGTTCTTCCTGGATATCTCTCAGATTGTCTGAAGGAACTTTCGATAAACATCCAGCACAGAGGGGAGGGGTCCCATGTTCCTCTCTATGTGAGCTGTATATTGTCTAACTTGAGATCTATTCTCATCTTCTAGATCTTTTGAGTAAATCGGGCCATTATTATTCAGATCTCTCCTCTTTTTCTCTCAGATTTCTGTGAGTTCCATACATCCTTTCTGATTTTGTGATATCCACGATACATAAAACTTATCTAAAATATTTTTGTTTGTTGAGTAGATGCATCCAATTTTTGTTTTTATATAAAAAATCTGATGTTTTTATTTTGGACTTTAAAATCTCATGTTCTATTTAATTTGTCTAGCCTTTCTTTTTAGATGTTAAATTTTCTGTCAAGGGTTTCTGTTTCTGTGTCACACTAGTTATTCTATCTTTTCACATTTATTTTTTTCTGCCATAAATGTCCTAATAGGACATTTTATTTTTAATTTTTTTAACATTTCTTCTTTGAAGAAATTATCTTTATTATGCACTTAATATTTGAAATAACTTATAGATTTGTTGTCTCTGTGAATACATCTTCAAAACACTTTTACTTTCTACAAGTTTTGTATGTTACAATATATCACCTTCCAAATTCTGAATCCTTTTCATAAATTGTGGTAGGTAAGGATCAACACTTTGACCAAAATGTTTTGATCTGGTACTGTCTACTTTGGTCTTGTTTTAAATATTTATGGATGGACTCTTAACCTGTGTATGATGTGGTCACTTGTGCAGAAACAAAAGTCCTTTGCAATTTAAAAGACAAACTCACACTCTGTGAATCCTAGTTGAGAAACAGCAGAAAATAACACTGCAATGTAATATCCAAAAGTTCTATATAGAGCAAGGTTATACAATAAGGCAGGCTTTATATCTGCCCAGTTCAACAATGCTCACACCCAGTTTAAAAGATCTATAGTTGAAACCTTGTCTGTATATAAGGAGTTACTCCCCTACATGAAAACTATCCACTTCTTTTAAGAAGACAAATCTACCACTATATGGAATGCTTCAAAATTTCTTAAAGAACTTTCTTAAAGATTAAGACCTAAAACCTACCTCTGGTCAATAGAAGTGAGGTTAATGTAGGTATTAATTTTTTACCTCCTTTTCCTTAAGATTCCTGGACTCCTCTCTGGATCAAGTATAGGAATGGCTGTGTACTAAGTAGTGATGGCACACAGAATAAGATCAAAATATCATACTTTAAATCTTTATAACTTTTTGGTTGTATATGAACACAATATGTATATGAACACAATACCTTTATTTTATTTATTTACTTTGTAATATTTTTTTAGTTGTACTTGGACATAATGCCTTTATTTATTTATTTTTATGTGGTGCTAAGGATCAATTCCAGAGCCTCACACATGCTAGGCAAGTGCTCTACCATTAAGCTACAGGTCCAGACCCTAAATCATTTTTTTTTAAAGACATGGTAGAATATATGTTTAGAAGAGAGGACCAATGAGCCATACCAACATCACTTTGACAGTCCTAACTTTCAGATATCATGGCCACTTTCACTTTCTATGTGGTTATCTTAGCCTTCCTGGTCTTATTTAATCTTCAAATTTGTCAATATTTTTTTCTTCGTTTTGAAGAAAAGAAATCCTTTTCTCTTACTTAAGGATACCAAATCGATCATACTTTTTTCTATCCTGAATAACCACTCCTCTCATGTTTTTCTTGTTTCTTTCTTCTGAATTCAGTGTTTGTTTTTCTCCTCTTGTTTTATAGATTCATTACACATTTTAATTCTAATGTTGGACCTATTTTTATAAAAGCTTTGATTAGATTTTCTTTTTATAGCTTTATGTATAATTCATATTATGTATAACCTCAAATACTCATAGCACTTATTGTCTATAATATTCTTCATTATTTTGAAACAATATATTGAAATATAATTTGAATGTTTGTTTGCTTTTGCAGTACTGGGATTGACTTTAGAGATGGTGTACCACTTAGCTAGATTCCTGTCCCTTTCTTATTTTTATTTTTATTTTTATATTGAGACAAGCTCTTACTAAGTTGCCCAAGGTGGTCTAGAAGTTGTAACCTTTTGCCTTAGCCTCTCGACTAGCTAAGATTACAAGTATGTTTCTCCATATTTATCTCCATTGTAGATTTGTTCATTTTCTTTTATTATTGTTATTTGGAATGTCTATATATTCATTTTTTATTATTTCATTTTTTAAATTTATGTTAGTGTCATATATACCTACTTCTCTTATTTCCTCCAAATCATGTGGACGCTATCTTGTTATGTTTGTTTGTGAACGTGTATTTCTAGGCAGGATGATACTAATTCTGAGTATAGTTTGGTGGTTCAGCTACCTTAGAGACATAGTACACTAAAAGGTAAAATATTGGTGCTTCTGTACAAAGCCCTCCATCAAAACCAATCTATTAATTAATTCAATAAATAGCTATTAAATGGTTCCTTGTTTTATGTACTCTTATGTGTTGGAGAAGAACACTGAGACAAAACAAACAAAAACGTGAATTCTATTTAGAAGATATAAAAATGATACAAAAATGACATCAAATATATTAAATCTTAGTGATAAGTGATGTTAAGAAAATTAAGCAGAAGGAATATATGTTTGTAGCAGATGGCACTTTTTAAATATATCCAGAAGTATATCACCCATCCTACATGCTATTTTAAAAAGTGATGACATTAAAAAGGTGGTATCTAGGCCACATTGGTTTGAATTTTGGTGCACTGAAGACAATTCTAACCCAAAGGATGTAGTTTGCAATGACAATATGTGGTTCTACAGGTGAGTCATAAAGATTTCACTTGGTCCACTGGTACACTAGATTCTGGTGCTCTGGGCTTCCCTAGAAGAAGTCTAATTATCCTAAAATTTCTGTATGAAAAGTGCGTTCCAAGAAGTAACCTAATTTTAATTGAAGATCCAGGGTGAGGTCCCAGTTAAAGACCAGGCATGTGATTGAAGACATCACCAAATAATTCCCCACCTAGTCATCATCATAGCTATCAGTAAACCATCCATGTGTTTACCTTTTCAAATTTCTGACCCACAGTATCTGATTTCTTGATAGAATACTGTTTTTATTTCACTATGATTTGGGACAATCTTTTACAATAATAACTAGAAATTGTGATCTAACAGTTTAGATGGGATGACCAGGGAAGGGTGACATCTATACAGGTTTGAGTTGCCTATTTGATATGCACGTTGTTTTTATCAGCAAAGAGGATATTTGACCTAAAATCTAGTCTCCAAATTACTTTAGTTCTTAATGGAATATTATTTTTCCCCATATATATTACCAAAATTATATTTGAACACTGAGGTACAAACACTCCACAATAAATTCAAATCCTATTCTCTTTAGACTGATTTCAATTTAATTGTTGTCTTAATTAAAATATAAAAAAATTAAATTTTGAATACAATTAGATAGTGAATTATAAATGCTTTGGGAATTATTATAATCTTACTAACCACTCCCCAGCCCACCCTTGAGGTGCACAAATCATATTTTGTTTATAAATAACCAGAAAGTGTGTCTTGAGTCAGATTTTGTTTGTTCTGTTTATTATGCATATCACCATGAGAAATAAAACCTGCATGGCTGAGATTATGTTTATGAGCATCACTGATTTTGTAACTGTGATGAAATATGTACAAGCAAATAAATATATTTATGCTATGTGTTCTCATTGAGTAATTCATAAGTCAAAAATAGAAAACAAATTAAAGAAAACATATTACCTGAAATGTTTATATGACAAAACAAACGTTTTCATAAGCAAATTTCTAAAACTGCCCATATTAAACATAATAGATTACATATCAAGTGAATAAAAATTTGAATAATTATGTTATTGTCTAATTAGCATGATAATATTAATGTTTCTAGGTGTCAGGTTTACATATATGAATAATGTGTTTTCCATTTTTAGCATATTATATGTCATATTAAAGTGTTTTTTTGCAACAATAGCATAATATGATAGATTTACTCTGCTTCATACTATTTAGTGGATGTCTCTGAGGCGTAGTTTAGAGATGAGCTGTGTGCAATAGATGTATAAATGATTTGTTTACATTAATCTATATAAATGATTTGTTTGCTTAATGTCTTGGAAATTATTTGATGTATTATGGTTGCTGATGCTGTTCTCATCGGATTACTACAATAAACAAGATCTGTATCTAATTTAGTCATGCAACTTCTCTAAACCAAATGCAGGTATTTTTATATCCATTTTTTTATGTTAATAGCATATCAACTTCATATCAATATATCATATTTATATTACTTCAGTTCTATCTTACTAAAATTATTTTTTCACAAATAAGAAGTGTTATTAACAAGAAAAATAGGACATAATATGAGAAATATCTATGCATAACTTACCAAGATACAAGAAAAGTTAATAGCCTTTTAATATATTTACATTAGACTCATCACTTTTAAAATATAAAATATTGTAAATGAACTTGTGCATTCATTGATCCTTCAATGAAACATCATTCTAGTGTTCATATTTATACAGTGGATTAATATTACATTTTTATTACTTATGTTTATATTCATATATATATATACATATATATACATATATATTTGCTTTAATAGATAGGAATAGTATTATATGTACATGTAATTTTTTTCAATTTGGTGGTTTTACTAATTTTTTTGTTCCAGCTTGATTTATATTCTTTGATAAAGGTTATATACATCATTGAATTCATTTTCCAATATCACCTGGCCCACAGTGTATGTACTGACTGTATCTAGAACTATATTTGTTCCATCTTATGACATGAGACCTTTCACATTTATCAACTGAATTAGTTATGTATCAATGTATAATAATTTTCCCTCAAAATTTAAACTGTTTGAAAGAATGAATATTCTACCATTTTCTCAAGGTGAGGAATTCAGTCATTGCTCAGCTGGTCCTAGGTCTTCCGAAGCCTACAATCAATTGAAGGATCAATTGAGGGTGCTTCTGCCCCAAAGCTCTCCCATGTAGTTTTTGATGGGAAGTGCTACCTTTCAGGAATATTGAACTAAGGAACCATATTCCTCCCAGCTCATTGCTGCATAAAGAGCCTCAGTTTTCTTCTCATGGCACCTCACAAGACAACAGACTTCATCAAAATAAGCAAGGCAGAACTCAAAAGGGGGATCAAGCTTTGTAATGTAATGCCAGAAGTGACATCTTGTGATTTTGCTATATAGTCCACATATATGAGAGGCTAGTGTCTAGATAAGCTTATATTCAGGGACCTGCTATCAACCCAGTTTACATTTTAAATATGAACAAAGTCCCTCTAGTCCTTTTCCTGAGTATTTAGTAGCAGATTCACATGCACAGAAGCTACAATCAATAACTTATGGACAATAAAACTTTCTTAGAAAATGACACACATTACTACTTCTTATATTTGATTTGTTAGTTATGAAAATTGCCAAATTTGATGTTAAAATATATACTATGCAGAAAATAAACAAAATACTTATTAGTAGTCCTAATGATTATTACAATATTGCTTTTGAAAATGGACAAAAAAATGTTTGAGAAGATTTCTAAATCTTTGACACATACTCAGAAAAACATTCCAAATAATCTAATATAATGTCTAATTTGCATCTATCATCTATATATCTATATGGAGAAGTCTAATTATGGATGTTTCATTTTTATACTATAGTTACATATAGGACTGAGTTACATTCATCTAAACAGCATGGTATTGTCATAAAAAAAAACAGTTTAACAGAATAGAAACCCCAGAAATAATTCCACACATTTACAATCAATTATAAATGATTGTTGACAAAGAGGCTAAGAAGATACAAAGAAAAAGGACAGTCTCTTCAAATAAATGGTGCTGAGAAAACTATAAATCTACCCACATAAGAGTAAAATGAGATCCTTATTTCTTACCAGTTAAAAATATTAATTCAAATGGATTAACAACATAGATGCCAAACCTAAAATAATGGAAACAGTAGAAAACATATGAGCTTGTCCCAGGACAATGGCCAGGGTGATGATATTGTTTTTGGAAATGACACAAAAATACACAGAAAACAAAAAGAAACTTGACACAAGGAAATGTATCAAACTAGAAAGCTTCTTTACAGAAAATTAAACAATAGCAGAAAAAAAGAGAAAGTGTTGTAAACTATGCATTTGAAAAAGTGTAAATACTGAAAATATATAAGGAACTTCAAAACTCCATAGAAAGAAAACAAACAACCAGTTAAAAATGGCTAAATATATGAAAAAAAGTTTTTCTCAAAAGAAAACATAAAATATGGCACTGATTTTTTTTGCATAACACATTCCATGTACAAAAGCTATGTGTCAACCAAAAGCATTCAAAAAGCAATTATGCCATAAAAATATGATACAGGCATATGTAATTAGAGCAGACTCTATTTATATGTTTATTTTAGTGTGGATTGATGCATATGTAGAAATCTTTCTAAACTTGAATATGTACTGAAAGGGTTTTGTAATTTTTTAAAAATGTTCAATTATTTAGTAAAATTTTTACCATATTGAATTTATCTGATATCATTTTTCTTGGTATTTGAGCTATTGGGAATATTTAGTTATGTAATAGCAAAGTTAATGAAGCTTTAAACAAAAATAGAAATCTATTAGTCTACACTAATATGTCTTTCAGTTCAAATTAAAAATTTACTGTCAAAACCAATGACATATATTTGCTGGATGAAATACCAACATTTTTGTACTTGATGATTTTAAGGGCTACACTGATATTTTAAATTTTGCTAAATAATGAATACAAATATAGAATGAATCTCTGAAAATATGTGCAAAACTAGAGTAATATATTAGTAAAGTACTTATTTGCTCTTTCCCAAGGATGTAGTCACTATAGAACATAAAATACTTAAACTTCAATTTGTAAATAAGGTAATCCTTTTTAAAAAGTTTCATTTCTTTTTAATAAATTCAACTTTTAGTTTAAAAAATAATTTATATTTACTGTAGCATGAATATTTAACCTGAATATTCTGCCATGATTCTAGAAATATTTGTAACACTATTTAAAATCTTGCATCTATTCTTACTGAGGCTCTTGGTTTTGCCATTGTGTGACCTCAATATATATGATAATAACTTTTGATCACTTTTTGTTTCTTTTCATCCCAGAAACTCTGTAATTAATAATGTGAACGTAACACATGCTATTTTATCTGTAAATCAGAGACAGGAAGCATGCTCATCAAAGAAACCATAGTGGTCTTCTGTAAGGTTTCTCTATTGCTTATTGAATTCTATCTTACCTACATGTTGTAGACATTTGAAGGCATGCCTGCAACTATGTAATATTGGTATTCATATAAAGTCAAGTTTGTATTTTAGTACATGAATTAAGTATTGTTTTGGAAATCCATGTCATCTTTTGAAATATATGTGGGGAAATTAGTTTGGTGATATAAAGACCAATGGATTTTCATTCAAATACAATGAACTTGAAGCATAGATAGCTATTTTAATCAAAATCCTTTAGGTATTACTTTTAGTTAAGGACATAAGAACATTGTAGCTGATAAGTAGAACACAATGTAGAAAGATATAGAAGTTTTATTTTAAATTATAAATTAGAACAAATGTTTGTGCTGAAGCATTGGAATGTACTGGAATCTGTACTTTTAAAAAGTGTGCAAAATTAAGTTTGTTCTAATTATTTATATACAAAAATATATTTCAAACAATTCAGCTTCTTTTAATTTGCTTTAGAAAATCAACACAACTAGGCCCAACTAACAAAATCTCAACTAGAACCAGAATTTTTTATTTAACAAAGCATGTATTTCAATTTTAACTTTGAAATTATTGTTTTTCTTTTAAATCATATCTCCATATTCAATTACTATGTTTAATATTTTTCTACTAAAGTACAATGAATTTTCATGTATGTATTTTGTAAGGCAAGAAACTTCTAATAGTGAAATGCGGTAAATCCTTCAAGAAAAGTAAGAGAGAAGTGATTGCAGTATGGGTAGAAGGTGAATTAAGTTATACAGGATGGAATAATATTTGGTACTGTGACAGACACTAGCCTCAGTATCTATTGTATGGATAAGTGAACAGAGCAGTGTACTAGGAAATAGAAGGCAAGTCAAATATGATGAGCCTGGGAAAGTGATTTGCATAAGTTCTGAACATCCTCAAGAGCACAGCTTCATGGAAACATGAGACATTTCAAATAATCACAAATATTACGGTTTTTGTAACTTTAAGATTCTCTCTCTCTCTCTCTCTCTCTCTCTCTCTCTATATATATATATATATATATATATATATATATATATATATACACACACACACAAATACATTGAGTTAATTAACACACACATGATCTCTCTTATATGTGATATCTGGAGAAATTGAACTCATAGAAACGGAGAGTACTATGTTAGTTTCTCAGGCTGGAGATAGAATTGATGTTGGTCAAATAATTTAAAAACTTCAATTACATAGTAGGAATAAATTCAATGTATCCATTTTAAAACATGGTTATCATAGTTAATAACAACATGTTGCATTCTTGAAAATTGTTGAGAGTAGATTTCAAGTTTTCTCAACTTGAGTAGTCATAATTAAGTCTGCGGTAATAAGTGCTTCAGGCAGAATGATAATGATGAGGTTATATAAAATGTGTTGATTTTAATTAAACCCAGAGTAATCTCCAAACTGTTTGTGTAAATTATATTTTTATCAGACTGAGCTACCTGGAATAAAAGCTAAATTGCTTTTATACATTTTACTTCTGGGCCCAACATTTTCTATCCAGGAAGCAGATTACCAAGCAGAATATTCTCTGCAATGCATTCATGAGATGTGGCCATGGAGCATGGTTTCAAAGGATAGACATCCTGGACGTGGATCCATGAGTTATAAGAAAGTATTGAAGCTGGGCACATTGGCACACACCTGTAATCCCAGTGGCTTGGGAGGCTGAGGCAGGAGGATTGCTAGTTCAAAGCCAGCCTCAGTAACAGAGAAGTGCTAAGCAACTCCATGTGGCCCTATCTCTAAATAAAATACAAAATAGTGCTGGCAATGTGGATCAGTGGTCAAGTACCCCTGAGTTCAATCCCTCAATAAAACAAAAAGAAAGTGTTGAACTGCTGTGTCATTTCATTCTAAAATCCTTCTACTCCACTTATTTATAAGACACTATCTTATGATTTTTCATTTGAATGGCTACTTCCCAGTGTGATTTACATTATTGTCTAACTCTTGAGATTCCAGGTTCACCAACATTAAATTTTTGCACTATGGAGACATTCCCTGACTTAGGCACTGAAAGCTTTTGTTCATTATATACAAATAAAATTGCATTTCAAATTAAAAATAGTTTCCATGAAAACCACTTGCAAGTGCAAACTCACTTGAATACCTAAAAAGGAGCCTGATTTTTACAATCACAAAATTAAATTTAATGTCTCTTCTCTTTCCAACACACACATAAACATGCGCACATGAACACACATGCACACACAGCCACACACACACATACAAAAAAACCCACCAACCATGCACACTCATACCCCTAAAATTAAAATTATATGGGTACTTTGCATACACAGATAAGTATGCACATTAAAATACAAATATTTACTATTTCTTCACATAGTTTTCATTTGATTAAGTAGCAAATCCGTGAACAGGCAGTAACAATTTTATCTTGAAATATTTTAATTAGTGTTAATAACTGATGGGTTACAATTAACTTTAGTGGAATTGCAGCAGAATAAATGGAAGTTTAATGTCTCTAAGTAGAGAAAATGCATACAAGTGGAAAGATGGACAAAAATGAAGAGAAAAAAACAAAGAAAAAACTATTATCTAAGAAGAATGGTAGACATTGAAGTGTATATGTTTTTAAAAGTTATTAAATTCATTATTTTACAATCAAGAAAACAATAATTCTGTTAAAATCTAATATAAGCATAAGGGTTAAATTAATAAAATGAGATTTCTGAGACATTATAAGGGAAGCAGTTATTCATAAGATTAATTCTGGGAAAAAATTAATTGCACTCTCATAGTTGAACAATATTTACATTAGGAAACAAGTAAGATTATACATAATTAATATATTATATAAATTAATATGGACATTATATATATGTAAAGATAAAACATTTCTAAAATTTAAGCTGATAAACTTATAATTTTGAATATATAGACATTAGTTATTTAGTTAAAATATTTATTTAGTAGATTAAAATATTAAGTCAACAGAATTATAGCTACTGCTTTAATACAGAATAATTTTCAAATGAAAATGTTAAATTAAAAGATAATTTTGAGTATTTTTTATCTCTGAATCTACAGATGAATTGGCTTTTTAAGTTTATTGTTTACTAGTTTTAGTGGTTGATATTTCAAATAGTCCATAAAATTATAAATTAATTTTCACATATTATTTCATGATACACCATATCAAATAGGGCAAAAGTTAATTAAACATAAAATTGTGATAATGTAAAGTCGCCAGATTATTTTAAAGCCCTACTTATCTCTTCTCTTTTTTTGATCTTTATACTTTTATAAAAGAGAATTATAGAGGCTTCTAAAATTATGAAAAGGAAAATATTAACCTATCAAAAAGGAAAACTTTTGACTCATTCAGGCAAATATTCCTGTTGTGATTAATCTTGATCTTTGAGCCACTTATCAAACATAGCTAAATGTGAGCATATCAAGGATTTCCATTTTGATGGATACTTTAGAGTACAACATTTCTTCAGACAGATTAAGTGTTATCTTTTAAAATAATTTGTATCATAGATATCCAAAGAACACATCTACATGATCATATCAATAGACTCAACAAAAAAGCATTTCATGAAACCCAATACATATTCATTATAATGAATCTCAGTAAACTAAGAATAAAGGGGAACTTCCTCAACTTGATAAGTGACATCCTTAAAAAGCTGATGCTAAAATCATTTAGATAGCCATAAACCTAAAGCTTTTTTTGTTATGTGTGAGGCACTGGCTTTTATCTCAGCACTGTATTTAAAATATAAAATAGAATAAAGTTATCACATCCATCTACAACTAAGAAAACAATTTTAAAAAATAGGATATTCCCTTTTATGCTCTCCAACATTATATTGGAAGTCCTATTAGTACAACAAGAAAACAGAAAAGGAAGTCTTTGTTCACAGAGGATATGATTATCTATGTTTAATAAATTGGACCTTGTAATTATAGTAGTTTATAGTAATTTTGCAGGATACAAAGCTTATGTACAAAAGTCAATTGATTTCTTTTATGCTAGTGACAAACCAGTGAAATATTAATCAAAAAACACAACAGCACTTACTTTAGCACCCAAAAAAGGAAATCACTAGGTACAAATTGAGCAAAGCATGTGTAAGATCCAGATGAGAAAATATAACAAAATTCTAATGAATAAAAGCAAAACAGAACTAAATAAATCAAAAGATGGTTCATGTTTCCGAATTGAAATCCTCAATATTTTCAACACATCAGTTCTCCGTCTACTTGATCTATTGATCTGATGTAATTCCAGTCAAAATTTGAACAAGGTATTCTTTGATATCAAACTTATTTTAAATTTTAAATGGAGATACCAATTATCTTATATAGCCAAGAGAGCATTAGAGAGAACCCATTTGGGAGATAACAATACAAAACTTCAAAACTTACTTATAAAGCTATAGTAATTGTGACAATCTGGTATTAATCAATAGATATACAGATCAAGGATACAGAACAGTGAATCAAGAAACTGACCCACTCATAAATTCATAACTAATATGAGATGGAGCAGAATTAATACAATGGACAGAGATAATCTTTTAAACAAATATTTCTGGAACAACTGGACATCAACATGTAAAAACAGTGAGTCTAAAACCTGAGCTTTCATGAAAACTAACTGAAAAGTAATCATGGATCTAAATATAAAACACAAAACTACAAATCTTCCTGGTGTTAAAAAGAGAAAATCTGTACAACCCCATGTGGGTATGACAATGACTTTTAGATGAAACAGCAAAGTCATGATACATAAAGAAATAATTAATGAGCTAAACCTCATTAAACTTAAACCTTCTCTGAAAAAGAGTTAAGAGAATGAGAAAACAGGATATGCACTAGGAGATTTCTAAAGATAGGATTGCTAAAGGTCTTTAGGATATTTTTTCAAAAAAAATCACAAAAAAAACCCTGAATTCTCAACAATAATAAAAAAGAAATCTAATGAAAGAATTAGAAAAAATGTGAATGCACTGATAAAAATAACCTCACAAAACAAATTAAACATATGAAAAAATGTTCCACATCATATCATCAAGAAAATATGCAAATTAGAACACCAATGAGATGCCATTACCTACATACTAAAATGGCCAAATTTATAACAATAATTATCCCACAATCCTAGCAAGGATATGGAACTGTAGAAATTCTAATTTCTTGCTCATCAGAATGCAAACTGTATACCAATATAGGTAAAAACTTTACAGATTCATAAAAAAATCAACAGATACTTTCTATAAGATATAAAATCATGCTCCTTGGTATATACTGAAAACTTATTTCCACAAAACTCCTGTATATAGATACTATACCACCTTTATTTACAATTAGCAAAAGATGCAAGAAAGCAAGGTGTTGTTCAGCAGGTAAAGGAAACCCTACACTGTGGTACATTCACATCCCAGTGTATCATTAAGGGCTAAAAAGGAAATGAGACCTCAAGTCATAAAAAGATATAAAGGAACCTAAAAAGCATATAATTAAGTGAAATATGTCAATCTGAAAATATTACATTAGACAATATTCTGATTATATAGGTTTTTAGAAAAGACAAACATTATGGAGAGAGCAGAATATCAGTGGTTGCCAAGATCTGGTAGGAAAGAGGATTAACTGAAGTACAGATAATTTTAAGGGCATTTAAAATATTCTGCATCATACTAATGATGTATACATAGCATCATACATTTGTCAAAACATGTAGAATATATAACACCAAAAATGATTCCTAATGTAAATTATAACCTCTAGATGATTAAATTGTGTTATGTAGGTTTATCAATTGTAACAGATGTCATCTATTGAGGGATGTTGTAATAGTGGAGGCTACATATATGTGAAGTGAGTGATTATATGAAAAATCAGGAAATTTATGTATCTTCCTCTCAATTTTCCAAAAAATCATACTATTTTTAGTAAACTCTTAAAAATATTATTGATAAATAAATAATATTCATAAATATTATAGTTGATATTTTCAATGCTTTCAAAAATTACACAGAATGTTTTAAATAGAACAATCTTGAAAAAAATTCATTTAATGCATGCAAGTACTTGACAACTTTGGTCTAGAGTTGCTTATAAAAAGTCTTTTTAAATGACAATTTTGACACCTATTCTATAACTCAGAAACTCTTACCAATTTTTTTTTTCTATCATGGGAGGATTGTTCTTGAGGTGATAAAAATTGAAGTTTCTGGACAAAGATTAAGTGTTTTTTATCAATAAAATTTTGAGGTTTTCTAAAATATGCAAAGGAATTCTAATTTGTAAACCCAATAATACAAAAACCACCTGCATATTTTTTAGAAAATATCAAGATAGATTTTAAGATATATCTCAGTTGATATACTTTCTGATTTTAAGAAACACCACCACCACCCAGCGTCCTATAGGGTGGTCAGAGTGGATTTATTGGAGAAATTTTTTTCCATAGCTGAAATAATTTCTAATTGGTTCAACAACTTCAAGTTTATTACCAAAATAAAATAAAGCTTTTTCTTTCTATCAAATGTGTGATCATATATTTTTCTTGGAAACTCTACTTCAGCTTTTTAAAATAATTTGAGACAAAGTACTAAACATTCCTCCCATGCCTATTATTTTCAATAAAATAAATAGAATAAAATCCAAAGATAACTATTAGACATACCATGCTTATTGGGCATCTATTATTTTAATTAAATTAATTATTATCATAATTATTCCCATTTTTAGATAAATGAATCAAAAGACTGTCATATGGCAGATTATATATAAAGCATATTCTCTGGGAGGATGTATATCTTTTTGTGAGTGTGCTTCCCTTAAAGATATTGTAAATGACAAAGATGGATTCAAAGTCAGGTGTTTCTAATTTCAAAGGCAATGAACAAACTATTACAAATAATGACTGTCACAAAATTGACAGTATCATGCATACCTTGGGTCTATTTTAAGATCAAATTGTCTTGATTAGTAATAATTTTGGAAAGTGATAGTTATTGATTATAATGTTATCAGGAGCCTTGTATCAATATTCATTTAGTGAATATTGATATTCTGTAGTGTTTCAGAGAGGTAAGAATGTCAATTAATTTTACCTATATAAAATGTTACATTTAAATATTTTGCTACATTTGAACAATTTGAATGGCAAAAAGTGCACCCATTTTGTAATCTATATTATAGAATGATAACTCAAAATGAAGCACATTTTAAAACTTTGCAAAAGTTTTTAAAAAATACCAATGCTACCACTTACAAAAGGGTTTTTTTTTTTTGTACATTGTTAAAAAAAATGACTCCCTGGAGTCTTTCATTCAATTTAAAGTGTTTAATCAAATGAGAAAATGGAAACTGTTAATCAAATGGGAAAAATCTAAAGTTTTCCCACTGAGGATGTGCTCAGGTTCCTATTGACAGAGTTAATGAGATTTGGATACTTGGGTATAAAACCTCTTATTAAGGGGTAAAAATGTGTCAGATCTCTGAAGGATTTTAGTATACGTTTAACAAAATCAAGGGCTGCAATAGATAAAAAGCATAATCTTCTATTCTACATCATCATTTATTTCCAAAAAGTAGTCGCTTATTAAAAAATTATCCTGTACATACAGGAATACATATACATGCATGTGTATACACACACACACACACACACACACACTCACACACACACACACACTCACACACACACACACTCACACACACACACACACACACACACACACACACACACACATCTTTCCAGGGAAAAAGTTTTTTTTCAAGAGGGCATTACTGAGATTTAAGTGCAATGAAAAGCATGATATAAGTTATATATAAAACAAGTAAGCAATAACCCAAGGCCATAGATATCCACAGCTAGAACTGAATTATACTTATTTTGTGTTATATAAAGCATATTTACTTAAACTTCACATCTTGACTGAGATATGCTCTGATATATGTTCTACTTTTTGAGAACAAAATAATGGTTAGGTCAAAATCTCTAAAATCAATTTAAAAATTAAATTAAAAATTAAAATTAATATTTCATTTTAAGTGTTAAAATACCAATGCCTGCCTATTTATGCAAAGATTTTTTTAAAAATAGGTAATAGGTTCTGAGAGAAGGAACACAGAAAAAAACATGTAAAAGAATAAATGCAATTTTGTGAAGAACATGTGGAACTTGGAGAAATGTATTTTAAAAGCTAAACAACAGATGCTTTTAGAATGAAACATAAATTAATAAAATTGACATCAATAATAGTTTCAGTTTTATTCAAAGTGATCCAGAATATAGAAAATGTAAAATATTTCCAGTCATTTTACAAAGCTATCATAACTCAGCACAAATAACATTGCAAATAAATTTTATTTTGAATATATGCCAAAATATAAATAAAATATTATAAAAACCAACCATGCAGAGGTATTTAAATCAAAATGAATCAGGATAAATAGGCTTTATTCCAGGAATGTAGGATAACCTATCATTAGAGAAACCTATCAGCATTATGTATTATTTTATTATCTATCTTAGAGATGTTTTGTTCTTGTCAATAAGAAGTTTGGGAGTTATAAAAGATAAAGAAATGTATTCCCGGTTTGGGTAAGAAATGAAAGATCCATGCAAGATGTGGAGAATTAACTAGTTTTCTTTTGTAAAAGATCAAAGCATTTAGAAATATGAGTAAGGTTACAAAGAATTAATCTAAACTTTAAAACAAGAATAAAATGTTGTACAATTTGTCCAAATATAAGTGATAGTATTTTTAAATGTGGCCTTTCAAAGAATTTTGAATGACCTCCCAGAGTTTATTTCATTAAATATAAACTCCCAATTTTGATGGTGTTTCAGGTTAAAAAAAAATATTCAGAGTAGCACGTTCATGCTGCTATGGGAAATTTTCTTCTATAAAAACACATTTTTCACATTTTACTCATAAACACTAGTAATGAGGGGGAAATTATGAATACATGTTAGAAGTTGGGTTGTTTCATATCTGATTTTACTAAAGAGGAGCCAACATAGTAAGATAAAAACTGTAATTCAGAAAAGAAAAAAAAAATTGGCACGTATTTTGCTTGGGTGCCTCCTAAGAAGGGGTCCCTTTGTAGCTCTATTTTAGGAAATTGAAAATGAGTCCTTGAACTCATCATATTCACCCTAGAGAGCCAGAATCACACCCCTGCAGAGTTCTAGCCTCCTGGCAGGTTTTACTTTCTCTGGTGTTCAGAGCTGCATTTCTCTCTGCATTGATTCAGTACCTCCCACAAGCCAGACTTTCTTCTCTATTGTTTTTTGCAAGTTTAATATTCCCTCAGGCATCCTCCTGACAGCTTGTGCTGCCTGCCTGGTCTGCCCACATCATTTCCCAAGGCACCAATTATTGGTTTTGTTAGTGTTATGTTTACATACCTGCATAGGTTTTGGCCAATGACATTTTCCTCCTAAGCCCTGTGACTGTTAGTGGTTATTTTGCAGAATTCCAGGTCTTTCAGATACATATGTGTTTTATTCAAGGAGATAAACCCTTACTAAGAATAGTGCAGGAAATCCTTCTTCCAGAAAACAGATATTTTTAAAAATAGAAAAGGCATACCTAATGTTAAGGAGCAAATGATAATAGAAAACCCATAGACTGGGCAGATATCATTGAAAACAAAATAGAATAAAAATTAAGATTATCTGGGTTATATTTACAGCCATATTCCATTAGCTTACCTATGCTTTTCATGTGCTTACATTAAAAAAAAACTGCTAACAAAATGAAACAAATATTAAAGCAAGAGATTTTATTAGCATTAGAAACATTTATTACTATATCTCTATTTTTAAATAATTATGTCAGATATTACAGGTTTGCATGTGTCTCAGACCAACCCATAATAAATATGTGTCTGTGTGGAATATATGATTCATAAATATTTTCTCCAATGAAAACATAGAGAAGAATACTTACAGGCAACTGTGAATAAGTCAAGCCTTCCTGGAAAAATATCAGCTATATACTAGAAGCAAAAATGTTTATCAGCTTAAACAAAGTAATTTTATCAGCTTTCCACAAAGTAATCAGACAGAAAGCCGTCCTCAAATCTGGTGGAAGACAGCAGTAGCTGGATGTATGGCTGATAAGGAAACCAGCTTTTGCTCAATCAAATTTTGGACTCCCGGGAGACATAAGTTTGGTTCATATGCCAGAATATAGTATATGATGCTACCAGGAAAAGAATAGATAAGGATGTAAGAAAATTTAATTTAAATGTGAGTTCACAGAAAAAATAACTTTATGTTGTAAAGAAATTAATGGAATTCATGTGTTATTTTAACATTGGAAATACACTGTTTCATAAAAATATAGTTTTGGACAATGTCCTTGTGCAAATTGTTAACAAAGATTAGAAGCTACAAACAAGCCTTAAGTTTGAAACAGGATTCAGGTGTTTGACAAATTCCAACCCACCTTTGGCAGAGACAGCATGCTTTTATTTCAAGTTCTAGGATTATTGCTCTATGCTTAGACACTGGAAAACATTTGATGACAATAAGGAAATATATAAAATATACAATGGAATGATTTTAAATAGTGTAGGAGTGGAAATAAAATTGTATATTCATTTAATAATTACTATTTTGCATGATATTTGAAGAAAGTAGGACAAACTGACAAAATGATTTGTTGAAACAGTAAAATTAGTATAAGAAAATAATTGTTCTTACAAAAGTTAAAATTTTAATTTACTGTGTGTGCAAGTTTTTTTTTCTTTAGAATTAATGCATATAGAGTAAATAAATGAAACATTACAACAAATCAAAAACTATCAGTAATTATTTTTCTGTAACAAAGTAACTTGAAGAGAGATTAATTATTAATGAATACCACAATTTTTGGTTATTTTTTACTTGCTAATGCATTGAACTTTCTTGTTTGCTGGTATTATTTTTTCCAGTTTACTACTGGATATTTCTCAGATACAATAGGGATATTAAACATTATTCAAAAAAATTAGAGAAGAAAAATCAATAAATTATTTCACTTTATTTGGTATTTATTTATCTATCATCAGGAAAAGTGTGTATAGACCCAAATTTAAAAGGTGTCAGTAAAATTTTAAAAATATTTAAAAAAAAATTTGAGCATTGCAGAGAAAAGTGAGAATGTCACAAAATACCAAATTAAATTAGAAACATGATTGACATATAGTTTCCATAATTATTGATTTAGAACAGATAAATAAATTGGTAGTGAATAAATCATGGCCATTCCCTTCATCTCTCCCTTCTTAGCCTGAAACTTCACAAGATATCAAGGAGATGTCCATCCAGTGTCCTTTGGACAGGGTGTGTTCTCACTCTACAGATAATTTTTAGGCCATTCAACTTTGAGATGCAATTTATGATATACTAGATATGCCCCATAAAATCACACTATCTCTTATTTACCAATATGGTTGTATAACAAATTCAAATTTTCTTATCAACTTTCCAGTATGAACCAAACTTATATATCTCACTAAGTAACATATTCTTGCTTAGAAGAATGCTTTGAAAATAAATAAAAAGTATTTATAATTAGAATGATCTTCAACTTGTTTTGGAAGGAATGAGAGAAAATATTTGTAAATTATACATCTTATAAGGAATTAATATTCGAAATATATAAAAGCTCCCAAAAACTCAACTATCCACATGCAAAATTAACCTGATTGAAAACAGGCAATGGACTTCAATAGACATGTATCCAAAGAAGACATACAAATAGTTAATAGGCATATAAAAATATTCAAATATTACTAATCACCAGGAAAATGCAAATTAAGACCACAATGAGATATCACAACTTTCCAGTTAAGATATTTATTACCAAAAAAAGAAAATAATAAATGGATAAATCAGAGTCCTTCTACACTGTGGGTGGGGATATAAAATGGAGCAGCCACTACTCAAATCAGTATGAAGAGTCCTCAAAAAATTAGGAATAAAACTACCATAATATCTGGAAATCTCACTTCTGTATATATAGAAGACATAATTTAAATCAGGATCTCAAAATGTATCCATACTCACATTTTAACTAAAGAATTATTCTTAATGTCAAAGTATGGAAATATCCCAAATGTACAAGAAATGTTTTGTACAGTCACAATGGAATGATATTCAGCCTTATAAATGAAGGTAAGCCTACTATTTGTGACAATATAAATGAACCTAGAAGGTAGAATCCTAAATGAAATAATTTGAACGAAGAAGAAAAAAATAACATTTGGAGATACACTGATCAACATAGAGACTAGTTAACAATAAGTTATTGGGCACTTAAAAATTTAAGAACTTAGATTTCATTTTAAGTTTTCTTAATACACCCACACACAAATACATACATACATCAAAAAAAATAAAGTAATACCAAAGGGACATAGGCAAGCATTTTGAGGGATGAATATGTCTACTGCATGGATTATGATGATTGTGACCAAAATTTATGTGCTTGTGTGTGTGTGTGTGTGTGTGTGTGTGTGACACCCTTGCATATCTGTGTGTACATATAAATGTGTATATACATATTAAATCTCACCATACAATGTGCATTGATTATATTCAGTTAGTATGCCAGCTATAACTCAATAAATTTATCAAAATGTTTTTGGATATTGACAAGTATATCAAAAGGTATAAAGAAATTCCAAGGAATTTTAAAAAGAAAGAAAAATAATGGAGGAGTTATCTTCCAGATTTTGATATGTGCTAACAAGTGGTTAGAACAGCAATATAGTACAAAGATAATGACAAATCAAAAATAAAAATGTGGAAATAATATATATTTATATGTCTAAATAATTAAGAAGAATAAATCATTTCAAGCAATTAAATGTTTTTTTTTAATTAGAGTCTCCATATCAAAGATAGAGTTTCTTCCTGACTTCAAACTATCACAAATATATCTCAAATAGATTAAAAGCTAAGATTTTTAAATGGACAGGAAAAAAAAACTTCAAAATTAAGTCAATTATGTATTAAACATATTTACAGTGAATTGTTTTAGAAAGGAGTTTTAATCAATGCAAAAATCCAAATGTGAAGCAAAAAGTTGATAGATTTTATTATATGACTTTATATGTGTTTATCTAAGTAGAGTCACTATAAAGTACATAAAAATCTAAGATTAAGAGAAAAATATCTGGAGTGTTTCTAATAATAAGAAGTTTGCATTTCTAAAACATGAATTTTCCACAAATTAATGAGAAAAATATTATAAAAGAAGCATGTGAACAATGACAGAAAATAAAGACAAATGCTCAAAAACATTGTAAATATTCCTAATGATTTAATATATTCAAATCATTATATTATAATAATAATTTACAAATTGGTATATATAAAGTAATTTGAGGAGATTCAATAATAGATAAGCATGTCAAGTAAACAATATTCCTATGCTCTGCAGATAGATATAAAAATTAGTACAGAATTTGAGAGAGCATACACTTCTATTTTTGAAAGTGACATAAATTACAATTTATTCATGAATGCCACTCAAAAGAATATCCTATACAGAGTATCAGACTTAAACTGATTAACAAATTTGATAGCAATAATATTTTGAAATCGAAATTATTGGTTTCCTCAAACTTTATAAATTGATTATCTTTATGGCCTTTAATTCATCACATTAAAAAATTTCAAGTGCTTTATAATTTCATATTATATTTGAGGAGAAAGCTAAGAGTATGAAAAATACATTTAATTATATTAGTATTTATTTGAGCAAGAATTAAAAAGCAATAAAGAATGAGACAGTAGAAAATAATGTACTTTTTTATATTCAGAGAGAAAAGCAAATGCAATTTAATGACCCATTGGCATAGAAAGACTGCTATTAGTGATACAAGGGATCAGAAGCAAACTAAATGTCCAGACAACATATTTAGAAACATGAATTCATGGAAGCAATGGAAGTAATACTGTTTGGATAAATAAAGCACAAAATTAATTTGGAGAAATGAAATATTCTTATCTAGGCATCAAGTGTCATGTGAAATCTAAAGTTGCATTTTTTTTTATCAATTCAGTAAGTGAAATGAAGTGTGCTTTCTGGATGAGGAGCACAGTACCCAGAGTCCAGGGACAATGTGCCCTTCATTGAACAACCTACCCCAAAGTGTTAGGTGGAAGTAGTATCCATGCCAAATGAAAAGAAGAATCCAATTTCAGAGTTAATGATCTTTCAACCTGTGAACATTTGAGTCCCGATGAATTGCTACATTTATATGCTGCCTCATTAGATAATACTTAAGATCAGTTACCTTGACTATAGTTTATTTTTTCTAAATTTCTAATTTTCACTGGAGTGTCTAAGACAACTCCAGGGGAATTTAAAGGAGATAAAATAAAGGTTATGATTGACTAAAGTTTTCCTTCTCAGATCATATCAGATCATATATGACAAATCATCTGATCAGTTTCTCAATATTTATTTGGATATTTTTTAACCTTGTGTATTATTCAGCCTTCTCTAGAGGAACAGAACCAACAGGCATATCTCCCAACAAGAATCTGGTTAGTGGTATCACAATGGCTGTCCATAGACTTCTGTCTGCAGACCTGGAGGAACCAGTAGCTGTTCAATTAAAGAAGCTGCAGCCTCAGAACAAGAGGGATCAATGATGACACCTCAGTCCAGAACAGAAGGCCTGAAAACTCCTAGAGAGTCACTGGGTAGATTTTGCTTTGTAAGAGTGAAGAAGCTGAAGTCTTATGTTCTCAGGTGATCCCAGTAGCAATGGAGAACCCATTGGTGAAGAATTGAGCTTGTATCTGCTGCTACTTCCTTGTTCTTTTTGTTCCATCCAGGTCTCCAACCTATTAAACTATTCTACCTACAGTTAGGGTGGGTGTCTGCTGTCCCACATGCCAACTGTTTCTAGACATGCCCTTACCAAAACAACCAGAAGCCTTCTATTGTTCTGTGTCTCTTAATCCAATTAAGTTAATTCAGATTAACTATCACACATTCTGTTTGAGGCTTTTCTATTCTTTCACATTAATTAAAAGCTATAATCAGGAGAATGACCTCATAGTACTACTATCCTTAAGAGCTTGAGTAGAAAGGGCATGAGGATTGTGTTTTAGTATAGAGATAAGTTTAAAATAATGTTTTATAGAAATCATATTTAGGGTGTGTGGTTTTTTTCCTGAACGTTTGTAGGTAACCAATTTCAGCTTACTTGAAACAAAGATAATTCACAGCTAGTATTGTCTTTGTAAGCATAAATTTCATCTCAAGTATAAATCATATGCAAAACCCAATGATAAATTGACTAAAGTAAGAAACAAGAATTCTTATTTCATTTTATAAATTTCTCAAAATAAAAGCACTTCTGTGGCCCAAATTATGACATATAACTTATAGGCACAGGAACACAAAGTAAATATCAATAACAAAAGCTTGTTATAGTTTGTAGTTTTTCTTTTAGTTTCAAAATTTTACCTTCATAATTTCCACCATCAACTTATTAACCTCCTTGTATTTTAGTATGAACAATAGCAAAAATACATCATTGTCATAATTTGTTATGGGTTGTCTAATCATTTTTTTCTATAAATACTTAGTAAACAGTATCTATATTGAAGTCATGGTAGGCACCAAAGCTGTTGAATTGGTAATGAATAGGCACCAATTAAAAAAATTGCATTATTCTTTCCTTTTAACTCTGTGCCATTTTTAAAACTGAAGACGTCTTTCTTCATACTATGGGTATTGAGATTCCCAGATGATAATGAATGAGACAGGGAAAAAGTTTTGGCAGATAATCAACAAAAACAATATTTTTAGAGAGAAAGGGATGGACAAAAATGCCAAGCTGGCAACTGCTGACTGGTTTAGAGTCCTGAAAAGATCAAGGGAGACCACATTTAGAAACATGGCATATGCTGGGGTTTAGAATGATTCATGTCCCTCAATGACTTGTAATTCAAAAAGATCATTCTGGCTGAATAGATTACAGCAGAGTGGAGTCAACAGCCTGAGGATTCTAGCCAAACAACACTGACCATGAGCTACAAACTGCTTTTGGCATTTGTTGTTAGTTAGACAATATTGCCATTATAAGGGAAATTTATGGGAAGCATTCATAGAATCTAAGCAACGTATCCCTGAGGTAGGAATAACACAGTTTCTGGGTAAAGAAAGCTAAATGTGATTTAAAGAAAAAAAAAGAAAGTAAGAAAAGAAGAAAAAGACAAAAGCAGGTCTTGTTGTAATGTGATAGATGCAAGTGGTTTCTTGGGTAAAATGATAAAACAGCCTCTGTAAAATATGTTCCATGCACTAAACAAGTTAGATTGCTTGAATTCACTCTGGGATTGATAAACTAGAGCTTTTGCTGAACTTCAAAACTCTGAATCAGAAAACGGCAATGGTCTCTAACCTTTGTGTAAATATTTTAGAATTTCATGTCTTATAATTTCAGGTAGTTTTCATGTTTTATGAACAAAGTCTCAAGTAATATGCTTCTTACTGTTCTTTTATATAACTGCTAATCATGATCATTTCACACATTCCAATTAATCTTCAAAATAAATGTAGTATCTTTAGATCAACAAATACCCTAGTGGTGATATGAAATGTGCTCCCCCCACCTTTTTTGTTTTAGAAGAGAAGAAAATTCCAGAGACAAATCTGATCTTATTGCTTCACAGCAAAAAGTGGAGCTGTTTTTTCTTTTAAGTTTATACTTACTGGACACTACACAGTAGTTAACAAAGCTGCTGGGATTGGAAAGTAGGAAAAAAAATAGCACCACTCATCTTTATTCTACTAAGAAGCAATTGAGAAAGAAGTCTAAATATGCAGCGGGTGGAAGACTAAATAAGACCTTGGCTATTGGGGAATTTTGAATCAAGAAAGTGGCCAATGAAATTTCTTTTATTGATGCTAATATCTGTATAATTTATCATTCTCAAAATTATATTGCATGAATTCAGTTACTATAGTCAGCTGATATTCATTGAATATTTGTTAGTATAAGAATACTTTTTCTTCCACATTTATTATAATAAATATTATAATCATATAAATATTATAATCATTGTGTGTGTGTGTGTGTGTGTGTGTGTGTGTGTGTGTGTGTAAATCATTCATCAAGTTCTGGGGGGAAACTAGTGAAGCTGAGCAAAGCAAAGAAGCTTCTATTGTACTTATGCCCAATAAACACCTTTAGTCTCTGCATGTGCTTTTTTCATGGGGTCACAGAATGCATCACACATTCCATACACTTTCAATCAATGCTTGATATTCAAGAGCTCACCTTTCAATGCTGTTGAGCCACAGCACTCTTCTCTCCATATCTGTTTCTTACTTCTAGCATACTTTATTTTATAAACAATTTCTAGCCACTTTGTTAACATTCCATCTTCAATTAGAAATAATTACCATTAACTTCATCCTGAAAGTCTCTGATTATAATTTGGGAGCCAAAAAATGGGTTAAGGTACAATTCTGAAAGTCCAATATTCCTATGCAGAGCCAAATAAAATATGAAGAAAAAGAACATTGAATAATAAGTCCATTAGAAAGCTCCTATGACAACCAGCGTTTGATGATTCACAATCCAAGAGAGAAGGAAACCAAGTAAGAGAGTTTATAATCTTTCAGATGGAGTGAGACTATGAGCAGCAATTTCTAGATGCAGAGAAAAAAAAAGAAGAGTGAGAGAGATTTCTTTGACTTTCATTGGCAAGGGAAGAGACCATATTGGTATTTATGACTACTAGGTTAACCAAAATTTGAGCAGGCAAAGGTGCCAGAAAAGGTGAAGGCCAAAGATAGGAGCAGGAAAAGCAGTTTGTCTGTCTTCCAGCCATTTTGCAATATGTATAAATATTTTTGTGCAGAACAGGGTGTTATAATTCAAGGAGAAAGAATAAAGAAATTCTGTTTTTTTTCTTTCAGTGTGTGTGTGTGTGTGTTATTTTCAGAGTTCAAAAGGAACAGAAATTGGAGTTTAATCCTTTCAAAGAAGAATAAATTCAATTATATACCAATATTAATATTTATTATTCTTAAATATTATAAAACTGAACATAACAGAATCAAAATAGAATGAACTAAAAAATAGTTTAAAGATTACTTCCTTGGCTTAGGTCAGTATTAATGTGATATTCTTTCAGTTTTTGGTTCCTTCCAGAGAATAGCACTATCCTTCTATGTAGGATAAAAACAAAACTGAAAGTCTTTATAAGTTTTCATATGTAATTTTAATGGTTATTTTTATGTAAAAACTGAATATACTATGGTACCAGATTGTTTGGTCAAACACTAATCCATGTGGTGCTGTGAAGTTATTTTTATATGTAATTAATATTGATAATCAGTTAACTTTACATTGAGCAGATTATCTGTAATGATGTGAGTGGACTTCATATCACTTATCTAATCTTTTGAGACCTTCAGAGGAAAAGCAAATTTTTCCGGGAGAAAAAGAAAATATTATTACGAGACTAGAAAAACAGCTTTTGCCTGATTTTCCAGCTTGCACACCTACTCTAAAGAACTCAGGTTGTGAGCATCAGCAGGTGCAGGAACCAGTTTCTTAATATTCACCTTCTGCCCCAACTAACTCATATAATATACCCTCAATTAAAACAAAAGTGATTAGGCATACAAAAAATAAGACAGAATGGAAAAAATAATATAAGTAGATGCTGGAACCATAATCCAAGATAAACAACCTACCACAATTAACAAATGTAGATATGAAAGTTATTAGGAGTTCTGTGTCCCAAAAGTAAATGATGAATGGAAAATTTAACTCCTAACCAACAAAGAATCAAATGTATATATTTTTTTAATTAAAACTGAGTAATAGTGATTAAAAATAATAGATTATTTGGGCATAATACTGGCCACAGCAGGAGCCAGATGCCAGATAAGCAAAAACATTCAGGCTAAAATTGAAATTTAAAAAAGTATGAATAATACAGAAGAGGAAAATAGCATAAATTACATGTGACATATAATCATCAGATTATATATGTATATATTTAGAGTCAAAGAAAAACAACAATGCAACATAGAAACAGAAATAATAATTCAATAGAGATATACTGACAATGTCTGAAGACTTTAATGGGGTAGGTTACCCAAAAGTTTATAAGAATGTTGGGCAAAGAATGCAACTGATTTAATGATTTAGAATACATTTTTTATTTCTTAACTCTGACAAAGAGCCCTCTTTAACTTTTGCCATACACATTTTAGTCAAAGAATCCTATGAAAATTTATTAAAGTTACATTGCCCAAATTCAATGATAGTACAAAATGAAAGTAGCAGATAACACAGTTTTCAAAAGGATTTTAAGCACAACAATGATTGTCTAGAATCAATAAAGTGAGAATTAAATATAAATGTAAGTTTCTTAGTTAAGATAGGAAAACTCAGTTTTAGTAGGAGAAATCACAATCTTTGGATTTGCAAAATTATCCAAGGAAATATTTGGTTCTCTATGAGAACCTGAACACAGTCTGAGCCAATAATATCATAATGCTGCTGACACAGATACCATGTGCATAAGTTATAACAACATCATAATCAGTAATGAAACAGCAATCATCCTCCTAAATTCATGATTGAAAATGATATTATGAACTATATATAGCTCTTTAGCAGTACTCTTCTGTGAAATATATTATGCAAGAAATAAGTAAAAAAAAATGTTATGCTTCCTAGGTGGGTATATCAAGAATGTAAAACAGATTATTTCATAATAAAAAATAGTGTTGCATTGATTAAATGCTGTGTTTAATGCCATGTTTAGAAATTTTGCCTTACTTGGAGAGAGATAAAGTTGTTGTTGTTGTTGTTGTTGCTGTTTGGGGGGAGGGTTGGTACCACAGATTGAACTCAGGGGCACTCAATCCCTGAGTCACATCCCCAGCCCTATTTTTTATAATTGATATAAACACAGGGTCTCAGTTGCTCAGCACATTACCAATGCTGAGACTATCTTTGACCTCCTCCTGCCTTAGTCTCCTGAGACATAGAGATCACAGGTGTGCACCACTGAGTTGGCTAGAGGTTGATAATGTTTTAAAGGTTTTTGAATAGAAATTTGCATAATTAGAAAAGTTATCATATAAGTCATTATGTGGAAGAATATGGGATAAATATTTTAGAGGTCATTGTCACTTACAAATATATTAATGGAGTTGAGAATATAAATTCTAAAAGACTGAAATGTGGATAAAATTCAATATTAATGTTTTGATAGTGCATGGAAAGTTCTAAATGGATCTTTAAGATCACAGTGAGAAATAATTTGTATCTATTGCCAATAGTGGTTTTAATAGTGAGAGGATTTATAATAACATGTATTAGATCTGAAAAAAGGTCAACTTACAGAAATTATGATTTATTTGTTAGTGATTGGAATGGATATTAATTTTTGAAAAACAAATTGCAATACAGAGTACTGTGGACTGGAAGAAATGAGAAGAGAATATGTTGGAAGCGAATGAGAAGTGCAGCAGGAAATTGCAATTAGATGCATATAAATAAATTTTATATGGACCAAGGCAAAAAAAAATATGTAAAAGAAAAATAAGAGGGGAATAATGGAAAAACTGTGCAGGTAATTCGTGACCTTGAATGTCAGGATTGATTTATGAAAAATTTGCTTAGTTTTTAACTGTGTCTTTAATATGTCCAACAATTCATATCCTCCATTCCACATTTTAATGATAATAATAGGAAGAATTTTTAATCTTGAAAAACTTAACACCACTTTCTCAGGGATAAATATAAGAAAGAATATCTAAACTGCTTTTAGTTTTAGTATTGAGATAATAAGGCCCAGAGAAATAGCATTTGTGTTGGTGATAGAAAAGTAAAAGATAATAAAAGGAATATTATAATGCTAGGATCAACACTATGTAGGAGTTAAATAATTTTATTAAAATTAGGTATGCAATGAAAACATGAAGGTTTCAAGACTATGATCTAGAGATATTATAAAAATATTAAAATGAATAATAGTTTCAAGAATAAGATATTGAAAATATTAATTTCATACTGCTCATGCAGAATGTGACTTCTTAAAATGCACAATTCATGGAAAGCGCAACATTCTCTCATACCACAAGCTGCTGATTGATGAATGGGTTTATTATTATTAGCAACATAAAAATTAGTCTTAAGATAGGGGAATCCTTTTTTGATAAACTATCAGATGTAAAAAACCTTGTGAAAGTTCCCCTCATTCTTTTACACATGTAATTTTACTATGCAGATTTTCTTCTTGTTTCGTGAATAGGTAGAGTGCAACTTGCCATTTTGCTTGTGCAGATCAGTGCACCATTGTATATATGACAGAACTGTAGGCTGGACTCACGCTTTGCACTATGACTTGTCATTTGTGGCTGCTGGGAATCTTCAAACATGGTATGAATGAGCCAGAAGATTATTTCTAGCCATCATATATCCTATTTGAAGCCATGCTCAATTGTCAGCTTGTAACAAGCTCTCCCCTGGAGCAGAACTACTCAGATAACCATAAGTATCCTAAGAGATAGTAAAAGATTTTGTTTTGAAACAATGTATGTTGAGGTTGCTTATTTCACAGCAATTGCTAACAAATATGTAAATTGGGGTCTACAAGTGAGATACTCTCTTAACAAAACCCAAGTGTATGTCCTTGATTTGGGTCCCAAGCACCAGCCTCATACTAGACAAATGATGACAAATATATTTAAAAGTCTAGAATACTGGCAAGGGAAAAGTTAGCAAAAACTAAAAGGTAGTGAGGTAATGAAAAGAAAAGTCTGAAAAAATAACATCTAGGTTAAGTAGTAGTAAAATATCTGGCAAAATATTGCTTGCAGTGTCATTCAAAATAGCGCAGATACTAAAAGACCATTTGCTTATTAAAAAATTATTTGGCTTTTACTAGCTAAATATGATCATTACTGCAAGAGGGAACTAAACAAAAAGAAAGAATTGTTTAGTTTTAAGGAGTTTATAAAGGCTTTTTCACTTCTGTTATTTCTACTCAACACAATTTCCAAATAGGGAGAGCAAATTTATAATACAACGAATTATAAGCTTGTAACATGCTTGAGGCATTTAAAAGATTTAACATGGTGTGAAATTGACAAATTTAGCTGGAGGAAAAAAGATTTGAGACTCTAAAAAATATCATCTGATTGCAATTAGGCATGTGATCCAAGGTAAAAAATTTTAAAAAAAACTCTGTTTCATTAAAATATGTGAATGTGGCTTTTGATATAGGGAATATACTCAAACATACTTCATAGTTGTTAAGAGATTACTATGAATGGATGTAATGACAAATTGTATTACAAAATACTAATTTGTTTAAGTTACAAAATTGAATCTGAGCCCCAAATTTCTACAGAAACTAATTTGGATGGAATATTACCAACTATAATCTTGGGACATTATTATAAAAAGGGAACATCAAATCAGTAGGCAAGTTCAAGATTTTATTTGAATTTAAAGTAAAAAGTCAGAAGACAATAAACCAGGAATCATGTAGAAGGTAGCTGATCATATCCCAATGATTTCATAATTGCTTCTTCTTTCTCCATTGTTTTAAACAAACGTGTATTATGATTATTTGCTTCCAACCTCACTTTCTGTCTTACTTTTGCACGTTGAAAATATGCAAGTTGGATAAATATGACTTTTCTTTCACTGCCTTGAATCAAGAGATAGTGATCATAAGGACTTACATGTAATGAGCTTTATCTGTTCCTGGACCTAATAAAGTACATGAGATTATTAATTATCAGCCCAGTGCCCAAAATGAAAAATAATTTTGATGTTATTGAGAACAGGGTGAATGCATTTTAATGAGGGAGTAACTTACATTGGGTTCCTGGAAATATACTTAACAAAACTCCTAAAGCTCAAAAATAAAACAAAGAATCAATAAGTGGGATGGCATCAAATTAAAAAGCTTCTGCACAGCAGAGGGAACAATTAAGAGCATGAAGACAGAGCCTACAGAATGGGCAAAGAACTTCGCCAGTAGCTCCTCCAATAGGGGATTAATACCACTAATATACAAATAACTCAAAAAATTTAACATCAAAACCACCACTAACAGCAATAAGAAACAACTCAATCAACAAATGGGCAAACAAGATGAACAGAAATTTCTCAAAGAATAAATTCAAGTGGCTAACAAATATATGAAAACCTGTTCAACATCCCTACTAATAAGGAAAATTAAAATCAAAACTACATTAACATTTCATCACATGTCAGTCAGAATGGCAATCATCAAGAATACAAATAATATTAAATGTTGACAAGGATGTGCAGAAAAGGGTACACTCATATATTGTTGGTGGGACTACTGCTGTCCTTCAGGTATAAACTGAGGAGTGAGATAATTTGGTCAAATGGTGGTGCCATTCCAAGTTTTCTAAGGAATCTCCATACTGCTTTCCAGTGTGGTTGCACCAATTTGCAGTTTCACCAGAAATGTATGAGTGAATCTTTTCCCCCTCATCCTCAACAATATTTATTGTTACTTGTATTCCTGGTAATTGCCTTTCTGACTGGAGTCAGATGGAATCTCAGTGTAGTTATAATTTGCATTTTCTAATTTCTGGAAGTGTTGAACATCATTTAAATGGCTGCTGCCATTGCAAGCTGAATTAGCCACCTTTGTCATGGAACATAATTTCATGTTATGTTATTTAGATGGAATGATGGTTATTTAGATGGGTATTGGAAAAGCTTCTTCTTCTTCTTTTTTTCTAAATGAGCAAGATAAACCTGACACTTCTAGGGCAATAATAGTGCTTATTTCCAATGATAAAATTCAAACTTCCAAATTAAAATTAAAACCCCCCAAAATTTCTCTGTCACTGTGAACATAACAGCTTTTCAAAATTTGAAGACATTTTCTGATGACTCAGTAATGAAATATTGACATGAAGAAGTTTGACTTTTTTTATTGAGAATTTTGAATAATTCATTGAACCAGTATTTTCCAAATGACCAAAGCCTGATGTTATAAAATCACACAGGAGTAGATGACCCAGCCAAATTACAAAATGGATCAATGGATTTTAATGTAATAGAATCTGAAAAGTTCGTTGCTATTATTTCATATTCTACATTGCAACTAACCTTTACGAAATTACAACTTGTTGGATGTTGGTATGGTAGCAAATCAGAAGGAAGAATGTCAATTCTCTAGAAAGGTCATTAACATATACATCCCTTTCCTTGTAATTCTCTTTGTGGTGTGATTTCTTCATATGCTTCTACAAAAACAAGATAAATGCAGCAGATAGAATGCAGAAGAAAACATAAAAGTTCAGTGTTTTATCAAGCTGGTTATTGAAAGATTTTAAAAATGTAAATCCAAACTTTTTATTTCTTCATATTTTTTATTTTGGAAAATGCAGTTTTTTCATAAAAGATTTCATGTTAAGATACAATGTGTCTGTTGATGTTATGAATGAATTAGTAAACATTTTTTTAAATTTTCTCATCTTCATTCCTTTTATAACAAATAAATACAACCCCCACATTAAAAAAAAGAAAAAGAAAAACTAAATAAAATCAGCACACTAGAGTGATACAGCCACATCGATGATTATAGGAGCATGTTTCACAATATCCCAGTCATGAAACCAGTGCAAGTGCCTATGGAAGGATGAATGGGCACATAAAACATGGTATATATACACAATGGCGTTTTACTCAGCCATAAAGAAGAATGAAATTATCATGTTTGCTGGTGAGTGGACGGAACTGCAGAACACTCATGCTAAGTAAAATAGTCAGACTCAGGAGGTCAAGAGTTGAATATTTCCCTCATGAAGAAACTAGAACAAAGCAAGGGAAAAAAAAGAGGAACTCCAGAAAATAGAAGGGATTTCAGTAGAGTAGAGGAAGGGATTGAGGGGAAGAAGAAGGGACAGGAAAAGTCAGTAGAATTAAGTTGACCAAATTATGCTAAGTACAGATATGAATATGCCATAGTGAATTACAGCTTTATGTTTATCTTTAAAACACCAATTGCAAAAAAAAAAAAAGAAGAAGAAATAGTGGGGAGACCTGTAGTAGGAATGAACAGCAAGAGGGAGGGAAAAATTTGGAATTGAATATAAATTGAAATGAATCAATTTATACTCTATGAGTATATTATTATATAAATAAACCCCTGCATTATTTATAATTCCTTTATAAAAGATATTATTATTATTATTATTATTATTATTATTATTATTATTATTATTATTATTATTATAAATTCTTTTGGTACCAGGGATTGAATCTAGGGGCATTTATCCAATGACTCACATCTCCAGCCCTTTTAAAAATATTTTATTTTGAGACAGGGTCTTGCCAAGTTGCTTAGGGTCTTCTTAAGATGCTGAGGCTGGCTTTGAAATCAGGATCCTCCTTACTCAGCCTCTGAGTACTGAGCCTGGTGATCCTAATAAAAAAATTATTAAAATAAATTTTTTGCATGCTGTTTATTGAAGAACATTTTCAGAAACTAACCATCAAGGGATTGATGGAAGCCTCCTCCAACAGAGGAAGAATCTGAACTCTAATGAAGTCACAACAAATCCTTCATATTAACAGACAGTACTGGAACAAACATGGAGCTTCAAAGTTGAGACAGAATATTACAAAGAGGCCAAGGCTTAATACCCAGTATCACCAGATAATTGTTGCCTTCACCAGAAGAGAGCAGATATATTAGAGGAAGTAATTTCCAAGATATAAGGACACTTCCTAAAACTAGGTCAAACTTTGAGCTTTTTAAAGAAAATTCTCTTGCAGGTAGGGGAAATATTATTTTTGTTTTTACAGGAGAATATAGAGAACGGACAACAGCATCCACTAGAATAAGAAATGTGACTAATTTAATGCCAGGGAACATTCTTTGGTAAACAAAAAACATGTCAAAAATTTCTTCTATATTTGTGTATCTTTTTTGTTTGAAATGTGATTTCACCACTAATTCTATCAAGAGGAAGTCTCTGATTCTCAAACCTGTAGTTGGTCATGAAACATTCTTTGCTCAGCGAGATGCTTGGAACATGATTTAAAATGCTGATAAGAGATAATTTGGAGAGAGAGCATGAATAACTACATGGAGTGAGAAGCCTAGTTTTCTCACTCTCCATTCACCCCAGCTAAAGTCAAAGACATGTGCTTACAGCCGTGTTGGACAAGCTGCATACAACCCACAACAATGAAGAAAAAATAAATCATGGTTGCATAAAGTCAATAAATTTTGAAGTAGTTTTTATACATTTAATTAATAAACACAGCTATTAAGAATAGATATGTGTATATTAACAATTATTTACTTTTTCTACTTTCAAGTAATATCATGTTTTCTATAGTGTAGATTTATATAATATATTTGGATCACATCGACCAGGGGTGAAAAGTGGCTAAGAAGATTCAAGGGTAAAAAATTTATAATTTAGAGAAAAAACTAAAAGATATACTTATTGTATAGTTTGAAAAATCAAATAATTTGTTGGTAGAATGGTTAATATTTAAAACTAGTAGTAAGTTCCTTCATTATTTTCTATGTGGAGAAAATATAGAAAAAATCTACATTATATTTTATGTACAATTTTAGTACCTACTATTAATCATTTTTTCATAGGTAAAAATAAATGCAAATTAGTATAGATGTAAAAATAGCTATTTTGGAATGTAACAGATGGAATAATTTAAGTAATGTATTTATTATAATAAAGACACAGCAGAGCAAATCAACAGGATACTTTTTGTGTTTTTTTTCATTTTCACATTTAATATTTTAAAATTCATCATTATTATGTACTTTCTTGCATGTTCACCAAGGTATATGACTTTATGGTAGTAAAATATCTTAAAAATAATAACTATAGAATGCATATATAGTAAAAATAGATTTTTGTTTTTAACTTTATGCCAAAAATGACTGCCACAACAAAATATTAATACAGGCTAAGTTAGGTTATACTAAAAAAATCACAGATCTTCTTACTTCATTACTTGGGCTCTTTCCCCATACATCATAAATACAGATATAATGTCCCTCTGATATTTTAACAAAAATAGCCTCTATTTCATTGTTATTATGGAAACTAAATACAGGCTACCATGATATCTGAGAAAAATTTCATTTTTGTTTTATTAAGGTATGTTGAGAAGCAACTGATGACCAAATAGTAATTTTAATTATTCAATGAAATGGACTTAAATGTTTTCAATTATTTTCATTACAGATCTTTCTATAGATCATAAAACACAGAAAGAAATTTAGTTTAAAACTTTTCTGACTATTGTTTTCTAATCTAACAAAGATGTCCATAATTACCACATATTTTTCCTATGCTTCCATATTTTCTATGATTCAGTCTGCTGTATCATCACAGGGGGAAATTTCTTTACAGACTATTATAAATAGAATTTCATTTTAATTTGATGTCAGTGTATAGGATATATACTTAAAAGCTATTTTCACTAAATATTTCAAACATGTTTTTTTCATAAAATATTTGTACATACAAAAGTATACCAAATTCAACCTTCAAATATTTAGCATGGCTACAATATAAAATATATTTAACAAAATTTTTTTATCAAAAACTAAAAATTGGTTTAGTATTTTGTTATGGTGAGATAGCAATATATTACTGAGTTGATCAGGAGTCGGAAATTTTATTCACCAGCTGGTGGTCTGGATCCACCAACTGCTGGGCCAAAGAGCAGGTGTAGACCCTTTGACCCCCTCCTGGGATTTGTTAATATTTATATTTATTTTGGATTTTATAGTCAAAACCTTATTAATCATAAGTTGCTGTTGCTATCATTCAAAACCATAAACAAATGTCATGAGATGTAAAATAATAAACAGAAGAGGAAGTGGGTCAAAACAACCCTACCTGAGTACAAGTTAAAGAATGGTTACTAATGTCTAGATAGCTAATCTCTAACAAGGTATACTTTTCAAGAAAAATGGGAACAAAAAAAAAGAACAATTTTTCATTGTATAAGAATTGCCATTTTGTGTTGCCAAACATGCTATGCTACTTAACTCTTGGTGGGTACGGAGGCAGAATGTTCCCATGGGAGAAGCATTTCTTACATGATATGGAGTCTCAGTGTAAAATGGAATCTGTTTAGTCACTGCCCATAAAACCTGGCTCATAACAATTTGCCAAAATATTTTAAATTCTATGTCAAGATACTGAAAACACAGATTTAATGATTGTTAGTTTATATTTTATCAATCATTGTCATGTTTACCTAAATATCTATCCACTCAAAAATTATATAGAGAAAGCATAATACATTATACATTATATTTGATAAACTTTTAAAATTCCCTTTAAAAAACATCAATATTTTTTATGGCTGCATAACATACCATGTTTTCTTTATCCATAAATCCACTGAAGGGAATCTTAATTGATATCATAATTTAGCTATTGTGTATAGATCAGTGGATGAATGAATTAAAAAAAATGTTGTATGTATTCTTTATAAATTACCCATCCTGTGAAATTCAGATATAACAAAAGATTGGGTTAGCATTGGATTTCTTTATGATCGAAAAGATTGGATAATAGCATTAATTTCTTTTGGTGTTTCTGAATAATATTTAATTTCATTTGTCTGTATACAGTATCTTATTTTGCTTTGTTCATATACATATTACTATTCAAAAATTTAATGCTAATTTATTCAAAATTTCTAATTTTTTCTTGGTGGCTTGTTCTTTTTGTGTCTTAAAAATCTCTTCCCTAATTTAAACTATTATTCAGTGTTTTTCTACACATTTAATATTTTTTATATACTTTGAAAAACAAAACAAGTTCCAACTTGTTGCATGTATTTCAAACTAAGAAACAATAATTTTTTAAATGTTTTACCAATTGTATCAGAATTATTTACTATTTGTAGATATTTGAAACATTAGTTAGACAATTTTAAATATAAAATTATAAGTGTGGGACTGCTTCTAATTTTCTATTATTTCTATTTTACTAGTCATCTTCTTGATTATTGTAAATTCTCAGTAGGTCTCGACACATGGTTAGTTATTTTATGTCCTCATATAACTGAGAAATTATTACCTCATCAGTTAATACCCCACTCCTTTTTATAATTCAAATAAATTATATTTACCCCTTACTATATAAAAATACATCAAAACCTTTTTATTTATTAGTGCATTTTAGTTATATATAATATTGTTTTTCATTTTGACATCATCATATAAGCATGGAATATAATTTGCTCTATTTCAATTGCCATTTAAAGAGAATTTGAGAGAAGAAAACAAATACAAGCAGAGGCAGTAAACAATCATAGTTAAATATAGAAGCATACAAGTTATTTTTCAATAACCTTTTCAAGAAAATATCACAAACATAGCCTTATGTCATGTTATTTAAAATCAAACCACGGTTTTAGAGAGAAACACTAAGTTATAGCTTATATTTGACACATATATTACACAGAATTTGTATATATGCACAACTTTTTCTTTAATCAATTGCTGACCCTAAGACACCAACTAGATTGACAAATGTAGCAAATAAGATGAAAACTCTCCCTTGAATGACTTATGTTAATTCAGCAAGAAATATATTGTGAGAATATGATCCCACCAATCATGATGTTTATAATATATATAATTATGAGATATTTCATCTGTATGTATATGAAAGAGGGGAGCCAGAGACATTCCCAGGATTTGGAAGTGACATTTAGTTCAAGATATAACACCTGTTGAGAAATTAAATTTCAATATGTTTGGACTAACTGTCACTTTAAAAGTAGGCAATGAGGGAGGTGTTGTGGTGCATGCCTGTAATCCCAGCAAATGGAGGCTGAGGCAAGAGGATCCCACTTTCATATTGATCCTTAGCAATTAGTGTGACCTTCTGCCCAGTAGTACCTGTGATATTTCTCAGTTAAAAAAGGATAGACATTTTTGATTTTTGTTCTATACATTTCTGTACCTTAAATATAAAGAGAATAATATAATTTAGAATAATTTCATTTTTAAAAATATTTCAATTCTCATTAATCATAAACACAATTTAATTTTTTAATATACATAAAATCATTTAAAGTATATGCCATCAAAGTGGATTTGTTTTTGTTTTTAACCTTCACAATCAACTAAAGGGAGATCTCAATGAAGTCTCAGAGCTGTGGCTGAAGCAGGAGGCTATGCTGAAGAGGAAGGAGTGGCTGTGAACAATCTTTTTATCTTATTGGAGCAGAAATTACTAGTGTGATGTTACTTCTTGTGGCAGCTGACAACATGGAAACTTATGTTAGATCATCTTCACCCAGCTGTGCTTGTGGGTAAGCTGTCAGAAGTACATTTTATGATTCTGCCTTGCAGATGAAAAAATATCCAAAGTAGACTCTTTCTGGGTGTTGTAGTCTGAGAGAGTGTTGTTATTCTTCAGCTGTTTGAAAATAATCTTACTCTGTTTGTAAGAGGGGGATGCTCTCATTGACTTGGATTTGGGTTCAAAGTTTTGTATGGTTTCTATGGACCTGACCTCAAGGGTGATGGTGGTCCCATCAGGCTCTTCACAGACATCTGTATTTCTGCAGTTGAAAAGAGAAAGCTCAGATAAGATTTTGTGGCAGAAAATTTGGACTACCAAATAAACAAAGTATTTTCTATTTTTTAAAGCTTTCTCTATAAATGAACATACATAATGTATATATTTGTGTTTATTCAAAACTTATACACATACACTCATATTTTTATATCTAATATATTTTTATATATTTGCCTGTAAAACATATACATATTATATGTAACATATATGTGAAATCATAAGATGAATAGCACATTGATATATCCATAAAAACACTTTAATTTTTAAAAGGCCAGGGTAAGAAAGGAATACATAACAAATATTAAATAATTTAATAGATAAATAAATACACTATAGTTTATATACATGATGGCAAACTATAAAGCTGAAAAATGGACAAATTAAAAAAACAGAGATGCAAGCATGCAAAGGATTTCAAGCACAATTGTAGGGTGATTATATTTTCAAGAAGCTAGAATACTGGCAAGGTGCCAATTGTGAAGTCGTCATTAGTTCATTTCTTAATTTGTTCTTGTCATGACAATATAACATATTATACATACATGGAGTATATATTCCCACTCTTCTAGTTGTACATGATATGGAATTACATTGGTAGTGTACTCATATATGGACATAGGAAAGTAATGTGCAATTCATTCTACTATCTTTCTACTGAGTTAAAAATTTAGCAAATAATTTTTATTTGTTTATCTAATTTTTAAATTTTTTAATTATTTTTATTGGTTCTTCTTAGTTATACATAACATCACAACAATAGGATTTATTTTGACATAATTATATAATCATGAAATATACTTTATTCTAATTCAGTCCCCAGCACTTCTCCTTTCTCTTCCCTCTCCCCTCACTTATTATCTTTTTCACTGTTCTAACTGCTATTTACTTCTAGCTTTTTTTTTTAATTAATTTCTCGTGGATGTACATTATGGTGAGTTTCACTGTGGGGTATTCATACACATACACAGGAAAGTTTAGATCAGATTCATTCCACTGTCCAAGTGTTTAAGAAGCTGGTGAATGAATCCAGGCCCAACAGCCTGCTAGGCAAGTGCTCTACTCCCCAGGTACATGTTGAACCCAACAACAGTTATTTGGAATCGAGGGAAATGGAATAAAGGGAATTCTAAAAGAGAGAACGAGAGTGGAAATTCTAAAAGAGAGAACGAGAGTGGAACGAGTTGTGCAGAATAATTTGTGTGATGTTTTCACTGGGAATTTTTGATGTCATATTGGAAATATACTCACAACTTCTTTACTTTTTTCTTTCTCTTTTCTATTTTTTTTTGTGTGTATATGTTTCTTGGAATTGAACCTATATCCTTGCACCATCTAATCATGTGCTCTATAACTGAGGTCCAATCCTAGCTCCATCTTTTATTTTTAGATAGGGTCTTACTAAATTTCCTAGGGTGGACTCAAAGTCATGAACCTCCTGCCTTACCTAAACAACTGCCTTAGTTTTCCAAATAGCCAGGATTACATGTGTGCACCGTATGTCCAGCTTTTAATTTTTAAAATAATTTATATGAATATTGAACAGTGAAGCATAGCTGCTAAGTTATTCATAGATATTCTAGAAAGAACATTGCACTCATTCAGTATATAAACATGTCTTGTATGCATTAGCACTAAAATTTAAATTGAGTTGTAACTTTAAGTATTTTAAATAGAAGAATTTAAATTTTGAGTATCATAGAGAAAACCAAGATGACAACAAATGAAAATGCAAATTTTAGTATAATATTAGAAATTCTAAATATACTCAACCATCACTTAGAAGATAATAGTAATGTGGATATTTTAGCAACTTTTTATGCAGAGCAACTTAGCAAGTAGTAGTTATTAACACTATATAGGAACTTTGAGATTGTTCACCTAATTGTTTACTATTTCCATAACATATGGTGGTTACAGAAATGTCCAGCTAACTGATCTGAAATTTTAAGGTTTACTCTGGTTCACATGTGATAATAAGCAATTGTATAAATTAGCAATGAGTGCATGAATTTTACCTTTAAAGAATAGTACTAATCAGTAAAAAACTGAACATTTTGTATGTTTTGTTTTATTTACAACAACATAATAATGAATTAGTTTATTTTATTCATTTATCTGAAGTATGGATACTAAATTGAAAAACATTTTGAAGAAAATCATACATAATAATAAGATAGTCGGTAGAATGATTGCAATTATTTGAATGGTGATTTTCAAGGAACAAATCTTGTATTTTAAAAGATTATGAGTAGATTAGATTCTTTTTATAGTAAAGTTTAATACCTATTTATTTTAGAAAACATTGCAAATACACACTATTTTTTCATTAATTTATACCTGTTTCAGTTCCTCTGTACTGCATTTATTTGTGTAGTAATGACATTTATTATTAAACCTTACCTAAATATATTTTCTAGTTTTAAAATATTGTGACATTTTAATTTTTCTAATTTTCCATTACAATATGATGACATAATTTATTTAACATTGTTTTTTCTCTCCTTGATTCAGTATTGATCATTTAATAATATACAGAGAAAAAAAAATAATTCATTTTGAGAACATCTATTCAAAAAAATTGGTACATCTTTAACTCCTGTGTGTGTGTGTGTGTATATCACACACACACACACACACACACACACACACACACACATACATATATATATATATATATATATGTAACAAATTAACATATTATAAACATATATAAACACACATATACATATATATATATATATATATATATATATATATATATATATATATATCTCCAATGTAGTGATATTTTCATGTAGTAATATATAGGCTATGCTAAGATAATAAATATTTGTTCCAGGAGGTAATTTGTATGTTTTCTTTTTTTTAAAAAAAAAGAATGTGTGCTCTTTTAGTAGAATGTATGATACTTGTGTTCGGTAAGGAGTAATTATGATCTTGGTATTGTTGTTATTTGGATACTAAGTATGGGAGTGCCTAGCTACAGAGGTTGGGTTTGTGATGGTTAATTTTATGTATCAAATTCACCGAGTAAAGGATGTCCAGGTAGCTGGTAAAACATCATTTCTGGGTGTATCTCTAAAGTTAATGGAAGAGATTATCTGACAAATTAGTACACTGAGTAAATAATAGACTGAATAAAGATTGTATGCTATTATGATTGTGGGACATTATCATATAATTCATTTAAAGTTTGAATAGAACAAAAACATAAAGAACAGAAAAATTTTCTCTAGTGGATCTGAGACTTTTATTTTCTCTGCCTTCAGGCATTGAGGTTCATTGTTCTGAGGAATTCTCAGTATTTAAGACACAGATCAAGTTACACCAACAGGGCCCTTGGTTCTCCAGCTTAGAGAGAGAATAGAGGATGTGACATTTCCATAATTATATGAACCAACTTTCATGATAATTTTCTCTTCTTCCTTTTCTTTCTGTATATTTAAACATGTATCTATGTACAGATTTGCACATCATAATACAAATATATACTCATAACCTATATATACATTTATACATATATACACATATATACATTCATGATCGACACATATATATCTATTGGATTTCCCTGGAGACTCCCTAATAATACAAATATTAAACCTGAAGGCTAGTGATGTTTTATTCTTTTTTATTCTATCTATATCAATGTTTGAACTCTGCCTTCTTTATTCAGAGTTGTCAAACATGCTACTTTGTTCCTCACCCTCAACAATAGGATAGCTATTTGTTCAAAAATAACATCTTGATCTTATTTCAGAATCTTCTTTGATATAGAAATTACAGAAGTATTGTGCTTATAATATTATTTTAAAGGAATTTTTTTTCTTCTCTGTTCCAGGGATGTTTCTTTTTTTTAATTTTATTTTTTTTATTAGCTACACATGACATTACAATGATCTTGGCAAATTCATACATTTGAATCATTGGGGTATAATTTCTCATTTTTCTAATTACAGATTGCAGAATCACACTGTTCATAGAGTAAAAGAATTTTTTTTTTTCTTCTAGGAACACCATGACAAAGCATAGGACTTTGGGAGTCAGTCTACTCTGATTGCTAGTTTCATTCTGCAATCTATTATAGTAATTATGCTTTCTTAATCTAGTTGCTGTTGTTGTAACAAGAACCTGGATACCACAAGTTTATTTAAAAAGTGAAAGTTTACTTGTCTCCCAGTATTGGATTCCAGAAAGCACAAGAACATGCTGATGATATCTTCTGGAGATTCTGTGAGAAAATAAATGTGCTAGGTTGGGCCTCCTCCATCTGCTTATAAAACCCCACCCTCATGACTTCATCTAATCCTAATTACTTCAAAAAACCCTCACCTCCACATATCATTGATATGTGAAATTGAGAATTAAATGGAACTCATGAAATTTGGGGGAGACAAAAAAACGACAGCATTTTCACCACAGCCCCAATTTCATGTTTTTATCACATGGAAAATACCTATTTTCTAGCTCCATGTCTGTAAAGTCTCAATTAATTTCAGTGTCAAATAAAAAATCCAAAATTCAGATTATTTTGTGAATCAGGCACATAAGGCATAAATCATCCTAGGGTAAATTCACTCCAGCTATGAGCTATAAAATTAAAACAAGTATGCTACTTCACAACTTCAATGTTAGAACAGACATAAAACTGACACACATTGCAAAAGGTAGAAATTAGCAAAGTAGGTCCAAATTCAATAATGGAAGCAACATTAAGTCAAGATCTTGCATTATTCAGGCTTGCAGAAATAACAACACAGGGACTCTGCCAAGTTTGATAGCTTGTGTCTTCTAGAGCAATGAGTTGATTTTTACATAAGGTCACTTGACTAGCAGTTGGAATAGCCACACCACAATGTAGGCTAAAGAGACTCAGGGTGGTCCAGGGCAGTGATTCCATGGAGAATGTCCTTACTCATCCTACAAAATCATGTTGTCTGCTAGATCACTGGGCCTGTGCTGAAAGTGGTAGCCTTGAAGCTACCCTTAAGATTCTCATTATCTTGATGATTGCATTTATTCATACTAATCTCACTAACAAGTAGTTTCTAGTTTACATCCTTAATTTATTCTCCTAGAATCTTTTATTTTCTACCACATAGACAAACTTAGAATTTTTCAAATGCCTCTGTTTATTTTTAATTACTTTTCTGGTTTAAATTTTCTTTTTGCTTTTTCATTTTATTTTAAACAGTTAAAATTAGCCATATAAAAGCCTGAATAGTTTCATAGTTCCGAGTCTTACTTTCAGTATTTAACTTGTTTTGAGTTGGTTTTGTAACTGGTGGAAGATAGTCATTGAATATCATTTGTCTGCATAGGAATATCCATTTTTCCCACCACCATCTGTTGAAAAGAATGTCTTTTTCACAATGCATATTTTAGCAACTTTTTTTGAAAATCAGTTGGCTATAGATGCATACTTTTATGTCTGGATTCCTTTTTCCATTTCACTGGTCTGTATGTCTGTTCTTACACTATATTATGCTGTTTTGTTTTCCTCTGTCCTATATATATAGTACAATTTGAAGTCAGGTAGTGGAATACCTGTTGCTTTGTTCATTTTTCTCAATGTGTTTTTCACTATTCGGGAATTTTTGTGGTTCCATAGAAATTTTAGGATGTTTTCCCTCTAGATCTATGAAGAATGTCACTGGTATTTTTATAGGTTTTTACAGAATCTCTGCATTATTTTGTTTAACATGAACATTTCAACAATATTGATTTTACCTATCCATGAACACAAGATGCCTTTCTATTTATATGTATGTGTCTTTTTCAACCTTTTAATTGGTGGTTTATGGGTTTTATTGTAAAAATAACTTACCTCTTTTGTGAAATTTATTCCTTGGGAGTTTATTAATTTTTAATTGCTATTACAATTGGAATTTCTTTTTTGCTTTCTATTTCAGATAATTTCCCATTGGTGTTTAGAAGCACTATTGATTTTTTTAAATTGTATATCCTGCTGAGATAATTTATTTTCTAATAGCTAATTTAGGGAGATGAAGTTTGGGGGATTTTCTATGCATAAGATTATATCATGTGCAAATATTTGAAATATGACTTTTTTTCCAAGTTGGGTCTCCTCTTTTCCAAATTTTCTAGGAGTATATTTTAAAAAGTGGTGAATTGAGAATCCACATCTTATTCCAGATCTTTGAAGAAAATTTTTCAGCTTTACCAAATTCAGAATCATATTAGTTGCATGCTTATAATATATGGTCTTTATTATGTTAAGATTAATTTCCTCTATACCCAATTTGTTCCACATTTTTATCATGAAGTGATGTTGCATATCATAAAAATCATGTTGTACATCTCTTGAAATTATCATATGCTTTTGGTTCTTAAATGTTTATTAAATGTCATAATGTATGCTAATTTGCATGTATTGAATAATGTTTTATCCCTGCAGTAAATTCCACTTGATCATGGTGAATAAACTTAGTAAAGTGCTATCATTTTCAGTTTGGTAATATTTTGTTGAGGAGTTTTGCATTGCTATATCTCGTCTTCTTGTGTTTCATATGATTAAGCAGTGAAGTCATCTTGTCATGGGTTTTTCTTTAATGTAATACAGAATACATTTTTATTTATTTTTACTAATACTTATTTTTAACTTTACCTATTATTAGTCTGGGTTTTCTATTTTATTGTGATTTAACATTTGAACACTATGTGTGTGTCCAAGAACTTGTCTATTTATTTTATTGTATCTGGTTTTTGGCAGGCAGTTGTTCACAACAGTCTCTAATGATCTCTAGCATATCTGTCGGAATCTACTAGACTAGCTATTTGAGAATTCATCTTTTGAAAAATCAGTTCTTCATCTTTTGATCTCCATTTTATTTATTTCTACTATGATGTTCATTAGTTATTCATTATACTAAATTTTTGTTTATTTTTTTTCAATTTATAATATTTTGATATATAAAAACAAGTATTTTTTTTCAATTTTTAATTTGAGATCTTTCTGCTTCTTGATATGAGCATTGATTTCTACTCACTTCCTTATATATATCCCTTTTCTGCATCTCTTGGCTTTGTTTAATGCATCTACAATTTTATTTGTTTCAAGACATTTATTCATTACTTTTAATTTCTTCCTTGATCAAATGGTTGTTTAAAGTTATGTGTCAACTTTCAGAATTAGGTACAAATTTTAACAAATCTTTTCAGTACTATAAGAGTCCCAATGAAGTAAATGTCACTATGCCATTTTTACACATTAGTAAACTAAATGTCTAGGTTTTGTTGGTATAAGATTTGAACGTTCATCTGTATAATACCAAAATCACTTTATCACAATGAACCCAAGTGCTATCTACTCTTCACTTTGTTTTTCATACACTAAACTCTCTATGTGGTACACACATGACCCATTGTGAGACCATTCTCATGACTATCTGCAGGCTGAGAGTTTTGTACTGATCCAGTGGAAGAGCATTAGGCCCCCTCACTAGAGAGTGAGGGCAAATTTAGGGTACTCATTGCTACAGTCTTGAATAATGAAGTAAGCCATTCAAAGATGATACTTCACACTGGATTTTGAAGACAATGTTGATTTGGATTTTCAAGATGTTATGTACTGAAATTGTGTAGCCAAACCAGGCTATAGCTGTACTTCTTGTAGTTTTATTAATTTTTTTAATAATCACTTCTATTCATCCCTTTATTGGTATTGGTACTTGCAAAATTAATGTTACTCTCTACTACCATAAAAATGAGAGATATTTGTAGCTGTACTTATTTTTTGAATCATCTTTTCTAATAAAATCTAAATGGAAAAACAGTTTTATTACAAATATTACATTTGTAATTATACCTTTTATTTTGCCCTTTTACATTCACATTGACCTTAAGAGGTATAAATATAATTGATTTTGCAAAGAAAAACTATATATTTTATTCTGCTGTTTTTCTATTTTGCATTTTTTAGACTAGGCTTTTGGAATGAATTCCTTAGAATTTGATTTATCCTGGATAAATGGAAAGCAATTCACCCTAAGAATACTGTGAAACTGTTTTGTCTCAGCAGGCTCCATTGTGTAAACCCAGCATGAGCGAGGGAGATGTGAGATAGGCCATGCTGTAGCAGACTGTTGCTGTACATTTTAAATGCTCATGAATTACTATCAGTAGATGATGGGTAAAAAACTGGACAAATGCAAACAGCATGAACATCAACCACACTTTAATTAGTGGTGGTTTCCAGTAAACAAAATCACACATTTAATGGCAGAATAAAATCCCTTTAAGAAGGATAGCTGTTTGAATTTTATTTTAGATGTGATTCATTAAGCACTATTATATTTACTAAACCAATGGCCACACATAATTTTTGTGGGTAAAGTTTTACTATGAGCTTTAATACATATATTATCGCATTTCATCTTTACAACCACTCTGTGAGATAAATGAGGCATTTTATTTTTCTCTCTGTTATAAGATCAGAAGGCTCAGCTTTGTTAAGCAACTTACCCAACATGGTAGTAAAGAGTGAGAAATCAAACCCAAATTTCCAAACTCCAAGTCTCTCTTGATTGTTCTTCTAATATCATCTTTGAAATCAATTGCATTTCAGTGTAATGTAGTCTTACATTCAATTTTTTTTATAAATTTGTAAAACCATTACAATTTGATTTGACAAATCTCAAATTCATGCTCCAATAGAGATTAAAATTAATTGATCAATGAGAAGAAGGTCACCATTAAACAGGGACAAGAGGGGGGAGGGAAAGGGAGAGAGAAGGGAAATTGCATGGTAATGGAAGGAGACCCTCACTGTTATACAAAATTACATATAGGAGGAAGTGAGGGGAAAGGGGGAAAAAACAAGAGAGAGAAATGAATTACAGTAGATGGGGTAAAGAGAGAAGATGGGAGAAGAGGGGAGGGGAGGGGAGAGGAGGGGAAGTGGGGGGGATAGTAGAGGATAGAAAGGGCAGCAGAATACAACATACACTAGTATGGCAGTATGTAAAAAAGTGGATGTGTAGCCAATGTGATTCTGCAATCTGTATACAGGGTAAAAATGGGAGTTCATAATCCGCTTGAATCAAATGTATAAAATATGATATGTCAAGAGCTTTGTAATGTTTTGAACAACTAATAATAAAAAAAATAATTGATCAAAGCTTTAAAGATTTTACAAGGAAATAGCTTAGAAGCAGCAAAGTTTTGAATTTCAGAAATGATGGGATAAAAACACAGGTTCAGTATAATTTAGAGGGATTCTAGTTTAAACTTTCAGGTGCTATAAGCAGAACAAGCCTTTTTCAAAATTCTTAAAAAGTAAAAATAACATTCTTTGCTCACCCAAAACAATGTGTATTCTAAAACAAACCCTGCTTCTCTTCTCTGGTTTTCTTTCTGTTTTGCTTTCTTTCTGTCTTCCTTTCTTCTTTCTTTCTTTCACAGATGAATATATGGGTAAAAAATGGTCTTAACATGTAATCAAGTACAGTAAGTTGGTATAGGCAACTTAAATATCATATCTTATAGAAAAACTGATAAATCCAATTATCTCCTTTTGATGGCAAAAACTATTATATGTATTTATGAACAAATAAAACTGATTAGTGAGTTTTGAAATACTGTTGCATTATTATAGATAAATAGATGGCATGATATTATTTGTATACTTCTAATATTTAAATTTGAACTTTCTATCTTGGTTTAAAAATGAACCCAAATAGATATAACTAAGGTAGAAGATTAATTTTATATAGAATGAAATATACAGAATGCTCCCAGTGAACTATTATCAGTATTTCACAGATTGCTTTAATGACACCTGAATTTTTCTTATTTTTATTAAAACATAAAGTCTTTAAAATTAGATTTCTAAATATTGTGATTGAAGTACACACATCATGTGTTTTTATACCTAAATAAAAGCTAGATGACCATTAGTTTAAATTTACCCCAAATAGTTCCTTAATCATATAATTAAAAATAATATTTTGTATAGTTTCAATTATGTGTCAAACTATATTAAAAATAGAGAGTAGAAAGTAATTGTATCATGTTATAGATCACCATATGAACAGGTTAAATAATCTAAATAAATATATACATGTAAATGTATGAGTGGTAGCAAATATATTGGAAATTTTTATATATTGGAAATCTTCAAATAATTATATTTCAAAATGATAGTATTTAATAGTTTAGATTTTGGTAAGAATTTTACCTCCATTAATAGATTTTTTTTCTAACAAAAACACCACATAATGCTAATATTTTTCCTTTAAACACATTAATTTCAGATGATTTTTAATATGGGAAAATGATTAAAAATTATATCATTTGGAAATTCATTACACTTTTCAAGAGGTTTGGTTGTTTACTTTATACATATTTAAAAGTTTATTTTCCATCTCATTTACTGTCATTTTTAATAATTATCTCTTCAAAAATAAATAATGTTCTCTATAATCCTAAGATTATAAGATTTAGATTTAAGTTCTTAAAACTATAATTTCAGTCAACTAGAATTATGTGGAAATGACCCTTTGCAAGATTTCTAAAGTATCATTAATGTTTTTTAAGTTGACTTTATTTTTTTTGCATCATTTGAAATATGTAAAAGTATTATTTTAACTCTCTCCTTTGGCCACTTACTATTATAGATTTAGTGGAAAGTTCTTTCCAGAAAAGAAGTCCTTAAACTGAAAACTTCAATTCTAATCAGTGTGAATCTAGTTAAAGTAGCCAGTGCAAGGTGACATACTTTGACAATATTATAACTTCAATGAAAATCTAGCAACTCTGAATATCCAACTCTGAATATTTAAGATTATTTATACAAACTGACTAAATGAGTAAATAAAGACTTCGTTAAGTGAACAGAGCTGCAAACCTATAAAACCATGCAAATCTCAGATTATTTTAGAGCTGTTATATTAGCTGCTTTTGCTATAACAGAGACATGCAGAATTTAGAGACTACCAGTCCCCTGAATTTCAGGAACACAATTTTAATATCAGTGTTAAGATACAGTAAATTAAAAAACAAACAAACAAACAAACAAAAAACATACTATGAGCATTTATTCAGACCTTCCCATGTACCAGGCACTTTTGTGAAGATATAAGTATTTTAACATTTATAGTTCTAAATATCATTTCAAAGTATTATTATTACCTTTTACTTAACAGATGAGGAAATTAATGCTCAGAAAGTGGAAAAAGTACCTACAGTCACCAGTAAGGATGTAGTAAGTAGGGATTTCATGAACCCATGTAATTCACTATTAGCTCCGAAGCGTTTGTCCAGTACTTCCCAAAATAAATAGCCAACAACTCTAAATACTTTCTATAGTCTGAGTGCTTCTCCAAAAACTCTGGCCCTCATGATGGTGAGATCCTCATAAAGGAACTAGTGCCTTACAAAATGAGAAACCAGGGTAACTACTTTATTGGTCATATGAAAATACCTTCACTGGAAGACACTAGTCTGAAAGCCAGGAAGAGAACCCTCACCCAAACAACTCATCCTTGCACCCTGATCTTGAAGTTCTAGCCTTGACAATTGTGAGAAAATGTATTTATATTTTTAAATCCACCCAGTCTATAGTATTTTGTTATGGAAACCTGAGCTAAGACAGTGTTATTATATTATTTTTACAATAAACTATCCTTAAAATTCTTTGTTTACAAAGCCAATCCATTAATCAGTTATCATCTGATTGAAAAACTTTTGTGTTAATTTGATTCACCTAATTATTTATGCCTCATTGCTTTGTTTTCATGCTTTGTTCTATTACACTGGTTTTTATTTATATTCTTCCCAAAATATTACCAACTGATATTGTAATAGCAACTTCAAATTAAATATCATGGTTTAAAATTTATCTTAACTAAGCTAGGTCTGAGTGGTGCATGCCTGTAATCCCAGTCATTTGGGAGGCTAAGGCAGTAAAATCACAAAATGAAGGCCTGGCCCAGCAGCTTAGTGAGACCCTGTCTCAAAATTAAAAACAAAAACAAAAACTGAAAAAGACTGGGATGTTGCTCAGTAGTAAAGTGTCCCTGGGCTCAATTCCTACTACTGAAATAAAATAAGATAAAATCAAATCTCAACCAGCTGTAATGTCAAAAATCTCAGTTTTCCTGTCTTCAAACCCTAAGTGCTTGGGAAATTCACCAAGTACTTAAACATGTCTAAGAAAGTCTATATTTGGATGTACTTCTCTCTAGAAATTGCTCAGTAATTATAAAGTCACTGGGAGATAAAGACATGATAGCCTACATTTCCCTGCATAATCAAAGTTATTTAAACTCCAGGGATTATTGGCAAGCTCTCAAGTGTTGCAGGGTTCAGTTCCAATGTTCTACTAAAATAAAGGCAGTTTAACAGAGGATTGTTTATCATAGTGTTGCAAATATAGAAAAATGACAGCATCTTGGAACAAGCATTCTCCCTCCAAAAGCCTTTCATTCCTCTGCTTCATAAATTCCTGGACATCCTCAAAGAACTTTTCTTTCAAAGTATCCTGAATTCTTTAGGAAGCATTTGTTCGGATTCTCTGGTTAGCACTTATGACCAGGAAGAATGATTGTCTTGTATTTAGAATATTAGCATCTTCCCTAAAAGGGCTGTTATAATATCTATGCATAGTCCTAATGTTCAATAGGTATTATCTCTGTTCTTTGTTGGTCAGTCTAAAAAATGAAAAGAATATATTAAAAATTTTTGAAACTTAAAATTTGTAAATATAAATTACTACTAAAACAGATTTATATACAAGATCGATTTATGTGATTGAAATCATTTCACAACATTAGACATGTCTTTTAAGATAATGTGAAAATAAATTATTTTAAATATCTATGAAAATATTCCACCTATTGTTAATTTATGCTGGATAATCTTAACAAAGCTGAAAATCCAAGAACCCTGCTAAACTTCTAACAAACTTCTACAGTCTCAAATGTGTGTGTGTAGAAAATTGGATTTTGGAATACTGGAATGAATAGACATACAACAATAAATACAATAACTTACATAAAATAATTATTTAAAATTTGCCAAACCCTGTTCTAAAGTGCTTCACATGTGCTCATGTACTTAATTCTTATTTTAAATGCAGACAAGATTATTACAGTAAAAAAAATTAGAGACAGCATTTTGTATATGCATTATAGATTTAGCAAACATTAAATTGTTAATGAAATAATATATTTAAAGTCACTTGACAAATCCCATTTATCAAAAGTCTTTTATTTAATACCAGGGAAAGATAGCAAAAATAGGTCGATATTTAGGTCAATTATACCAAGACCCTCCCTGGAATAAATCATATCTATATTTGAAAAAGGAAATTTGGTTAGTAATTTATGCAATGCTAATTAGTTTCTAGCCACAAGCCACCTTTTACCACCCGCATCACCCTTTCATTCCAATACCGTTGGGCTAGTTCTGATCTTATTCTGAAAGTTGTTTAACCTAAAATGTCTTTAGGGGATAATTTTCTAACACCCTTTTAAATTGCCACCCACAGTTTCCCACAAACTAGAGAGCATCAAAAACTTTGATGCTGCTTCTTTTTATCAAATGAAATGAAGGAAATATTAAATGTGAATGACATAAAGCAATTGTATAATATCAATTGAAGATATTATTTGCCTACTTATAAAATGGAACAGAAATAGAAGTGAGTCAAAAGGGTCATAAGGTTAAAAAGAAAATAAAAGGAGAAAAATAAAGTTAATAGAAGAGGATTATATTTTAGAAGATTATGTAAAAAATTATAAATTAAGTTTATGATCCAAATCTACTTTCTCAAATCTATTTCTATAAGTACCTCGTGAATTAGTTTCTTTTGATATTCCCCACTGGATCCAAATGTACCTAGAAAATCCTGTACATATTTATTTGCTCATTTTTTAAGAGAAAATAAAACATGACTTAAAATTAGCTTCAAACTTTTACCAGCTATAGATTTCAACAACCCAGATTGTGCTTTACTGCCTCTGAAACTGTGGTTCTTAATTTGAAACATTTCACACTTAGTTAAACGTTAAGTTTTAAAACCTTGTAAATTCAAAATACAAATAAATATAATGGAAAGGTGTGAATGCCTCGACTACATAATCACAGATAGGAGGCCATAAAGCTGATATCAGTAGCAACAGAAATTAGAAACTAATCACCACTAATGTTTTTTTTTTTTAAATCTTTGAATGCCAAGTGTCTGCTGTACTTTCTTTTATTATCATCATAATCTTTGCATCAAGATACATAGCAATGATAGCAGGTTTCTTTTTAAAGCTTAGTATTAAATATTAAATATCTTTCCCCAGTTTAATTTTACATTACTCTGCCAAGAAAAAAAAATTAAAACTCAAGTTATTTGAAGCCTGGACACACTTCCATGATTAGCCGGGCTATGTAAAAGTCGGTGTCTTATTCTTCCTGCTATGTAAGCAGATCTAGGCCCTAGAAAGATGGGACCAGGTTATAATTGTTTTTGAAAAGTGTGCTACAAAAATGGATAGCCTGTTATAAGCCAGGTTACAAAGTAAGGACAGGGGGTAAGAGAGGGACATTTTCTTTCAGGAAAAAAGAAAACAATTTCTGAAGAGTCCCAGTCCATAATTTTTTCCCAAAATGGTTGAAGAAGGGAGTAAGATCTCAAAATGAGCTTCAAAGTACTGTCTCTGTGAGGGAATGGTACTTGTCTTGCCGAGGAGGGTGACTGCCAAGGAAGGGGATGACTATGTTGACCATCCCCACCCTCCCCAGCTAGGGGAAAGGGAATGGAAAGTTTATTGCCCAGTGGCTGTGAAAGTGAGCTGAAGCCTTACTGAATTCACTAAGGTTTCTTCTAGAAACAGACAACTCAAACTCTTCCTCTCACTTCAGCAAAGAAGTTATTTTTAAAAGCACTTGGGAAATTCCTCCTCCACCTCAAGGTGGGAAGGCTCAGAGAAGGGAGTCATCAGTACAGTCACCTTCCAGGCCATAACGGAATTCCTGAAGGTTGGAGATCCCATAGAAATGGACAAAGGCTGCGGCCACCACCAGGATGTGTAAAATCTGATGGGACTGGAACCATATGTCAAACTTTCCCGGAAAGAAGCGCTCAGGAATCCGAGCAGCATAAAGGCCAGCTCCGGTGATGTACATCACAGCCATGAGGAAGAACCAGCCCATCTGGCCCACTGTGGTGGCCTTGACAAAGCCCTCAGCGATAGTAAAGTGCATGGTGGGCACAACACCACTCAAGCCAAGTCCCAGGAACACTCCTGCTCTTGTTTGCCAGTGCTTAGGAGTGGCAAACAGGTCCCACTGTGCCACAATGATGGCAGAGATGCCCAGGACACAGACGATGGAGAGGTAGATGAGCCGAGGCTGTGGGGAGCAGTAGAAGGAGTAATAGAGCCAGGGGACAAAGCTCCCCATAATCAGTAGAGCAATCCCTGAATAGTCCAGTTTGGAAAAAGTCCGGGAGACTTTCTCTGAATGACAATAGACGGTGTGGAAGAGCCAGGAGAAGCTGAGGCAGAGCACTGCACCCAAAAAGAACATGCCAAAAACCACTTTCTCCTGAAGAGAAGCCATGAAGTACATATTTGGTCTAAGCATGGTCAAGATTCCCAAAAAGAGAAATAGTACGAAACCAAGCAGATGGGTCCAGATGTTGCCAGTTTCTGTGTGGATGCAGAAGATGCTCTTGAAGCAAGCACGAAAGGAGGGCATGGGTGGTCTGTGGCCATGTAGCAGATAGTCATTGTCCTTCAGCCAGTCAGGAAGTACATCATATGGGATGACCCTCCAACGCCCCTCCCAGCCCTTATATATGAACTCCTCCATCTTCTCCATGGCATGGTGGGCCTGCAGGGGAAGTGTCAGTACCCGTACCTCCTCCTCTTCTTCCTGGGGCACTGGGCATGTTTGTTCTTCTTCAGCCTTGTTTGGGTTGGCAATTACCCGCTTGCCTTTCTCTTCTAGCATGGGTCCCAGTCCAGCCAGTTCCACCGAGTCAGTTTCCCTGTTTCTGGCAGGAGCCCCGTTGCCCTGTGCCACCACAGATCCTTTGTGGGAAGACATCTGGCTGGTACCTCAGTATCCTGCAGCTTCAGCTTGGGAAAAGGCTGGGGTCTCTCAGCCCCAGGGTGCAGAGATCTCCCTGTGATGGCAAACACAGGGATGCCGGGCGCCGGGGGACAGCTGGGCACTAGCAGCCCACCCGCACCGGGGCTGCGGATTTGGAGGCCGCCTAGCAGGCGGCGCGCAGTGGGAGGGGCCGAAAATGTTTACCAGCCCGACCACCGGAAGCTGGGAGGCCCGCGCCCGCTCCAGCCCGGGAGCGGGGGACCCTGGGGACCTCGAGGCGGGCTACTTCGTGGCTGTCCGCTTCTCAGGCCTGGGCTGGGGCTGCCGGAGTCCGTGCGCAGGCCGAGTCGCCGCCCACCGGCCAGCCCCGAGGAAACTTACGGCCGGGTGGGCAGCCTCTGCTGGGGGCTGCGGTCCCCCAGCTACATCCCGCGGCAGTGGAGGCGGCCTGCGGCCGAGCCACGAATGTTAAATAAAGATGGCAGAGACCAGAATATTTAATCTGATTTAATTGAAATTTAAATTCATAGTATGCAAAAGAAGAAGAATACAATCATTGTTCCTCCTTTATCAGCACACACAAGTAATATCAGGTTGCAAAATCAGGTTCCATTGCAAAGTATCATGATGCTGTTTCATGAAGAATAGCTACAGAAAGCGATGCTGACGAATAAATTACAGTTTCAAGTGCTTGAACTGCATATAAATTTACTTTCTGGAAGTGCTATTAAACAAAAGAACTCTAGCATCTTGATCTATTTAAAGTACTATAAAAATATGGCCTTTGTCCTGTTTTTAACCTCATTTAACTCTCATTACAAAACATCTCTATCATATCAGTATGAAAACCTATGTTAAATGAAAATCCAGGGCCTAATTTAAAAATGATATTGTAAAGTATGTGCTTTGTCACTGTAGTACAGGATTGGGGATGAGTGGTGTGTCCTCTGACTTATTGTTTAGAACACACTTATTGGTACTTCTAGTTTTTTTTGTGAAACTGCCATGTAATTATCAGTGCATCTTACACTGCAGACTTCCTATACTTTTAGCATAGAACAGCTAATAGGGGGAAGGCCTAGAGAAGTGTCTGTAAATCTTATATTAGAGGAACATTTTTCAGTGGAAGAGAATCCCTGACTTTGGGAGAATAACACATTGTGTGTTTTCTAAACAGAATATATATGATTTTCTTAAAAATGTCCGCTATTTTTCTGATTATATATTAGAACTATCTGTGAAAGAATAGTTATAGAATATTTAAGAAACTATTTTAAAAAGAAAACAACAATAAGAATAGACTTTGTAGTTAGTATTAATTTTGAGGCATTTAAAATATGGTTTTAGTAATAAAATATTAAAGAAAAAACAAATATTGTCCTTTAAATGCAACTAAAAGTGCCTCAGTTGTAAACAACTGTAATTAATGAAGGGTGAATCCACAATGAAAAATGAAAAACCCATCATGAATCAGCAGAAACAGAAACAACTGATAAAACAACTTGATGTGATTTGTATATTTTATTATCTAAACAGGGAGTTTACCAGTTCATTCACAGAGAAAAAAATGCTTTTTCTAGTCTTGATACCTAGGAGAATTTTGTCATAATGGTTCTTTTGATGAAGTAACAGCAACATTTTTGTCCCCAATAATATTCCTTTTGTTTCTATCTCCTCTTAGTGGCTCTTGGTGAACTCTAAAGGACCATTATAAAATACAACAGGGAATGCTTTTCACATGAATAGAGAATAGAGTGTGGTGTAGTCCAGTTTAATAGTTGTCTGAAAGCTAGGATTAATACTTGGTTGGAGACTGAGTGAGTCCTTTAAATCAGATTTTTTTTCAAACTTTTGGTTTGAGGAAAATATATTCTTTTGCATGAAAGTGTGGAAATTGCAAGAGGACTCCAATTCCTCAATTTGGAAGGTTAGAACAGTAAAAAACAAACAAAAAAAATACATAAGGTTTTGTCATTATAATTTATTTTTAGAACCCAATACTTTCAACAGAGAAAATCTGGTTACAAAAAGTAAAGTACATTATCTATGTGTGTGTGCATGTGTGTGTGGTGTGAACATTGACATGGAATCTCAGCATTTCTGTCTTTAAAAACTATCAAGTTTAGGAATGTGGCATAGCCTATATATCAGCAATACAGATCTGATGTGTCCAGCAAGTGCCAGACAATCTTACTTCTCAGAGGAATTCCTCATTTGTTGCTTCAACCTGAACCCTTTCTCAGCTTCAAGGACTGTATGCCTGCAGTTGTAAGGTACTGCCACTAGGTGGAAGCCACATCTACTTCTTTGGTAAAATAATTCTAAAGCTGAGAACATTTTCTCTAAGGAAATAAATTTGTTGAAATGACATACATTTAATACCCACATAACAAGTTTTATAACATATAAATTATGTTTAAAAATATTGACAGTCTGCAAGAATTACACTAAGAATTTTTCTATTATATATAATGAAAAATCATTTATTTACTGAGTATTTTTATTAACTAGCTTTTGCTAAACACTTTACATGGTTTGTTTTAAAACTTACAAGACCCCTATGTTTATTAGACTATTATTCTCATGCTATGAATGAGGTAACAGCTTCACAAAAGTTGAAAAAATTCAGAGCCCTCTATGAGTTGACTTCTGACTACATGATGTCATCTCTAGTCTTAGAAGTATACTATGCTGAGTAATTTGCAGTATCCTAAACATTCTCATATTTTATATAGCTGCACATACTCTTTTTAAAATCTACCTGGGATATATTCTTATCACAGTTTCCCTTTCTTTCTCACCCAATGGTTTAACATCATATCATCTTATGTATGTCATCTCAAATCAAATTTTTCAGATCAATTCTGCACATAAAATTATTAAGCCATATTTTACAGTGTACTCTTATGCCATCCCTTTAATAATAATACTATTAAAGTATGCAATCTCAGATACTCAATTATTTATCTATTTATCTATACCAGGGTAAAAGTTATAGCCTGCTATTGCCTATATTTTGTGTGGAAAACTTCCATAGTGTTAGATATTCAAGCTACCGGTTCAAGCAACTAATTTTTACACACATAATGGAAATTACAGAAGTAGCCACATTTAAGAAGGTAGCTGGATACAGACCTCCATATCCCTTTCTTCTTCACTGTCTGTTTCAGTCTCGAGTTTGCTACTATTAAATACTAAAATATCCTTATAGAAGGCAAATTTAAGCAGAAGTGGGTGTTTCTGAGTGCCTTTTTATATAACAGCTAGTGTGCTATGTTTTCATAGCTATATCCTATGAAAAAAAGCAACTGCTCACTCATCTATCCAGTAAAAATATATTATTCCCTCAAATATATTTGTCTCTCAAGCATTGTGTTAAGTAATAGAATCTTAAAGAAATGATACTATCAGACACTTAGAGTTGGTCTAACAAGACTCTTTTCAAATTCACAAAATATCTTTGTTTTTTTTTATAACTTTAAAAATTTTAAAAATTGTGGCTCTCAATGATTGAAAGCAAGAAATATAAAAAGATAAATAAAGCCATTTGTTAGGAAGGTTCTAATCGGAAAAATCTAAAGATGATTTTGTTAAAATTCCTCAGCTTGTTGCAAGAAACAGAGGTTCAATAGTTAAAGATGTTTCCATAACAGTGTGTCCAGTGTAATTTGAAGTGTCAGAGAGGTCACTAAGCACAAGTTTACATATTACAGACTCTTTGAAGACAGAATCAGCAACATCTGACTATGAGTCTTATAAGTCTTCTTATGGCTATTAATTGTGAAATTGAATAATAGTACTTGCTGCCAATGAGAAGACATGCACATTGGTCATAATTCCTATCATAGGACCTATTTTCAAAAATTGATAATTCCCTTTCTATTGATTTTTCTGGAAACACGCTTTTCCATACATTACACAGCCTGATCTAACCATGCACTTGTCCATGGTCATACCACCCTGAGCTCACCTGATCTCTTCTAAATATTCACATCATATTTTCCCTTTTATTGTATTGTTGTTGTTCCTGAGTCTAAAGAGGAGACAAATTTATAAGACAGCAAATAAAATGTGATAGTGTTCTTATTATAGTGTATAATGCTTTCCAAAATCCACTTATCTACCTTATTCTTCAGCAAAGTTATCTGTTGTGAAGAAATATACTATTTCTAATTTAATAACATTTATCCCAGGAAAGTTACTAAGCAAAAAGGAAAATAATGTCCTTATATTCTTGAATCAGTTTTCTTGAAAGGTGATCACAGCACCACATTGTATTTTTTGTTTTCAGTTTTTGTTCAATTTATAAATTGAAACTAATGGTATAACATCACATGAAAACAAGAGATTCCCTTTACTAGAAAATTATTAGGTAACACAAATATACCCAAATGTTAAAGTCACCTGGCAAATGGACTTAATAAATTATCAAACCCACAAAATTCTGTTGATAGTAAAAAAATACAGTCACACAAAATTCAAACTCTAACAAATCTGACAGTGTTCTTGCTGTAAAATATACCTATAGTTCAGGAGTTGAGTGAATAAAATGAAAATGTAATATGAAATAATTTACTACCTGCCTACACCACCATTTTGGATCTTTCATATCTTAAAAGATTATCCTACATATTACTAGAACAGAGTATTTTGTGAGGCAAGAGAAGCAGTGTAATTAAAACAAGATCAAAACTGAGCTAATCAATTGACATTACTCAATTTTAAGGGGAAAATACTAATAAAAGAAATACTGAGGGTGGAATTGTGAGTTTCATAGATATTTATTTTCATATATTTAGAATTTAGCAATGTTATTTAAATTTCCATTAATTTCAACCAATTCAAGAGATAAATGTAGGTCAACTGGAGATGTAGCTCAGTGATAATGTGCTTATCCAGCATGAGATCCTGTGTTAAATCCCCAGTATTGAAAAAAAAATATATATATACATATATATATTATAAAAAGTTTTGTAAATACTTTAAACCAAGGCACTACAAATTTAAATCTGTTAAGTAAAACTGTAATAGGAGTGTAATAGGGATAACTTTTTTCAGTGCCAAAAGTATATGATCAATTTTACTTAAATAGGAATGAATTAGATATTTTAGATAAGAGGAAAACCACTAATTTTGTTTCACCTTTAAAATGCAATCAAAGAAGAAAAGTACAAAAAAAAGAAAGAAAGAAAGAAAGAAAAGTACAGAGAGGACTATTTTATAGATAAGTACTACTTTCAATTCTCTTGATATATTTGTGTAAGTCAGCATGACCTCTTGAACAAAAGGCCAGATATGCACAGGATCTCTAGAAAAGACTAAAGGCAATTCTCATTTTTTTCTGGGAACTTAAAGACGTAGAATTGCAAGACCTTGAGTTCATCTCTTGGTTTACTTAAGAAATCGTAGAAGACAGAGGAGCAATTAAAACTGAAATGGAAATGTAAAATTAAAAACTAAATGGAAATGAAAATGTACCTTAAACGGAAATGTATTAAGTATTTCAGATTTGCACAGTAGTGGTACTTATGAAATTTTGGCAAGATATACTTAATATAAATGTATCATTTTAATTGTGGCATTAAGTATATTCACATTGCTATGCAATGCATTCTCTCTTAAAACAGCTAGATTTTAATGATAATAACTATAGGGTAGAAATCTTAGAAACAAGAGCTGCCAGAAGAAATTAGGTTCCAGAGTAATAAGACCCCCAACACGGCTGTTTCTGTGGCCCATCGTATTTCAAGACTGGAAGTACCTCGGCTAACATGCCTAATACTTTAGAAATGTGTTACTCTATTGCGACTCTCAGGACATCCTGCTTGGGTTTAAAGGCTTATATCATTTTTTTTACACTTTAACTGTACAATTTTAGTAATATATGTAATATGTTTATTTCAGGGCATGAAATCCTATGTTTATTCCAGTTGTGTGCTCAAAGAAATAATTTTAACATACATATTTATGTTTCTCTGAAAAAAACCCAGAGAAATAAAGTGATGGATTCTTTCAAAATATCCAGAATTAAATACTTATAACTGTTATAAATTATAGGGAAGGAAGAAAAAAATATATGAAATGTGTACTCACCTACCAATTCATGACTTTCAAAACAAGAAAACTATTTTAGTATGTTAAGAAATAACTCACCTAAGGAATAACTGTCTTCTAAAGGTGGACTTTGAGATTTGTGAATTATCTATTAAGTAAATATTCCATTGAAGAGTAATGATATATGAAGAAAAAACACTCCACAGAGATATAAGGTACATAGCTCAAAGTTTTAAACATAGATGGATCTAACATAAGCCAGTTGGGGGTATAACCTGTAGTTCTAAGAGCTGGACAAGAACTCACTAGCCATTATGAACAAAGGCAATAATCTGTGTTATGGTATACTTAATTGCAACTTGGTATCATGCCAATTTGTTCATACCTCATGGAATTCTTCCGTTTGTGCTCATTGAAGAGCACTGTTTATAACTGCATAGAGTTGTTTGGCTTTGTAACTTGTGCATGTATCTTGCTAATTTGTTCATCTAGGAGGAAAAAACAAACCTTGAAATATAATTTGAGGCACATTTTAGGCTATTTGCATTAACTATCTAAAGAAGGGTTTAGAGTATTTTAAGAGACTGACATTTAGAGTGTATAATCTTTCATGTAGGAAGTTTCATCTTTGTCTCCTGAGGCTTCTGTTTACATTTGAAGGAAACTAAAAATATGACATTTGCTAATAGTGTCTGCTGAAGGAATGCTGCATCTTCAAGGTACTTCTAAGACATAAATTATGTCAATTATTAATGAAATAAATCTAACCATTTCAAAGCACAAAGCTGTTTATTTTTAAAGGAAACTCATTACATTTGATATATGCCAATTTTTCCTCCCTAAAAATAGTATATCTATATTTCAGAAATCCTTATCTCTCTTTGTGAATGAGATCTCTATGCTCCCAAATGATACTAAAAATGCAGGTTTTAAATTACCAGTTACTATAGGTATCAATTTGGGAGAATATGTGTAAATCTCTCCTTGGCTCAAAGGCAGGGTAACAAAACACTCCTATCTTCTGAATATCCAATGAGATTATGTTTGGAAATTTTGGGGTAATTCTAGAAAATAAATATAAATTCAAAAATTTAGGATTATTTGTCATTTATACACTCCCCAACCCTTCTTCCATCTTTATGTTTAAAATATCTATGTGTTAGCAGAATGCATTGTTGGAGTTGGAGGAGGCAGGCTATGGGCAGAGATCATGTCCACAGAGTTCAATGCTCCTGAGAGACACCACAGCACAAGCAATCACAGCTCACTCTGTTCAGTGGCATATGAATGATGCAAGAAAGAAGCTGAATACATTTTAGCATGCAGGAAACAAATATAAAGGAAGGAAGAGGCAGTAGAGCAAGTAGAGTGACAAGGATAAAAAATGTCTGAATGCAATATTCAGAATGTCTTTATATGTGATTTTAAGGCATTTGTACTTATAGTCATGATGAAGGCATGGTGGTCTTTCACTTTAGTCAAACTTTTCATTTGAAAATACAATTATAGGTTCCTGCAAAGCTTTAAGAAATAATTCAGAGATCCCATGTGTCCTTTGTCCAGGTTTCCCCATGATAACATCTTGCAAAACTATGGTGTAATATTGCAACTCAGATATCTACACTGATGCTATGAAGCCCCAGAAAAATTTCATTACCACAGAATCCCTGGTATTGCCCTTTCATAGCCTCACCTCAGCCCTCAATCCTGATACCTGGCTCTTGCTAAAATGTTGTATATGTGAATTTATGGATTATGTATCTTCTAGAATTATTTTTTACCCATTCAGTTAATTTCCCTTGTGATCCATATAAGTATAGACGTATCTTTTTTTTTTAACTTTTTATCATTGACTGGTATTCCAAGGTAGCAATAAACTATCATATATTTAATCATTCAGACACTGAAAGATATATGGGTTATTGTCAGTTTTTGTCTATTACAGATAAGGTTCTGAGAATATTTATTTACTGTTTTTTGGGTAAGTATGTATTTGTTTTCCATAATAAACATCCAATGGAGTAACTATGCAATTGTATTTTGCTGTATGTTTAATTTTGTAAGAGTCTACCAAGCTGTTTTGAAAATTGTACATTCTAAATTCCTTTCAGAAAAATATGAGCCATCCAATCTCTGTACCCTTGCCAGCACTGGTTTTATCACTATTATTTTCAGTTTAATAGTTGTATAGTGCCACAAGTTTTACATAGTAAATGATTTTATTAGATCATTGTTTTATTTTTAAAAGTTGTAATGGTAACAAAATAAAAGGAGAAATGGGAAATGTTTCAATCAATGATGTTGATGTTACCTAGAAATAACTGAAATCAGTGACTTAGGTTAGAAAGACCTGATCTGAGGTAAGAACAATGAGAATTTAAAGGAATTTCAGGGAGTATCTTATAGTTTTCAAAAAGCATCATTCAATATTTCTAGATAATTCAAGATTGTCAAAGTAGAACTGGCTGAGTAACCCAAATTCAAAGGACATTCCCTGTAATGTTCGATTGGGGAATATCCTTTCTATATGCAAACAGCTCATTTTCTATGACACAGCATGGAGATGCATCTGTTATTCAGAGCAAAACTACAAAACACAAATGCTTAGTGATTATCTTTAAGATAGCATGCTTTTAAGAATGATGTTTTAAATACTTGACAGATTAATCTGAAAACTCAGGATAGTCATTGATAAAATAAAAACAACTTCTGATATATTTTTCAGCATACATATTTACTTAGCAATCTTCCTGCCTGCTATCTAGCTCACAGATATCTGCCCTGTCCAGTTTTCTTCACTAGGGGAGCAATTTTATAGTACCAGCATAATCCTAAATCAACCTGAGCAAATAGTGACATGTGGAAATTGAAGTTACCAGGGAGGACACTAAATATTACAGAGGAAATGTACTTGGCCCTCCATATCCCTGGTTCTATATCCATGTACTCAGCTAACCAAAAATGAAAGTATTTGGAAAGAAATATATCTTTGCTAATCATGTATACATATTTACTTTCTTGTTATCATTTCCTAAATGTTATAATATAATTACTATCAATAGAGCACTTATATTATATTAGGTATTATAAGTCATTTAGAGATGATTTAAAGTACATGAAAGGATATACATAGGTTTTATGTAAATACTAAATTTTAATTGAGGGACTTGAGAATCTGCAGATTTGGGAAGCCAAGGGGGATTTTGGGACTAATCCCCCTTAGATTTTGAGAAAACATGGTAGTTTACGAATCCAAGTAGTAAGTTTATAAAACTCTAGTAAGTAGGAATAAATGTAAATAATCTAAGGGAATAAAATCACTCTTTAAGAAGGTAAACTAATATGTTTTCCTAATGTGAACTACAGTACCTGATTTTGGTTTCAGTTTTCTAGACACTAAGAGCAATTATTGTCTATATTGTAGTGTTAAAGGTCTCTATACTCTAATGTGAGTTTTTTCAGGCATACACTATTTTTGTGAGCACAAATATAGGTAGCATTTTCTAAAACTGATTTTGAGACTTAAATTAGAGTATTGGAAAATACATAACCTAACATAGTGATTGGCTATACCCTACATTATTAGAGATGGTTGCCTTATTATCTAAGGGAAAACTATAGAATTCTAGCTTCTTCCATTACAAATGCAATCTATTGCCATAAATCTGAAAATCAATAAAACTTGATTTGGGGAGAGTAAACGAATACTTGATAATTTATCTCCTACACTATCTTTCATGGAAAGTGTTAGGAAGATTGTGTGTGAATCTAATCAGGTGTGTAGTGCTATTGAAAAGTAATAGTTGCTGCTCAGAAAGGGGAAACTCAAATTGAAATTTTTAGAGACCTGAGAATTTTTCATTTCAGTATAATAAAAACTATATACTAGTAACATGATTATTGTTATCCTTACCTTTATTAATTATGCAAAACGAAGGTAAAATGTGATCTCATAAACGGAACTGCTGATGAGTTGCCCTGTTTTCTAGAGTTCTCATCTGTTGCATCCTGGCTATAGCTCTCTGAATTTGTCACTCTCTTTACTTCTGTTTGTGCCATTCTATACAAAGACTTTCATTTGGCATAATATTATGATAATTTTATCTATGAACCTGCAAAGTAAGAACATTAAACTAATAAATTATCCATATGAATGTGCTTTCAAGGTGTTAATAATTTAAGTCAGGTATTCTTATTTCATATAATTCTTTTCCTCAAAATGGCTTTCTTCAGTTGAGTTATAAAACTTAGTGAAGTAGAATTATGGCTTTAGATTAAGAAACCTTGCAATATAATTCTCCAAAGAGTTTTATGCTGAAATTTGCTAGACAAATAATTTGTGAAAGTATTAGCTCTGTGTGTATATGCCTATCTCTGTGTGTGTATGTTTGTGTTAAGCAGAGAAAAAATAGTTGAAAAATAATAACTTAGTGGCATATAAATAATTACATCTTTGTTAATAATCATGGTTATATATGGATATTGGATATTTCTATGTTCAATATTTCTGGATAAATATCTCTAGCATATTGAATTGTTTTCATCACAATGAGGATTAAAGTATTTCTCATGCTTTGTTGGAAGTTCAAGTTAAGTCGTTTCTCTCAAAGATGTTTAGGTTGAATTTCTTATATCTGGCCATTGACAGATTACATCACATGTTAAGTAAGTTTTGGCATCAAAGCAAAAGTCATCAATTCTTCCTGGGGAGGTCTCTTCTCCAATGGGTTTTGAACTCAGATCATGCAGTCATCGATTCTATTTAACTTATAGTCCTGAGCACATGAATCCCCAAGACTCAGAAATTTAGCCATAGTATACAATGCAAACATGAACAACTTCACAACCTGTTTTAGTCATATAACAAGCCAGCTAACTAGAGCTCTATTTCAAGACTTGGTGTGAATTTTCATGTTACAAAGCTTTATATAAAAATATGTGAATTAATATGTTTTTCATGCATACAAACATGCATGCATTTAAATACATGTTCATGGTATTGAGACTATACATAAGATACAGGCATTTTGTTTAATAACATAATTTAACAAAAGATTGGTACAAATGGGAAGCTTATTGTCTTAGAAAATATAGTAACCTACTTGAACATCCAAATATCAATAGCAATGTAATATATAAAAATGTGTGCTTTTAATGGTTGTGTTTCTATGATCTTCAACCAATATAAGATTGTGAAAAACATTGGATCAGAAATCTCTTGAGCTGTAATCCAGGTTGTGATCTTAAATATGTGATCCAGGAATGATAATTTTCTTTTATAATTTATTGTCCATAGAATGAGGTGTTTGGATTAAGGTCCAGCTTTGAGGTACTGCATAAAAAAATCAGTGGTCTCATGACACCATGAAAGTTGATCTGATCTCATTCTTTGCTTTACACTCTTCAGAATCATTTCACTCTTAATTTGTAGTCATTTTAATTTAGTAATATCCATTCCATGTCTACCCAGAGGGACTAGTCCCAACTATTCCCACTGTATCACTGATACCAAGTAAATCTATTGTAGTAAACTACCTATGGAGTACATGACTGTTTAAAATTCATCATCTGCTATGACCTGCTATCTATGATACTGTTTGGTTATTTCAGATTATGCCTTGTATACAGTATTCATAAGATATTGTACTGTATCTCTCTACTCACACCTTCACTTTATCACTTTATTATTTCCTTAGCCATGTGGGATCCGACTTTGTTTAGTTGAACTTTCAGACAGATCATATTCCTTGTCTTCAGTCTAGACACCCCCTTGCTGCTCATCAGTGATGACTAGAATTTGGATCTTGATGCTCATTGCTGTCACTCAATGCCTAATCATAAACAAAGACTGGATTTGCTTTAGCAACACAGTTTATCTCCATGTCTAATTAGTGTATCCTTGGCTGGGGTGCTGCTAAGGTAGCAGAAATTTGACTTTTAGCTTTGTGCTGTTAATGAGAATTTTAGACTGCAAGTATAGTTTGCCTGTCGCAACTTGGTGTATTCTCTTCATTTTAGATCCACTTACCATCAGCCCATTACACTGTTCCAATTCAGCAAAATGATACATAGTCACAAGTTGGAATCCTGTAAAGGTCCACAATCTGTTCCAGTTTTCATGGTATTAAAAAACTTGAAAGACCTACTTGTTTCATCTCCTTTAGCAACACATAAATGTACAAAGTTGCTCAAACAAAAATTCTAACTTGGTAAAGTTTAATAGATAATATCTGCTTAGAAGACTCTTCAATGTATTGAGGAATTTGTTCTATCCTTTATTTTGGGTGGTTCTAATGAACTGTTTGTTCTATATGTGGCACACTCTGGTCATAAGAGGAGGCACTTGTTGCTGACCTCGACAACCTCAAAACCCATCACTTTCTCCAAAAGAAAACCCATTATGCAGCCGAATTAGAACCCCTCATTGATTTAAATAGATGTTAGAGGAGTTAAAGTCACTTCCCCCTTCTGTTTTGAACATCAATTCTCCTAGGCCTCTTTATATATGTAGGCATATGTTATAGATATACATACATACTTATATGTTAAGTTCTTTTTATGGGGAATTAAATCATCAAAAGTATATCCTTACTGGAAAAGAGAAGTTATAGTTCCTCTGAATTTGATTTTTTTAAAAATAGGAGTTCTTTCATCTAAGAAATCCTTTATTAGATGCTATTATGGTGATGATGTAAATAAAGTAACATTATTTATTACAAGAAATATAAAATCCTATATTTGAACATCAAACATGCTGACACTCCTTAAACATAAAAATAATAATGTGGAACTTAAAACCTTTCTATAATTTTATTAGATATTTTTGTAAGACCTAAAAATATCAACAATCTTAAAAATGGAAATTGCAATGATCAAACGTTGTACAGTCTCAAAGGTGGTCGATATAACATATGAAAGGCCTGTACATGCATAAAAATGATAAAAAATACATAGTTAAAAAGAAAATTGTAAAGGGAAAGCATATCATTCACTAGCAGGTAGACAAAAATTTTGATTTTTCTTTTATGCAGCATCTACTGTTCTAAATAATAGATACACAACAGAGAACCCAGTACTTCTTTGCTATGCCTCTGCCCTCTTCCTGTTCCCTTTTCTTCACTATACTATTATTTTAATGGTTCTTTTAAATAGTGATATATATATATATATATATATATATATATATATATATATATATATATCTTATATACATAAAATTTAAAATCAATACTTTATATCAACATGGGCAAATAAAAATGTAAGAAAATGCAAATATTTATTTATGTTTCTGTTAATGCACCATAGTTACGCATAAAATCAAGATTCATTTTGACATAGTTGTAATACAAGCATGGAATATAATGTTGTCCCACTTCAATCCCCAGTACTTCTTTTCTACACCTCTTCCCTCTACCTGTTCCCCTTTCTTCACTATACTATTATTTTTCATAATTGTTTTAAATACTGCTATGTATGTATATTATATATATGTATATATATTTTATATATAAATTTTACATATTTTATATATATATATGGGGTAAAATTCACTGTGGCATATTCATGTATGCACATAGTATAATTGCATTCCATTGTTCCTCCCCTTTTCTGTCCCATCTCCCTCCCCCTCAGTCCTCTTCCTCTGCTCCATTTATTTTTTCAATTTTAGTGGAAGTTCCCCCTTCCCACCCGCCCCCTTATTTTGGTCCAACTCATGTATATGAGAGAAAACATCCAACTCTGACCCTTGTTTTTCTGGATCTGGCTTATTTTGTTTAGCATGATGTTTTCCAGTCCCATTCATTTACCAGTAAATGCCATATCTTTCATCATGATTGAGTAAAATTTCATTGTGTATATATACCACATTTTCTTTATCCATTCATCTGTTTATAGGCACTTGGGCTGGTTCCATAACTTGTCTGTTTTGCATTGCACTGCTATAAGCATTAACATGCCTGTATCACTATAGTATGCTGATATTCGTTCTTTGGTTAGATACTGCAGAATGGGAGAGTTGGGTCATATGTTGGTTCTATTCCTCATCTTCAGAAGGATCTTCCTTTCTGATTTCCAGTATGTTGTAATAATTTGTAGTCCCATCAACAATGTATGATGGGACTTTTTTCTTTCTTTTTCCCCACATCCTCCCCAGCATTTATTGGTATTTTATTCTTGATGACCATCCTTGTAACTGAAGTGAGATGAGATCACTAATTTAATTTTATTTAAAATAACAGAAGAAAATACAGCAAAACATTTACATTTTGGAGATGGATTCAGAAGTAACTGGCATACTATTTTCTGTATGTCTCAAATTTTAATTATTTTAAATTTAAAGGTATTTTAATGACCGATCCTCTCATGAGGATAAGTAGCAAAACCATTGCAATTTGGGGACTGAAAGTTGGGAACATCAAACTTTGATCTGAACAGGAAGTAGTAAAAGAAATGCCTAATTGAGAAAAAGGGAAAGGAAAACATGCTCTTCTTGCACAATTCTGCATTTGACTTGGCAATCTTTCCTTTCAGTTTCAGCGTTGACTTTTCAGTCTTTCCAACTTCTTCCACACAGCGTGTCTGCCTCTCCAGCGGCGCCAACTCCCATGACTGTTCATGGTTGTATTTGGCAGGCGGAACATAAGAAATAAGCCAAATGCCGGAATCTGTTTCGTTTCTTTCATTCATTCTTTCCATCCTCTATGTTTTTAAAGAAACATCTACTACTTCAGCACATTCCTTGGCAATTTCTATTTTGTTTGGACTTCCATCAATAATGGTGTTAACAAAAAGTGATGACTGCCAGAAACTTAGTTTCTGTGGCACCAGTGTCCTTGCAGGTCATCTAGCCAGTGCACCTGCTGCTGTGTAGAACCAGGCTGTTGATAAAACTATAATCTGCTCATGGTTCACCAGCTTAGCTTTGAAAACAACCCCAGGCATGTAGGAATATTTTGTGGAAAGAGTAAAGACATCCCTAGGCATATTTTTTTCTATAATCCTTTTACATTTTTGAAATCCATAATCACTTTCATGCATTTCAGAACTAAGAGAGGGGTGTGTTAGTTCTGTAAACTGAAGCTGTGAATCAACAATCTCTTCCCCTTCTGAGATACTTTTCCTGTCAACACAAAGCTCATTATTAATTTCTTCAGGAAGATAAGAGGCAAAAATTCTCATAGATAGAAACTATAATTGATTATGATTTTTTACATAAACTTTCTATTTAAATTAATATCATTCAGAAAGTAGTTGTCACTTAATGGGGTTTTTCTCTATCCATTTTCTAACACCCTGGCTTGTTTCCAGACTTAAGAGAAATGAAGTTTGACTTGTCACTTGATAATTATGGCTTAGGTCAACAAAAATAGCTTTTTTAAAAAGTTGTATTCCTATTATGAATGCTTAAAACTTTCCATAAAAGAAAAAGCTAAAAACCTATTAATTACATAATTCTTAACCAAATTTCAGTCTCATGATAACAAGCAATGATTTATGAGTTTGTGTCACTACATATTTGCCGCAGTCTCTGGCTGGGCACAAATCACGAGTCTCCACACAGCTTGTAGATTCAAACAGCAATTCTTTATTCCCGAACTCACACCGGCCGTCTACAAACACGTTCTGGGGAAATCCACGTTCTCTGCTCAAATCCACTTCTCCCAAATCCACTACTCTGCCCAAATCCCCTCCACATGGGCTTCTGTCTCCCAAAATATACTGTCTGACCCTAAGCACTCAAGAGGAACTCAGCAGCAGGATACGCCCTATTCTAAAGGGGGAACACCCTAATCTCCTATTATGCTAAACTGCCCTATTCTAAAGGGGGAACACCCTAATCTCCTATTATGCTAAACTGTCCTATTCTAAAGGGGGAACACCCTAAACACAGATCCTGCCCTGGTCCTTGAGCAAGGTCACCTTTCAGAAGTCCTTCCACTGGATATCATGGGAGTAAGCTGGCAAGGAGATTGTCATACCTACTTGGCTGATGGCTCCCAGCACATATTAATGTAGCAACTAAAAATTTTGTTCAGGTCAATATAAAATAAAGATTGTATTCTGATAAAATGGAAGATGTTGAGCTGGACATTTGCAGGAATATCACAGATGGTCTGTTTATCAAAAGATTCATTTTTTATAGCTAAAAGTAAAATTTGCTAAATTAATTCCTTTCATTTTTAAGGGTAAAACTATTAATTATGAGTTACATTAAAATATGCATATATATAAATATGCAAATATTTCGTAACTATTTATTTCAGATATATTCATGAATTTAATGCATTATATACCAAATAAATAAATGGAGAGTAAAATTTCAGAAAACAGATGAGATATTTCATAGGTATTTAAAAGTACTCTAGAAAGTGTACATAACAACAAAAATATCATAGCCAAAACAGAGATGATTCAATCTAAATCTCATATGATTAAATGCATACTTATCAGTCTTTTCCTTGGCCTTTACAAATGGGTTTGGCTTGCCTTCTGTTGAAGAAAATCCATTTTTGGCAAAGGTTTTATACACAAGTGATCTGGTTTATTTTGATAAAATTAAAAATTTAAAGACCACTTCTCTCCATGATTGTTTTGGTGCCTGTAAGACTTTCAAATGAAGGGGAAGCTTTAAACATATGGATAGGGCTAAGATGCCCTCTGTACCCTGCATGTGACCTCATACATACTAAATATTGGGACAGCTTTTCAATCAACACTTCTCCAAACTGAAGAGGAGAAATAGATTCTAAAGTTGGGTAAAAACTCAAGTTATTTTTACCAAGTTGCTGTTACATGATAATGTACAAGTATTCACACATTTGCATAGAAGATATTCTACAAATGTTATTTTTAGAAAATGAATGGGATTATGGGAACTATAAATTTACTTTTGTAGCATACAAAATTAATTCATTATATACTTCTTAAAGTTTGTCTAGAAATACAAAATATATTAACTATACTCGATGATTTGAAAGTATTTTGAAACATCATTCTACATTTTATATTAAAAAATCAACATCATTATTTTATTTCTTTTCTATTTCCCAAATAGAGGTGCTTATCGTAGCCAGTGTTTGCTATAAAACATGAAATTCGCTTATCTTCAGTTTAATATACAAAAGGTACATGTAAAGTGTAAGCACCAGGTATTTTTCTAGATATATTTATAAAATAATTTGATTCTAGCAAATGAGAATTTCATGAATACTTACAGGTACTGCTTACTGAACTGAGAGATTGAGAAACACAGAAAATATAACAATTCCTCGATATCTCTCTCTCTCTCTCTCTCTCTCTCTCACACACACACACACACACACACACACACACATACACACACACATTTATACACACACAATAACTGGAGATGTATTGGTGGTCTGTATTCTTAAAATATCTTCAGGACTGGTTTTACAAGCAGAGAAGTAAATAGCAATACCTGAAAGACCTGCTATCAACTCCTTTTTCTAGGTCTTCAATACTTCATCTCAAGACAGAAATTGTGTTCACAAATACAGACTTTTGTCTATGGAATTAAGGATTAAATTCAATGTTGGGTAACACTATTATCATCATAGCAATAGTAAAATACATTCTTATGAAGGATCAAGACTTGAGGCCAAGATGGGACTTGAGATAAAATATAGTCTACAAAACAAAGCAAATTATATATTTTTAAAACACCTAGAAGTGGCAGAGTAAGTAATTGTTTAGTACTGGCTTCATTTTTGCAAGTAATGAGATTTTGTAAGTAATTAGCTTTCCTACAATCAAGTGAATAATTCTGTGTGTCAATGTCTCTCTAAATAAGTAAAAATTATTGTTACAGCCAAAGTCCTCAGCTGTATGCACTATTGTACTACTTTATGAAAACACTATACTGGAATTTTTTTCTTTATTAAAAAACATTTTTAATTCATTTCCTATTTGATTCTTAAACACAAGCACAAATTGTGTTTTATACCAGTAAAATGTATCTAATTATATTTGGTTTGGCTAAAAAACTGCTGCTCAGAAATGAAAAGAAATAAAATCAATAGGATAAACACTAACTTAAATTTTTCTATTATTTTTAAAATATGAAAATCTACTATTTATAAATTCTTTAGATCATGTATAACTAAAAAAAATAAAAATAAAAATAAATTCTTTAGACATCTGATTTCTCTATCCTCTCAAATTCTCAAGTAGCTGACTTTATTTTCATCTTAGCTACAATGAAATACAGTTGTCCCTCCATATCCACTGTATATTGGAACCCAGGAAACTGCCACCCAGGACATCAAGATCTGTGGATGCTTACAGCCCTTGCATAAAATATGCAATATTTGTATAAAATCTATGAACATTAACTTTCAATTGTCTTTAGATTATTTACAATACACAATACAAACTATCTGTTATAAAAATTCTTGTTATATTATTTAGGAAATAGTTTCCTGGAAAATGTACATGTGCAGTACAGCACAAAGTTTTTTCCCTGAATATTGTAGATATATGGTGGGTTGAATCCATGGATGCAGAACCCACAGATATGGAGGACCAGCTATTTTTCTGTATCTATGTACACCTATTATGTGTGTGTGTATTTATTAATTTGTTGTTTTATCCTAATTTTATTTATTTATTTATACTTATTTCCTTAGGTCAGTTCATTCTCATAGGATACCATGAGACAAATCAGATTGTAACATAATTTCCCCCTAACTTATCTAAAAAAAAAAAAAAAAAGTAAAACACTTGTTGATTTACAACTCCCTATCTTACCCTTTTCTGATTGCTTATTCTTGTTGTTATGTAGTCACAAGGTTACCACAAAGCGACATGAAAATGGTATTAAAATAATAAAGCCAATAATTCAGAATAAATGGTTTAGAAGTTCTGCTTGAATACCTTTCAAATTTTTTCATGAATAAAGAACCTGATTTTATTGGACTAAATATATTGTCAAAATCTAAAAATTTATTCACATTGACACAGTGAATTATTTTCTAACTTCAGTAATTTTGATGCCTGTCCTGATTTGTAAATCACCATATAGTTGCCGAAGCATGCACAGGATATTATGTGCATTGTAAAATGATCAGTAAATGATTTCCTGTACTGTTGCTCTTAATGAGAGAATACAAAGTTATTCAGAGAGCTACAATTGTGAAATAAATCGTTTCTCTGCTGACCTAAAGCAATCTGCATTCTCTCTCAACTGAGTTGATGAACATTAAAATGATGCTTCAAGATAAGTTTCAAGATTTAAATAATGACCACTTTCACTGTAAGCTGCATGAAATCTCACTATGTTTTGATATTCCATAGCTCTTTAAATGTACCTGAACACATTCTGAATAATAGCATTGTCTAAGGTAATTCAATGAACATTTAAAAGGATACAGAATAGTTTTTGACATTTTGAAGTATATAAAATAAACTCATTATATATGTGTGTACGAATATATCTAAAATATATACAGAAAATACATATTAGCTAAATTGTGTGGGTTACTCTAGGTTTTAGTTAAATATAGTTAAAATCTATTTCCAGTTTCTAAAATGAAAATTCCAGTCTGATCTCCAAACTAGGGGTGTGTGTGTGTGTATGTGTGTATACATATATTTAGAAGTACAGTATATATAATGTATCATATATTTTTGTTAACAAAAGAATAAATTGAAAAGACAATGTATTAAGTCTGTTTCATATGTAAATTTCGAAAAAATGACTTCAATGGCTCTTGAAACAAATGAGAACCTGAGAGTGTATTTGATAGAAATTTTAAGGTATTTCATTGTCTCATATAATTTACTATTTTTTTCTACAGCAAACATACTGAGCAATTTAGAAGTGTAAGACAAAGGTATAAGTCAAAGTAACTCCGAATTTTGAAGTAAGTTAATTTCCTTTTTGCTCTCTTGTAACAACTCACAACATAATTACTCTGGGATATCTGAAATATGTTTATGTTAAATCAGTGCAATCACACCAAAAGACAAAAACTACTACTATACATACCTCTTTTTTTTCCCCCTCACTGCTTTTTCAGTATCCTAAGGTAGTTTAAATCAAGAATAACAGTATCTATGATTATGGAAAAACTGTTAATTTGCATGGTATATGCCAAACAAGATTCAGAGGGTGTAATGAAAGCAATATGTACTATTTTAAATTGTTGAAAAGCATCAATTACATGGGCAATTTTCTAAGGCCATGCTCAAACATGCAAAATATAATATCAGCCACCTAGAAAGCATATATTTGGCATATAAAACATTGATATAATCATTACACTGGAATGACTTTCCCCAACTCTTCATTTTTTTACTTTACTTGTAAAAACACAGTGTAATCAGTGACAAACTTAGATTTGTTTTCCACAGATCACCAGATTTTAACTGGAGTAAAACAGCAGTTAGAAATGATATTTTTAAAGATGAGTAGAGTAAAAATAAACTCCTTTCAGTTTTAAAGCAAATTAAATGAAAAACACTATGTATGCCCTTTTATTTATATTCATATTTTACAATTTCACATCCTGTACATCCATATGTAATGTCAATTTTTTAAAAAATAAATATTGCTCTTTCAAACCATGTTAATCTTCAACCATGTATTTTTGGTGTCCTTTTTATCTTCAGTTATTGTCTGAGAACACAGATAGTACTATAACGACTGAGTCAATTTGTACATATATACCGCATTGGGTACTTTCCCAAAATATATCATAACTTAATACTGTGAAGCTTTTATGATTAAAACAGCTGTGAGAATAGTCTGTTACATATGATGTACCTGTTCAGGATAAAGCTGACCAATACTTATTCCTGGAGGTACAAAGTCAACTTTTTAATAATATATTTCTTTATGTTCCAATAGCTTTCTTAACTAGTATATTCTGGGACCACTATACTACTGGGTATGCATATGAAAATGCAGATCATTGGGTCCCTCAGGACCTCTCCTGAGTTAGAATCTCTTGCAGCAGTTGCTCCAGAGGAGGCACTCTCAAAATGTTTTCTCAGGATTCTTATTTTCACCAAAGCTTGAGGACTACTGCTCTAGAGAGAAACATTAAAATAGTTTAAATCAATTTAAGTAAGTTTTCCAAGTGACTGTAAATAATGCAATGACTCAGATGGGCTTTTCTCAAAATCAACCAGATCTGCCTGCAGAACTTAACATTTATATAGCTGTGGGAAAGTTATGCTTCTGGAACTTGAGTTTAATCCTGTGTTACAATTTAGAATAGTGCCAGCTTCTTTAATTTGATTTTTGCAATGCCAGTGATTGAACCCAAAATCTAATGCATGTTGCACAAATGCTTTACCCATGAGCTCATTCCAGGTCTTTGTTGTACCTGTACAAAGAGCTATGCTTTTTCACTCTTGTTCAGTTATTACTGACATAGTTACCATTTGTATTATTTATTTATTCTATGAATGATGTTATCATAATTAAGAGAAAATAAGAAAGTATACTTATAAGAATAAAACATTTACCACATATACCAACGCATATGTATTCAAGAATATAACTTTTTAGAAATAATGAGATCTCAAAGGAACACTTAATTGTATAGGCTCTTTCCTATGTGATTGCCCAGCATCACTTAAAAGGTATTCAGAGTGATTTAATTGTTATAAAGTTATGCATTCTGATGTTTTATAAAGTACACATCTTTCCAATTTATAGTCAAATGTTGTAAGCCTGATTTCCAGTTTTAGTTCAGTATCCTAATTGTTTAATCTTTAAGGAGTTAATTATTATATTTAGCCTTCACTTCTATCATGCTAAAATAAAGTGTTTGAATACTTGACATCTACATTCTCTTGTAGCTCTAAAGCTTTATAACTCCGTAAAGAATATTGGTTTAACTACTCATTCACCCTTTTACACTACATGGCTAACTGACAAAGTGTGTTTGAATGAAAAAATGGAATGAATGAAGAAATCCTAAAAATAGTAATTTCATTATATACATCTCTACAATTTGAGAAGGATACTACAAATGTGAAATTTTTAATCTGTAAAAGGAAAGTATGCTAAAAATCACAAAACATTTAATTTAATAAATTTCAGAATCACCATCACCTTTCCAAATGAAAAATTACAAGCCAAATAATTCAGAATAGTAAAAAATGGAATTTTCATAGGAATACATTAGTGGCTTTCTGAACTTTAGGAAGTCTCTGATTTCTTGGAAATTGTATATCTAGTAGAAATATTTTTAAAGGGTATCTATATTAGAATTTCAACAAAGTACTTCAAAAGAGCATTGCAATATGTTGCAACTGATATTAGGAAAGTTGATCAGCTTCTCAGGCAGTATTTTCTTTTCTTTTTTTTTTGGTAGGCAGTATTTTCAATAAGAGATACATTCTTAAGAATGGTAGATGATAGGAAAAAATTATTTAGATAGACAATCTTTCAACTGACTCTTGGAAAGAGTAAGATATCAAATTTCTAATTCAGGAGAAATCATGTCTTGTCTGGAACTTAAAAGAAATAACATAGAGGAACACAAGCATTCATTCATTCAAGGAATCAGTGTATGATCAAAATGCACTTATGATACACAAAAGAAGGTGGAAAGGGGCAGATTAATCTTATCAATAATTATAAAAGGGGCTGGGGATGTGGCTCAAGCAGTAGCGCGCTTGCCTGGCATGCGGGCGGCCCGGGTTCAATCCTCAGCACCACATACCAACAAAGATGATGTGTCCGCCGAGAACTAAAAGATAAATATTAAAAAAATTCTCTCTCTCTCTCTCTCTCTCTCTCTCTCTCTCTCTCTCTCTCTCAAAAAAATAATAATTATAAAAGTGTAATGGCTAAATAAACATCCAAGGAGAGATCTTTAAAGCCATAAGATCAAATAACAAGGACTTTCTAATCACCGAGGCCATGAAGAATTTCTGCAGAAATGATAATTAAATTCAAGTTAAGATGTAGTTGAGATATGGTAGGGAAGCTCAAAAATATTATCACCAACTTTGGAAAAGACCTATTAAAGACCTCTGGAGTAAAATGACAGGGCCATGAGGGATTGAGTGCCCTGCAGCTTCAATAAAAAATGCAAAGGAGAGCTTAATTCAAGAGGGATCTGGAGAAGACAGAGGAGTGAGAAAACAAAGTATTCTTTAGTTCAAGTTAAAAGGCTGTCACTTTTCCTTCAGAATGTCAGAAACATTTTTGATTTAAAAAGGGATTGCAAATGCAACAACACAATCAGTGTTTTTAAAACTCTGCACTTAACTAAGAAATACAAAAATAACTTTTCTTTGGTTTGTGATATCCATTTACCACTAGCAAAAAATTTTATGCTATCTATATCAGTGATTCCCACTTGACAGTGTATAAATATCACCCAGAAAAATTGTTAAAACACAAGATTGCAGGAGCCCCAACCTCAAACTTCTGATTCAGTGTGTCAGACCTTTACATTTGCACTTACAGCTAATTCCCTGGTATTGCTGAGCTACTGTTGTTGGGACCACACAATGAAAACAATTGGTATGGATGAATGGACTAAAGACATGAGATACAAGTCCTCCTCCCATATGAAATTCTTAAATGAGTTTCCCACTAACTACATCAGAACCAATTCATGGCTTATTGTCTCTTGAATCTAAGATATATAATGCAGCTCACTTTTTTTAGCTTCAGAAATATTTCATAGAACAGTCCAAAATTATAAATTAGAGCAAATGGTAGAGCAGCCTGCTTATGTTCACATCTTAATTCTATCCTAACAAATATGTAACTTTGGCCTACTCATTCTCTATTTCCTACCTCATCAGTAAAAGCCTGTATTAAAATTTTCCTCCTAAGCTGTTGCAATCATGAAAGTTAATGTATCATATCACTTAGTACAAGACCTGGCACATAGAAAGTGTAAATATCTGCTATTATTGTCATCTACTTTTTCCTTACTCTGTAGTCAAAAATAACATTTATTTGATAACTAAAGAACATGAAAATTAAAAATGTTCATTAGTCATGTGTGTTTTCTTTTTCACCAAGTACCTAACCAGATCAGATGCTATATCTTCTTTTATTCCTCAATGTTCATCTGCTGGCCATTTGCTTACTATAAAGTAACTTGTGAAACTCAGGTGATGATGTGTAGGTACCTATAGTTCTTTCTCCTTATATGAATGTGATTATTTTTAAGTATAAGAACAGTTCAAAATTAACTCCCAACACCTGTGTGTATCATGGATGCATCTCCACTTTAGTATTTTCCAGACTGAGTTTTCCTATTACATTTGCCTTCTGTGTATTCTCTATCTTGATGTTAGTTTATATTCATCATGACTTTCATCCCACTACTGTTAGCTCTGCAGGTTGCTTTGCCCTTCCTTGTGTTTTCTGACTAATTTGATTCTGGTATCAGTAAATGTATTCGACAGATGTGAGCATGTCATTAACAAAATATTTAACATGTGCTAATACTGACCCCTTGATACTCTTCCTGCAGCTCTCCACTGAGAGGCTCTACATTTATTGATTAGTCATACTCGACTTTATATGACCAGGTTTTCATTCAGGTATTTATGCAATTAATTTATAGGCATCTATTATGTAGCATAATACCAAATGCCTTTCTCAAACTTAAGATTGTGGTATCCTTTCATTACTTTTATCTCCCAAGTTAGGAGATATGCCAAAGAAGGCTATTACAATGTGTGATGTGACCTACTTTTAATAAATTCACATTTGCCACTTACTTTATTAGACACCTTTCTCCTCAGTGTTCACATTTGGACTCTTTAATTATATGCTCAGCCAAAGACTTCTAATACATGAAGGCAATTTAGGAAGCAGGGAAGTAAAGCTCCACAGACATTTCAAGATGCAAAATAAAGACAAAAGGAGGAAAAAATAGTATTGCAATTCTAGAAGGATTTGTCTTCCTGTAATCTTAAGCCTTAAAATTGCCTTTAAGATCCTAGGTTATTTCTAATTTGGTCCCTCAAATTATATCCCACACATTCCAAACAGCCAGGACAGTCTTTCTCTGCTTTTTATTATTATTATTCTGATTGTTTAATGCATTGCAAATGGGAACTCTGGGACGCTAGACTTCTTTTTCCCCTTGAAACCTCTAAATAATTAATTAGACTGTCGAGCTCTCACTGCTGCAAATTTCCCCTTCATGTTGGCTAGGGTGGCACACATTTATCCTTTGGCAAAGCCACAGGCTACAATAGTTTCATATTAGCTAAACATCTTAGACTATGGCATTTTATCTCTGAGGTCAGAACATGAAATTGCTCAAGTCCAATGAAAGAAGGTGAACTCAATAAAGCTTTTGGATACATGTGAAGAGTAAATGGAAATTCCAAGCAAGCTGTCAGCAACTTGAAATCTAAATCACTGATGATTTTACAAAATAGTACATATTTATTTTAATAGTGCTACAAAGAAAGTCTGAGGCCTATAGTCTTGTACAACACATTGTCTTAAGTTTTCGAAGGTAGCAAAAATAGATGCCACCTTATTTTTTAAGTCCTCTCCAAAATCTTAGAAATGTTCATATGATGTTCTGAAATCTCAAATCTCAAACACATACACACACACACACACACACACACACACACACACACACACACACACACAACCCATTTAAAATGAGCCTTCTACCCACCAAATGAAATATTTAAAAGAATTCTCCAATGACACTCTTTCTCTCTCAACTTCTCTCTTGTCTAAAGAATAAAAGGGCCTCTCTTGGTAGGTTTTTCCACAAGACAGACATAATGGCACTGCAGTACCATCTACTTTTCTTCTCAATAATAAAACATTATCAGTCATACTGCAGTGCTGGTTCCATGACCAGAATGGTATTTGACAGTAAATGAGTGGCAGTAACTTTTTGGCAGGCCACAGAGCCATAGCAAAGGTAGCAAGAAGAAGGTAGATTTCTAGGCTTGTGTTCTCACTGGCATGTGTTTAGACAAAACATCCATTTTTCAGAAATGTCAATCTTCCCAAGCAGAATTGGAGGCCTTCTCTGTATTAGTCAACACTCCTATGTACTGTGTGCTGCACTGTGAAACAAAGATAAGCTCTTTGGTCTAACTTTAAAAGAATGCATAAAAACTGAGCAAGCACATACCTACCAGACTCTAGGAGTTTACTCTTGAATATTTGTAAAAGCACAAAACACAAACAAATGGAAATGTGCCAATTCCCTGGGAAACAAATCTAGAAACTCCAGGGATTCAATCTCCTTGGCAAAACAATCACTTAGGGGATATGATGGGAGAAACGAATTAATTCATCCATGTCATAACACTCTTCTCTCACTGTATTTTCCTTTCACAACCAATACATTAATCAAAATAAAATATATTCTGATTTTAAGCATGTAGTATTGTCTGTCAAGTGCTATGATAAGTTCACTATAAAAGGCATTATTTCTCTAGTCATTCTGACATGCTGGGTTCCCATTTCATAGATACAGAAACTAACTCTAGAAAAGCCATGTAAATGGTCCAACCTAACAAAATAAGTGGCAGAGGCAATTTACAACTCAGGACCGGTAAGTGACATCAGGTTCAACAAGCACAAAACCATGTTCTTTGTTAATTTGCATCTGCGTAGCATTTGTCCACTTAAAATTCAGCTGTCCTTGGCCCCACCAATGGATTGTCTTGGGCAGCTGTTGGCTTATCTATTTTGGCCAATATGTCCTAAAAGTCAACTCTCTGACTGTGGAGATAGTGTGATCTTCACGTTAAGATCTCTGTTGGAATTTTAAACTGATTGCCCTAATCATCTTAGGTACTGATGACCCTTTACATAATTCTAATGCTGCATAGAATATTGGTTTAAATGGACAGATTGTCTATTCTGCAACTGTTAAATGACTCATAACAGTTTTTTGAACTGAGAAGGACATAAGAAATAATGAGTTCCTTTCCTGTTTGAAAGTCAAAAAACCTGTAATGAAATCAGATGAGTGTGTTAGTTTTAGAGATGACAGCAGAACCTGGGGTTCCTGATTACCAGTTCAGCTTTCTTTCCACAATGTCAGAGTGCTTTCTATGACAAAAATTAAAGCAAGTCTTGCTGAATTATTAACTGTTGCAAGTGGATTTTCAATATGTAATTACAGCTTAGCCTCTGATTTAATTATTTGGATAATTCACTTCATATTTTCTTGGTTAATTGCTGCCATCCATCGCACTGTATAATTCAAACAATTATAAATAGCAGCTTGAATTTTATGAAATCACCATGCCAAAATTTCCAAGTGCTTAGCACTGAACAAATATTTGCATAGAACTATCCATTTGTTAGATATTATATTACGGATCTGTTATCACTCAGTTGAAAAAAATGTATTTTCAAATGAAATTTTGCATCAATAAAACCAATACTTAATTCCTATTATTTAAATAATTTTGATGCCTATATTCATCAAAATAATATATATTCAGCAAAATATATCTTGTTTTGTTGTTTGAATCCCTATGTCTAGAAATTTAAATCTGATTTTTATATCTGAATTTATTATTTTGTGTTTTAACCATAAAAAGCTTACAAAATAAAACGGAACAAAATTTTTTATGTAAAAATGTCAAATATAAAACACTGTGATACAGAAAGATGGTATTTGACAGATTCCACCCTGCTAAATATGCATAGAGTCTAGACTTATGTTTCTCAAAATATTTTTTTCCCACGGACTCCTTGAATTATATAATAGTCTGCTTACCTCCTTTTGCCTCACTTGATTCATTTTTTGCCACTGATATTGATCTGTGCTTTAGTAAACAAGACAGACAGTAGTGAAGTGATCTCACTGAAGCAGGTGTCATCTCAGTGATTTGATATCTATGAGTCAGTGGCAGCTGATACCTGCAACTCAGTTTACCTCGTCCCTCCTTATGTTTGGTGGGGGGGGGACTATCTTTTATCCAATTAATCCTCTTTGTGTATAAGTTAACATTAGAAGTGTTCTTTTTGATTCCTCTAAATATGTTCTAATGTTTTATTTGTACATAATTTATGTTTCTTACTTCTGGTGAGCTTTGAAAAATGAGAGTTGGGTGATGGAAAAAGAAGAAGCAGACATAGTTTCTGTATCTGTTATCCAGGAGGAAGAAAGGGAGGTGGCATGATTAGCTTTTTTAATGGTTTATTTGAAATTCCCATTTAAATAAAATCTGGATGATGCTATCAAAGAAGTGATTGAAAAGTACAAATTCCAGGCAAATCTTAGTATCTCTGCAGGTGATTAATTGCCTCAAAAATGAAAGAGGTGTCAAGATTGACAAACAACAGGCCTACCCAAGATTTGCTCAGCATGGTGCTAGAATTTTGAAGAACATCCTTATCAGATCCCTTCTTATGTGTGTAAAAATCTATATCCTGAACTTGAGCACAAAGGCAGGGGGGCAGTATAATTTAGGACATTCCTAAGAGCTATCACTGCATGATAATCTAGTACCATGGTCAGAATATTTTAGGTAATCATGTATGACAACTTATAGTATATGCATTTAATTTAAGGAAAATAAATACTTCTTTAAGAAGTATGAATTCTCCAAGTGTGGTGATCTGATCTTGTACTTGAAAACTGGATGGAAATTGGCAGGTATTTTTATTTATACACTTTCATACCAATGTTTTGATGTCTGCTGGATTAACATAGTTTAAAACAGAGAGCAGTTTTGTTCATCCAACCTGGTTGATAAAAGGAGTGAGGTTCACCTTCTTTTGTTTTCCTGTTTTTTTCCAGAAGTGGTGTCACAAAAGAAAATATGCTCTAAGCCACAATTCTGGCCTATGTTTGAGATACAGAGCAGAGACAATGGGTTTGCTCAAAGCTTTTCTGCCTATATGGAATGAACTAACACAGACATGAAAAATCTACCTCAAATGTTACACAGCATCTAGGTTATTTGAGAATAAACTCTGGCTAAGGAATTCATTAGATATATTAAATTGAGGCTGTGTGAGTAAGTTTAGAGGACACAGGATGGAGTTGAATTTATAGCAGAGATTAGTTTGAAATCTCTTCCTTGCCTTTTACAAACTGATCTTAGTCTATTAAAGTTTTTAAGCCAATATTTCCCAATATAAAAAAAATATGATTATATTTTATATAATTTAGAGTTGTGCAATTTGTAAGCAATTATTGGAATACTTTTAACACAATGCCTGGAGCATAGTAAGTGTCTGATAAATGGTCATTACAATCTTATTTTATACTTATTCTCACATAGTAAGTGAGAAACATTTGTTTAATTAATGCTTTCTATTGTCATAGGTTCAGGAGACCAAAAATGGCATGTTTATATATTAGCATGATTAACTATAACTTTATAAAAAATATCAAAGTACACATCATCATACCTATAGCTGTTGGATTCCCTATTGAAAGATTCATTGTACCTCCCAAGGCTCCTGAGAGTTATAGGAAGGCTAGGGCAATGAGAGGTCACAGGGTAGAGCCTGTGGTAGTGTAGCTGGTTGTCATGGGAGGTGTATAATCCAAGAGAGAGTAGAGGTGGTTATGTGGGAGTGTGTGAACATAATTGATCCCCCAGCTCTAGCACAGACTTCTTCTTTCTCTGCCTTGCTTCCTTCTTTCCCTCTGTCATTCTCATTGCTTTATCCTCTCTTTCGTTCCTTGCTTTCATCTCTATCTTTTATCCTTTCTCTTCTTACTCCTCCTTTCTCTTCTTGCTCCCTCTCTTCCTTCCTTCTTTCCTGGTTTTCCTTCATCTTCTTCCTTTTTCTCCTTTCTTCCTCTTTTTTATTTTCTTAATGGACACATATAACATGGCATTAACAAGTCTGATCTCAGCCACGACTTATCCATAAGTGTGGCCCTGCTGAAGGTCCAATCTAGGAATTCCATGTAGGTAATAAACGTATCACAGTCACTAGCCTGTTTTGTGGCACCTCTTTTAAATTTTGCTTGATCTCTGCACATTTTCTCATAAATTTTTCTAACCCAGCAATGTTTTTCCTCTTTTTTTTTTCCTTTTTCTCTCACAATTTTAAACTTAGAAGATTACCTAAGCTAGTCCAGTGTGACTCCTTCTTGCACTTTGAACTGACACCTGGTCCCACTCTTAATTTGTTTCTCTTCTCCATTTAACCAGAATGCATCCTGGGTCTTGAAACAAATAGGCAATCACTTGCCTATGATATTTCCATTTTTTAAATAAATTGTGTTATAATTGTAATTATTTTCTATTTAAAATTTCTCCTTATATTCAAAAATATTAAAAGTTGATTCTGATTTTTAAAAGAAAACTTAAATACAAAAAGTGAAAAAAAAATAGTTTAGAGCAAATAAGTTTATATTATTAGGACAATTTGGATACAGTTATTTTTTAGGGAATGAATGGTGGCTCAATAGTTTATGTTATATAGTTTATGCTATAGTTTTGGTCAAAGAGTATGCTATGGTTTAAGTGTATCTCTCAGAATTCCTGGAATTTAATGCAGACACATGTGGGCTTAATGGAAGATGTTTAGATCATGTGGGCTTCACTCTCGTGAACAAATTACTGCTGCTTTATAAAAAGATCTGTAGTGAACTGCCTTCTACCATGTGATGTTGCAGCATGGATGCTGAAGTCTTGATCCTGGACATTTTCACTACAAGTGTAGTGTGAATCACTATAATTCTTATTCATTATGAGTTGACCAGTCTGTAGTACTTTATTATGGTAACACCAAACAGACTAAGGCAGACAGAATTGTATAACTTTGAGGAGCCCTTGTTTTCTCCATTTTGAAATCTGCTTTATTTTTGCCTGGGTGGAAAACCAAGACATTTATTCCCATTCAAAATGAATGCTCTAAGACAGTAACACAGTTTATATGGAATACTCTACCACTTCTTGAATTCTCTAAATTTTTTGCATAAAACAAAGTGATAACAGTTTATTGTAAAATTGAGAGTTTGACCACTCTAGAGCATATGATTTTGAGAATTCTGTCTCAATTGGTCATCTAGCATGAGGTAGCTGAACATTACTATATTCTTAAAACACTTGAAGAATCTGAATTACTAAATTAACTCATAAATTTGTCATTTTTGTAGAAACCTGCCACTAATGAAGTGAGGTAAAATATATTTGATAATAAACTTTTGAATTCACTTGTCATAATTAGCTAATGGTTCAATTGCTTTAACACTATTTCTCATTAGAAATAATAGTCATATCAGCAGTAGAGAGAAGCTTTTCTTTCTCTTTGCAGTAGCTGGTGGACATGAAGTCAATTCTTCTAATAACTAAGCCTACATATTTAAATGTAAGCTTAACAACAGAGCTGGAGCACAAGCTGTTCAAAATAATATTTAGAATGAGATTTCTATTCTGCCATAAGACCATCCTTATGATTCTAATTTTAATAGTGGTGTGCTTATAGGTCTTTTGAGGATTCATTAAAAGACTGGCATATATAATATATAAATGATCATATGAGGTGAAAAGGTGAAACACTCGTCACTCGTAAAACAATAATATTCTACAGTGTTGTTGATTCATCCTGAAGGAGCTGTAATAGGCTCTAACATAAGACTGGGACATAATCAATAAGTTTATTTTCTTCAGTAGATGGTATTAGTGTTAAAGTAAACTCCTTACGAGGGAATGGGACCAGCTTCTCAGGATGGGGTTTATGTAATTCCAGTGCTAAGGGATTTCCTTTATCCTTGTGCTGCTTGAGGGGGTTGAGAGAGTTGGTTTTCATTGAACTATGGTGTGCACATTCCAGGAAAAATTTGATTTTTTTTCTGTGCCTCAATGGATAAGAGGCAGCTCTAAAACCTGGATGAGATATCTTAGGGCATTCTAAGATTTTTTAAAAGTAGAGAAATTTATGAGCTGCCATAATGCAATCAACCCATGGGAAGGGGCAGGCAATCAGTCACTCCAAGAAATGATAGAATACTTCTTAGTAAGGAGACACCAAGTGAGACCCACTGCTATACTTTCCTGGGAGATTTGGAGAGGTTGATTTAAAAAACAATTGTGAAAACATTAATAGTGTATACTCCTTATTGTTCTTATACTTTTATGTCCATTTTGTATTTCTACTAAAATCTCAGATAATAATGAAAATATTTAGGGGTCTCTTATTGTGTGCCAGCTTCTAATGCTAGCACTTTAAAAATGTACAAGAAATTCCACATGTATTCAACAACTCCAGATTTGGGTTTGTTCTGTTGCTTCTTGTTACTGAATTCTAGTTGTTCTAATATTAACTTGCTCCAGGATACACAGTGACTAGGGCCCAGATTTAAACATCTTCAGTCTACCTTCAGAGACTGGTTATCTTCCATTCTGCAGTACTGCGCCTATTCATATTTTAACATAGAGGTCTCTTATCTTTGTCTTCTAAATGTTCCTCTGCTATCTGCTCTCATTTCTCTACATATTAATAACATGTCTGAACTCTGGGAAAGCTTTGTACCTTATCATAATGTAGTTAGCACATTCTACCTTCTATAATTTTTGTGACTATAACATTTAAAATGTGTATGGTATGTGCAAAGACATATTTGTTTTAGGTAAGTGTGTGTGCACATTAATGTATATACCATAAACACATATTTCATGTATATTTATTCACAGTCACATATATGTGCATATATGTATAGGTTAAAATATCTATATCTATCTATATATTTGAGCTAAAATTGCTAAAGATTACTTAAAGTGAATATTATATTTTAACATTAATTTAATTGATTAATGGACTAGATTGTGTCCTGTTCTCCATACTACCAAGTTTGTCTATTGAATCCCTAATCCCTAAAGTGGTTATATTTAGAAATGTAAGGGGTTAAGCTTAAATGAATTTATAATTTAAAAAGATAATTGTCAAATATGCTCATGAGGGTGGAGCCCTGATTCAATGGGACCCTATAAGAGGAGGAAGAAACATCAGTAGTGCTTGTGCACAAAGGATAAGCCATGTGAGGACACAGTAAGATGACAGTCATCTGCAAGCTCAGTAAAGAAAACTCAGCACCTTGATCTTGGACTTTCAATCAAAAATTATGAGAAATCAATTTCTATAGTGTTTCATTATGTCAGCTCATGCAGGTTAATACAGCATCCACCATAATAAATGCTTTATATAAAATAGAAAATTGAAAATATTTGATATTTGCAGAAGGAAATTATATTTAAGATAGTCAGTGGGCTTCATCTTTGCACCAAATGTAATTACAATGCTGTAATAATCTTTGTGTGGTATACAGAATGCAGAGTAGGACTCTGCAACCAGGGCTAGATTCAAAATATTACTATAAGTACTAGTAAGTTTTCCACTATAAAAGTTTAGGGAGGCAGCATGGATGAGCATATTTATCTTCTCTAACCTACTTTAGTGTCAATTTGTTTTAAGGACCTTAAGTCTAATATGACAAGCATCTGTCTGTCCTTAAAGATGTCAATAAAATATTGTAGGATTCCCTGTGGACTCTTTTATTTAACAAAGGCCTAAAAAGTACTTTGTACATAGAGTACTAATAAGAGGCTCTGGCTTATGAATTCTTGGCAATTAAAAGAGATTTAGGGACACTTTATTTACTACAAGTCATACTTAGTATGGTTACAGCTGCCTTGATCTTACAGATTTTAATGAAAATGAATATGATCCTAAGAGATTTCATTTGGCTTTCATGATAACATGTATAATATGGTAATATGCAATTTGAGAGTAAGAATTCCATTAAAATCACACTTAATGGGAGACAAAAATTATAATGATGAAAATCCCAAGGGTCTTCTCCCAGGCTCTGGTCTCTCTTTTACTGTCTCCTAAAATAATTACATCCATTCCCTGAATCAGACATTATCATCTTCAGTCATTTTTCTTTTCTAACTCTAGATTTATATATTGATCTTTCTATGTGACATTTCTACTTTGAAGTCATAGAAGCAATTCAAACTTAATATTTCCAAAGTTGAAATCTTGATTTTATTCAATTTCACTATGTCCACTACTCATTTTCACCTTATCCATTTCCCCTATTTCAGAAAATGGTACCTGCATCCACTTAGTTGCTCAGGCCAAAAACACAGATTATCTTTAATTGATCTTCCCATCTTATGTAACTCATTTGCTTTCTAATTTATGAGAAAAACTAACGAATGGATAAATATTGTGACAAAATTGTACTAGTAATTGACAAAAGTATATGCTATTTATGCAATTTGATGAGATCACCTGGTGAAGCTCCAATAGAATAAAACTAAAGACAAATACAGTAAAATAAGGGGGAGTAGGGGATAGAAGCACAAATATCAGTAAGACAAGAGGTGGAGGAGCTAGAGATAGGACTGCAAATAAATTCCTGTACACAGGTATATATTATGAGCAATAGGAAAATCCAAAAGACTCTGAAAGTTTCAGGTGCTTCAGAGGGTCTCAAAGAATTTGGTCGTACTAATAAAGAACAAGAAGTCATTTTTTAATATTTTAACAATTTTAACAAGAAGTCATTTTTTAATAAAGAACAAGAAGTCATTTTTTAATATTTTTTATCATATAAAATATTCTATCTTGCCAATACAGTTAGAAAACTTTTAACTTTTTAGATATATTGATGTGTGTGTCCAAATGCTTGATCTTAAATCACACTGATCTATTATGTTCTTGCCAATATACTTAAGAAAGGTATGAAACCCAGGTCAAGCAATAGGAAATTGGAAACATCTCATGCAACATGTATTTTTGAAAATAATTTTGATCTGTATAATTATTATAAAACTCCTTAAGAGTCATTTAAACCAAGGAGGTTATGTTTTATGAGTTCATCCAAGGAATATTAAATCCAGATTTTCCTATAAAGAGGAGGAAAAGCAACTCAGAATCTGAGTGTTGTATTAGGAAGATTTTCCTCCTCACAAATATATTCAGTCTTAAAAAGCATACATTTCAAATTCTCCTGCCTCCCCCACACAATGTTATATATAGCTCTACAATATAATGTATTCAACTCATGACATTATAGTCCTTAAAGGTCAGTGTAGCAGATTAGGCACTCCTTCCCATATCCCAGCCATCAACTTTCTCACTTCCCACATCAGACTGAAATGGCAGAAACCCAAGAAAATCTGACAGAATCAAATCTTCCACAGAGGCAGTGAATGCTTCATGATTTTGACACCATGATTTTATTATAAGCAGGCTAGAAATTGCATCAACAGTTTCCTGACAATAGTTTTCTTGATAAAAATTTCATACAACAAAAGTGTCTGTCACCTGACCCTGACCTCCACCAGACAGATTTTAAGTTTAAAATCTTTCCAGAAAGATTTCAGTGATTTTTTTCAGGCATTAAAACAAACATGAACAAAGAAGGCTTTTCTTCTTTCATTAATGAAAGTTGCTATGCTGAAGTGGAAAGGACATAGCTTCTCTCAAGTCCTAACTGGAGCCTCAGCACCAAGATTTAGCATCTCCACCTGCACCATGATCTCAAGAGGCTCCTACTTCATAGAGTGAGTAGCAAGCTTTTGGGGTTAACAAGGATCCATGATCACCATAGTGAAGAAGATATCATGAATAAAATGTTGCAGTATTAAAGGGACAAAGGGTGTGAGTTCTTGTTAGCACTGTATTCATGATATTCAAAGAAATAATATCCTATTCCTCTTCAGTGTTAAATATATAACACTCACATACTAAAGGAAAAATTAAAAATAGCAACAGTAAAAGAAATGTTACATTTCTGATTTTTCCTCAGGTAAGGGGAAAGCAATATAATTTTTAAATAAAACAAAGTAGACATTAGTTTGAACCAAGTTTTTGCCACATATATGCCATATATACATATATATATATATATACACATACAGAGAAGAAAGACCTTCAATTTTTGATGTGTCACTTGCTATTTGTGATCACTGCCATGTTAATCAACCCTGAGTCATAAATTTATTCCAATTATAGAAAATAAATATCACTTATATGGCAAGGCCCTGATAAGACTTAAGGAAGATGATATACAATTTCTAACACTTAATTCTTATTTTATGGTATGGTAACTAGTAACTAGGATTATTTTATATGGAATCAGATGAAATTATTAAAGCAAGTTTGTAATCTATTTTATATAATTGTAATATCACTCCATTGAACTTGTAAATAATCCTGATCTGTTAAATTCGAATAAGTTATAATCACCAAAGGGTATAATGATTTTGTTTGTGAAAAGAAAATCATTTTATTCTCACCATTAACATTGTAACTCTCCCTCCTGCACTCAAGCCCCCACTGGTAGAGCAATGCATGCAAACCTGTATTTTCACCAGTCTTTATAACTATTAGACATTTCAAATTTTATTTTATTCTCTATATATCCGAAAAATTTAATATAGAATTCAGAATCACATTTGCTGCTGGAATAACAAAAAACAAATTAGCTAATCTCCTGATTTTTAAAACATGTTTTAGTAATCATCCAATCGCCTTTCCCCCCAACTCCTGGAACTTTGTCCTTTGTCTTGCCTTCTGTCTTCCACACTTAACAGGAAACAGCTTTGATCATTTGGAGAGGTTTCACAGTGGCCTGCTCTGGGCACACAGGTCTGAAGCACAACTCTAGCCCACCCTGGGGCTGTGGGAGCTGGGCATGGAAGTGGCAGGTAGAAGCCATCCCTTGGTTGTGGTTTATGCAGCTGGAGGAGGCCTGGGCAGGGGTGCTGGAGAGAAGCTGTCTCCCCTACCCCCCTGACCCCCCTTTTTAAAACCATTTTCTCTCAAAACTGTTTGGCCTCTTTGGCTTCCCTGAGCCCCCAAGGGCACTTTTTCCTGCCAAGACCTGTTTCTCCTGGGTTCTCTCCAAGACCCGTTTCTCCTCGGTACTCTGGAGCCAGAACTGCACCATCACCACACTCACACACTTGGGGCAGACCCCATAGAAGCCTGTGGAACAACTTCCACTCCTGGCAAATCAGAGCACATCATGGGCTAAAAGGGTCTGCTTATAAATTTTCATGAAACTGTTGAAATTATTTCATTCCACATGACCTTGAACAGTCAAAATCCTCAATGGAGAAGATAATCCAACTCAATATGCTGTTCCCAGATTCAGAAAGCCTGGGTGATCACACACTCCAGGCCCTAGCTTGTCCCCTCCCCCACCCCAGGGCTCAGAAAGAGGCCCCCTCCCTTGCCCACTCCTGGGGGACCCTGGTGCAGGTGCTCCCAGTGGGGGTGCATCAAGAGGCCCCAAGAGCTAGGTCTCTTTACTGCACCCAGGGCCCTCTGCCCCGCAGCTGGCCCACATTGCTGCAGGTGACACATGCTCCCAGGGATGCTCAAAGGGTCTGAGGTCTCAGAAAGGCCAAAGACCCCCACTATGGCCTGTGGGAAGATGCTAGGAAGTCCCACTAGCTCTAACTCCAAGGCCTGTTCTAGTGTTCTTCATCCTGGCAGAGTGTTCCTGGTCCCAGCATACACCCTGGACACTCAGGGGACAGAATCAGGGGTGGGGATGAGGTAGCTCTGCTGGCCAGCCAGGCCAGGGACAAGGTTGCAGCCCCTGGTAACTGGCTGCTACTGAAGGCTTGAAGAAGTGTCTAAAACTAGTGTTTGGGTCAGGTGCGGAGTTCCCCCCAACTGGGGACCACCTCACTGCCCTTGTGATCTTGCAAAGCTCTTCTCAATTCCATGCAGTAAAGATGTCCCCCACTCCCTCTGACAGCTGCTTCCCTCCTTCCACAAGTGGAGGCTCAAATCCCCATCCATTTGGAGACCTGACCCTGGCTGCTCTCCCCTGCCTCGGAAGCCTCCTCAGGGACTTGAAGACTTGATCCTTTGGAACATGCCTCTCCCTGCTGGCCTTGAAAGGTGCTCCCATCTCCTGGGCCAGAACCAAATGCCTCCTTCCTGTGTGCACCTGGATAATAAAGGATAGACCTTCACCTCTTATATTTTATACATGATGCTTCTTTTAATGCAGCCAAAAAAATGATATTTGCTTTTCTCAGAACCATAACCATACATGATGCAGTGACCAATTCATTCCATAAAACACCTAGGCTCCTTAAGAGGCCAGAAGACACAAGTTACATCCAGCCCATCAAGGAGCCAGAGGCGACATGGGCCCCCAGCCAAGCTTGGGCAGGCCTGCCATGGAGCAGGGCCTGGTCGTGCAGCCAGAGGCGGCAGAGGCAGGGGAAGGAGGACAGAGGCGGCTGGTCTCAGTCCCGTGAGTCAGAGACCCAGGGCCGCTCATCAAGCTCCGTCAGGCAAAGGCAGCCCCTGGGTGTGCCTGGTAGATTCTAATGGCTTTCAAGGCAGGGAAGGGCATGTGCAGTGCAGGGGACCCTGACAGTTGTTACCCTCCACCTGGCCTGCCAGGGACGCCGGGCTCAGGGACACTAGTGATCCCTGGGCATGCCTGTCCCCCAACACCGCTAAGAGGTAAGAGAGGGAGGTGGTGTATGTACTGCTCACAATGTGACTCCTTCATGAAGACCCAGGGGAGGCAGCTGCTGCTAGTCTGTGAGTGAACGAGGGCGGGGATACTGGCACACTCACCGCATGGGCAGGGACCAGCGTGCGCAAATCCTGTTGCACCCCTGGGGAGGTGCCAGTCTGTCCTTTCCCAGGGCCTCCTTGTCTGCCAGGGTCCCAGCCAGGCCTGCTCCCCCACCCCTCCTTGTGCAGGTTAGTGCTGGGACAGGGGTCATTGCCGATTCAGGCTGCCCAGCTTCCTGTGGTCCTTGTTCTGGCTGCGCTGGGGGTCATCCATCTTGTGTACACGGATACATTCCTTGAGGTTCTGAGAGCGGATCTTGGGGTTCAGAATCTCCTCAGTCATGGAGCTGGGGAACCAGCCTCTCTCCTGGTCATGCAGGCACTCCCCAAAGATCCACCCTGAGGAGGAGGGGCAGCAGGGTCAGGCACTCCACAGGGGCAGGGGCAGGAGCCGGGGCCTGGGTGGAGCTCCCCCCAGTAAGGCTCCTGTCTGGGGAGCAAAGCTGAGGGACTGAGTACAGCTGGCCTTTCTCAGAGGCAGCAGCTTGGCATACCCGGCTCGAGTGCCCAGGCCAGGTTCATCCCAGTGAGCTGGGAAGGCAGGTGGCGAATGCAGAGGACGAGGCTATAGGCTCTGACACAAGCTCCACACTGACGCGGGAGCCCATTCTGGACCCCTCAGCACTCCCATAGGAGGCCAGGAGCCACCAGAGTGAGAGGCATCCAAGGGGCCCCCTGGAGTCCATGCCCCAAGCCTGGACCCGGAGGTCACCTTCTTATTGATCAGTTCCTCTCAGAGCCTCAGCCTCCCAAAGGCCTCTATAGCCAGCTGAGAGTGGCCTCTGAGCTGGTAACACTTGAGTCACAGTGCTCTGGCCCTCTCCCCCACTGCTTGCTCGGCCCCCTTCTCCCACCCCCAACCTGGGCCTGGGGGCATATTCCCACCAGCTCTGGGGGGCCTGGGGCATGCTCTCTGCAGGTCACCTTTGAGCAGGTGTGTATTCAGTTGAAGAAGGAATCTGGAATGGGGCCCAGAGGGGGCCTGAGTGGAGGAGGCCTCCCGGGATGGGCTGGTCACCTGGCCTAGGCAGAGAAACAGGGAAAGTGGAGCCAGGAACAGTGGCCACGCCTGTGATCCCAGCGACTGAGAGCCTGAGCCAGGAGGAATGCAATTTCAAAGCCAGCCTCTGCAACTTAGGGAGATTCTCAGTGGCTTAGAGAGACCCTGTCTCAAAAGTTTTTAAAGGGCTGGCGATGTGGCTTAGTGGTGGACAGCCTCTGGGTTCAACGCTCAGTACTGTAAATAATTAAATTAATTTAATAAAATTAAATTCTGCAGGGTCTGGGAAGGAACTTCATTTGGTGCTGATGTCATCTGTGTGCGTGGGGGGGGGTCCTGGCCCCCAGGGAGCCCCGAGGCTAGTGCTCACAGGCTTCCCTGGAGGCCTGGCTTGGGGCTTGGCATTCTGCTCACCTCCCTTCCACTGTGATGGGAGAATTGAAGCCAGATGTCCGAGGGCAGGGGGCCGCAGAATGCCTGCTCCCGCTGGGCTTGCTGGGAGGGGTGAAGTGGGACCTCACTTTGGGGAGGAAAGTAGACAACGAAAACAACCCCTTGGGCTGGGAGAGGAGCAGGGCTGGGGTCCCCGGGGCCTCACCATCTTCCGTCTTCTCCAGGAATTTCAGGATGTCAGCCAGTTCCAGTGTCAGCTCATCAGGCTGCTGGGCCACATACGGGTGCATGCACTGGACCTGCGGGCAGTCTGATGGGAGGAGAGGGGGGATGGCATGTCCCCATGGTGGCCCCACACCTGTACCCCGGCAAGCAGTGGCTGACAGAGACAGCCCTGCAGCCGGTGGGTGGCTGAGCCCCACTTGATACAGGAATGTGAACTCCCCAGCCACGGACAGGGCTCACCTGAGGGGGAGGGGGGCTTGCTTCCAAAGGCAACACCCCCCAACTAGCCAGGAGTTCTGGGAGAGAACACCGGAGGAAGGGACCCTCCGAATGTGAGGCGGTGCTCAATTGAAGCTTCAGAAGGCACCCCAGGGTGTGGCCCTGGAGGTGATTTGGGGGCTCAGGACAAGAGGTCACAGCCAGGAGCCATGGCTAGTCTGTGAGGCACTGGGCTCATGCACCTTTGGGTCTTAGATGCTTTCCAAATAACAGGCAACCCCCAAAGAGCCTTGGAGTTTGGGCCCAGGTTCCTCCTGGTGTCCCCGTGGTTCCTGTCACCTATGACCCAGTGATTGCTATCTTTATGTTGACTGTCCAGCACTGGCGAAGCTGGGGTCGGCATCCTTGGTGGTGCTAAGCTCCTGCGCAGTGCGAGGCCTGAAGCTGCAGCCCAGGGAGCGAGTACAAAGCCCCCGCAGTGGCCACTTGCCAGGCTGGCACTCACCCAGAAGCCGGGATGTGATGGAAACAAACTTGGTCCTCCTGTTGGGGGCCAGCGAGGTCATCCACCACTTCATCTCACTCCTGGCACAGGGAAGAGGATGGTGCCCTAACCGCAGAGCAGAGCAGAGCAGACCCACCCAGCGTGTGGCCCCAGCCTTCCCAGCAGGCCAATGCCCTGCGACAGGAGGAGCTCCCAGGAGGCCCTCCTCGCGGGGTGCATTTAAAAAGCCAGGCAGAAAGGGGGAGTCACTCCCTAGAGTGCAGTGAGGCATCTCAGGGAAGCCGTGGTTTGTTAGCAGCAGCAGGGTGGGGAGGGTTAATGTGACCCCCAGCCCTGGGGACCCTGGTGGGAGTGGCGAGGCAGCTGCAGAGGGAGCAGGCTGGCCCGGTGGCCAGAAAGGAGCCCTGGGCTCACGGCTCATGGAGCGTCCCTCCCACATTGGTCTCGTGGGTTCTGTGAGAGCTCTGGGCTTCGAGGCAGCTGTCCAGCCAGCTCAGAGGGAAGAGGTGGACAGGAAGACACGTGGGTGAGGGGCGAAGGGAGGAGGAGGGCGGTCCCCTGGTCATCCACCCAGTTCTCAGGCTGGCCTGAGTGTGAAGCCCTGAGGGAGCGCACCTGCACACTGAGCTGCCCCGCATTGGCCCACACCCGAAGCTGTGGCCCTGGGGCAGACCCTTCCTGAGGGCTGGCCTCCCATAGGTGTGGAGTCTCATTCCACCTGGGAGCAGGTCTGTGGCAGAGGAGGCCAGGCCTCCTAGCAGGGTGGCTGGGAGGGGCCGCAGGGGTGTCACAGATCACAGAGAAAGTAAAATAATGTCTGATGTCTTGTATCTCTGGAAATGTCTGTCCTCACTACTCTCCTTATTCTTTCATTCTTTATCAGTCATAGATTATAGCCAATTATCTTCAGGGAATATTAAAGAACTGAAGGTTCCTCAGATTACCCCTTAATCCATTTTTTTTTCATTTATTTTGATAAAATCATCATTGAGAGAGTACTTTGGCTCATTGCATAGGGCTAATTATATACTGCTCCATGGAGTTTATTCTCTCAAATATAGAGTGAAATGTGGAATTGACTTAAAAGTGCTTTCCAGAAAATTTTGTGATATCAGGGCCTTCCAGTTGACTCAAGTATGTACAAAATTGTCATAACTGAAGAGCTCTTTCAATAGTAAAGAATTTTGCCACTGCTGAGATTTTAGCATATTTTAGAAAAGTTTTTGTGCGCAATTTCAAATTTCTTGTTTTATTCTCCAGAGTATAATGCAGAACAAGACACTCAAATATTCCTCTGAAACTAACTTTTCTGTTTTTATGGAGGGGTGTGAAAAGTTTAAGAATCAGGTTCTAAGATACATTTTTGTTCTTATGATATATTTTTTATATACAAATTGTCTTTTAAGTTGATCACTTAATTGTAAAAGCAACTTCTTTCTTTGCTTACTCCCTCCTTTTATATAAGAGCAGACACAGCAGATATATGATGGTTTCAAATAGATTTTTGCATATATGTACTATGGCTTATTACAGCACATCTCCAAAAATGTCTGCTTTACTTATTTCTTTAAGCCTTTAAATAAAAATCCCTGAAAAGGATATGCTCTTAATAAATATATCTGTTTGCCATTCAGAGCATGAACTGTGTCCTTAGTGGCTGAAAATAGTACTTATTGACTCTGGATAGCCCAGGGATAAGAAGAACCAGAGCTATAAGCAAGACATTGACAAAATCGACTAGTTGTACCTAGTGGAGCTGAAGAAGGTCAAGCATCAAGCTTAGAGGCCATCAATCCTGGTGTTGATTCCTTTCCTGGAACCTCATTAGTACTTCACTCTTAAACACAAATCCTCTCCTTTTTATGCAAATGACCTCATGCCATCTGTTCTGTTTACTCCCAGAGAGGATTTTTCACTCTCCTTCAGTGAATAAAATTGAGTTGCTCATACATCTAGACTGGTCAATAATAATCTCTTATTTAAATATTTTATGTCAAACAAAAAAGTACACAAAGCCTGATTTTGATCATTCTATCCATCATAGAACCAAAGGGGAAATGGTGACCATGATGGTGTTGGACAATTGGAAATATAAACCTATGAGGATGGTGACTCCTGAAAATATTTTAAAAGACCTCCATTAAGCAGCAGAATTAGGAGGAAGAGAAAAATCTTGCAAAGGGAAAGAACCAGGGGCAATGAAGAGAGAGGCCATTAATGAGCTTAGCTACACTAATCAGTTCACTATGTTTATCTGATTATTGTACACCTTATTGTACACCTACAATTAAAAAAAACAATAAAAAACAAAAGCACCAGAAGCAAAGCTGGTTGCTTGTGTCTGAACAATGTCAGGGGAAAAGATTAAAGCAGAGTATATGGCATTATTAACAAAAATAGCAATGAAACAAGTGGAGAAAACAATAGCATTCTTCTCGAGATTGCTTATTCACAGTCAAGAATCTTAATTACTTTGTGCTCTTGCAATGAGCACTGGTAAGACTCTAAATGACCTTGTTGCTATAGTTTCTGGTTGAGCAGACACTACATAAAGCCAGGTGAAATGAGAAAGCTGTGTTGAGTTCTCAAAGACATTGATTTTTTGATCATCCATTAATTCTATATTATATGAAAGTCGACATATACTGTAGTGAAGTTCCAAGCATTATACGTTACGTCAGGTAGTATTGTCATGATGAAAACAACTTTGTTATCTCAATCCTATCTCCTCATCTTCAATATTTAACCTCCCATTACTCTTTCCTATCTATAGATGCACTGAAAATATAAGCAAAACCACAGGTTGAATCAGAGCTAATTATACCCAGCACAGTCATCTGCTATCTACCTTCTCATTTGAAAGAAAAAATTCTTTTGTAAAAGAACAATATGTGAAGCCATTCTCTTTAGTAATTCATTAATTACTAGTAGTAGTAATTATATAATTTTAAATTATTCAAATTAATCTTGAATAAGTTATGCTTAAAGAACAATGGACTACAAATACCTAAATTGTCATGGCCTTTTATGAAAATAAATCAGTTAAAACTTAATTTAAAAATTACATCAAAACAGGAATATAGTTTCATATGCATAATTCAAACTAGCCAAATATAGCTACTTGTGAATAAAATTAGTGGGAGATTTGACAGGCATAATAGATGGTAAAATTAGATTTAGGAATCTTTTCCTTCCATGTGACTAAAAAACAAAAATGCCTAGTTACTTAGCTCACTAAAATTCTTATAAACCATGTTGTCCCACTGAACAAAGGAAGAGATCTATATATAGATCCAGTGAGAGTAAAATTAGATTCAAATGAAGAGCTTCCTAAATGATTCTTTTCAAGAAGATCAAATAATCATTTGACACCAGGAGGTTCCAGTTAAGGAAATACCGATACTCTTGAACATTTACACAGAAAAACAATAACACAGAAAATAATCTACCCAGGCAATGGAAATTTGACTTGCTATGATGCATTATAACTGGGTAAAGGTGAGGTGGATTTGAAAAGAAGCAACAATTGCCCAGCAATTGCCAAGCACAGCATGGTTTCTAGTGGAATTCTGGGTTCCAGTTAGTGCTCAGGATAAAAAAGGGAGTTGGAGAAAAATATGAAACCCTTTCTATTACAGTTTCTACTGTCTGGTGGCATAAATCCTCATTCAATACTAAATCAATATAACTTTCCTGGTATGTAATATTGTATACTGGTTAACATAAGGTGTGAAACCTTCTGCTTTATAATTGATATGACCTGATAGAGAAGGCATAATATCAGAAGATTAAAAGACATGTTTTTCTTTTTTTTTAACATGATTTTTTTTTCTGATGATCAGATTCTGAATTTTCTATCCTCACATAAACTTGCTAGTATCTTTTATAGGATTATCAAGGATATGCAGACATATTATATATATATATATATATATATATATATATATATATATATGTATAAAATTAAAACTTACTGAAGTTTTTTTTCTTTTATCTCTCTCTCTCTCTCTCTCTCTCTCTCTCTCTCTCTCTCTCTCTCTTTTGGTAGTACTAAGTTTGAATCCAAGGTGATGTTCATGCCAGGCAAGCACTACTCGACCACTGAACTATATCTGTATCCCTTGTTGATTTGTTCAGTAATCTGTTCACAAAGGAAGTTGCTGTGTGTAAAATATCAATGGATGAGGGCTTCCTTACAGGACACTAAATGGCAAGTGTCTCTACAAAACCTCAATTCAAAGGAAGAATCCCTTCCAAAGTAAAATAAGATATCTCTGCAGGCCTCAAATTTATTATTGAGTCTCCACTTTCCTTGACGAAAGTACAAATATGCATACGTAGGGTTGCTAGCAGTCTTCCTTCTGGTGATCTCTTTGGGGATATGCATCTTTCTTTCAAGTGTGTCTCATTTCTAACTTATTCTCTTAACCTACTGATTTATCACTGCCCCAAGTATCTAAGTCATGTCATCACATTTCCTAATTTTATGTTATTCAAGAAAAATATATCACTGATAGAATAGAAATGTGATCACCTCATTTGCAAAAAAAAATGAAGTTATGATTAAAAAGTAAAATGAGTTTTCCAAGGTTCAAGTTCACAATTGAGAACTTGTTCCTGAGAGAAGGACTTTTTATGATAGAACATAGTCATCTATATTTTAACAGGTTTTTCTTCCTCTAACTGCTTTAATTAATAATATTATCATGAAAACTATATTTTTTGAAAAATGAATTCTGAAATATAAATATATAAAACATACATATATATCTCTGTTGTTTATCTATACATTTATCTCTTTTGAATCTCATTGTATTTTACTCATTTTAGTTTCTTCTCTAATTTTTATTAAGTATTCTATATCTATAATTACTCTTCCCTTGTGCAATATCTCCAAAGGCTTCCAATTTTCTTTGTGACACAGTTTAATAAATTGTTTCATGGAATTTTTAGGGAATATCACCTAAATAATAAAGTGATCAAGTCAGGGTTAAGTGAGTGTGTACTCCAAAGTTCATTCTTCTCTTTCTATAATAGATGTGTCTGACTTTGATAAACAGAAATATGATTTCTTACCAACTGTTCTAATGAAGAAGTCATTTATTCAAAAGATTTCTACTTATATGTCTCATTGAAAAAGAAGTTCAGAGTTTAAACAAGAAATATATAAATACATTTTTAAACCACATAAATTCACCTACTAGAACTGCAATGCACCTATTCAAAAGAAGTAATTACTATTTTTATAAGTAAAGCAGAAACTCCATGATTCATAAATGCAACTGGTATGATTTATCCAGTTTCCAAATGGCTGATCAATTATGAATATGCTCCTTTTACATGCACTATGGAAAATATCTTTTACTAGCATCTTTCAGCAAAAGACATATGCATATGACAACTACCAGTACATGAGCTCTGAAATCTATCAAGATAATAGCCTAATATTTTAAGAGTGTATTCTTCCTGTGCTGAATAAACACAGCATAAGTGTCACATTTTTAGATACTGAGGCACAGAATATTCAGTGGAACATTTACAAGTTTGACCTTTCAGCGAAATGTATGTTCACATGACCATGCCACAAAAAGATCAAATAAATTTGAACCATTTTCTAGTTGCTTTGCAATCCTTATATTCTTAGTGCACTTTCACATGAAAGGTTAGTGTTACTTTTTAAGTCTGTACCTCCATCTGATGTAGTAAGAAAATGTTGCTTCTCAAATTTTTCAACATTTCCTGTTTTTACATACTGATAATGCAATGATGTTCAAAGTGGTTAAATTAACACTCAGCTTCAGTTATAGCTCAACATTTTTCTCCTTTTGAATGATAGTAGAAGTTTTGCAATTTTCTGGATTTATCTCTTGTTAATACTTTAAGTGGAAAGCCAATACATTGAGAAAAACTAAAGAGTTTCCAGTAGGTATGCCTTTCAGGTTCCTGGGCTGCAGTAAACCAGTGTAGGTTCAGAGATAATGCACTCCTGATTAAATTACCAAGTGGAAAGTTGCAGAAGTGTGGCTGAGCATAAAACCTGACAAATGAAACAAAACAAGGAGAGGAAGAAAATCTATGAGGTTAAATGTCATAAATATAATTGATTAATGAGAAAATGAAATTGAAGATGCATGATGAAAAGAAGATAAGTGGTTTTGTAGGATGATTTTGTGATCCAAAAAGAGTCTGTATACTTAAAGAGATCCTGACCCACTAAATGTTCACTAAATTTTCACTAAGGGAACTAAGTGAGTGACTTTCTGTTGGTAAAGCCCTTCAGTCTCTGCTGGAATCCTTCTTAATATCCTTCTGCCTTGCTGTTTTCCTTATTGTTGAGCCACAAGAAATTCTGTTTGAATAGCATATATTTGTGTCACAGAAAAGAAATTCTTCCTGTGTCTCCACATAGTCATGGTTATCTTAAGGAACCATCGTGAATCCCCATAGCTCCCTGAAATACAAGGACAAAGTGACGATACCTTCCTAGTTGTATGCTTCACTTTTGCTTTCATTTACCCAATCTGAACACCACTCTCAACCATATGCTACTCCTTCACCACTGTGCAGCCTTTAGATGTGCTACTTCACCTCTTTGGTTCTCCATATCAATATATCCATATTAATATACATCTTCCATGCCTCCTGTGGAAATTAGCTCCAGGGGTTGGAGCTCAGGAGTATGATGTAGTGGGCCACACACAGCTGAGCAATGCAGAGAATGCTGCTGCCTCTGGCCAGCACAGTCTCCTTGGACACAGTATGCTGTGGCCACAGCTGTTTGCAGCCTCCAGATGTTCCAAACCTGCTCAGTGGCCTCAGTACTGGCCTGTTCCCTACCTGGAATAAGCACAGAGCATAAGTGAATTGGTTTCCTGTTGCTAGTTTTTAAGAACTTTGCCGCAGAATATGTGGCCTGTGCCTTTGTTGGAAACTGCCAACCCAGATGGTTCAGAAGAGCAGGAGAATACTCATGTCCAGGTGTCCCAAGTGAAAGTAACCAAGCAGCTGCAGAAGCCCTTCAATAAAAAAGATTGAGAGCAAAGCACAAAATACTCAAGAAAAAATGAAAAGCTAGCCCCTAACATGGTCAAGGACACATTTTCTTATATGGGAGAATCTGTGATGGCAGATTCTACACTTATGGTTGTTGCTCCAGTAATGGGCAGAGGAGAGCAAGAGCAGGAATAGTTGTCTACTGGGGCCCAGTCACCTGTTAATTGTAGGCATTAGACTTCCCAGGTGACAGACAAACCTAAGAACAGAAATCCAAGCAGTCTGCAAAGCCATCAAAAAAACCAAGGGTTCAGAACATGAATAAATTGGTTCTATATAGACAGCATGTTTACTCTATGTGGCATCGCTAACTGGGTCCAAAGCTGGAAGAAGAACCAGTGGAGGAAGAGTGCAGGAAAGAAGATGATCAACAAGGAGGACTTCGTGAAGCTGGAGGAGCTCATCTGTAGCATGAATATTCAGTGCAATGCATGCCCATGGTATTTTGCAATTTGTGGAGAATGAAAAGACTGATAGACTGGCAGGCAAGAGAAAGGGCTGAGCTTTCACAGACTGAAAGGAGTCACTTGCGTACTCAGAAGAAGGCAAGCAGTGGCTCTTGTGGGGTCCAATAAACATCTTGATAAGAACTGCTTAAGTGTGTCGGAAAGTAAACATCTGAAACTCAATAATTCTGAGATCAGTTTTATGCTTATTAGGTTTGGTATATTTCCATTTGTTTTATTGCAGTCTGACCCAAAATTTTTGCACTTTGATTTTTATAAGAATATTGGCTAAAAGATGAATACTCTCTAATCAGCCTTTAAGTGCTCTGCTAAAGTGATATACCCAGATTTTTGTCTTGCTTTAGAGCAATGGCACTAGATTTCTTCTTTGAGAAAAAGGCAGGTTTAAACTATTTAGTTTTTTTTTGTTGTTGTTGTTGTTGGAAAAGCATTAAAATATTCCATTTTTTGGTTGTGATTCTCTATAAAATAAACACATTTTAAAATTTCAGTATCGTTCCCTGGTGTGGACATAAGACCTCACAGAATAGACAGCTGCAGTAGAGGGGTAGACAGCTTTCCAGCTGGCACTGTGGGGTCCAATAAACATCTTGATAAGAACTGCTTAAGTGTGTCAGAAAGTAAACATCTGAAACTCAATAATTCTGAGATCAGTTTTTATAAGGTTTGGTATATTTCCATTTGTTTTATTGCAGTCTGGCCCCAAATTTTTGCACTTTGATTTTTATAAGAATATTGGCTAAAAGATGAATACAGGAAAAAATTATGTATATAAATAATATATATAATTTATCATAGTGCAGTAGTAGAATGTCTGGAATATATTAATGTCTCCAAAGGGGTAGTCCTTTATTCTCCTTTCTGCATGCCATGGCATATTAAATAGAGATAAAATTGGGAACATATGAGAAGAAATTAAAGGGGAATATAGTGTAAGATATATGAAAATATGGAATTATGGAAAATGAATACAAAGAAATACTAATAAAATAACATTAAAAATGAAAGAAATACTAATAAAATAACATAAACTCTAAAAAAGAAGCATGGCACCTGAAGGAAAATTGATAAAGATGTAAGAAAATAAAATTTTTATATTTATCCTTTCCTGAAACTCACAAAGCCAAGTTTAATAACTAAGACTAGTTGAATACGGAGTCCTAGAGGAAATTGTTTGACATATCATATATTTTATACAGAAAATAAAGCCTCAACTTAAGATGTGTTATATCAAAATTCAGAAATATATGTGAGAAAAAAATACCTGAGGGAATACACCATATACAAAGGGGAAACGGGACAGACATTCAAACTAGGAATGGATTAAGAAACTAACTCTACAATAAAAATAAACTCTAAGAGTCATTACCTTGCTGTTGCAGAAGTCTTTGCACCACAGTTCCAAGAAGCCACATTAAAAATATAATTGAAGAGAGATATAATCTTTTTAGCAACCTCACGTACGGTTAAGATGACTTTCATAATCATCCAGAGAATTCTACAACCCAGTCTTGTGGCTATCCAGGTCCAAAGTCCAGTTACATTAATAGATATCTGTATCTTCTTACTCCATGCATATTCAAAAATTGATAATTCACTGGGTGCAATGTTGCACACCTGTAATCCCAGTAAGTCTGAAGGCTGAGGCAGGAGGATCAGCATTTCAAAGGTAACCTCAGCAAATTATCCAGCTCCTGAGCAATTTATCAAGACCCTGTCTCAAAATAAATGGGTCTTAAGCATGTGACTCAATAGAAAGCACCCCTGGATTCAATCCCCAGTGGCTCCCCCACATAAAATTTATAATTCAACAATTTTCTCAGTGATAATTTCCAGAACAGCCTTCTACCCCTTGCCTTCAGTAGCTCATGAATAATGAAATCAAATTTCCAAATATTGAAACCACTGTTCAGAATTATTCAGAATAGAAAATTCTGTTTATTAAACCTTATTAATAGCATATCACTTTCCCTAGTAAAAGGCTTAGAAGTAGAAATTAGTTACTTTTCCCCAAACCCATAGGAGTTGTGGCTGTAGAAATCATTGAAATGGCAATGCAGAGGTTTTGAATATGATGGAAAGGGAGTTATCAAGGACTCACAGAATGATAGCATTAACTGAATTCTTTTGATTCACCAAATATCAGAAGTGTACTCATTTAAGACTTAGAGAGGATTTAACCTATCTTATGTTTGAAACATCTAAAATCCTAGTAATAAGTGAAATACTTTACTAAAAGGATTTTTCTCAAAGTCTGGGTAATGCATACCTTTTATTAATGTTGCAGATTAGATCTATATGTGCTCCACATCTGTCATTTTTTATGGACTATCAGATACTAGGGAATTTTCTCATCTTGGTAATAGTAGAAGATAGAGTAGATCAAAGAATTGCATACAAAGTCAGAGTTGGACCTACCTATCCTATTTGTACATATCTGAAGTTATGTGTTGAACTTGAACATCAAAATCAAAAGGCATGTGTAGAAAGAGAGGTAGATAATTAGGTAAAAAAGTAAAATCTACAATAATATAACAGGGTACCAGGACCATTCTAAGAATTGAGAATATAGAAATGAAAAACACAAAGAACCCTCCTTGTAGGAATTTGAATTCTTTTGGAGATACAGACAACAAATGTCTAAGCAGTCAATGTGAAATGTTTCCATAAGACCTCTAAAAATGAATCAGAAAAAAACTATGACATATAGGTATGGAAGTAATGGGTTCTATTTAAATATGTGTAAGCAGGGCTGGGGTTGTGGGTCAGTGGCAGAGCACTTGTCTCACACATGTGAGGCACTGGGTTTGATCCTCAGCAACACATAAAAATAAATAAAATAAAGATATTGTGTCAGTGTATAACTAAAAAAAAATTAAATATGGGTAAGCAAACTGTGGCCTATAGTCAAATCTGGGTTCTTGCCTGTATGTGTAAATGAAATCTTATTATGTTAAATCTGACTGTTTATACCCATGTAGAAAACAATTTTCTATTTGCCACAAAGGCTTTAACTTCTGCCCCTGGAAAACTATACAACCAACATCAAGTTGTATTCATTTCTGTTGTTCTTAGAATCACCTAAGTTTGAAGCCCTTGGCCTTGCTTTGGATTCTAAGTCTCACATAGGAAAGATCAATAAAAGAATTATAGTGCTTTGTTATATGTCAAAGGAGAAAAGAGTGAAATGATGCTTAATATCACTGAGATGTTGATTGACTTACTTTCTTGCTTCTTACCCATGTGAAATGTTGACAATTGCCTTTTACTGAAAGCCAAAAAAGGTTAAACTTATAACATTTGACCCACAAGCCATTTACCCAAATGTTAACAAGGACTTAGATAACTGTATTTATATTTCAAAATCGACTCAACTATTTACCTTTTTGATAACATCTATAGGTAAACTGAACCTCTCCTCCCTCTTTAGTTATGGCAAGTACAGTATCAACATAAACATAATTTTACACAGAATTTTGAAATGTTTGAATTTCCCTTATGATATTTAACTCAGTATTTATTTTTTAAAATGACACATCAATGTTCATACCTTAAAAACACAACCAAAAAACATGAGGTGCTGGAGGTGTAGCTCAGTGGTAGAGCATTTGTCCAACATGCACAATGCCCTGGATTTGATCCCCAGCACTGCAAAAATTAAATTAAAAATAGTGTGAGAATGGCTTAATGCTCTTTTTTTTCTTCTTTACATTTCCATAGAACTGGGAGTTTTCCTAAATGAGTCCATGAATATTAAAAACTTATGTGAAATAAACTATAGTGAAATGTCACCAAAAATAACTAAAATGCATCTTTAAAATATCCCAGTCACATCTCCTAATGTTTTATGCATTCTACATTCAAGTCAAATAATATTTCTTAGTATTTCTGTAACAGTTCTATCATTTTATTTTCATGTTCCCTTTATTTTCCAGTCTGTACAATAAATCCACTTTTCTGTTTTATGTGTGCACAGATCCAACTCAGTATCCTGGATGCAGTCTCTGCACTCTGCTTTTCTGGTTATCCACAGGCATAAATAATTTTCTTGAGTTCTGTTCTTTATTTTTTTTCAAAAACATTTTTAAACTTTATTTTATTAGTATACTTTTTCATATGGTGTTGAGGATCGAACCCAGTGACTCACATGTGCTAGGCAAGTGCTCTACCACTGAGCCACAACCTCAGCCAGAATTCTGTTGTTTTTTACTTTCATTAACATCTATTTGATGGTGGGTTCCTTTCCACCTTGCATTGGATATTTTTGGTATGTGTATGCCCTACTTGTTCAGGGACATAAGTTCTTAGAGACTTATCAATACTTTTTGCTACTCTGAATGTCCTGAACCTGAATTCCTTTTAATAGTTGAGACACAACTTATAATAGTTAATGCATCTATATGCTTACTTTGTTTTGAAAAAAAATTGAGTTGAAAACAAGAAAAGGAGTTAAATTTTTCACTATTAAAAAAATATGGGTATGAACTTCTATATACTTGCCTTTGCACTCAATCTTATTTTGAAAATGTGATGAACTGCAATTGAATATCCTGAGATATGTGCTGTTATTCATATACGTGCTTTTATAAATATTTTAAAAGATACTTTGCAATTGAAGAAGCCCATTTTCTAAAATAATAGATGACCTATACCATAAAACTTTAGTGTCTGCTTTGTCACCAGCATGCCTGAATTTCATATAAGAAACCTATTATTCCTGGGTTATTATTTGTACACTTGCTCCACACTTATTTGAGCGATATGAGAGTAGTGAAAGTTCTTTAAAAGTACTTTTATTAACCATACACTATAGTCTGGAGTTCTCCCTGAAAAAAATATTATAATTTATAAAGCTAAGTAAAGTGCTACATTTTCTGAAACTTTGACCCTTTTAAACATCATACAAAACTGAAAATGGCCATCTGTATTGAGTCATACAATCAGCTGTTTGTTAGAAAAGAAGGACTAGATTTTAAAGAACTTATTTTAGAACAAATACCTGTTAGTGATGGAAAGGTTACCCTGTTTTAACCAAATTGTCACATTACTTTAGCCTGTTACCTCACTGACTATACTTATTCCTTTCAAATGGTTCAAGATGACTATTAAAATGCAGTAAATTCAAATATGTTTGAAAAAGGAAAACACTTGGAATATCGACTAAAATCTGAATGCCATAAAACTTACAGTAGGAAGAATTCCTGGTTATTACCAAACCCAGCAATCTTGATTTAAAGGAGTCCCAAAGCTTCATTGTTGGTATATGGATATGCAATTCTGTTTTCCTGTTTCCAGCAAGAAAGACCAATATGAAATAATCCAGTAATTTCTATAGCACTATTAACAATATGCATTTTTAAAAAATTTAAGTAGCATAAGCAGAAGAAACGTTGCAGAGAACACTGAAATATTTGTTTCCCCTCTTTCATTTATTTGCTGGTATTCTTCAAGGCAAGGCATTTACAAGTGCACATATAAATTTTGATATAATTATTTGTTTTAACTGAGTGATGTTCTCTGCAAATAAAAGTGTACAGGGAAAACTCAAATAATATCTTTGTTTAACTGATATGAAAAACTATGAATCCAGGATTTTTAGTCCAGGCTAGTTTTCCAAGACTTCTCATAAAGTCCTGATTGTTTTGTTAAAAAGAATGACTCCATCTTTTACTTGTGGAGCTCATACAGGTTGGAGACATTTTTTATTCTTTCTCCCATAGTTCAAAGTCATATGATTAGAACTCATAAATTATATTTTCTTAAGGACATGCATCCTGAAGTCATTTGTCTCAACAGCACATTGTTTAATGTTTCTTAATGCGTTCAACAACTAGAAAAACATATGGTGTAGATTTCTAGCACTAAATCCACCTTTAGCCCACCTTAACAGATGAGCATAAAGGTGGTGAAACCAATAGTAGTAGTTTTCCTCCAGTTGCACTATTTTTTTATTACAAATTATATCTCTAAAGTGGAATTAGACAATATATCTCAAGTCATTTTGATTTCTTTTCAGGTTGTCAGATGCTGATTCCCATATAAAATATCATTAAGTTCCTAGGAATAAGCAAAGTCAGAAGGTGACAAATTCCTAGGAGAATCACTCTCATCTCAGCAATTCTGACCTTTTCATTTCTAAATGTCACTCCAATCACAAATGACTATAAATAAACTTTGTCTTTTTTCATTTGAAATTGTGGATTAATAAAAGGGCTTTAACAACATGTAATCAATCCAAATCTTTGTTATTTTTTTAATGAAACAACTGAAGGTCATACAGAAAAATAACATGCCCATGGTCTCACATTTGGTGCAACCAAAAAGCAAATACCTGGTCTCCAAGTTTAGTGATCTTTTATTACACATGCGATCATGTATGTCCTGGAGTCTAAATTCTAAAAATTACTTCTCTTTTGTTTCAAGTTTTATCATGAATGATTGTTGACCTTTGTCAAATGCTTTTCTGCATCTGTTGGAAAAAATGTGATTTTTATTTTTCATTCTGCTAACATTGTGTATAACATTGCATCCAGGGATAAATCCCACTTGATTGTTATGTATGATCCTTTTGATGTGCTGTTGAACTCAATTTGCTAGTATTTCATTGAAAATTTTTGCACTTATGTTCATAAGAGATTTTATGCCAGTATCATACTTTTATAATTCATTGAGTCCCAAATTTTCAATTCTGTGAATATTCCAAAAATTGAGACAGAAGCTTTAAGATAGGTTGGAAATAATAATCTAGAACTTATATACTGTATTAACTAATATTATTATTATAATGAAATAAATCATCATTAATATATAATTACATGATATAAATACATGATACATCATATAGTATATTTAGGTTATTATACTTGCTTCATTATCTGAAACAATGAGAAAAATGGATTAATTCTATTTCTTTTTCCTCCAAGCTTTTGTTTTTCTTGTTCAATTTTTCATTTTCTCTGTTTTGATGGGTATATGTCTTTAAAATATTCCCTTTGCTGTAATTTCAGTGGGATTTGCATTTAGTTTAGTTTCAGTCTACTATTTTTACCCAGAACATCCTAGATTACATTACTGAAGTCTTACCTACCATGAATTTCAGGTTTTAAAGGGTCCTTCAGTATCCCAAACTATGTTTTATAGTCAATTTCTAATAGTATTTCTCTCTAATAGTATTCATTCATTGATTTATCCACTACTTTTAAAAAATAACTTCATCTACCATTTATTAATGGTTTTAGTCTTTATAATAAAATCTAACTCCTTGGCAATGTTACCAAATTAATCAGTTTTATGTATTGCATGCAAAAGTTTTCTTAATACTTGAGAACATTTAAGATGTCCATTCAAAATCATACTTGCTGTAAGATTTAATCTTGATATCATTTCACTTGGTGATTCATCTTATATTACATCTTCCAGGGCCTCCTTCATTCTCCACTATACAATGACTTATCTAGTAATAATTTCACTTCAGTTTTGCTGCCAAGAATGAATATATATATATATATATATATATATATATATATATATATATATATATATATATATACTGATATGTGTGAAAGAAGAAGCTGAATAAAATTTGTAACTGATTTTTTTCTTCCATATCACCATTGTCCTAAAGGTTAACCATATGGATCCTGAATTCTATACTACATTTTTTTTCTATTTTGTCCTATTTAGTAATTTTTCTGTTTATTCATTAATCAATTTATTTTTAGTTACTTAGAATATCATATGGACAGAGCAATCTGAAAATTTGTTATATCTTGAAAATCTAGCAGAAAAATGTGTAGCAGAGGACCAATAACAGATTTAGTTCTCAAAATTATTTTATAATTATATAATAGACTTACCTTAAGCAAGGCAGCCTGTGTGTCAAGAGAGCCCCAACCTGGGACAGACAAGCCCCCAGTAAAGTTGTGTGGCATAGAACCACTTTAAGGAACTCAAGGTCCACTGAATTCAATGCTGCAGGCTGAGCTTTAGTCTGAAATGCAGTGTCACAAGTAATGACAGGTACTTTAGATCAAGAAATGTCATGAGGCAGCAAAATCTTCATGTACTTATGCAAGTGAAAAAGACAGTACTACAGAGGGTTGAATAGCTCATAAACATTCTGTCATATTTTAGTAGGACTGAACAGTGGTAACAAATGTTATTTTGCACTGAACTAGAAGAGTAGAACCAAATTCAGGGATGACATGCATTCATAGTTCTAGAAAGGTGTATACTGACATTGGATACAGCAGGATGGAGTTGTCAATAGGACCATTGCCAGTTAAAGAGTGGGTGACATAATGGAAAACGTAAAGTCTTATGCGGAGAGAATGACTTGGTTGTTCTCTACAATGTGAAAGTAAAAATTAATAAATGTGGAGACAGCAGGTGGAAGTAAGTGGCTAAAGGAATTGGAGCCAGTCATTTCTAGGAAACAGGCTGATGTATCTTAAGGGTCCCTTGGACAGTCCCAGCTACATTCTCATAGGTACATTGCCATCAGTGTCTAAGAAGCTTTCTTAGAGTTAGTGAATAACAGCAAGAATTGTCAATTCAGAAAATCATAACAAACACATGTCCCCAATGTTAAGAAATTACATATGCCTGCTTTTAACAAACATGTATTTAATTGACAAACACAATATCTAAAGCAATGGTACCTAAAACCAAATCTCAAAATAAGGCAAATTCCAAATGTTCACAATATCCTGTTGTCTATTTTTGTTAATTCTTCAGTTTGTTTTCAATTTGTCATGAGGAATAGAACATATTTTACCTCTTGGTTAAGAAGATTTTCCAATTCTAATTTATTTAAATATTTAAAAAAAATTTTTTTCTTTGTTTTAGTTTCATGTTCGTGTTATTTTTAGTTAAAAATAATTGAGCATATCCAAATAGTACTAGAATGCTAGAATAAAAAATGACTACCTGAATCTAACAATGCAGGATATGCTATAAGAAGATCCATATTATGAGAAATTTATGGGAACAAATTTCCTCAATTAACAATATCAAAAATTGGCAAAAATTAGTAAAATCCATTCAAATTAGTCTATAAGTCAGTGAATTATATTGCCATTATAATCTGTCAAAATCAAATGAAGTTATTTTATCTTCATTTTAATTTTACAAAGTAAAAGATAAGGGGTATATTATTGTTAGAATTCTTTTTTAATACTCATTTATTTGTTTTTCTTTTTTATTTATAGTTGGACATAATACCTTTATTTTATTTATTTATTTATTTATTTATTTTTTATGTGGTGCTGAGGATGGAACTCAGGGCATCACACATGGTAGGCGAGTGCTCTACTGATGAGCTACAACCCCAGCTCACTGTCTTAATTATTTTAATTAAGAATTAATTAATCCTCCTCTTAAAAATCTCCACAATACATGACTGTATATGGATATATTGTCACTCTAAATATTAATGGTAAAACAGTAAGTTATATATTTGCATATGTATACAACAAAGGAGATCTTTATGACCTTGAACTAGCCAAATATTTCTAAAGCACCAAATAAAAATGCTATAACCACCTATGAAAGAGTTGACAAAGTACACTATATTAAAATAAAAATTGTTCATCATTGACATTATTAATAAAGTTAAAAACTAGCCACATATTGGCAGAAGATTTTGTAACTTGTTTAGAAGACATGGTTTCATTTTCAAGATATATGAAAAAATACTTATAAATCAATAAGAAAAAATGGTAATTAATTAAATTGGAAAAGTGATCAAGAAACGGGAATAGGAATTTGCAAAATAGTATATTTAAAAGGCCAATGACAATATTTACTAAAATTAGCCAACACAGAGAACTTACATGTAAGTGAAAAGAGACAACATTAAACACAAATTTTAACAACTAAAACAAAAAGCTAATAATTACCAGTTTTGTTGACTTTTTGGTATATTAGGTGGACTAAGTAGGACTCTTCCTGTATAAATGAAATTGTACATTGTTTCAACCATTATTTATCAAACACTAACACACCCATACTTTTCCTACCAATCTTATCCCTTTCAGGGGGCCATATATGGATCCAGCCACAAATAGTTATTACAACCCCCCTTTCACCTACCACTGTGGCACTAATGCCTATACTTTAACTAATGCTTGAAAGTTAATGATGAATTTCTTCATGATCAGTTGAATGGAAGGGATGTCAAGATTGAACTTGCTTATAGATGGATCAACTTAATATGTGAAAGTCATAAAGGATTGTCACTGCAATACCAAGATTGGTATGGAAAGGTTCTTCCAATGGGCAGAAGTTTTAGCAATATGAAGAGGTGGAGTACAATATATATATATATAGGCTTATGGGCAGTGGAAAAAAATGTGACACGTTAATCAAATCATTTAGCTTTCCTACCCTTTAGCCATACTAGAGTTTGGCACTGTGAGCTAATGAATATTTACAGTGTTAGAGTTGAAAACTAAAATGAATTCATCTATATGAAATCCCTCTCACCAAACATAATTTAGATACTGTTCCTTCTGGATGTCTGAAGAGTCAAGGGTAGAGGCTAATGCTCAATCAGTAATATGGAATACTACCTTGAAGATTACCAGTTTTATTAGACACCCTGAATCTTAAAAAAAAAATCACTCATTAATTCTTACCAGAATGGATACATATTATAGGTATTGGTTTCCTTTCCTTGCCTACAAGCCCAGATCAAGAACCAGTATTTGTTGAGTTTCATAGTTTCTGATCTGCCAACATGAAATTCTGCATAATGTTACCTCAGAACAAGAGACCCCTGATGACCAAGAAAGTATCAAACATAACCATGGGATTCATTGGTCATTCTACATACCACACCAAGCAGTAGATAATGGCCATTAGAGAATTAGGTAAACTAAAAATTATACAGCTGAGACACCAGCTTGGCAATAAAACTATCAAAAATAAAACATTATTTTCCTGCATATGTTGGTGCTTCCTAAACCAATGGCGTTTGGCTGATTCTCTGGGCTCAGTAAGTTGAAGGCAATAGATTTCAGAATGCAGGAGTTGAACTTGTGATGGCCTGACTTACCACAAATTCCAGTGATTATAAAAATTTATATTTCTTTCACTTGGCCAAAAATCCTGGTTCTCACAGAAGGACTACTTCTACCTTGGGGAAACAGAAAGATGTCCCCTAAATGTAAAACTCTGAATAATGGTTAAGCACTCACCTTGAGTCAGTATATCTGTAGGTTACAGAGAAAAGGAATTAGCATACCTCTAAGGATAAATATTCATAGTAATCATGAGGAGATAATCCTTCCACTACCCACTGGTGGGTGGGAGGAATGTGTTTGTACTATGATCCTCCGAAGGACCTGTATTTATTCTCATGCCAAATTTTAATTACAAATTGACAAGTATAGCAATATGAAAAAATAAGTCTCTAACATTTCATCTTTGAGCATCTGGGTGATTCCACAAGACAAGTAATTGAGGCCATAAGAAGTGTTGCCAAGGGAGTGAAGAATAGGTGTTGAGAAATATTAGGTAAAGGAGGAGAAAAGCAATAATCAATCTTGGGAACAACTGCACTGGAGAAGTTTATAGTTTATACCACAACTTTCCTCTTCTACAATATTCTAGGAATTGTGAAACAAGAATGCATATACTTTGGTGGGTGAAATGAATTGGATGAGAGATTCAAGTGCAAAAGGGACATTGTACTTTGGTAAGTAAAGCTAATGCTTCCAACTAGATTTCTATTTGGTTACCCCAGCTACTGTGAGTACTGCCTCTTATTAGTTCAGAGGTGCCCCTTATCTTGGGCAGTTGCCCTCACTTGGCAGTAGACACTGCTGTAGTGAGGCACTATTCCACTGTCCAAACTCCAATGGTTATACTCAATGAGGTGAACAGCTCACACGCTGAGATCAACTGATATACTACAGAATTCTGGCTCCCATGTCTCCTGGGGGAAACAACACTGCAATATGATTCATACCTGAGACCCTACTGCAGATGAGGGAAAGTCTTGACTTTGTCTGAAAAGATGTTCTAGCTACACTTCTCCTTTTTTGTATTCTGTTTCTCTCACTCCTATGTATTTTTCAAAAAATAAAATCACTTCCTAGATAAATCAATTATATTTGAATATATGTTTCAGTTACTGCTTCTTGAGAATAGAACTTGGAATTTGCTGTGACCCAGAAATTCCCTTTTTAGAACAGACCCAGCAATAAATTGCATACCTTGTACACCAAATACTATGTGCAGATATATTCACAACAACATTGCTCATAATAGCCTCAAACAGGAAATAAACTGTAAATAAATCAGAAGCTCACCAACATGTATGTTTATTCTTCCACTACCTATGTTTCCATTTCACTCCCTTATATTTGAATACAGCATGTACCAGACTATATTTACCAAAAACAACTACAGCAGTAACTCCCATCCTTTCTGCCTTTCTTAAAAAATTGACCTTAATTCTCCTCCTATATAGTGATGCTTTTTACAGTTCTTTCACTTACACATAGCTTTTCCTTTGATAGTGCTTTTTTACAACAGAGAATGGAGGAAGACATTCTATGTGACCCCTGAGGTTAGATCATACAGATGTCATGATTTCACTTGGGTTTCTGAGGATATTTACTTTTAGAGCTCAGTCATTCTGTAGTTCTGAAGTCCAAACATGCATTCACAGACAAGACCCATGTAATTCTGAAGACAGATTTCCCATGGGAATCCTAAGAGTTCTACTAGACATGTGAGAGGAAGCCTCCAGGGGTTCCAACTCAAAACACTGATACACCCTTGCCCTTCACATTCACATATTCTTCAATGAAGACCTAGAAATATGAGGAGCAGAAACAATACTTCTTAGTAGGACCTGCCTATATTGCATCCCTCACAATCAGTTTGAATAATAAAGTTACTGCTTTATCCTATTGAAAATTTTTGGGCTGGAGGAGGTTGTTTTACAGCATTAGCAATTAGAATACAATTCATATATATAGTAATGAAAATGAGTGATCACATGTAATGGGTCTCACATAACATTTAGCAAAAAATTCAGAATATGTGCATTGTGATATTCTATTTATGCAAATACTAACAACAGGCCAAACTAAACTATGCAATTATGAATCACTAGTATTTATTAAGTAATAGAGTAAGGGTAGTGGTTTGAGAAGGCATGAGGGCTTTTGAGTGCTCATAGAATTTGACTTCCTGACCTGAAGAATGGTTACATGGGAGTGTCCACTGTTTGTGACAATTCACAGGCTATACATTTAAAAATTCCAAAAAATATATAGATATTAATCAAACAAATATTACATTGAGTTAAATTTTGTAATATATGTTCAGTTGAAATCAAGGAAAACATTATCTATAAGGACAGCAACTCATATCAGTAAAATGCACAAATGTTGTTGCTGACTGCAAAGACAACTCTTTCGAAGAAGATATAACTGTGCAAGGTCTCCTGAATTCTAGAGACAACTGTCTTTGTTTATACATTTTTTTCAACTTGGTGAGACTAATCTTTAACAATATCCATTTCATTCTCTGAAAGAAGCAGATCTTTCAGTTATTTTAGTGTGATTTCTTTACAAGAATATCTTTCAATTTTAATTGAAACAGTTGCTTTTTAATCAAATAAGTTGAGTGTGATCTTAATAGTAATACCAGTCACTTTTATAAAATTAATGTCTCTAAAAGCGAAATTTACCCATCTAAATATCAGGTACATTTGAAGAAAAAAACAAAATGCACATACAGCAAGTTGGTTATGTAGCAAACACAAACAGAGCTCATTTGTTTTATAATCCAAGGTCTTATTTGAGTTTTATCAAGTTTGACTGCTGATAATATGAAGAAATATTTTATTAGGCAGCCCAAGAATTAATTAAACAAAATTAAACAAGCTGATTGTAATTACTGATTACTGACTATTAAGATTCCTCATTCTTATTGAAAAATAAAAACTTCTGAGCCTAGAAAAACACTGAGGGATATTATGGAAGGGAGATTAAATATTGTGTTCCTTGATGATGTCTTTTATAAGGAACAGTATATTTTTTGTACTGTCAGTTGTTATTTGCATTACATAATACATTACAGTCCTGAAAATACTTCAATATCTTACTGAATATTTTCTATACCCTCCTTGAAAAGTTAATGGGATTTTAACACTTTTAAATAAAAACTTTGGATATTGCAGAAGCTTGAAAATTAAAAAAAAAAAAAAGCTTTGAACAACAGTTTAAACAGCTTGTTGTGATTTGGAAAAAAATATCAGGCCATTAATTTAATCACTCTGAATTGTAATTCATTCCTCTTCCTTATGCACTGACCCAAAAGATTTTTTTTTAATTTATCATATACTTAATGTACTGAATTTCTAAATATGAGGGATATTATAGAACACCAAAACATCAATGAACATTCTGATTCCACAACTCATGGTATTTTTCTAATTTGGAAATCAAATGTCTCATTTTAAATTTTTAAATATGATGATACTTTTGATACTTTGTACTTTTTTTAATGGCTTTCCTGTATATCTATGAAAAATACTAAAATCTCATAGTTTATTTAGTTTTTATGATATCTTTGTTACAGGGTAATGACTAATGAAACAATGACTAATTCATTAGTTTATTTGAAAAAAATTTACTCATCATAAAAATTTTACTCATGATAAAATCATTGAAATTAAGCCAGAGGAGACTTAGAAATGAACTATTGTAATCTATGGAGTTTTGTTTAATTGTTTTTTGTTTTTGTTTGCATTTGTTTTTTTTGGTCATGGAGATTGAACCCAAGGGTCCTCCATGATTGAGTTATATCCCCAGTCCTTTTCATTTTTTTTTACTTTGATATAGGTTCCTGATAAATTTCAGGGACTGGCTTTGCACTTGAACCCACCTACCTCAATCTGTGTAGTCTCTGAGATTACACCAGTGAGCCAGCATGCTTGGTGGTCCATGTTTATTTTGATCTGTGCAAATAAATCCAAAAAAAAAGTTAAAACACATGAATGGATATTCTTTGGATAATCAAATCCATACTTGTTCTATAACTCCTGTGCTAAATATAAATGACAATATGCATACATTTGCTCTCACACCCTGAGACATGTTGGTATAGTAGACTCATAGAATTTTTTCCCTAAAACAGAAAAGAACAAAAATATCTTGTAGAATGCCAAAGAAACTTAATAGCATTGTAATTTCAAAGACCAAATTTGTTCTATCTGAAGACCAAGTCATCAATTATAACACAAAAACAAATGGTGTTGTCATAATCTTGTTCTCTTTGTACTAATTTAGGTGTTGCTTTAGAATCCAGGGGGTTTTAAGGTTCTAGGGAGTGGATAGGAACAAGCCATGGTACATCTTTTGAAACAAAACTTTACTTTGTTTGTATTGGGGTAAAAGATTACTCATGGCTCATATTCTTAAAATAGTGGAAGAGGACAATATTCATACAGATATGAAACCAATCTCAGTTTAAGAATTTCATTTCAGAGCACTGGATTATGATATAGGAGGGGAAACAATTTACATGTAGTTCAAGGATTAAGACTCTCAATAGGAAAATTTTCTAGATGGGAAAACTTCCAAAAGACTGAAAAAAGATAAAGTAAACAAGGAAGAGCTATATTGTTGGAAGTTTAATAAAAAATGCATTATTTGTCTACAGTTCAGGCTTTTAGAGAAGAGATGTCCCCATTGCTAGATTTTTCAATAGATAAACAAAGCATATATATATAAAACTACAAATCATTTACTTGAAATGATTTATTACTTATGAGTGTGTGTGTTTGCATGTGTGTCTACATATGAATCTAGTTTTTACAGAATATTGAAAACATTTTAATATATTGTTATTTTTATAAAGTATTATTTGTTTTATTTTGGATAACATAGGCTCAAATACTGCATTTTTGTATGTTGGGATTTATAAAAATTTTCAGTTCCATATCAGTTACCAGTGTATTGCCTCTGTGCTGCAAATCAACCCATTTTTGCCATGATTTTATATTACTGTAGCTCGATCCTGTACATATCTTTGCTTACTAGCTGGCATTATATTGGGCTCATACCACTGTCAGTGTGGGTACATTTTTTTTCCTGGTCTAGGGCTTTCCTGCCAGCTTCCTGCTCAGCAATGCCATAGAGTTCCCAATGTGCACCTCTGGAAAGCTTTACCTGTAGAACCAAACAGGTACCTGCTCAATTTTTTATGGAAGAATTTTTTATAGAAGGTAGTTGGTTTACTGCCCTCCTCCTCTTAGATCTCTGTAATATCAGAAAATTTCTCTAAAATACAGTGGATCTCAGAGACAATGCCTCCAATAAATTAAATATATTAAGGCATGACCATAGAAGTTGTCTTTCTAATTTGTTTTTCCTAAGGAAATTTCACTGACTTTTAAATGTAGTTATAACTGACAATTCTTTAAGTTAAAATTACCCTATTCCCATATTAGTATGGTACCTGTATCCAGATTGAACCCTGAACAGATTAATGTTCCTGCAAAATTTTGTCTCACTTTTTCAACAGCTCTCATTTCCATTTCACAGTGTTATAACCAAATGCAGGGGATCTGATTGCCTGGGTTTGAATGTGGTTTTGCAACTTACATTCAGTGATGTTTTGAGAAATTACCCTACATTTCTAAGTTTGTGATTTTGAACTGCAAATAGATGTGATAAAAATGGTATTTTCCTTATAAAGACTAAATAAATAAATTCATGCGAGGCACATACAGCAAGGCCAACCAACTAGGAAACAAACAATGGTAGCAACTATAACTTGTATTTCTTTAATATCTCCTTCTCTTTAGGTTATGGTTATAGAAGAACATAATATATAAATTCTGGTAGAATTTTAATGCAGTGTATTAAAAAGCAAAATTAAATATCTAACTTTAAATAACCATCTTTTATGGGAAACACTCCCTAAACATCTCATCTTTTCACTTCTTTTTATGATGTATAATTTGGTCATTTATTTGCACTGTAAATCCTTCCTTAAAAATCTGTCTTCAAGAATAAAACGAAAGGCAAAGGCTATGTTTCACTCACCCCTCCCACGATGGTGAACTCTTCAGAATGTTTAATTATTGAGGACAAGGGGTAGTAAATGAAGATATTATTTTTCTGTATCATTCCATTCAATTTCCAAGATACAAAACTAACATGGATATAAAACTGACCCGGTCACCTCTAGTCAGGGAAACGATTTTATTTTCTGTGACACAGAAGAGAAAGAAAGAAGTCCAAATCTAACAGAGTTAGGAGTCGATGGAGGTTAGGCAGAGATCTTATGTGTGCTTAATGGTTAAAGATCTATGGGCTCTGCAACTGCCTATTCACTAGAGTAAACAATGTACTCTATCCCAAATCACCTCTTTCCTCTTTCTTAATTAGTTTGTTAATGAGCTAATGTTTCCAATGGACTGTGAAATTAAAACAATGTGTTGTCTAATGTCATGCCTAAACGTTTTCACTGGACATAAAATGTGTTTCACCCTCACTCTGATTTATGAAAGAATAGGAAAAAAAATCATCAGAAGGTGCAGGTGTCTGGCAAGTGAGTAAATAAACATTCCCAGCATGGGCGACTATTAAATAATCTCAACAAAATGGGGCCATAGGCAGATGCAGTCACTGCAGGAGCCATGCTTAACAGGCAAAGGGAAAGATGCCTGCAAAATCTCAGATGGAGGAATTTGGCTCAGTGAACCAGGCCATCCTGTCTGTCCCTTTGGCAATCAAGAGGACTCTGGGCACTCTCTGAATGCATCCCAGAGGAAGCTCTTCAGGCAACTTTGAGGCAATAATGGTTAAGTTTATTGTTGCTAAGTCATCAGACAACACTAAAGGGGATGTACAAACACAAACCCAGCAAAACCAGAGCACTCACTATTCCTTAAACAAGCATGACACCTTCCTGCTTTCTTGTCCCACACTGTCTCCCTGTAGCATTTTGGTTCTGGCTTGTAACATTCTTATTTTTATTTTTAATAATCCTCATTATAAAACACTAACAGGTCACTCTTTTCATAACGTATTACCCAATAATTCACCTTATACAACTTAAAATAGCACTCTTCCATTTTTAAATCTTTCTAACAACACTTATATTTAAAAGGTATGGTGAAAATATTTATTGAATTTTATGTAATGAAATATATCATGAAAACTATGGGGCAGGCAGAAAAGAATTTTTTTAAAAAGAGACAGAAACTAAAGCAGTTTAGGATGAAGACAATTCATATTTGGTTTGGGTGATGAAAGCAATTTATATGAAGAATTTACTTTGATTCTTGATTCCATTCTTGAAGAATGGAAAGGACTTTAATTTGCAGAGATGGTGACAGGATATTCTAGCCCAAAGTGGGCCCAGCAAAGTAGACAGGAAAAGGGAAATCATATTAGATATGAGGATTTAGTAATGAAAGAATATTTATTTTTTTTAATGGTAGATGGACTTACAATACATTTATTTTTATTTATTTTTATAAATAAATGAGAATTGAACCCAGTGCCTCACATGTGCTCTACAAGCTCTCTACCACTGAGCCACAACCCTAGCCCAAGCAATGGAAGAATGTTGATTCTTGTGTGAGACAAGTAGAAGTAGTCCAAGCTAAACAAGCAGGTTAAATTAGGAAGGGAAGAGTATTGAAAGTTAAGTAAGAATTTTGGACTTACGTTTTAAAATATTTTGGAACCATTAAAGGCTTAAGATTTTGAAAATTAATCACATTTTGTGTTTACTTTTAAAATTGGGGGGGAAAATCTTATGATTTATCGGAAAAATATTTTAAGATTGAAAGAGATTAACTAACTTCTTCCACCTAGACTCAGGGTCAGGGAAGTCTTCCTATAAGCTTTAGTTCATAAGAGTGTTTTAGAGGTTAATTTGCAGGTAGTAGGATACAGGAGCTTTAAAAAGGCATTCCAGCCCAAAGAAAGCATGAGCAGCATGGTGTGAATAACCACAATTGGTTTAATATTTTGCTGCATTTCTAAAGGGCAAAGTAGCATAGCAACTAAAAGGGTGGGTTGTAGGGGAAGACAGACCTGAACTCCAGTTCTGTATCTTTCAAATTAGAGGTTGTATTTGAGATTATATTCTTCAATAATTCAAGGATCGTCAGGTAATATGAATGGGTATTTATTTTTCCTATCATTTTTCTCCTATCATTATTAAAAAAAAACATGTCATAAGAACACAGATGTATATATTCTTAATGAAATTGAAGGTCACTATACTGTACAGTAAAATGCTATGGGCACTGTATCATGTGACAGATCTCTAGAACTTATTTATCTTTTATCACTAAAAGCTTAAACCCATTGAACAAAAACCTGCTTTCCCTCTCCCTAACTCTTGGCAACCATTGCTCTACTCTCTAATTCTATAAGGGGACTATTTTTAAATACCTCCTTTAAGTTCAATCATGCAGCATTTGTCCTTAAGTGACTCCTTATTTCATCTGGCATGAAGATTATGTTGTTCATAAATATTGCCCATGTGACAAGGTTTCCTTCTTTGCAAAATAATATTATATCCTGTTTGTGTGCATTTATGTATGTGTAATTTTCTTTATCTACTCATCTGTCTATGGGCTTTTATGTTGTTTTCATATCTTGCCAACTAAGAATAATGCTACAGTGACCATGGAAATGCACATAACTTTTTCAAATAGTGAGTCTATTTCCTTTCAATATATACCCAGCTGTGAGATTGCCGGATCTTATGAAATTTTCATTTCTATTTTTTGGGGGAAATCTCCATGCTATTTTTAATAATTTCTATTCATTTATATTCTCAGAATTTATTGTTTCCAATTACTTCACAACTTTATATATACATAGTCATCTTAGTGATTATGAGATGATCTCTCATTGTAATTTTTATTTGCTTTTTTCTAGTGATTAATGATTTTGAGAACAGTTTCATATAATTGTTGGTCATTTGCACATTGTACACAACAAAAACAAAAGAGACTGTGGAACTACCTGATGCCTCAAAACTTCTGCAAGGCAAAGGACAAAATTAACAAATGAAAAGATAACAGGCACAATAGGATAGAACATCTCCACTTAGCATCTAAAATATGTAAGGAACTCATGAAACTCAACTGCAAAAATAACAAAAGCAAAAGACCCAATGAAAACATAGACAAAGGACATTAACAGGTATTTTCCAGTTATGTTTTTTATGTTTTAAACAGACAAAATCATAGAGTCTTATTTTCCTACCTTGTTTCTGTGAAAAGTCTTAAAGCAACATGTCAAACATGTCCCTGTGAGAGAGTCAGTTCTCTTGCAAGGAGATTGGAGAAAGAGGCTGACAAGAGAATATGTAACAGGAAAACCATTTCCATGAAAGATCTGAAAGAAATGTGTTTTAGAGAGAGGCAACAAAGAAGATTAAGAGAGTGGTAGAAGACAAAAAATAAACTGATATGTGATTACTTAATTTGGGGACATAAATAATCTTCTAAATAGGTATTTCCTTTCACAGATTCACTAGGCTATAATAATAACACCCTTATATGAATGATTCTATAAAAACCACATTGCAACTGCAATTTATGATGTTCAGGTTAACATCATGATACAAACAAACACAATCAGTCTTATAATTTCATGATGTCACATTTATTTTCATCTAAAATCACAATTCTTAGAAATATTATTCACCATATTTACTAAGTTTCGATAATTATTTACTTTTTTGGATGTTAAAAGTACTCATACAATGTATTTTTTTCTTTAAATACTACTTATTTCCTTTTCTCTAAACTGCATATAAAGACAGAGAAAAGAATAATATGATGAAGGGCATCAGGCAAAATGAGGAAAATGATAAAATATCTACTGAAAAATATCAATTTGAAAATAATTCCTGACATATTTATGCTAATATGTGTGCTATTGATCCAGATGTACATGGGATCTGGTTCCCTGCTTGTTAATGTGCTTTTATTTTAGTGTGTTACATAAAATAAATCATTTCACATGTCATTATTCACATATAAGAGTTGGTTGATATTTAATTTTATTTTTCTATCATCATATAAAGGAAACACTCAGCATAAATAATTTTTTCAGAAGGTAAAAAATCATTAAAGTTGAATTGTGAAAAGAATAAATGATTGTCAAGGCAAAACATGCACAGTAGAATTTTTTTTAGCTCCAGCAATAGAGTTAATCCCAGGTCTTTGTTAATCATTCTGCTACTGAGTTTAAGAGAATTATGCTACTTTTTGTCCTACTCCCTCCCTCTCCATTTCATTCCTTCCTTTATCTTTTACTACTTTCCTTTGTTTATTTTGCCCTTTCTTATTTGACGTTTATCAAAGATTCTGTCCAGGGATCTTTTAATATTAATTTTACATCATCATTCTATTTAATCCCAATTAATCATCTTTATAATATATATATAATGTATGCATATAAATTGAATCAGGTTTGCCATTCAGCAAGAGAAGAGTATTTATAATGTGTTAATTATAGCACTTACCAGAAAATGCAATCTATATTATTATTTGTAATGTCATTCTTGATTTCTTGCTCAATTTTCAACCAATTTTCAAGTACTTATATTAGTGATATGAAAAATGATTTTATTACTCGTTAATTAGGGTAGAGAGATATATCTCATGTAGTCCATTGCAGATAGAGTTTGCCCTAGCTGAGTCTTTTAGCCCCTGGACAGGTACAGCATTAATTCAACTCAAATGTGTATTGAAGTGTGACTTACTCAGAGGACCCCCTGAGTAATGAGATTATTTTTCATTGTTAAGGGAGAAAGATCTTATTCAGAGGTGCATGCATAGTGAAATAGAGATCTATTGGTAAATATCCTCGGGCCAAAATCAAGGTTTGCACAGACCACTGACCAGGATCATTCAATTCAGCTTGGAGATCAGTGTCACTTGCTAGAAAGCATGTAAAAGTGTAAGTTATGAAAACTACATTTTGGGTTAAGAACTCTGTTATGTGATCATAATCTTTACACATTCACAAACCATTCAACTGAAAAACTGGCCCTGTATATACATCGTTTCTTTATCACATTTTTACCTTTCAGCATTAAAAATAGATTTTCACTATTTTTTAATCCATTTATACCATCAGTTTTTCCAACATTTTCCACTCTTTTGCCAAAAACTGAGATGTATCATATTTTCCTATCATATATGGTGGCAGAAATTGGGCTTGGAAGTCACTAGGTGCTTTTAAATATTTACTTACATCTGTAATGTGATAATTACAACATACAATGTAATCTGTAATATGATAATTATAAGTAATTTAATCTGTGTTGTGATCTGTAATGTCATTGTTGACTTGTTTTTCAATAAACTGAGGCAAAATTTTAAAGAGGATATTTCATTTGTAAAAGCACTATGTTTTGCTCTTTAAAGAAATGCATTCTTTAGAGAAAATCATGTTTCAAAAAATTTTTGATTTATAATGAAATCATCAAAGAAAGTACATCAAATGTATTTTAAATTTTTGTTCTCATAACATCTGCTATATCAGTAGAAACTTCTTCATAAATTGTCTGCAAAGTCACATAACTCATGAAGTTCAATTACAAACCTCATGAAGAGTATGGATACATAAGATTTTACTTTAAAAAATGAAAAGTCAAGGGGAAAAAATACATATATTCTCATATGTGCATCAGTTAAATAAGCAATAAGCTCCATTTTGATGCCCTCATTTCAACAATGCAAAAACTGATCAATTGTTTATTCACATAAAACTTTGACCACTTTAATACAAAGAAGAGCCTCAGTACAGTAATGAACCTGACATGAAGATAAATGACTACAATTAGCTTTCTCATTAGTTTTAACTAAGATTGCTTCTTTCCTCAAGACTGATTTATCTCTGTTGCACTTCTGAAGTGTTGTTAGAGTCTGTAAACAAGTCTGGATGGCGCCTGGCAAAATGCCAGAGGGAGTGGTTTGTGAAGTAACAAAAGCGAGCCATTAAGTGTGGAGATTCCTTATTGGTTGACTGCTGTATCTATATTATGCTAATTAGATAAGCTGTGTAAAATGTTTAAATACCACTCCTATCCTACAATAAATGGCTTCCATTCCTGCTGCATCAATCTACACAAGTTATTCGTCACCCCCCTGCAGATGGCGGCCCATTAAGGGGAGCCCCGGGACACTCGGGGGTAAGTGACGAAAAAAGCTGCCCGTCCATAGATAGGACGGGAACAATCTGCTCCTCCCTAGGCAGATAGGGCTAGAGGAAAAATGGCCATTTCGAGAAAATGGAGAAGATTGATGCAGTATGTTTGTGTCTTGTTTTGTCTTGAAATGTTATATTGTCTTTGTGATGAAAATATGGAAGGGGTGAGAAGTAAATTGATAAGAGAAAAAGGCACCCCAGTGGAACCAAGAATAGTTAGGGCATGTGTTGATAAAAGCCCAAAAACTCTAGTCAGAAAGAAAAAGAAAGTTCAGAAGAAAAAAGATTATCAGGAAAAAAGTTGCAACAAAAGGCTACTACTGAATACTTTTCGGCTCCTATTCCTGCTGCATCAACGTACACAAGTAGTTCGTCACCCCCCTGGTTATTCTGCTGCAGCCGGGCTGCGGCAAAGTGTGCCAGAAAGCTGCCTGCCAGACAGCAAAGGCAGGTGAAGGGAGTTCATTTAAACATGAGAGAGCAACCTTCCATTTTCCTTTGGATTGATCTGTGGCTGACATTGAAAGGAGGATGCATACACATCAGCTTTTAAACATCCTGTGGGAAAATCATCAACAACATTGAAAGAAAACGTTTATGAAATACACAAATAGGTTTATGATCTAACAAGTATCCAGAGAACTCTTGAAAAATACTGTGTTAAGCATGGATTTTTGGCTCTGTCTCCCTCTTAGTTCCACTTTTGCTTTAATACTACAGATGGTGAGAACTGAGGGTAGGGATAGGTAGGTACATTGTTGTAATAAATTATAAGAGTGTATTGAAGTTTTTGGATTCCTCTTACGTGTCCAGGTTTCCAAGGTGAGTTCAAACATGAAATTATATCATCTTCAAGTTTACAGAAAGCCATAGACCAGCAGCAGAGAAGATATTTTCTTTGTTTTTATTTTTCTCTTTAGAATGGAGTTTCTCTGTGTTGCCCAGGCTGGCTTCAAACTCCTGGCTCAATCTTGAGATTCTCCTACCTGGAGTGCTGAGACAGCAGTCATGTGTCACCATGCCTGGCTGACTTGGTTTTGCTTCAAGTACCAGGTGAAGATTAATATTTTATGCTTTTCTGATGATTGTTCAGTTTACATAAGCCTGTGAGTTTCTTCTGAGAATCTCTGTGTGTGCACCAGCACCTAGTATAATCCAGAGAGAAATGTTCTTACTTTTCCTGGTTGAAAGCTCCCCAGGATAGTACAATGAAGTGCTCTCAATTATAAATGTTAGGAAACAGACTTGAGCTTTCAACTGAAAAACTGAGACCATGGAAGCTCCCTTTCCTTGTCTAAGGAAAAGTGTGTATTGAAGTTTTTGGATTCCTCTTATGTGTCCAGGTTTCCAAGGTGTGTTCAAACATGAAATTATATCGTCTTCAAGTTTACAGAAAGCTATAGACCAGCGGCAGAGGGGAGATTTTCTTTGTTTTTATTTTTCTCCTTAGGATGGAGTTTCTCTGTGTTGCCCAGGCTGGCTTCACACTCCTGGCTCAATCTTGAGATTGAGACAAATAATCAAGATACTTCAACACCTGTGTCAGTTAGGGAGTTGAGGATACACTAAATAGAGGCAGATAAATTGGACCAAAACATTAAAAAGAAAAATAGCAAGAAAAACTTTTAGTCCAAGGGTCTTCTTGGACACAGAATTGATGGACAAGTCATATCTAAAATCAAACATTTCTCTAGGCAATGTTTTTTTTTCTTTCTTTCTTACAGGAAGACATTAAGAAAGAAAGTCGTCAGATTAGGATGCTCATTACTGTAGGAGGGTCATGTTTCCAGCCTACTTCACTGGAAAAACCTGGAAGAAGTATGTTTTAAAATTTCAAAAAAAGTACAAAGGGAGGTTTGTGGTTCAATTTATACTCTATAATTTCTATCACAATTTCTTTTAAAATAATTATGTTCTAACAATAAAAATAACCATTACAGTTTCTTAATTACTTCTTATACTAATAAAGAAAATAATTTCAAAATAATGATGCCTATGAGAGAAAGCATCAAATAATTCAGATATTTGTATAAATGTTATTATTTTTTTCCACTTGGAACAATAGAAGTTTTTAAAAAATTCTTTCAGAAATAATGCATAATGAGAATAGGAAGAAAGAAAGTATTAACAGAAGGTTAAAAAAGAAGAAGGCCATGAACTTACCATGAAGTAACAGAATTCCTTATGAGAAAGACATGTACAAGTAAAGATTGCATGAGGGGAAGACAATAAAGTGATGCAGAAATATGATGCAAAGCTCTAGGAATATTGAAGTAAAGACAGGTGATTTTGACAGACAGTTGAAGAGCATTTTTACCTTTTGTCTTGGAGTGAAATACTGAGAAGTATTTTAAAGAATAAAAATAGATGAGGAATAAATTGTAAAGAAAATATTAATTTTGGAATCAAATTAAGCCAAACTGAATAATTAGAAATATACCTATAATGGGATATTATATCATTTTAAATCTGCTAGTAAGTATGAATTAGATTATGCTAGCTTTACCTCTACTTTATTGAATATCCAGATGGAGATTGCATTTAATGTCTAAGATCTTAGGTGGCTCATATAATTCCTAGAAATTATTTGATATTGTTCCATGTGATTTTTTATTTATGTCACTCTATAGCTACCTCTACAATTGTTATGTCTTATATTTATCCATTAAATTTTTTGAATTATGATTGAAAAAAATAGCATATATTACTAAGAACTCATATTTTATTAGCTAAGTTTAATGATACTTTAAAAATATGATGCTATAGATAAAGAAGGATACAAAAAATAAAATAAAAATTAAAAAAATTGGTGAATTCAAGACACATTCCAAAAATGTGAAGCTCAATTTCATATTTAATGAAAAATAAGTTATTGATTGTTAAGGCAAAGACAATGATTCACAGTAAGCAACATAATTCCCAGGACTTAAGGACATGCAGAAAATAGGTTCATGCTAGATATATCATTTCTTCTTCCAGGAAAATAAGGTGTATATATAAATGTGGCTCACTCAAAAATAACAAATTAAGATAGTATTTTATTGTTTCCAAAGCATAATGTATGATTTTTGAAACAAGTTTGTTCCATGACAAATATACCACTAGCACAAAATGTGTGAAGCTTTATGTTCAATAGCAGTATTTCAATTTTATTCTCTACAGTTAAAACTAAAGCAACAGCCTTCTCTACTTTATTCTAAATTGCACCTTTACAATTGGGCATTTATACCTACTCTGGAATGGCATAATGGAATGATACTAGACATAATTCCTTTTTCTTTCTTCCACATATCAGTACATGATAACACCAGCTCTCTGTATGATTGTATCCAAAATGATTTTTGCTGCATGTAACAGAAAGAAATCGGTTCATACAGGTTTTGATAGGTGGAGTTTTAGTGTTTTTTGTGTAATAAACATTAGGAAGAAGGCAGTCAGGGTGAGATAGTTACTAAACAATGATTTTAGAAACATGTTCCTTTGTCATTCATCATCTAATGACTTACTTTCCCCAGTTACATCTTAACTCCTGTCTACCAAGCATTCAATAACCCACCCAGAGAGGAGGGGTAGGCACAGGGGAAAAGAGGTAGAGTCCTGATTAGAGTTTATATTGCTAAAATAAAGATCAGAAATTCAGAGCTTTCCAGAAGGCACACCTAGACTCCTACTACATCTCTTAGGCAAAAGTGATGGCACTTGGTTATACCTACCCATATGTGGTTTATGGATATCAAGTTTTCAGTTGGCTACATTGCTATCTGAAACAAAATCCAGGTCACATAATCAAGAAGGGGAGTAGGTATATGTGAGAGGCAAAACCACAATGCCCAAACCAAAAACCTGAGAATAACTTTCGACTCCATGAAACTTACATAAATGGAGATACATATCCTGTTTATGCACAACAATATTCAATAATTAAAGAGAATTGTAAATATGACCTAATAATAAATTTTAGTATTTTCCCTGAAATTATTTTTGTGAAGATTGACTAATTGATACTGAAATTTATACAGAAAAACAAATTAGCTTCAATTTCCAAAATTTACGATAGAGCACAAAGATGGGGGACTTATACTATATGATTTTAAGAGTAATTGAATATGATATTTGTGAAAGGATGGAAACAAATTATTCAAATGAAACTGAGTAAAAAAAGGAGCCTCACATACATAGTTAATTGATTTCAACAGAAGTGTCAAGGCTGACAAGAAAGGGTAAGATTTTCAATAAAAAATGAATTCAAAATGAATGAGATCTAAATATACGAGGTAAAATTATAAAACTTGTAGAAATACAGAAAAAAATATTCAAGATCTTTAAGGGCAAACATCTGTTTAATGTGACATAAAATAGTAATCCATGAAAATATGATAAACTTCACTTTGAAAATATAATAAGCTGAACTAATAAAAATTTAACATTTCTGCTATTTGAAATTCCCATTAAGGAAAAAGAACTAAACATTTCTTAATGACATGTCTGGTATGGGGAATTAAATGCAGAATACAAAACACACTCTTCTGCTTTCCAGTTTCTATTCTTCCAGACCTAGTAGTAGATAATTATGCTATTTTTCTTTTCATTTTTTTTAAAGAAAGAGTGAGAGAGAGGAGAGAGAGGGAGAGAGAATTTTAATATTTTTTTTTTTAGTATTTGGCGGACACAACATCTTTGTCTGTATGTGGTGCTGAGGATCGAACCCGGGCCGCATGCATGCCAGGCGAGCACGCCACCACTTGAGCCACATCCCCAACCCCTATGCTATTTTTCTATAGAAAGAAACAGTGGGATCAGAACTTTATTCAGAGAATTTGGACAATTGAGAAATGCAGACTTAATTTAACTTCTAACTTAATAAACTTCAGTAGGACATACTTACAAGATCTTTCAGGATCTTATTTCCAATTGTTTCTTCAGTCTTATTTTCCTACCATCTCTCCAACTGACCACACTAAAAAAAAATCACCATCAGCAAAAGATTTTGAATAGCACTTTTAGTTGTGAATACAAAATTCATCTGCACCTCAGGCTGTTTTCAATGCTTAAACTATAAGTACTGACTCTGTTTTTTTTTTAACTTTTGACCTTATTTAAGAATCTTTTCTTCTTTTGATAACAAATGCACACCATCAAATTTAGTTAATTGTTGATGAGCATACTGCAGACAAAGACATGGAGTGATTATCAGAAATAACTAAATGCTTTGGTATTTTATATATGCAATCACTGTCAAGAATGGGTAATGAGATCAAAAGCTATTAAAATTCAAAGAATGAATGCACCCCCCACAAAAAAGAGCTGTTCACATTTACAAATGAAATGATAATTAGCATATATTAGAAGGGGAAGGGAACTAGCATTGATTAAGCACCTACTATTGAAGCCAGATTTACAAGTTAGGTAGTCAGTGTAGTTAGGTAAATCGGGTCTAATACCGAGTGAAATCTAAAATGGAGGCCATACCGGGAATGACTCAGGGAAAACACAGGACCACTCATGGAATGTTAATGAAGTCCGGAAAAGGCCCTAGGCCAAAGTCCACCTCAAAGAACTGTTAATGGAGCTCAGGAAACAGCCCCCAACAGATTTGGAGATAGCCCATCTTAGAGAAGTGATAAGCCCATCCCAAAAGGTGATAATTGGGTCCACCTGTGTCCTAACCCCTCCAACCTACATTCCATCACCAAACCTATAAAAAGGGAAATACATTTGCCCGCTAACTGGATTCCACCTCTTGGGTCCCCTTCTTCCTCTGGGAGAAGTCTTTTCTGCTGTCCTTTAATAAACTTTAATTTCTACTCTGACCTTGCCTCGGCGTGTGCTTTCTGGTGTTATTCTTCAACATTGGGGAAGCAAGAACTCGTCACCGGTCAACAGCGGTTTCACTATGTATCAAATATTGTGACATTTAAATTGCAAATCTTATCCAGAAAACAGCTCTTTGAAGTAAGAAATAAAATCTTCATTTTATACACATATGAAATGTAGGTCTGAAAAAATTAAAAATTGACAAAAACACAGTTATTAAAAGATGATCTTGGATATAAGATTACATATTTCTCCTAGTTAAGATGCCTCTACTTTTCAGAAACTTGCTTAAAAAGGGGAAAAAATTATGTATTATCTGAAAAAAAGTCAAATTCAAGAAAGAATGAATAAAACCATTTGAGAAAACATTTACAATTTACCACATTATGTCATATCACATTTTGAAAATCCATCAACTGTAATTTTGACTACTCATATTTTAATAACTTCTAAGTAATTTTTAAAATTTTCTAATTTTATTAAAAGAATTTGTATCATTTTTTTGATCAATGAAAATGTTTATATATTAGAATCTATTGTTGTGTATGTTATTTAGAGTGAACCAAACTTTTTAGGTTATATAATATTTCATTTTTATGGGAAAGCTTTACAGAAAACTCCTATTTCAATTATTTATTTTCCATAAGAAAGTTTACATGGCATTTTTTCTACAAGTGTTCTTCTCTAGATGACAAATAAACACCCAGAATTGAATTCTGACCAAGCGTTATTTAGAGATCATGGGCATTTGGGACTTATGAGGAAAACAAGCAAAAATAATTTCACCATTAGTTGAATAAACTACACTCATCTGGAAATAACAGAATGCTCCCCCAAATATTCCTCAGTACATAAAAATAGTTTTCCAAGTTTTATTTAAATCTGCTGAAATCAATACACATATAATAAGGTATAATGTAAAAAAAAATTCAGAATCTATAGCACACTGAAAATTATTCTGTTTTCTGAATGTCTCCTATAACCATTTTTAATAACTCAGCCCTAGATATGAACTGTATCAGGAAAGAACAAAGACAAATAATTCATGAGCTGGCCACTTTAACATATTAGCAAATTTTTGTACTGCACAGAAACTATACTTGGTCCTTGGATACAAGACCTTCACCTCTCTGCTGCCTCAGGCAATGACATGTTTGCCTACAGAATAAACTGTGAAATAGAAATTTGCCTCAATATAGTAGCTGAAGTTATATACAGGTAGTTGTGTGTGTGAGAGGATGTGTATCCATACATATATTTTTCAGCATCTTACATATCACTAACCGTATGTATTACTCAGTATAAACATTATCTTCTAGTGGTATTTGAAATTTTTATTCTGTCATTTTAGTGTTTAGGATACTATTATAGAGAAGCTCTAAAGTTACTCTAATGAAAAATGGAAGTTTGAATAAAATTTGGTGTAATAGCTCTGCAAGTCATTTCTCTATCCCTGCAGCCAGTTGCTTTGAGTTCAATTTTCCATATGTAGAGGAAATAATTTAACTAATCACTATGAAATAAACCTGGGATATTTCTTCCCACATATCTGCTTGATTTGACCCTCAAAAATATATCCATAAAGTAACATCAAGTTTCAACATAAATAAGAATAGTAACCCTGACGTTTGCTTCCACTTTATGGCTTTGGTTTTGTAAGTCAGATCTCAGGATACTCATATGTGTAGGTCAAGGTCATTGCTGATTTAAAGTATTCCAAGTCATACTTTTAATAACTGCACAAATTAATTCCATTATCAGATATTCATGCAAGAATTTCATACTCAATATTTAGTAATTCATGAATAATTTTAGGATAATATAAAACAGCAGTAGAGGATAGGAAAGGCAGCAGAATACAATAGTTACTAGTATGGTATTATGTAAAAATGTGGATGTGTAACCCATGTGATTCTGCAATCTCTACTTGGGGTAAAAAAGGGAGTTCATAACTCACTTGAAGCTAATGTATGCTAGTGTATGAAATATAATATGTCAAGAGCTTTGTAGGGTTTTGAACAACCAATTAAAAAAAATAAAAAAATAAAAATAAAACAGCACTGCATTCTTTGGATTACTCTCCCTCTGTTTCTCCCATCATTCAAACCTGCTAAAGAATGTGACCTCAAACTGCAAGCACTATACATTACATTTCTCTCTACATCTTAATAGTTAGCCCAGAGATGCCTATTGAAATAAAGAGAAACAAAGTAAAGCAAGCCATACATATTAAAAAAATGTCAACAGAACTTGAAAATATTTTGTTTGGAAGGTGGTTAGAATCAGGACAAAAGTTTTCATATCTAAAAATGCACAATTCAAAATAGCTAGACTGTGGAACCAACCCAGATGCCCTTCAATAGATGAATGGATAAAAAAAAATGTGGCATTTATACACCATGGAGTATTATGCAGCACTATAAAATGACAAAATCATGGAATTTGCAGGGAAATGGATGGCACTAGAGCACATTATGCTTAGTGAAGCTAGCCAATCACTAAAAAATAAATACCAAATGTCTTCTTTGATATAATGAGAGCAACTAAGATCAGAGCAGGGAGGAAGAGCAGGAAGAAAAGATTAACATTAAACAGAGAGATGAGGCGGGAGGGAAAGGGAAAGAAAAGGGAAATTGCATGGAAATGGAGGGAGACCCTCATTGTTATATAAAATTACATATAAGAGGTTGTGAGGGGAATGGGAAAAAAACAAGGAGAGAAATGAATTACAGTAGATGGGGTAGAGGGAGAAGATGGGAGGGGAGGGGAGGGGGGATAGTAGAGGATAGGAAAGGTAGCAGAATACAACTGTTACTAATAGGGCATTATGTAAAAATGTGGATGTGTAACCGATGTGATTCTGCAATCTGTATTTTGGGTAAAAATGGGAGTTCATAACCCACTTGAATCTAATGTATAAAATATGGTATGTCAAGAGCTTTGTAATGTTTTGAACAACCAATAAAAAAAATTTAAAAATAAAATAAAAAATAAAAATGTACTTAAAAAATAAAATGCAAAAAGGGATGAGATTAAAGTTAAGAATTTAAATTATTTTTAAAATAATTTTTTAAAAATTAAATAATAGAGTTGCTATTTGTAGTACATTTTATTAAAGAGCCACCCTTACTTTCTGAAAATATTAAGATGAGTTTTTGCATTTTTTTTTTAATGAAGAGCAATGCTAGGGGTTGTTGGTTCCAATCACGAGATGATGTCTCCTACAGCTGTTGGACTAGAAAATTTGGTTGAATAATGTCAAAAATTCACAGTTTTGAAAGACCAATAAAAATCCAAACTAGAAATTGGGTCAGAAATAACTATGTAGTAAACTACTAGAAAAATAAATAAATAAATATTTTGTTTTGTGGAATATTGAGAATTCATCTAAAAATAATAAAGGTCTCTTCCTCTGGTTCTGTCCCTACTGTGTGACTTTTGATAATTTACTTAGTCATCCAGAGCTTCATTTAGCTCCTCTATAAGACAGAAGAATCTTTGCCAAAATATCTTAATATCCCTCTAATAACTTTAGTTCCTTTCTTGTGCCTTCCTTACCTCTTAATCCTCTTTCTCCTCTTGTCCACTCTGTGTGTGTCCATGAGTTTCTCCATGTGCCTACTTTCTATCTACAAAGGGAAAAAAATTCCTTTACAGCATACCCTGCAAATTATGGTAAATTGTTAAATTTTGAGAATTTTTTAATATAGCCAATTGAAAGTTAGATTAGATTTACTCCTTAAATTTAAATTTAATATATTAAAAATTTATTTCTGTTTAGTGTTTGTAAATTATTTTATTATAGGTCAAATAGAAATGGTGAATGTTCCAAAATAGAATCTAGAATTTTTTTTTTACCCTTGGCTTAATAACTGGATAGAAACATTCACAATAAAATGTGCATCAAACCTAAAGAATAATTGCACTTACATAGGTTTTACTGAGTTGCTTGTTTAAAATACTAATGTTGGTAAACAAGTGCTTAAATGCTTTAATATCTCTTCTGTTTTTAATATTAAAATTTGTGGCACACATGACTGCTGATGACCTGGGACAATCTCTTCATCATCATGAGTGTCCTGGAGGAGACTTGCTGGGACCAGCTTTCCTGCCAAAGAATTTCACAGACAGTGCCTTTTTATCCTGGGTCCATTGTGCTTAATCTTGTGTTATAATTGTATTCGAGTAAATTATTATATTATCTGCTATTACACACAATGACTTTTTCTAGTCCTTTTTTTTTCCATGACATTTTATTTGACAGCTGAACTGATGATAATTTCAGGTAGAACAGACACACTGGGATGAGGGGAATAGAGTATTTTTACATGTAAACATCTTTATCAACACGCATTTCCTAAAGTTTGTCAGGTTATCATCTTTATGTTTAAACTGAGAGTTCAAACACTGAGACACTTTTAGGTGGTTCTAACTCTAGTCCTTACTGTCACCTCCACACCTAGGACATTATATTGGAGCTGTTTTTTGCATGGTATTCTCTCTGCTATTTCATACATGGCTCATCAAGTGTAAATTAGTTTTTTTTAAATCTTTTCATGCCCACTACAGAACTAAGAGACAAATAGTTGGCACTAGAATATTCATTTAATGACTGAAAGAAAATAGTTTTGGATTATGTTGTGTCTCCAAGTTAATAGTTTAGAATTAACTAGCTTTGAATGTTGTTTCTAACTTTGGAAATTATTGTATCTTTGTATAATGTCTCTTTATTTTAGAAATAATTAAATTATTTTCAGAATAAAGGAATAAATATTTTCAAAGTGCTTTCTAGCAATATTTAGAGAAATCATTCAATGAGCAGAAAGCAAACAATTCTTGCCTGGACATTTCAGAGTAAATGAAATTTCATTCTTCCATCTGTTCATCATGCAACTACTCATCTGCCTCTAAACCATACATTTATTAAGTGTTTATTAACTGATGGTTCTCCAACACATTTAATTTTTAGAGTTAGAAAATAGTTCATGCACATACATGCACAGAAACATACAACTCAATGCTTATAAAATAGTGTTTTAAGACCTCCTTTGAAATAATAGTGAATAAACATACTGGCATTTTAAATAACTGGCATAATCCAATGTGAGGGCATCAGAGTATATTAGAGTCAATGTAAACTTTAGTCCCTATGTTTCTATTCTCTACAAATAAACATATTATCTCCCAGAAAGTTAAGAATCCTATGTTGGAGAGGCGAATAGGATATCAGAAGATATTACTTTCTCATTCTGATACAAAACATATGGAATAAGATCAAATATTGTTGTGAATTGTCAGTGTTCACATTATTTGAATAAAAATTAAATAGTTGAAAAAACATGCCCAGGATCATATCAAAAAATCAGGTAAAAACATTAATACATGCACATTTTGTGTTCCACTTTCCATTATGTCTGTCATGGCAGCTGCTTCTCTCTAGCCATGATCTTTCTACAAGGCATGTCTCTCTTCTCTGCACCCCACTTAACAAGCTGCAACAGCACTGACCATTCTCCAATTCCTGGCTGTGCTCTAATTATTCCTTCTCCCATTAATCCACAAAATGTGGAGAGAGTCAGCATTCCCTGGTTACTTTTAGTGGAGGAGGATAATTGGATGGAGGAGGATCTGGCAAGAGTATATGTAGATAGAGTGTTGAAATCATGTGGGACCCATTCCTAGCCAGATACCAGGCTCCTTCCAGCTGGCACACTTTATTGAATTTACAGGAAACTTCACCTTGTTTTTCTAGCTATTTATTGATTTATCTCACAGAAATGTTTTCTTTCATAAAAATTTAAAACAATTCATCTTATCCCAAATCACCTCCTGTGAAACTCTTGTGGTTGGAAATGCCCATTGTCCTGAAGCTCCAATGTGACTTGCAAGCATGTACAATTTCCTGCTACTGTGGTAAATATAACATCTGTTACTGTGGCCTACGGGTACAAGTTTCTGTCTTCCTTGCTAAGAGATCACTGTGGAAGACTTCAGACACATAGGTTGTGCAGCAAGAAATCCTAAAAGGGTAGATTGCTGGGTCAGTCCCCAAATGGCTATAGTTAAGCTCCCAGCTAAAGCTTCTTGTGAGATATGTTCTTATTTTACCAAATATTCAATTGATGATGTTAATATTTTCCCAGAAATTTTTTTTCTGGATCTATAAAGCTGAAGTGTGTGTGTGTGTGTGTTTTATTAACATTACCACCCTAAGGTTTTGTTTCATATTATGCAATGCCTGTTGTTTCTACATTATTTGTAATATAATGGTTTTCTCTTCTTCCTGCTTTATTTATCAGTGCCTTTCATAGCATTGATGGTGTGCATTAATGATACACTATCATTGATCACTTTAATGATATACTAATTTATATTAGGTTTGGAGTAGCAATCATTCATTGTATTTCCTAACTCACATTGATTTCTCAACTGTAAAATTTGAAAGCTTTTGAACTGTTAATAGCATTATGAAAATATTTAATTTTAATGGCTTTCCATGCCCTTTGTCTTTTATATTTTACTATCTACATATACCATCTAAATGGTAACAAAATTATTTAGTATTTTATCTATAAAGGTAGGTGGCTGAGCCTAGCTAAGCTTATTGTGGCCTGTAAAGTAGTACATGGCCATGAATTAGCTATGTTATCATCAGTCTTTAGTCAAATTCAGAAATACTCTGATTGATCATATGTGCTCAAGGTCATAAACATTTTCTTTTGAGCATGTGTCCACTTATGTAACCTGTCATCATTGTGCTGTCTTTGGCCTTCATATAAGGAGCACCAATGGAAAAGGCTTCAGGCTGGTAGATTCTATTGCTGATTCTGAATAAAAAATGACTAATATTGCAACCATGCCTCACTTTTTCTTTTAAATGCTGGAGCCAGAACCTTGCTTCCCAGGCCTGATCTCACCCTCTGCCTGACACCTGTTACTAATGCCTTGGCAATTCAGCACCTTCTAAAACAATGTTAATATTTATGGAAACTTCTTCTACTTCCTGAATTAGGTGCAAAATACTTTAATGTTTTTACTTTAAGATGCTGCCTTTTAAGCAGAAGTATATTTCTTATGAATAGTCAATTTTATTTTTAAACAATCACCTAATATTTTTGATAAAGATGCTAAAATTGAGTAAAAAACAAATTGGCACCTAAAGTCATCTATAAATGTGCCTGCCTATATTAGTGTACAGTTACCACAAAGTACCCAGACTTTGGCTTAAAGAACAGACACTAGTCCCACAGCTCTAACATGTCACAACTACACATCAGCCCACTCAAATCTGCAGTTAAAGATGACTGTCAGCTCTAATAATATTATTTTATGTTTCCTTACAAAGTATGACTTCAATATGAATGCATGAATCTTTTTTGTTTTAAAGGGAAGTAAATCCTGGAAGAAAACAAAGGACAAATTGTTTACAAAAAAATGTTAGGGCAACTGGAGTGAGCAGGCAGGGACTTCAGTACCTCTGGTGTGTAATCTTCTGTGTGTCACATATCCTCCATGAATTTTGGTTTTCTCACAGATAAAATGCTAATGAGGACAGTATTGATGTTTCTCTATAAGCATGAGGTAATATAACCAATGTAGACATATATTATGTATAGAAAGTATAAATCAAATGTATAACACTTCAAAGCATTATCACAACATCCTTATCATAACATTTAAAAATACAATTAAAAATTTGATTTCTAATGGATCTCATCTCTGTAGTAATCTAGATAGGTTGCTACTAATTTGGTAAATAAATATTAATATTCAAAGGTAATTTCAAAGGTGAATTTGAATTCAATAACAGCTAAGATTTTATCTTGTAAATAAATTTCCTTAATGATGTTCAGAATAGGTAATGTCATAATAATCATAGTAGTCACCCACATATGGGGATTGAGGGGATTGAAAATGCCAAGTAGCTATTTGCAGTATTTCTTCCTCTGCACCACCTGCTAACTATGAGGAATAAAACGAGATAAGTTATTTTACCGAAACTTCTTTCTTTGAAATTGAGTTTTCCACATTGAATCAATAGAATAATAAAATATCTTATGAGAAAGTAGTTAACCATGCTGTATTAGCCTTTAATTAGATTTACAACCAGTTTGAATCAAAAAACAAATTTTGCTGAACTACAGGTCAACTCTATTCTCCATTTGTTCTTCCTTAGCTCTCTTTCGTATTCCAATTCATCTCCCAGGCCACAGATGTTATAGGCCTTGTATTACACTCCACTCATAATCTACTCAGAAAAATCAGACTCAGGATGTTGTCCAAATTGCTTCCTCAGGTACCTTATCAGAGCATAACCATCCCATCTTCTCCTTACAGCTCATGCTGTTCAATGGCCCCTCTTCATCTGTGTTTTTTTCTTTCCTGTTATCTTCACATAGTTTTCCAGACTTTCTGTGTAACTTGAGAACGTGCGCTTCCTTTACTCACAAAATGTCATCTACTTTATACACCAAAAGAATAAACTTCAAACTTTCTAAGCCCAAAATGTTAAGATTTTTATGGACTGTTTTGACAAAGCATTTTAATTTATACATATCATAAGAGAAGATTTTAAATTTTAACCAGAGATATATCTTTAATTCTATTAAATAAAAATTAAGTCATTAACTGTACCAACTGGCACTATTTCTTCAAATTGGCTAATATCCTGATGCTATCTAATTAAAGTGTACATAGAAATTTAAGTGACTTCCAAATTCTAAATGAGAGGCTAAATAGGATCATAATTGGCCTGTGTGCTGATGTTGTCATTGATTATTTTCCCTTTTCTATACAGTGTCCCTCATGTATTCACTTGCTTCAAACACAAAAAATACAAATAATTATGTGTAGTAGAACCACATTATTATTGAAAAATATCAAATTAAAGCCATTAATTCTAAGAATTTGAGCTTTCTCTTAGTCACCTTCAATATAATTAGGTTTCTCAAGAGCTTTTAAACTTTTATTAACATTACCACCCTAAGGTTTTGTTTCATATTTATGCAATGCCTGTTGTTTCTACATTATTTGTAATATAATGGTTTTCTCTTCTTCCTACTTTATTTATCAGTGCCTTGTCATAGCATTGATGGTGTGCATTAATGATACACTATCATTGATCACTTTAATGATATACTAATTTATATTAGGTTTGGAGTAGCAATCATTCATTGACTTTCTAATATTTTATTTTTCTAATATTTTCTAAAATTGAGTAAAAAACAAATTGGCACCTAAAGTCATCTATAAATGTGCCTGCCTGTATTAGTGTACAGTTACCACAAAGCACCCAGACTGTGGCTTAAAGAACAGACACTAGTCCCACAGTTCTGGAGTCCAGCAACATGAGACCAAAGCATTGGTCTGGTTGGCTCCTGCTTAGTATTCTGTGGAAGGATCTGCTCCAAGCCATTTTCCATGGGTTGTTGTTGGCTATCACTGTGTCTTCACATCATCTTTCCTTTGTAAATGTCTGTGCCTAATTTACTCATATTTTAATAAGGATATCAGTTGTATTGAACTGGAGCCCACACTAGTGGCCTCATATTGATATAATCAGTACTGAAAATATTTTCATCTCCAAATATGGTCACATTCTGAGCTCTTGTTGGTCAGGTCTTTAATATGAGAATATAGCAGTAGGAGACACAATTCAGCCTCTAGTAGTCCCTCATAGAGTTCTTTCTTATGAATAATCTGAATTTACTTTAAAAAGTGTTGGCACAGTTTGGAATGACCTTCTTTCTAAACTGAAATAGACTTCTATGATGTATTTCAATCTCATTACCCTTTAAGGAAAGTCAGTAATGATTCCTTTTCATAAAGTTTCCCAGTCCCCCTATTTCTTTCCCACCACCTGATTTATTACTATCCTTCCTTATCTGAATCCTCAGAGTATGTTTATTGAATCTCTTCCTAGGACTATTGCCCCATAAAAGAAATACATGGTTTTCATGTGAAGGAGAATATTTTAAAGGGAATTTGTTTTATGAGAAAAAAGATTATGCTCTTTTTTCTTCAAAGAGTGATTAAAAGGTAATCACTCATTCCAAACACTTCCACTGATGACAAGAGGTAATGACCAAAAAAAAAGTGCGTTGGGGGGATTCATAAAGTAAGAATGATATTCTTAAAACAAGAGTGATAAGAAAAAGAAGGTACTACGATTATTTTCTTCTCCTTTTACCTTCTAATTCTAACCAAATCTTCCCTTCATACATTATATCCTTAACTATCCCAAGAATTGGGATGGAAGAAAAGAAAGAGAAATGGCTTCCATTTTGTTGCAACCACTGACAAAATGATGTCACACAAATGGAAATTTACTGAAATCCTCATTATCACTATTTTTTAAGTTATCATTTTTATGTCAAAAGAGGCAAGTTGAAAATCAGAAACCAACAATGAAGAAAAGAAAGGAAGGTCAATCAGAAACAAGGGCCAATAGAAAAAATTAACTTACAATATAATTTAAGTTATTTATTCTCAAATAATCATATTGGTTGGTTCATAAATGAACTCAAGCTTCACTTATTACTGTATAATAGCTTGAAAAATAAATATATTCTATGCAAATTAATTTAAAAATTAGCTAAGCTGTTTTTTTCTATCATATATTAACAATAGAAATGAATTCAATTTTATTTCATCTTTAAGATTATGTCTAACATATATTCATCAGTATTAGCATAAATTATCACATTGAGTGCACACTTCTTTTTTTGTTTTTGTTACCAGGGTTTGAACCCAGGGATGTTTAATCACTAAGCCACATCTCCAGCCCTTTTTAAATATTTTATTTAGAGACAGGGTCTTACTAAGTTGCTCAGGGCCTCACTAAATTGCTGAGGCTTTCTTGGAACTCTCTATCTTCCTGCCTTAGCCTCCCAAGCCATGGGGATTACAGGTGTGGGCCACCATGCCCAGGAAGAGAATGTATTCTTATACAACAAAATTGATTCTTATACTCTGAAATAATGAGTTATGAGGAGTTATAACAGGCATTAAATTAGATTTACATAAAATCCCATTATTTCTAGCTTATTTCCTTTTAGGAAACATGTGCTAATAAATACTTTTTAAGAAAAAAAACTTGAAGTTTATATACATAAATAAATACCATTCATTTGAAGTCAAATATTAAATTTTATTCCATCTTTTGGTGCTAAATAAGTTATAATGATGAATCTTATTTGAATTTGAAATGACTTTATTTTTTCTGTCCTTCAGCATAAAGGATGTGGTTGAGCAGAAGAAAACTAATCTCTCTGGATTTGTAGAAAAAAGAAAGGAGAAACTATTTATCTTCTACTTGTGGATAAAAATTCAACATGAGGGACCTATGAATAGCCAATCAGATCTGGGTGTGGTGGTACACTTTTGTAATTCCAGCAACTTGGGTGGCTCAGGCATGAGGATCACAAGTTTAAAGCCAGCCTCAGCAGCTTAGGTCCTGACTCAAAATAAAATAATAATAATAATAATTTAAATTAAAAAGGGTAAGGGATGTGGCTAAGTAGTTGAACACCCGGGGGTTCAATCCCTGCCCCCACCCCAAGAAAAAGTGTTAATCCATGTCAATGTTCATGCTCACTAAATCACTGTCTTTACTTTTTTCAACATTTCCATATTCCTATAAGAAAATAAAAGTGAAAGGTCAAAGACTTATGATTGTTTTCTTCCAAAATTCTGCTCTCTCAGATCCTGGTGTGTTCTAAGTATTGTTTTAATACAAAAATATACTTTGCTAAACATCATTTCTACTCAAGAACCAGTGTTGGACACAAGCTCTGGCACTAATGTACTTATGAGCTAGACAAGAATGATGAGTGCTGGTTTCAGTCTACCACTTGAAATTAAGGAATTTAGGATTAAGTTTGGAAATGGTCACATCTAATTTGTATAATTTATTAAGATCACTTTCTATGTCAGGTGCAATGGTGCATGCCTGTAATCCCAGCAGCTCAGAAGGCTGAGGCAGGAGGATCACAAGTTCAAAGCCAGCCTCAGCAAAAGTGAGGCACTAAGAAACTCAGTGAGATCCTGTCTCTAAATAAAATACAAAATAGGTATGGGAATATGTCTCAGTGGTCCAGTGCCCCTGAATTCAATCCCACATACCAATAAAAAAAATCACTTTGTAGAATGCAATAGTAAGGATAAAGCATTCTTCAAGATATTCCATTTTTGTTCCCTCTTTTATGCTTTAATAGTTGTGTTTGCAATATTATGCTGATAGGTAATTATTTAATCAGAAGATGTGAAGTTATTTTAATTTAGAAATTGATAAAATTGTTATGAAAATGCTCTTCCAGTCTCAAGACAATCTAATCTCATGGCATAATATGTACTCTGAAGTCAGTATAATACTCTGCTTTACTGTTAAAGGATTTTTTTTTTTTTTAGTTTACGTTAATACATGTGCATAGTGTCAACATATAAAGATAAATCAGTCCTGGCAGTTGTGATATCAAGTACTATGAAGTTTCAAATGTATGTTTCTACTTAAAAATACAGGCAAGAGCATGAATATAAATGTCTTTATCACACAATACCTGTACACAATGAGAGGTATGATTTAAATCTTACTAGTAACATTACAGTGGTATATTTTATGTAAATAATCAAATAGCATCAAATAATATTAGCATGAACAAAATCAAGTATGTGAAATAGAAATTTTAGCCAAACAGAGCTCATAGATGTTTGATTCTTTGAATGTGCAAAAAACCCTCAAGAATTATCCTCTACATGATGTTTTGCTTAATGCTTCCACAAGTATCTACCTATAATCTACTCCTTATATGAGTCACTTCTCCCTTAGGTGTAAATCAGGTGTCAATTATTTTAATCTCCACCTAAGAACTGTAACTAATAACAAAGAGTGGAACAAAGGATTTTTTGGACAAAGGATTTTTTTTTTCAGTACAAAATAGGTCTGGGAATATGTCTCAGTGGTCAATTCCAACTTATGAGAGGAAAAAACAAAAAGATACATGAACTAATTTGTGACAGCTATCTACCATTCATTAGAAAAAATGAAAAGTCACTACAATATGATCCATCTTGCATCCTCCTTCTACAATGAGATGTTTACATTTTTCATCAAGACAGGGTGGGGGCATGGACCATCTTCTTGAACCTGACTGGTCTTGTGATAAAGGGAAAACTGAGTTTATGTGGCCCCAACACTTTGCATAAAATGTGGAAAGCCTTTTACTCTGGTTCTCTTGGAATGCTTATTCTAAGAACTTAAGCGCAAGGCACATGAAAAAGTTATGATTTACAGTAGCAGGTGACATTCCAGTGGACAGTTCACTATTGGCGGCTCCATGTCTGGATAAGAAAGCTTTGAAATTACTCTAGCACCAGTCATAAACTGATTATCAACTCACAAAAAAGACTTTGAGAGAGACAGATTCACATGGAAACTGGTAAATATAATAGAGCCAAAAACAGATTAAAATAAAGAAGATATGTTAGGGAGTTACACATAGAAAGAAGAAATGGAAACAGGAAGACAAGATAAAAGACAAGGAATTCAAATATAAATAAAATGTGATGCTAAGGGAAATATATATCTCAAGGAGAAGCTAGCACTACTGAAAATTTTTTAAAAATTGTATTCCAAACAAAACAAGTACAAATGAAGTACAGAAATTCAATAAACAAACTTTCCTCAGTTTTTGAGGAAAATTTTACTCTACAAACAACTGATGGCTATAATTTTTCCTCCTGCCTTAGTTAATGCAAGCCTAGGTCTTATTCTACATAATAGGAATTGCAGTACAGAAGACTCTTCATAAATTTTAGAGGCTTTACCAGAAGATGCAAGTATTTGGGGTCCATCCTATGTTTATTCCTCCCTCTAAATATGACTACCAAAAAATTAGAAATTCATATTTGTCCTTCTTTCTGGCTTAAGGAACAATTTCTGTGCCTGAATCTTAAATAGTTCTACCTTCGTTTACAATGCTACATGTGCTGGTGGGATGATCTCCAGCTAAAATGGGCTCCCTATTCTTAATTGGGATGAGGGGTCTATCAGTGGTATGCAGAGGTGGCTGCATGTTTCCACCAGAATCAAAGTAGATTCACTGCCCATCAGAGCCAGCAAAAGAATCAGATCCCTTTAAGATTGGTTTAACCCTTAGAAAATTCATTTTTTTCAATAAACTAGCTATTCCAAAACATAAGATCAGTATGCAAAATAATAATAATATAAGGATATCACAAAATATCTGCATGATCCCCATGCTACAGAGTTTGATTCCTCAGTTATCTGTCACACCTAGAACACTACAACTGAATGTGAAGCTTCATAGTTTAAAGAAGAGTTTCTGCAAATTGCAAATGCACCATGTGTACCTTTCTTCTAGCTTTTGCTAATCTCAGCTAGAGAACAAAGAACTGAGAATACTAATGTAGAAAACCAGCCCATGATGGAAGTTAGACAAGTGATAAAGTTCTCAACTGAGTCCATCAGAGGGCTTCTTTAGAACTGAAAAACATTTATATGAACAATCTCATTTTCTGAATAACTACCATGTGAATTAGGCTTTATTTTTTTAAATGCTATATTACAGTACACTACATATACAGGAAAATATAAATCATTAAGTACAAAAAGTGATGAATTTTGACAACCAGAACAATGTAAAGAGTTTACTAAATGATTGTGTTCACAGAACCTCAGGATATCTTTTTACTCTTTCCTTCCTTATCTTAACCAGGTTTAAATTATGATTGTTTTTATACTTTCTATAAATGTAACCATACAAAATATACTCTCGTGTCTGCTCTCACTACATGTTATATTAATTAGGTTAATCAAAGTTGTTGTGCCTACTTTAAATCATGCATACTAATTACTGTCTAGTATTCTCTTATATTAATATATGTCTTATCCACTCAAGGAGAGATTGGTATTTGAACAGTTTCTAGATCAGCATTATTATGAACAGTGCTGTAATGAACATTTTCAAGGTTTTTTTAATTTTTAATTTTAATTTTTATGATATTTCTATTCCTTCCCCCTAGTGAGGAGTAGAAAATACTCCTGATCATAAAGTTAGTAGTTGTGTGTTGTATGTGCATGTGTGTGTGTGTGTGTGTGTGTGTGTGTGTGTGTGCATATACATATGTAGACCTTTAGTAGATAATGCAAAACCATTTTATAAATGAATTGTGTTAATTTAAATTCCCACTAGTCATGCATAGAAATAGTAGCTGTCCCATATGCTGAAGTGTTATGCTCACAGTAGAATAATTTGTTTTAGTTATTCCTGTGTGGTTGTATTGGTACAGAATTTTGATTAACGAAACTGATCACCTGTTTATATATTTGTCATTTATTTGGTAACATTTTTTGTAAAGTGTCTTTTCAATTTCTTTACCAATTTTTAAAATTAGGGTTCACAAATGTAGATAAAATAAAATTCTATTATAAAAATTCTATTAAAAATTCTATTATAAAATTTCCCCCTATTCTATAAGGGGAAAATTAACTAACTCTTTGAATACTTCCTCAGTTCAGAGCTTACCAGTTATCTCATAACAAAGCAGCTAGTTGGCAAGAATACAATCCAAACATACTCACAATGAAGTGGAATTGGATTCTCTAAACAGCATTGACATTAGTACTGCAATTTCTTCAAGTCTAATTTACTACCCAACATGACTGACAGAAATAACCGTGGGACTGTCCAAACTTGGTAAGTTTACATTTATTTTATGTCAATTTCTCCATCACAACTTTCCCACTACCCTGGGCTAAGAAACAGCAGATGGAACTTCTCTCTTAAGATTCTAGAAACAAATTTGTCATATCATCTCTTCTCCATGTTTCTGTTCTGTATAGCCCAATGTAATATTTTACTTTAAGGAAAAGGGCCATTGGGGGTTTGGGGATACTTATTTTCATCTCTAATATGTTTCTAAAACCTCTCTCTTAGTCAGAGTTTCCTAAGATGTCAAAAGTTTAAAACCAAATCTGGAAAAACACTCATATTTTCTTTCTTCAAAATCTCTTTGTTAAAGCATTGATTGTAGAGTTGGTGAAGTCTTAATTAGTGAAGTGAATGATAACATAAACCTCAGGAAAATGGTAATATTTCAAAAATAGTATCCTTATGAAATAATTCAAGCATAATACTTCATAATCTTTAAAAATTTTAATTGGATGAAGTTAATCAAGTTACTTAACCTTTCTAAGCCTCATTTCTCTAACATGGTAGAGGATCCACAAGAGCAATGTTTGAAAAATGTTATGATTATTCTATGGCATCCCTACAAGTAACTGGATATGGTATCTGATTCCTTTTAGGCATTGCTCAATAAATATTATATATATATATATATATATATATATATATATATATATATATATATATATATATTCTATGTATTTTTATTCAAATAATTCATAAAATAAAAGCAAAATTGAATAATTTCTATGAAATGTTCCCACAATGGTCTTCAACCTGTAACTGCTACAGTCATTTAACTGGGAGCAGTACTCTTGTTATGCCACCAACAATTTCAGAATACAGTTCACAATAACTTAATTTCTAAAATTTCTTCAAAACTAGGGTTTCAGCAAAATTGAAGAATTAGCTAAATTAACAGCATCTCCAAGGAAAAATGATGGGGTAAATATTCACTGCCAGAGATCTTTGCTCCAGTGCTTCAAAACTCAGAGTATGTCATAGATAAAAGAGCCTCTCAGGGCCTCCAATGGTTTCCTGATGTAACAAGTGACCCTGCTGTCCTGTGATGGGTGTAAGGTCCCAGAGATAAAAGCTTTCTTTTCTGCCCTTCCTTAGCAAGACTCTCTGATATATATTTCTAATATTAAGAGGAGACAAGTACAACCATTCATATACAGTAGCTTAAGTCCAAAACTATTCCTGAAATCTTATTTACAATCCTGTTACTAAATGTAACACCCATGTAAAAAGAGGGCTAAGATTGCAATATATCATTTGTTATTTGAAAAATAAATAATCCTTATGTTGCATTGAAGAGGATGTGTGTGAAGGCCATAAACCCATGTGCTAGAACCAATTCATAGTGTTTTAGTCATCTTTTTTGCTCCTGTGACTAAAGGATCCAACCATCACAATTATAGAAGAGGAATAGTTTATTTGAGGGCTCACAGTTTCAGAGGTCTTAGGCCATAGAAGGCCAGCTCCATTCCTCAGGGCTCAAGGTGAGGCTGAACATCATGGCAGAAGAGGGTGGCAGAGAAAAGCAGTTCACATCAAAGTGATCTGGAAACAGAGACTCCACTTTTCCAGATATAAATATATACCAAAGCCACAACTTAATTCCCACCTCCCCCAGCCACACACTACCACTTCAGTTACTACTCATTTAATCCCTATCAGGCGATCAAATCATTGATTGGGTTAGGACTCTTACAACCCAGTCATTTCTCCTCTAAACCTTCTTGCATTGTCTCACACAAGAGCTTTGGGGGGATACCTCACATCCAAACCTAACAGTATGTATTCATGTATTTGCTATGACTGTTAAGCATCCTGAATGGAAAATTAAATTACTTCTGGGATAAGGAAACCGTTAAAAATCAACTATTGAAGTTTCATAGTTAAGAGTATAATAGTAATGTAAATGCTGTGAGGAAAGTGAGAACTCAAAGTTAGTATTAGTTATCTTCTTAAGAGCATAGATATAAAATCAATAGCTGTTCTAGAGGCATTTCCTTCTTTGCATATTCTGCTTATTTTTACTCATGATAATGTGATCTCTTATTCCTCTCCCCAGAACACATGTTCATAACAGTAAAACCTTTTGTTTTCCATATGTGCTTCAGTAGTTCTGCTTCTAAAGTTCATATTTCAATATTTTTCTTTCTGAATTGAATTGCTGGGATGTACCTCATCTCTAACACTGCTTTTTGACATTACAATGTACATTTTAAAAGTGTTGTTAAGCCATTCTGTTTATTTTTTATGGCATGTGTTTTTATATTTTCCTTAATTTTCTCCTTTCTCCATAATAATTTTTATTTTAAATATACTAAGTATTATATTTGTGTGTATACCAAAAATAGTGCTTTATATATCTTATATATAAGCAAAAATATATGTATGTGTGTGTGTGTGTGTGTGTATATATATATATATATATATATATATATATATATATATATATATATACATGCACAGACACATATACATATTTTATATTTAACTTTTATTTCATATGTTTCAATCTACTCAGGCTACCACAACAAAATACTATAGTAATTTAAGCAACAAAAATATATACCCTCACAGCTATGAAGGCTGAAAGTCCAAGGTTAGGGTGGGCATGGTGGATGGTGTCTGGTGGGGACATTTTTCCTGCTATGCTCAAAGATGCCTTCTCACTTTGTGCACATGGCATGTCACTGACAAGTGCTCATGGAGTAGAAGAGAGTATTTCTTACTCTTTTCCTCTTCTTATAAAGCTACCAATCCTGTGACATTACAGCCCCATCCTTATAACGCCATTTAACCTTAATTAGATTCCCTGCCTATCTCCAAACAGTTACAACTGGGCAAGGATTTCAACATATGAATTCTGTGAAGATAAGCTTCCATCTATAATTGTGCAATAAAATAAACAGAATTCATTCTATTTTCACTATTATTACAAAAAAAATTCAATTAAGCTAATTTTAAATACATTTGTTTTCTTCTAAGAATTGTATAGTTTTAGACGTTAGATTCAGGATTCTAATTCATTTAGAGTTTTTTTTTTTTCATTAAGGTGTGAGATAAGTATTTTAACTATGGCTATAGTAATCAATTATTGAAGTGATATTCCTGGCATTGAGGAGAACACACACACATAAAACTAAATAGTGGGATGAACCATCTTATTGAAATAAGTTGAGGTGACAATAGAAATTGGAATGAAGGGGATGACTAGGTAGCATTCACACTTCAGTTTCTAAAAGGAAAAAAATCATTTTTTTAGTTTAATGAAGTCCCAATCTCAGTGTCTTTATGATTTTATGCTAGATATCATTCTTATTATGTAGTTTTGATTTATTTTGTGAGCCCATTAAAATATATACTCTCCTAAAAAGTCTATAAAAAGTCATTATTTACTGTTTTCTTCCAAACTGAATATCAGAGTTTATTCTGTAATCAGGTTTCAGTCACACAGCTATTGCTACAGCTAGAGTTTATCTATCTATCTCTCTCTCTATCTAATCATCCATTACCTATCAATCATCTATCTAATGTATATATCTGTAATATCTATCTAAATTCTTATTCTAACCAGAGAGATTGTTCAAACCTAGGTAGTATTGTTATGGGACAGACAGATGTGTATGGTGGGAACACAGGTTAATAAAATAATTCTATAAAATGGGCCCACTCTGGTGACCCCAAGATGCTTTCTTTTCCAAGAAGCAATTTATCGGAAGCCCTGCCTGATCTAAATGGACAGAATATGTCACATTCCTCAGCAAACTACCTGTTATCTGCAGGAGAAATTCAGGCCCAAGATAGCTAATGGAAGGAACCCAGAAGACTTTTGTGACAAGATCTTGAAACTCAGGGAAAAAAAGGATTATTCCTCTTAACAGCAAAATCTGTAAGAATTTATGGCCAAGAGTCCAATTAGAACTGGTCAGCCTGAGCCAAGATGACCTAAAGTGGTCATGGCAGTGGGTACTTGAAAGTCTGATGTCATCTTGCAATCAGTCAAAAGACAAGAGGTGGCCTGAGGCAGGACTCTCTGAAAATTTCTCTGGGATCCCAAGTAAAACTGGAGTGCAGAAGATCCATGTTGTCTCCTTTACCTTTTCCTAACCCCATTCCCATTACTCTGAGCAACATATCTGAAATCTTTCTGACTCGATCACAAGAATCAGGGTTTGTTGGAGGTCTTTACACTGCCTCATTTCCCAGAAGGCCTCACTCTGTAATAGTAGGTGGTCAGCAAAATACAGAATCCTTTGTTGAAGACATCATGCAATTTATTACATATACTTAAGAGCAATGGATTCTGAGTTACTGACGATAAATTAAAGAAATTTTATGAAGAAGTGAGGATGGCAGAACCCTAAAGTAACCTCACAGCTGTTTCAGGCAAATTTTGAAGAAGGACAATAAAAAGCTCTGATGCACACTCAACTTTTTCAAAAAACACAAGTTTTGTTTTATGGTGTAATCTTATGTGTTTTATAGATATTGTAAGTTTACGTAGTGTTTTACACAACTTTTGTAACCAATAGCCCTGATAAGAATAACTTTTTTTTTAAGAGAGAGTGGAGAGAGAGAGAGTGAGAATTTTTTAATATTTATTTTTTTAGTTTTTCGGCAGGCACAACATCTTTGTATGTGGTGCTGAGGATCGATCCCGGGCCGCACGCATGCCAGGCGAGCATGCTACCGCTTGAGCCACATCCCCAGCCCCTGATAAGAATAACTTTAAAGAGAAAAAGTATTTGGAGCTCATGCTTTCACAGGTCTCATTCCATATACAACTGGCTTAATTCCTTGGGGTGAGAGGTGAGGTAAAAAGTGTACAGAGGAGAGCTGCTGGAAACATGACACCCAGGAAGCAGAAAAAGTGTTCTGCTTAACTAGGATAAAACATAACCCCCAAAGGCATGCCCCAGACACCTTACCTGCTTGTGGTAACCACCCACTCAATCTCTTTAAGTAGATTAACACACTGATTGGGTGAAGACTCTCATAACCAAATCATTTTATTTTTAACTTTGCATTTTCTCAAACCTGAGTTTTTTGGGGACACCTCACATCTAAATTGTAAGACCTAGTATGCAAAGACCTGCCCTTCTGTAAAAAGTGGAGTAGATTGAACCATGGTTCACCAAAGACATTTCTGTCCTAGTACCTGTTCTGGTGAATACCTTATGCTTCCCTGAAAAGGGGAATTTGGTTTTCAAGATAAAATTAAAATTGCTAATCAGCTGATTTAAAGAAAGGAAGAGAGATTATTCTATATTATCCAGGTGAGCCCAGGGCAATTATAAAGTTTATTAACGTGTAAGAGAATGTCAGAATGTCAGAACAAGATTTTAATATGGAGAAAAGGTACAAAGATATGCAACATTACTGGTTTGAAGATGGGAAAAGTGTGTCTTTAGAAACTTGATAAAAATAGGAAATGGAATCTCAGTTACAGTCTACAAACAGAAACAGAGTCCTGATGATACCTTGAATTTAGCCCATTAAAAAATGAACTTCTAATGTAAAAACTAATAAGATAATAATTGACTTGTTTCAGTCACTAACTTTCTGAAAATTTGTCAAAATAATAAAAAAAATGTAAGTGAATATATTTATGTTTATTATAAGCAATGTCCCCAGAATGCCTTTTTTTCCTCTTTTCTCTTAAAATATTTCATTGACAGAAATCTTTATTTCTTGTTAGCAAGAAATAGATCACCAGTTAACAGTCTTCATAACAAATCTAGTAATTACATTGCCATCATGGCATTTATTTTATAGACAAAAATTACGGCACCATGAATTTTTAAAATGGAAATTCTTAGGAAATTAAATTTAACAGCTTAATTGATTAAAAATAATGATTTGAGAATCAGGCAGTACTCAAGAACAAGAGGGCCAGAAGTTCTACTTCAGTCTGGGTAGGAAGAAACTGTAGCTAGAAAACAGAGTGGCAAAAAGAAATAAGTTGACTGTAATTCACATTTATCTTACTTGAATGCAGCCTGGTAGTTGGCAGCCTATGATAGATGGATGCTCAACTGCTTGGTACAAAAAATAGAATATACTCTTAAGTTACTGTTTGTTCTCTTACGAAATTAGATTATAGTTGACTACATAAAGACAAAGGACAGAGTCCGTATTGGGCCACTACTATGGTGGTGTTCATTTTACAGATTAAGAAAACCAAAGCCCATGAGATTGAGTAACAAGTTAATGAAGAAGCTAGGATTCAAACTAATTGAACTTGCTTGAGAGAACACAACATTAATAACTGGAGAGATTCTGCTTTCCATTATATCCCCAGGGATAAGCCTAGGGCATGTGCAGTGTGAGGAATTCTGACTTTCATTCCTGGTTGAGGAGGATAGGTCTGACTGAAAAACTCTGTGCTCACTGATGCCTGGGCAGCTTTGTACTTAGACAACAGCTATTTCTTCTTTTTTTATATAAAAAAAATGAATAGGAAATTGAATAAAAAGTCCAGTTAGATTAAAAGAGTCTGTTCTTCTTTGAATGTACAGTTAAATGAGATTCCATATTTCTTTCACAACACAATGAAGCAGTTCTTATGAAAGAATAGTTTGATACCTACATTTTAATCCTGGTCATTCTTATATAGATTACTCAATAATCATGACACTTCCACTCCACATACTTTAGTGCATTAAATCCAGTCTAATTAGTACAGTATAACTGTACTTACTATGAGCACCTGTAAAATGCATTTTTAAAGTGGCTTTTCACAGTATTCATATAACATTAATCATTGTCAAAGATGACTCTCAGGAAAGGAATAATATTATTATTTTCTCTATTTCTCTCAAAAGAATGTAAATATCAGGGAGTAATAGACAAGTTAAAGTTATTTCTGGTTTAAAATTTGTCAAGTTTTTTCATCTTGTGACTTTTCTTTCTATAAATAAGAATCTTTTTGGATGTGAGAAATGCAAGTTTTCAATATTCATCCCAGAAAATAATTTCTCTTACATATGCAGCTTGAATAAAAAAGTATTTTGTAAATCAGAGGTCATATAAAAAGGGAAGTTGCTACATACACAAGCATCTGGTAAACATCAGCCATGATTTACAAAGCTCAATATAAGAGAAATGAGCCCCAGGCATAGCAAAAGCAAATACACTTTCATGAAACCAGTCACCCAAAAAAATTGAGATTAAAAAGGTATAAATGGCTGTTTCACCATGCATAGAGAAAAAGTAAATGAGTAGAGGAGATGAAGCATCAGTAAATATTCTTTGATGCCTGGGGAAGAAAGGGGAAAGTGTGAAGAGAGAATGGATGGCTTAATTAAAATGTTTTCCCCTACCTCTGTTATGAAATGAACATAGGCTTTTTGTTTAATCAAATTACCTTCATATTTATATTATTCTCTGGTGTTCTGTACTGATGATTTAGGGCAAACTCGTTCTTTAGATGTGGAGAAGAAAAACACACTCTGTAAGGCTCTGAGGATATATGCTGGTATTTCATTTTATAATCTAATAAAGAAATATACATTTCAAAAGGAAGTCACAAAAGTGAACAAAATTATATTACACTTTATTATCCTCACATTCAGTCCAACAGAACCAATAAATTCTACCTGGTAACTATAGTTTCAGTTATATCTGGCTGTCTTCTATATTCCTGCATTTTCCTAGGCGAGGCTTTTATCATCTCTTACATGGTCAATGTGCTCCTTCCAAGTTTTCTGCTCATTCACTGTCCATCCTTTTGATCTATCTATGCATAATTGCTGGAGAAATATTTTAAATTTTATGTGTAAACCTGCAGTGGCTTCCTGCTTTTTATCAACTACATTCAAACTTCTTGCCATATACCTTATGTTAAGCACCAATATAACTCTCCTCCAAGTTAGGACACTCTCGAGAATAAAATGGAACACTATTAATAATTATGCTTAGCATTGACACAGTTGTCCATGCCTGTGATCCCAGCAACTTGGGAGGTTGAAGTACTAGGATCACAAATTTGAGATCAGCCTCAGCAATTTAGCAAGACCCTCAGCATCTTAGGAAGACCCTGTCTCAAAATAAAAAAGTAAAAGGATTGGGGAGGTAATTAGGTGATAAGTGCCCCTGGGTTCAATCCTAGTACAAAATACTGCTAGTACTACCTACTATTAATAATAATAATAATAATGCTGCTTGAAAAATAGACATAAACCAGTAATTTATGACAAACTGGATCATACAATAACTTTACCTGTAGAGTCTAAAATATCTTCTCTGTGCCTGCATCTTCAAACCTTTATGATTTACTTCCCCTCTTTCAATCCCCATCCACTTTTAAGCTATTTAAAGAGATAATTTTTTATCTCAAGCTATTTTCTCTTTCTAGATCACCTTTTCCCTTTCTACTAAAGTGGATTACATGTTAATTTCTCACTACTTCCTTTCCTGAACAATACATCTAATATAATTCTCCCACACAAAATAGTGATTGTTGACCCTTATCTACCTCTTTTAAAGAAAGATGTGCGATTTTATTTTTTCTATCTACCAATACAAAGTATTGTAACTATTTTCAGATAGGGACTCTGAATTATCCCCAGTACTTCAGTAGAATGTCTTGTGGACATTGAACAAAAAATCCAGATGGTGAATGCAACAGACAGAGTGTGGACGAACCCAGAGCAAAAGTGTGATTAACTCTTTAAGGTGATTGTGAAACATTGTTCTTCTGTAATGGAATATGAATGATGAGTCAGGTCTTAGTATGGTAGCACATTATTCTAAACCTCAGAGCAACTGAGCCCCAGGAAATGGAGTCTTATAGGTCACTACAATATGTTGTGGTGTCCTGTAAAAATGACTCCTGAACTTTAAATAATAAGGGAGCTAAAACTGGACCCTTTAATAGAAGTGCAATCTGACAGAAGAGAGAGAGAAGGCAGGAGAAGAAAATTGTAAATTTCATCTGGAAACAAAAATAGAATCATAAGAGTAATTAAATGTCTTTTTTATCGCACAAAATTATGATTCTAATACCACAATCCCAGATAAATATCATCTATGTAATTGAAATGAGCTATCGATCTATATTTTACTGTATCCTTCACGTAACATACCAATTAATCTTAAAATAAGAATGATTTTCCAAACCCCTTGTATTCAACTAGTTCATACTTCTAGTGCACTATAGCACTTGATTCATGTTTTATACCATTTATCATATTATTTCCCAATATGTCAATTTACATGTTTTTGTTCAGACTCAAATGAAATGTTGAAATGAAAGAAAGTGACCCTTGTTTATTTTCCATGGGACCAAAAACAGGGTCAGGTAAGCAGTGAGATTAAAACATGTTGGTTTTAAGAGTAAAATGTCTTATTTATTTATTTATTTATTTATTTTTATTCTTTTTTTCCCCTTTTTTTTATTGGTTGTTCAAAACATTACAAAGCTCTTGACATATCATATTTCATACATTAGATTCAAGTGGGTTATGAACTCCCATTTTTACTCCAAATACAGAGTTACTAATATGACATTATGTAAAAATGTGGATGTGTAACCGATGTGATTCTGCAATCTGTAAAATATCTTTTTTATTATGCCTTTTTCTAATTCAAACTTTCAACTCTCCTCATTGCTAATAGATAAAATTCAATGTTTAGCATACCATAAACATTATACAAACACTTCAGGTTGACATCAAAAACCACTCCATCTGACCTAAGCAATCTGCAAAAATAACATAAAATAAAAATGCAATACTGAAATAACAGAAGTCATCCATCTCCAATTTTTAGTATAATAAACAGCACTTAATCAGAATATGAGTTTCTTGAACTGACTTTGCTTTGCTGCATCTACACTTTTGTAATTTTTGAATTGGAGAAAGATTGTTTGCATTAAAGGAGATTAAACAATGGCTGATTAAAAGAGAAGATGTAACCTTAGGAATAGAGTGTTGTCTGTGGCCATAACATAAGGCAGAATGTAGTTGTGGTTGAAATGATCAGATGTTTTGGGTTCAAGATCAAAGTCCATGCTCTGTGGCTTTGAGTTTAGCCATGATCCACAGCATAGCTTGAGATGTATTTTTTCCCTCTGAAATTGTCAAGTCTTAATAGAGTAGAAGATAAAATACTGGAAAATTTGTTACATTGAAGAGTCAAGTCCTTTATTTTAAAGGTGTTATAGAAAATGCAGACAAGCTGATATTTCTTGGGCAGATCGGTTAACAGGCAGCAAACAAAATTATATAAATAGTTTGTATGCTATATTTTACTCTCAAAATGAGAAATTTATACAATGTAACTTCTAGAAATAGTTTACTATAGGGAAAATTACAATGAGAACAGAGTAGCAAACATAGCTCTCTTCTTTCAAAACATTAAGTTTCACAATGTTTCCATAAATTTTCTTAAAAATATATTAAAGTTTATAATCTAAACATCATTTCCTTCTCCTACTAAAAGTGCCTGTAGGGTTAGGGTTGTGACCCAGTGGTGGAGTGCTTGCCTCATTACATGTGAGACACTGGGTTCGATTCTCAGCACCACATACAAATAAATGAATAAAACAAAGTCCATCAACAACTAAAAATAATACTTACAAAAGCGCTTACAGATTGGTACAGTGGAAGAAGCAGATCAGAAGAGGGAAAGAGAAGGTGCTGGAAATGAGATGGATTATGTTCACAATGTTCTCATTGTGATTTGTGTGCATGTACAAATACGGAATAATGAATGCCATTAACAAGTATAATTATAGTGCACCAATAAAAAAGTGACTTTGATATCGCAGGTTACCAGTGAGGAGTCCTGCTTCCCCACATGTTGAAGTTTGAACATTAGAGAAGCAAGCCAAGGCAAGAATATAAAGCAGAGTTTATTTAAAAAGGGATAACATAAATTTCTCCCTCAAGGGAGAAGGGAGTCATAGCTGGTATTCTGGTATACCCGTAAGCAAGGTGTTCTGCTCTTTTTACATGTCCTAGGCTTCCTTTGTTCTCCTGCCCTCTTCCCCTTATCTTTCTCCTTTCTGCATGCATGACTAGGCCCAGAACTGCTTAGTGGGATGGTCAAAATGTGGGAAACAGGTGGGCTGAAGGGGAAAGGGGAGGGTGGTGCAGCCCAGGACACATTAATTAGCAACTTTATGGCTACTTGTAGCGAAGGGCAATTCCTGGACAGGTTACCTTAACAACAGGTTGGAGCAGGAGCAGGTTCTTGATAAGGGTGGAGGAAGGGCTCCAAACGAATTCACATTTCAATTCCTCAGGGGACAGTCTCCAACTTCCCAGACTCACTCAAAATTGGTCTCCTTGATTCAACCTGACTTGATTTACCTATATATACTGACTGTCTAATTCTGGCTTCAACTTTTCAGAAAAAAAGTGATTATAATATTTCTATCGAGTTTAAATAGAGTGAATACAAGAATTTAAAAGATGCTGACATTTGTATCATGAGAAACAAAATTCTATGTGATTTTGCTCACTTTGATTTATTTAAATATATCTTAGAATACTCAACACTGTTCAAATCAGTTCAATATCATTCCTTATTGATTGAAAAATTGCTGTACTCTTGGAAGGTTTAGACTCTTGGCAAAAATGGACTGAATATATGACAATTTTTTATTCGAAAATCTGGGTAAACTCATATTTTTTATTTAAATGACTCTATTTGTTTCCTAAGAATTTTTAAACCTAAACCAGGAAAAGCGTGTTCATATAGATCTCTTTACCATTATAAGTTTTTTCTATAACCAAATATGCTGACTTGTCATTCTTTAAACTTATATGTCTCTTATAAATGAAAAATAATAAAACAACATTACTAGGTAAACTTTTTTGAGGGTTACTAATTGCAGGTCCTACGTAGACTACCTCAATGTCTATATCTTATTTAATATTTACATTCATAATGAGATAGATGCTATATTTGTGTTCATATTGAATAAAGAATAAAATGCCATGGTTATATTGTTAAGAAAAGGAGAGAGAGAAAGGGGAGAAAAGTAAAGAGAAAGAAGAGAGGGAAGGAGGAAGGGAGGGAAGAAAGGGAAAAGAAAGACAAAAAGCACATAAAAACATTGTTGAACACTGGTTGCTCAACTTTTGGAATGTCTAAATGCCCTTTAGACATCCGTTCATTTTCTATATTCACCAGGGAGCATTTCCTGCCCATACCAGACCATGTTTCCTCATGTGCTTTCAAAATGTTTGCTTAGAAAAATAACATCACCTATTTTAAAGTAATTCATTCCTGGTAGTTTTCTTTGCTGAACATAAAATAAATAATCTGAATATATTGCACAACATAATGTGAAGGTAAAAACATGTTGTGTTTTATTCAAATAAAAAAAGCCTTCCAGTTATTTAAATAAAATGTATTTAAGATCAAATGATGGGTCTGGGGTTTGGCTCAGCAGTAGAGCACTCGCCTTGCACGTGCAAGACCTTGGGTTCAATCCTCAGGACCACATAAAAACAAATAAGTGAAATAAAGGTGTTGTGTCCAACTACAACTAAAAAATAAAATATTTTTAAAAAGATCAAATGATAACTCAAAACAGAAAAATGAGATGTACGAATTGGTTCAATTTAAGTATTAGGTGGATAAAAACAACTATTCATCTATTTTGTGTATCAATAATTGGATATCAAATTGAAAGTTATTACTTCTATTACTGTATTGAATAGAATCACTTTTGTAAACAAACCAATTTTCTGTATGTCCTCTGAAACACATACTGATTAACAGCTGCAAGACACCGAAATCTTAGGGCTAGCTGATTATCCTTAATATGCTTAAAAACTCATCTCGTTTGTTCACCAGTACCTCATAAATAAAATGTTTCCCCCTTTCAATCTTCAATGTTGTTTTTTCAATCTTTTTCTTGCAGTGACATTGGTTAAATATTCTAGATGTAGAGATTCAATACTTTTATATTAAAATATAAATTTTATTTAATTAAAAGATATAAATAAGAGTGCATAATTCATAAGTGTACAGCTTAATACATTTTATCAGCAACAACACTCCATATAGCCAGAAAACATACCAAAAAAAAGAATATCACCAACACCCCAAAGATCCCCACAACTAAAATTCCTTGAGAATAGATAATTACTATCTACTATAGCTATGACTGATAACATCATATGTTAGGATTGCCTTTTTTAATATAATTTTTTTTTCATTGGGATCATAGTACATTAAATTCATGGGAAACTTCTTTCTGTTGCTATTGTATTCATCATATTCATTCATGTTATAACAGACAGTGGTCATTCATTTATTCATTCTCTTTTTTGTAGAGTATTAGGTCATATGAATATGCCATATCCATTGAACTGTTGAAAGGTATTTTATTGATAATTTGCATAATGCTGTTATGAAAATGCACGTATTTTGAGAAATATGCCTATGCCTTTTTGTTGGATATGTACCTAAAAGTAGAATTGCTGTGCTCTTCTCTGAAGTGTAAACTCAGTTTCAGTAGATGCTGCCATATAGTTCAACAAAGATCTTGTACTAATTTAAATTCCTGCAATCAATCTGGGAGAGGACAAATTGCTTCACATTATTGATAGTTCTTGGTGTTTTGTTTCTTTCTAGAGACAGTAAAGTAGCAAAATATTTTGATTTCTTTTGCATTTTTTGATGATCAGTGAGATGACACATTCAAATAATTTTTCATGCAATGTCATTTTGGATATTATTATCAGAATTATGTATGTACCTATTTTTCCTCATGAATAATTTCATTACTTCATATTTATTGATGGGGATTGGAAATTACTTCATTTGCTTTGTTTACTTACTAATTCAATCCATTCACGTATATGAAAAGCAAAAATACCCCCAAACAAAACAAAAAAGCACACATCAAGGAACTTTACTGGTATTTTTCTAAAATTCCTACCTAGGTGGTCTTTTTCCTTGGCTTCTCAGAATCTAATCATTGATTCTTCATATTTTACATCTGGGGTTATTATTGTTTTTGTGGGAAGAAAAGAATAAAATAGTTATGTTTTATACTTTAAGTGTAAATATTTGGCACATTTTTGTTAGATTTATTGATAGGTAAATGTCATATCCAGGTCATAGTTTTTAATTTCTGGGTGTTCTGTACCTCACACTGCTCTCAAATTAATTAGTTCTGTGATTTAGCCAGGTGATCCTGTTATTTTTTGGCATGAATTCTGGTTTATCATCCTTTTTGATGCAAGTTTCAAATATACACACACATACACACATATATATATAATAATACTGATAAAATATTTCCTCATAATAAAAAATTTAAAAATCCTAAATATCATAGTAAGATGTGTTAAAATGAATACTGCTAAGGAGAACATCTAAATAAAATGCCAATATCACATTTCAATTGGTCATAATCTATTTAATTTTATCTCAGTGTGCAATTCTACAAAATGAATGCAACAATAAGATATATAAGCATTCATAATTATTGAGTGTGAAGTGAAAATTATTTGCATAAATATATGTATTTTCTGAATACAGACATAAAGTATGTTAACACATTTCCATTTTGATAGAATTCAAGAAGTTAATCTAACAGTCTATCTTCATGATAATGTAGGAAATATTTTAAATTAGTATGAAAATAGAAAGCTTGAAAATAGCCTCAGAAGTATGAACAATTTTAAAGTAAAAAATGATAACTTGGCACAAAAGGATTTGGTGTTACAAACCTTTATTATCTACTCAAATAAATCTTCTCTGTAGCATGAATTGTGCAGAGTATATATTTTTGTACTTTGTACATGTAAATACCTAGAGAAAATAATTCAAAAATTATTTCAGAAGTAACCTTCATTTTGGGAAAATATTGTTGTTTTAAAGCATGAGGCAGGACAGTTAATATTTTATGAGTTTTAGAAATATTTTCAAATAAATGGTGGAATGTAATATTTAGCATTTGAATATGAAGACTTTATGTGTGAAGCTGCAATCCTTTTTCCTCATGGTAGATGTGCACTTCTTTTCTTACTGAAGAAAAACAGTGGTTGGCTTTTAGTCTAAATGGTTGTTTTTTGTCTAAACAAGTAAGTACATATCTTGACAACTTAAGAAAATGTTATTTAGGAGATAGTCATATTTAAATAGGAAGAAGTACTATATAACATTTGTCCTCATCTCAGATGGGAAGTAGATTCAAGGTATTCTTTACCACTCTGCAGATAGAACAACTACAGAGATGGTGCCGTTCTTCTCCCTGGCCAAGGGACATGATTGCAGTTGCTATAAAAAATGTTATGATTTTCTTTTGAGGAAAATAGGTTAAATGATGATAGGATGAATGAAGGACAAATATAGCAGTAGTCTGTGATGTAATGGCTAAAATAAGGACATTTGAGTCAGACATAACAATATTTTTAGCTCTGGCAATGTGTAATTCTTGTGACTTTGGTGAATATGTCATATAGTCAGTCACATTCTTCAGTTCTATATTTTCATGTGTATTAAATGAAGATAAGTTCATACCATCCAGTAAGTTAGTAAAATCACATATGTGAACTGGCATCACAGTCTGATTCTCAGTGACAATTTGCTATCATACTTTCTATTATTAGTTAAATTTCTTAGAATTGAAATCAAAAGAATAGGCAACAAAAGCAAAAATAAATAAATGAATTTGCACGAAACTAAAATGCATACAGAGAATAAAGAAATCAAGAAAAAGAAAGAGCAAACTATAGAATGAGAGATTTGTAAATCATATACCTGTTAAGGGATAGAGATATATACAAACACATTTCAAAATATTTAAGATCTATATGGCTCAATAACAAAAGGAAAAACAAAAGGTGAAAAGAGACAAAGAACCGGAGTACAAATTTATTCCAAAAAAAAAATATCAAGAGGTATTTGAAATGATGCTCAGGGTTAATAATCATCAGAAAAATGTAAATCAAAAACATGATGAGATATTATCTCACAATGTTGACTACTATCCAAAAAGTCAATGATAAGTGATGGTGAGGATGAGCAGAAAAGGAAACCCTTGTGCACTGTTGGTGGAAATCTAAATAGGTGTAGCATAGCAAAACAGAATGGAATTCCCTTAAAAATTTAAAAATAAGCGAGACATGGTGGCACATGCTTGTATTCCCAGCTATCTAGTAGGCTGAGGCAAGAAGATTACCTGAGACCTCACAAAACCTCACTGAACAGCATAGTGAGGACCTCCCCCAAATTGAAAAAAGATTAAAAAAAGAATTTACATTAAATGATCCAGTAATGTCATCGCTGGGTAAATACACAAAGGAAATGAAATTTGTATGTTAATTGACATGAATGAGTAAAAAATATGATATATATATATATATAAAGCATAGACACAGTATCTGTATTTCCATATATATTGTGTGCACATGTATATGTCCATCACTCTGTTATTCTATGAGGACTGTCATAACAAAACACCATAGACATGGAGAGTTACACAAAATAAATTAATTTTCTTATACTTCCATAGGCTGCAAGGTCAAGATGAGGGTGATACAGATAGGCACTTTTATTTGTGTCTTCATAATAATTTCTTCCCTGTGTGTGCAACCTGATGTCTCTGTTTTTACAAGGATTGTCATGTATAACTAATTAAAACAGTCCTATTGTATTAGGATCCCACCATTACAAAATCAATTAACTGTACCTTATTCTTGGCCCTATTTCCAAATACAATTCATACTGGTATGGAAACATGAATGAATGAATTGGAAAGGAATACTATTCAGCCCACAGTTGTTCCTAAGAAATACTACTCTCCATTCACTATTCTTCCATTCAAGGATAAATTTGTTTGCTCAGTATGTGTCAGACACTGGTCAGTGGTTATGCTGCTAATGATGAAAAGGAAGAAAGGCATTTTTCATAGTCTCAAATTGATTAATCAAAACTTCATCCTGAAAAAGTAAAATTTATGAATCTAATATGTAATAAAAAGCAGAGCTTCAGAGTATGTAATTGATGAATTTTTGGTTTACTGAAATTAAGAAATTCCAACACCCAGAGAACATGGATCATGCGGTTAAATTATAACTCTTCAAGGTTTATCTACAATTGCACTTCTCTTTTGAAGTTGTTTGCCAAAAGAATCATGGTGGGGAAGAGTTACCTTTTCTCCACATGCTCCTCAGTAGTACTTGCGTTAAACTTGTTTTTGTTTGTTTGTTCATTTTTTATATTGGAGATGGAACTTAGGGCCTTGTGCATGCTAGGCAAGTCCTTTACCAGTGACTTATAACCAAATCCTTTTTGTCTTTTTGGTAATAGCCATTCTTACTGGAGTGATGCTACATTTCTTTGTGCTTTTTAATTTGTTTTAATTAGTTACACATGACAGTAGAATGCAATTTGATATATCATACAACTTCTCAGTCTTCTAGTTGTAAAGGATGTAGAATCACACAGTTCTTGTAATCATATACGCACATAGGGTAATAATGTCTGATTCATTCTACTATCTTTGCTAACCACATGTTCCTTGCCCTCTCTTCATTCCCCTCTGTCCAACCCCAAATGCCTCTATTCTTCCCTAGCCTTCCCTCCCTTATTGTGAACTACCCTATGCATATAAGAGAAAACATTCAGACTTTGGTTTTGGGAGATTGGCTTATTTCACAGCTCCATTCATTTACCTGCAAATGTCATTTACCTGCAAAAGACTGAGTAATATTCTATTGTGCATTTATACCACATTTTCTTTATCCGTTCCTTTGTTGAAGGGCATTTTTGTGGTTTTAATTTGTATCACCCTGATGATTAGTAATGTTGAGGATATTTTTTTTTTCATATACCTGTTTATTATTGTGTGTCTTCTTTTGAGAAATATCTATTTATATCTACTTCCCACTTTCTGATCAGGTATTTCTTTCTTCCTTTTATTTCCTGTATATGCTAGATATTAAGCCTTTGTTTGTAAATGATAAGATTTTCTATAAGGGAAAGGCTAAGAATGTCTCTATAAGATAATTGTAATTGGAGGATGAATTCAGTGAAGTTGCAGGATACAAAATCAACATAGAAATATCAGTGACATTCTTGTAAATCAATAACAACAAAACAGAAATAAATCATGAGAGGAATTTCATTTAAAATAGTTATCAAAAACAAAATAATAACACTAAAAACCCTAGTAATAAATTTAACCAAGAAAGTGAAAATTAAAATGAAAATTAGAAACCTATGATGTCAGGAATTGAAAAGGACACATACACTACACAGACACACACACAGAAATTCTCATGTTCTAGGATTGAAAAAGTTATTATTGTTAACATGTACAGATATTGAAAAACAATTCAATGCAGTCTCTGAAATCTCCATCAAAATTCCAATGAAATTTTTCTTCAAAATAGAAACTTTCTAAAATTTATATGGAAGCAGAAACAAAATGAAATGGCCAGCTTCAACAAAAAGAGCAAAGCAAGAATATTTACACTACCAACTGTAAAACATGTGAAAAGCTGTTACAGACACATAGTATTGGTGTAAAAACAGACACACAAACCAGTGTAACAGAATAGAGAGCTTGAAATTAAACCCAAGCATCTCCAGCTAACTGATTTTCAGCAAAGGTGCCAAGAACAGGCATTGGAGAAAGACGTCTTCAACAAATGATGCTAGAAGAAATGTATATCCACATTGAAAAGAATCAAACTAGACTCCTCTCTTTCACCACCTACAAACATTAACTTCAAATGGATTAAAAATGGATGTAGACCTGAAATAAACCAACCAACAAATTTTTAAAAAAAGCTATAAAGTAAACCTTAGGGCAAATGCTTGAAGACATTAGAATGGGGAAGGAATTGCGGGGGGCGGGGGGGGCAAGAAAAGCACAGAAAACAAAAGAAAAATAGACAAAGATATTAAACTAAAAAGTGTCAGCACAACAAAGGAAATAATCATTAGAGTGAAATGACAACCTACCAAATGAGAGAGACTATTTTAAAACTGTGGATCTTTCCCTTCTTGTACTGCTTTGAGATTATTTGATTTTAATCATTGCTGATTAATTCATGTGCCATTATTGCTTTACACATTCTTTTCTTAGGGGACATTTTAATGTTCTAATTTGGGGTTTTTAAGAAAAAGATGGCTAGAAATATTTCTGTGTAACTTTTGGGGGCACTTTTCTTTCCCACTTTGACAACAATTAAATTGGACTTGCATAATCATAAGTTAGGTAGCTGATTGATTTGAAAAGAAATTTCAAATTTCCAAAGCGGTTTATACATATCCAAAATCACTACATGAAAGTTCTAGTAGATCGGAGATGTTTGTCAATCAATATGTGATTTTGTCAGATTTTTAAACTTATGCCATTCTAGTGTAAATGAAACATCATCTCATAAGGGTTTCATTAGCATTTCTTACATCTGTCACTTCTGTCCTGGGGATTGAATCTTGGGACACTCTGCTACTGAGCTAATTCCCCAGCACTTTTTATTTTTTTAAATTTTTTATTTTGAGACAGGTCCTTTTAAGTTGCCAGGACTGGCTTAGAACTTATGATCCTCCTGCCTCAGCCTCCCAAGTTGCTGGGAATACAGGCGTGTGCCAACATGTCTGGCCACATAGAAACTTATAAACTCATTCTTAACAGAATTCAAACTGCTGCATTTATCATTCTAGAGATAAGTACTTTTGTATCCCAAGTAGAAACTGAGGCACATGTTCATTTGTTTGTCTTTAAACAGTTCAAATTTTCTTTAAGTAGATAAGTTTCAATAGAATCCATATAAAATGTTCCTGTTTCTGGATTTCTCATGTGCATTAAACTTAATGAGTAAATCTAAGAAAAATTCAATGAATAATTCACAGAATTTTATATTGTATAATTATTTTAATTAAATAAAGCCATATAAATCTTTAATTGAATTCCCATTTGCCCATTCTATAAATAAGCTGAATCATTTATTTGTGGGAGATAATTTCCTTTTATTAGAAATTCACTTGGATAATACAGAAACTTGAAGAAAATGGCTTACTTTGCTTGCAAAAGTAGCTCAGCTCTTTTTGTGAAAATCATATAAAAACTCTAGAAATATTTTCAAAAGATAAGAAGCAGTTCAATTTTGTAGGGCTTTAATTAGCCAGTATTATCTTGTTTAAATTAAGAGCTTTCTAGTATTATTTGCTACATGAGAAAACATTTTAAAATAGGTTCTGAATTTGAGGAACAAACCCATTTAAAACCACTTTCCTCACAGCCTTCAAACCCATATTATAGAGTTATAGTTCAATAAATGAAATTCTTCTTATTATTATTATAATTATTATTTTTATAGTATCAGTTGATGTGGTCTCTGTGGTTACTTGCTCTCTTCATCATATTGTTTCTCTACAAATCCTGAAAATATACCTGGGATAGGCCCTGGATTCATACTGACCTACTCAGTCAAAACTGCTGTACTTCTAACTTTTGCAGAAACAAACAAAAAATACTAAGAAACTATTATTCACAGATACATTCTTAGAGACTAGCATTATATTGAGTGAAATCAAATTGTTGAAAAATAACAACAAATCCAAAGAACAGAAATAGAAATAAAATTATTAAAGTTGATGTTAATGACATATTTTATATTTTAGAATGTCTTCCACTTATGTTTTTATTTGCTCAATTCAATTAAGCAAGGCATTTGAATCCCTACAAAGAATCACTTTTACTCATATATTTTAAATTTTACAGGCCATCCATTTTATTATCAATGAAATGAAGTAATTTTCAACATCATTTAACAAAATCATTTTTCTCTTTGTAGAACCAAAATATGGCAGAATATTTTTGTGTCTGAAGACTTAACTACTTTAAATTATAACAATATGTAAGACAATATTGAAATTCATCTTTAAGCCTGATGAAATTTTATTTGAATATATAATAGAATGTCTTACTAGCAATAGCAATTAAAAAGTGACATATTTAACTTTCTCAAGTTCTTTTGTCCTTTACATTCATAAAGGCTATTGTATTCAGATCAGACTGTAAGACACATGTATAATTACAAATGTGTGCTTGTGTATGTGTGTGTATATATATATATATATATATATATATATATATATATATATAGAGAGAGAGAGAGAGAGAGAGAGAGAGAGTTCTATAGTGCTTATATCTCTCTATATATTATATATATATATACACATTCATTTCCATATATAGAGATATTTTTCCAAATAACCTATTTTAAAATATTATTCACAAAATAGTATGGAGGTGATGTACATAAGTACAAATTTTAATGTTTTCTTTTGTTTAAAATAACTTTTCTGATAGAAGTATTCCTTTAGTTTAGGGCATTCTTAACAGACCTCAAAATCTTTGGTTCATCATATAGTTCATCAACTTATCTAGAAAATAACTTTTAAGATAGAATTTCTTTGAGCAAAGTTTATTTGATGTTTTCCTTTTCTTATCTGTAAATTAATATTCAACAACTGATTGTTAAAATTGGCTTGGTACATATAAGTGCCTGTGGGTTAGTATTTATCTGAAACACTTTCAACTATCTTCAGACTATAAAAAATAATGTCAATTAGCTTTTGAGGCTTATAAATATTTAGATGATTTTATGAGTCTTTGTTATGAAAGGCAACTATTTTTTTAACAGTTTTCATACCCCAGAATATATACAACTGGGTATTATGGAGTGAAAGGAAAAAAATATAAGAATGTGCTTGTGAAATTTGGTCTTACAGTTTCATTCATAGCTACAGGAACTTGTGGTTTCATGTTAAAGGGAAGGTCCTTACATACCTTCTTGTTTTCTTAGGAATGCATTTAAAGCAAACAAACAAATAAAACCCAATAAACTGCAGGGCTCAAAAACCATAAATTTATTTTATTTGTTGTTTTTTAATGTTTTTAGATATACATGACATTAAAATGTATTTTGACATATATATACATGAAGTATAACTTATTCTAATACAGATCCCATTCTTTTGGTTGAACATATTTTCTTATATTTCTGGAGGCTAGAATCCAAAATCAAGATTTTTTTCTCCTTGGGAGGATACCAGAGATTGAATTCAGGGTTCTCTACCACTGAGCCATATCCCCAGCCCTATTTTGTATTTTGTATTTTATTTAGAGACAGGGTCTCGCTGAGTTGCTTTAGTGCATCACCATTGCCGAAACTGGCTTTGAACTCGGGATCCTCCTGCCTCAGCTTCCTGTGCTGCTAGGATTACAAGATTGATTTTGTTTTTGTTTTTGTTTCTGAAGCTTCTCTTGTGTTATTGATGGAAGTCTTCTTGCTCTATCTGCACATATTGTTTTGCTCTATAAATGTATATCCAAAATATCTCTATTTCTATAAGAACTATAGGTATTAATATAGAGCCCCACCGTTTATGATGTTTTAGTCTTAATTACCCCTTTAAAGATTTTATTTCCAACTATATTTATATTGGATGTCAGAATTTCACCATGTGCTTCAGCTCATAAAAGGTACCAGTGGGAGAGTTCCTGCACTGGGAGAGGAGTGTTTAAAGTTTATGGTAAAGACAAATAATTATGTAAAACAAAAAGAACCACTTTTTCTTTAGTATGGAATAAAGTCAGATGATATATGTACTTCTCCTAAACCAAGTCTCAGTGAAACATGATTCCAGGAATAGGTCCCTTGTATCTAAACTTTCAGACTCAGCAGAATTATCTTCTGTCTCATTTTGGAAACTTTCTTTAAGAAAAATAATTGAAGTTTATGCACACTTAAATTTGACAAAAAAAATTTGTTTTGTTCCACTTTCTTTTGCTGTAATGGAATACTACAGACTAGGTAATTTGTAAAGAATAGGGATTTATTTGGCTCACAATTCTGAAAAACTAGGGAGTACACAAGCATGCCAAATTATCTGTCAAGAGCTTCATATCATGTTTGAAGGTGAAAGAGCAGGTGTGGAAAGGATAGACAAAGTGGGCTGGACTCAATAACAAACAACTCTTAGGATAATTAATATCTTCCCTTGAGAATTAACCTTCTCTTTGGAGAAAAGCATTAATACCAATTAAAGATCTAATTTGCTGTTAAAGGTCCCATGTCCCAACACCATCAAAATGGTAAATAAGTTTCAAAATGCATTTCAGAAGAAACAAGTCATATTTGAACTACAGTAGTATGTCATGAAAAGGGAGCCTGAAGCAACTAGGAATGACTAGCCTGCAGAAAATAAATTGAGGAGAAATTATGTTCATCTTCCAATATTGGAGATTTGCTCTATGGAAGAGGAATGAGACTTTTTTGTGTTGTCCCGAGGGTAGAGATTAGACAATTTGGTGAAAGCTACAGGGAAACTGTAAAAAAGACTGTTCTAATAATGATGGTTATCCATCAAGTTAATGCATGGCATTGTATGAATGAGAATCTCAATTCTACAGAGTTACAAGCAAGTTGGACAGCCACTTGGAGAATAAAGGCACATAGTGGGAAATCACACTCAAAGTATATATTTGAGCAATAATATTTTTAAAAAATCTTCCAGTACTAAAATGAAACATTCTAAAATAAAAGTCCTTTATAGTTTATATCTATAAAATAAATTAAAACAGATTTATTTAGACTCTACATAGGGACAGAGATTATATAATTCAATGATTTTCAGTCCATGATTGAGAATTAGAAACTTCCCATTTTATAATAAAATTAGTATAACCATAAAATATGAATCACATTTTATATTTTCTTAGTCTTGCAAAAGTGTTAATGTCATTATGCAAAATGTCTTTTATTCTTTCCTATAATTATAATCTAAACAAATAAATGCATATTTGTTCTTCTCAGAAACGAGTATTAAGAATGCAAACATAAAAGAAAATATTTTATAGTTCCTTTTTTGACAATGTATATAAAATATGAATCATATAGATGAATATGAGAATATAATACGGATATAAGTATATGCATATAAATATAATAGTGTAATCAAACTAAAATAATTCAATGAAAAGAAGTTACTTTAATAGGGCAATTAACATTTAAGTGAATTTGTAATAAATCAAGAGTTGCCATAAAGCAGTAAGGAGAAAATAACCACTGTTTCCTTCAGAATTCATTGGGGTGGGAGAGATAAAACATAAATGTAATGAGATGAAAAATTTTTTGCATATTATTGCATTTAATAGCCAAAGTTATAAACACTCCAAGTGAAGAGAGTGTTCCTCAAAGCAATGCACTTTGGGCATTAAAATCTATTTCAAGATGTTTAATAGGATTATGTTATTTCATGCTCTTTTAAAACTGTTCAATAGGAAAAGCAAAAGCTATTTCCGTCTGTTATCTCAACTACAAATTTCATTGATTCCTATTGATCAAACAAGTTTTGCATGGTGTAGTCTCTCTTACATATTATTCCCAGGTTTCCATGACTTTATTTTATATATGTTAAAATTGTAACATTTTACCTATGAAGAAAGAATCAGACATAATGTAAGTACCATCACCAAGGGCTTCAGGTTAGGATAGAAAGAATGTTAGTGTCATCCAGGGAATTGCAATAGTATATTCTTCTCAGATCTAGCACTGATGCATTGTAATTATTCCCCACTAATTGACACTAGGAAAACACACACATAGGTGAACAAATGGAAGGACAGATAATTTGTTATAGTTTAAAATTTCATCTGGATAAGAAGATAGCAAAAGGGAGACACCTTCTTGCTCCACTACTTTGATTCATAATAATGGAAATGATGATAATGATAACAGCAATTAGCTCATTAAATTAAATATTGGAAACTTATTATTCAGTTGTGTTTGGTATAATCTCCATGCTTTGAGAAGTTAAGATAGGACGATCACAAGTTTGAGACCACCCTGGGCAATTTGGTGAGATCTGTCTTTAAATAAAAAGTCTGGGAATATAGCTAGATGATAGAGCACTTGCCTAGTATACATGAATGCCTGTGTCATTTCCAAATGTTGCAAACAAAAAAACAAATGCAACTCCCAAATCACCTTAAAATTCATAGAATACCTTCAAATATGTTTGTATCAACCAAACCTTACAACATACTTCTATGATAGATATGAAAAATATTATTTCACTATTTTATAGATGAAAAAGCTAATGCAGCAAAGACTCATGTGGTCATAGTTACCCACCTAGCAATAAAATCGTATTTTCATTTTCACACATGACCCCAAACACATGGTGTGATATGTGCAATTGTTGGAGATTAACTACACACACAGTTATAAAGCAGTCATAAATGTCCTGAATACGTCAAAATATTTTTTACAAATAAATTATATGTATCATAACAAGCAGAGGGATGAGTTAATTTTTTATCACAAAATCATTGTCTTAAGGGAGTTGTCAACATTTTAGTTCATACAGCCATTTTTGTGACTAAATCATTTCTAAATTTCTCTCAATGTGCTTTCTTCTTAAGAGGGCCTGAGTGATCTTACAGATTGTTGTACTTGAATCATTTTATTCCCCTAGAGTTCTTTTGTCTACAGTACATCAAAGCTATTTCTATTGTTAGTTACATCAGTTTTTATATCCTTATTATCTTACCACTTTTACTGCAGATCTTAATTTGCTTACAATGTGTTCTGCTTTTTATAATACTTCATATCTCCTTCCTTAGTTTCAATTCTCTTACTGTGCTGACTTCTCTGAAATTTAGTTCTCTCTGCACTTCTCTACTTTCTAATAATCCTCATAAGTTTTTAAAGTCTCTATGTAGTTCATATGTTTTCATCTAAACTTTAACCACTATGTTTCATCTCCATGCTGTATTATTCCATCTTTGCAGATTCTCCCTGGCTACCATTCCCTGGCTTCCCCACTTCTGAGTCACTACTCAAAAGACACTTTTCCCTGCCTTATTTTTCACCAGTCATCAATGCAAAGTAATTTTGCTTCCTCTTCTAAAGTTCTCTGCGTAAGTTCAAGGAATTCCCAGTTGCCACATCAAATTGACAGTTTACAGACTTTGTTTTTCTGCAGCTCTCAGCTGAACATAGCACCATTCACTATTCCATCCTTACTACTCTTAGATCACCTCATTCCTCTCAGATCTCTGAGGGCTAGTCTTGTTTTCTGAGCCTTCTTTACATTCCTCGATGTCTTGATTCCATATGCAGTTAACTGCTTTCATTACATAGTCTCACTCTAAATGCTCTGAGTTTACCACTTCTCTAGATGGTAACTATTTAAATACAGATGATTCCCAAGCAGATATCTCAGGTTCAAAGATCTTCTCCAAGCATCGCACTGTTTGCTTCTGTACATGCCATACACGTACATTTGAATGGCCTTGAGGCAGCTGCTCCGTTTGTCCAAAATGGATGTAATTATCTTCTTCCCTGAGCTGACTTTATCTTAGAAGGCATCATGGCTATTCACACAGGCTTCTAACAAGGTAGACATCCTTGACCCCCTTGCTCTCTTTCACCTATTAATATTAGTGATTTTACCACCCAAACTGTCACGTTTAGAGTTTCAGAATCTTATCTGAGCTACTGTATTGACTTACAAACTGCATGACTTTAGCCTTAAAAACTCTATAATGGTTAAGAGTAAGCTTTTATGTTGTTTAATGGTGCTCCACTCTAACACCTACTATGCTTATCCTGTGATATAAAAATGCACTGTCTTATTTGTTCCTAGATTAAGCATGTGGGTTTTAACACAATTAAATAGTCCATATATAAGAATATTTTTGAAAAAAAATGCATTGAAGCATATAATACATACAAAAAAAGTATGCAAAAGGTAAGTGTACAATAGGATGAATTCTCACAAAGAAATTACCAATCATTTACTCAGTCTCAAGATTAAGTGAAAGAATATTATCAACAACTAAAATTCTCCCTTTGGACTCTATGTCAAGGATCCACAGTGCCACTTTCAGAATTTTGCTGGTTCTGAGGAAGGACTCACAGGTCTCAGTAAAATGTTTATACTCATGGTTATGGATTTTTTTTACAACCTGAAGAAAGCAAGAAAGACACACGTTAGAGAAGCAGGCACAAGGTTCTTGGTGTCCTTTTCAGTGGAGTCACATAGGAATGTGCTCAGTATGCTCATGAATAACATTTGCAAACACAAAGTAAGTGTTGCCAGACAGGAAAGATTACCTGAGCTTTAATGTCTGGGTTGTTACTGGGGGTCATTCACGTAGGCTTCATTGTTGCATGGCATAGGTACTCAGATTGTGGCTGCCTCTCCACTATCCTCCCCAGCAAAAATAAGTGTTCAACACAATCTTTTTGTTCAAATCAACTTATGTTTATTTAAACAAATAATAATATATATTAAGAAGTTGATCCACTTCATTAATCATCAGAAACATGAAACCAAAGCTAGAATATGGCACCTAAGAATGCTACAACGTAAGACTAATGCTACTCAAAGTTCACAACATTTAAAAACAGCAGGAATTCTGAGACTACAGATTACTTTCTAACACTAGAAATCATTTTATAGTACCAACTAAAGGTGCATAAGTCTATGACCCTGCAATTCCATGCATTCATCAAAATCACATTGATTATATATTTTCAGGAAAAGTCATGTTCATAGTCCAAGGTCTCAAACATATAAAACCAGTCATTAATGAAAAACACAATCTGGCTAAAGTCACAAGCATGAATAAATACTCTTACGAGGCACAATTTTCTAAGGGCTCAGAGTACATATCTCAGAACCCAGCATCTCTCCCAAACCCAGTAGTGGAAGACAGATTTTATTTTGAGCATGCTGAGTCTGAGTAAGATAGGCTATTAGCATCTTCCTGATCAGGTTTTCTGCTAGTTACATGGAAACTAACATTTATTGAAAATTAAAGCATCAACATTAGTTTTGCTAAATTTGAACATCACATAGATACAATTATTCTGGTATTACAGATTCTTTTAATCGACCATCTATAAAGGATTCAGTTATGATAGTTATAGAATGTTTATTCTCCTTTCTTTATAACAATAATATTTACTGAGATTTCATAACTCATACATATTTTATTGTCAATGGGCATTTGGGAGAGATACAGTTGAGTATATTACAAAAAAAAAAAAACCTTGCTACCTCACTATACACACACAAACACACACATATATAATACGCATATCCATGACCATGTTTTATACTGAACATATACAACAAATAGAATGGTAATGAATGTATGGATATGATCTCATAACTACAAAATGTTTTTCATAGTCTTACAAAATGTTTATCAACAATATCTCAGAAATCCTGCTGTTTTGAAACCTTATAATCATTGATCTGTTTAGTCTTACTTTGTTTCATTCATAGGTGTTATCTTATAACTTTGATTTTATTTTTATGATATTTAATGATGTAGGTCAGCATTCTATTTTTATTGATATTTGAATATCTCTTTTGTGAAATATTCATTTACTAATTTAAAAAATATTTTTGGTATTTTCAAGAGATCTTTGGGTATTGCTTTTATTTTTCATCATATATATCAAATATCACCTCTCCCTCAATACCTCTTCTCTCTTCAATTAGTAGCTGTTGATGGAAAGTAATTCTTGTCAGTATTACCTAATTTATCATTATCTTTCATGTTACAATCAGTCGGTACTTTCTTTGTCCTAAGAAATCATCTGTCCTCTGTTGTCTAAAACCTTTGACATTTGGGTGTATGCTCTAAAGCTCAAGGTTGATTTATTTGTTTGCATATGGATTTCCAAATGAAGTAGCAACACTTATTTGAAAGACTATATTTTCATCCATAATTGCAATGCCACTTTTCCACAAAGTAACAATTATATGTATGTAACCTTGAGTCTGTTTTATTATTCTCTTCCACTTGTTTGCTTGTTTAGTCATTGTGCCAATTTGAAAATTTTATTGGGATCATTTGATTATATATAGATCAATCATGAGGTATTTTTTGTAGTTGTAGATGGGTAGCATGCCTTTATTTTATTTGTTTCAATTTTATGTGGTGCTAAGGATTGAACTCAGTGCCTCATACATGCTAGGGAAGTGCTCTGCCACTGAACTATAGCCCCAGCCTAATCATGAGTTAGATTTTATGTGATTTTTTTTCATTACTGTATAATCTGGAAGAAGCGTGTTACCAGGCACCAAGAATTCCTATTGCTTAGATTCACAAAGTTTAATAGTCATGTGAGAAATATAGATATTATTCTTAGGTGTGGAATGCTGGGGTTTTATTTTCTAAAGGAAAATCTATTGTTACTTTTAAACATTTATAATATTTCTCAGCAAGGAAAGTCTAGATATGTCTGGTATATATTTTATTGTTTTTGTTAATATTTTACAGTGCTGGAGATCAAATGCAGAATTTTGTGAATGTCAGGGAGGCACTCTACCACTGAGACACACTCCAGCTTCCATATGAACAATTTTAAAGATTTTTAATTCTTCTCAAATGGTATTCCTGCTATCTACAAAATATGCACAAAGAATCACTAAGTAGCACTATCAGAAGAGCAGCACAAAGTCCAAAAACATTCCCCCAGTAACATTCAAAACTCCTAAATGGTCATAGTTGCTTTTAATTCCCTTGCCTTTTCACAAATTTTGAATAAAAATGTTGTTTGTCCATATCTATTAAGTGTGAATGCACCACAGTTTGAGTAGAGCAAAAAGAGAAAATATTAGGTTAGGTGTTACTGCTTTAGTGAAATTATTATTATATAGAGATTGGTATTTTGATCAGAGCAAGTCATCAACAGCAAGCTTTATTAGCCACCAGTGAAGTGCAAATACAAACTAAAATGAGAAATATTATCTTAACCCCATTAGATTGGCTATAAGGAAAAAGAAAAATAGTGAGAATGTGTGCTAAAAGGAACTCTCACACACTGTTGGTGGGAAAGTAGATTAATTCAGCCAATGGTTCCTCAAAAAACTGAAATATTTCTACCATGTTGCCCAGCCAACCCACTTCTAGGTATATACATATAAAGTAAATGATTTCAACATACCAAATAATTACATGTGTACCTAAATTTAGGACAGAACTATTCACTAAGATATGGACTCTGCCTTGGTTCCCACCAATGGATGAATGCATAAAATAATGTGTCATATATAACAATGAGATATTGTGTCATAATAAGAAAAAATGTTTTCATTTTCCGAAAAAATGATGCAACTGGAAGACATTATGTTAAGTAAAATAATTCAGACATAGAAAGGCAAATATAGCATTTTCTCTCTCATATGTAGAAGCTGAAATATTGTTTACATGAATGTTCAAAAGCAAGTATTAGGGATTAGAAAGTCATGGGGGCCTGGATTCAATCTGTGTGATGTATACATGTTTTTAAATGTCAAGGTGAATATATTAACATACACAATTTATTCATGGAAATAAAAAATAAAATAAATTTTTTAAAGTCCCAAATTCCTCAGGCTAGATTTGTAATCCTTCAATGAGATTAGCTAGAGCATAGTCTTATCAGAGAGAGGAAGCTCATCTCACGTCCATTTTTTGTGCACCATTTATTGAAAAGACTAACATCTCACCCATATGCTTCTATTTTACCCTTTCCACAAATAATAATTATATGTATAGTTGTTTGTGTGGATATATGAACATGTATATATATTTATAAATATATATGGTATATATGTATATTTACATGAAATATTAATTAATTTCAATTTACGTCAAATAAGAAGGCCTTTTAAATTCATAACTAGACATTCATTAAGTTCCTATTGAACTAATACTATTTTAGTAAATTGTTGTTAGGCTGCAATCAAAGAGTCTTATTGCTCCTTGAGCAAACAAATCTTGCATGCATGGTCATTCAAATAAAAGTTTCCCATTTGCCAAAAGAACCTTCATTATATCTTTTAAGGTTCAAGAGCTCACATTTTCGTACTATATGGTGCTATTTGTTTTAAATTTTATAAGGTGTTTTCTTGTGCTATCTCATTTGATACTAGAAGATTTGAGAAGCTACAAATTCTGTGTAGTTCATTTTCTTGCTGAATTTTTATTAAGGGAATAATGAGCAGCATTCATGAGATCCCAATAGTAACATCAAAGCCTGCTCTTGCACTTTAATTTGCCAAATTTCCTACTAGCAATATTCAGCTTGAGAAAGTGCAATAAAGGCAAATCTGTGTACAGGGATCTCAGTTGGAAGCTTCAGATAAAAACTACAGCTATTTAATAAACTATATCTCAAGACCAACATTTTCAGATATCAAATTAACAGAAAACATAAAGCTTGATAATGCCTCGGGTTGATAAATGCAGGGGAAAGCATGTGAAATCATACAACAGTGAGTCTTTCACAGTGCAAAATGAAAATATCTTTCAAAATTGAAAGTGAACTTCCATTTTAACTCAGAAAGTCTACTTCTAGAAATTTATGTTATCAATAAAATCACAAAAGTTCACAAAATAATAGAAAAGAGTTGTGCAATATCACTTATACTAACAAATGTCTGGAAAGAACATAACTATCCATCAATGGAAAACCAATGAAATAAATCGTAATAGATTCATAGGATGAAGTACAATGAAACCATTAAAAAGAATGATATTGATCTCCATCCTCATATGAAATAGCAATCTGATGTGAGGAAAGAGGGTATCTATAAAACTAGGCAGTTTTCAGCTTTGTAATAAATTAAGATAAAATTTAAAGTGAAAACGTGCACTTTTATTCCCTTCAGACACTTTGTTACAGGCATATTTTACAGTATCGGAAGAATCATATCAGGAATTAAATAAGACCTACTTTCTCTAAAAGGTAAAAATTCAAATATTGTCACAATTTCTATCTAAATACCTACCCGTGCCCATTTATTTCATTTTATTGTATCGTATTTTATTTGTTGTAGCAAATGAAACCAGAGGCGCTTAGCCTCTGAGTCACATATCCAGCCCTTTTTTTGTACTTTATTTAGAAATAGGGTCACTGAGTTGCTTAGGGTCTCAATAATTTGCTGAAGCTGGCTTTGAACTACTAATCCTTCTGACTTAGCCATCTGAGCCACTGGGATTACAGGCATGCAACATGATACTTGGCTCTACTTAATTTCAATGTACTATATTGTATTTAATCCAAACCAAACTACAGAATGACAGTAGTGGAAAGTGTCTTATACCCATATGCTGAGGCCACAGACCATAAAAGAATACTAAGGTTTTCCTCATTTAGAAATTTTATTCTATATTATTTAGTTAATCATTAATGAATAAAAGATCAGAAAGTTTTTAAATTATCTTTGGAGTAATTATGTTAAGACTGATTCTTGTTTTGGAACTTTTAACTGCAATGGAAAAGATATGTCTATGATTCTTCTACCACTAAAATAGTCTATTTATAGCTATTAACTCTTTAAATTTTAGAGGAAAATAAAATGTAAATGACAGTAGATTGAGAGATTGAGAGTAGATTTTTTTTATTTGCAAAACAAAACAAAACAAAAAACCCTAAACTAAAAAATTAATAAATTCTATATTTCTTTCCTAAAAAGTTAAACTTATAAAGTGAAGGAAACAGTGTTTTCACTACTGTGCACAACTTTTGCTTCCCACATGCCTAGGCCATGAACAGTTTTCCAAAATCATTTGCTGATGGGGTAGGAGTCTCCTGCAGATATCACCATTTTTAATTCTCCACTATTTTAGGCCTTGTAAAGTGTCATATTAGACAATGTTTGGAGGGTGCAAATGAATTTAGAATATTAGAGTATAATAGGAATTTTCAGTGTTTTATTTAAATATTCTTTAAATATTATCCATAACAATAGCAAAAAAGTCAGTAACTATTCCTATAGATGCATCCACAATTTTGCATAGCTGTGGTATCCATTCTGTAATATTTTTCACTTTTTAAGAATATATCTTAACCTGAAATACTTGATTTTTTTTTAGTTGTTTTGTTTTGAGCCACAGTCTCACTTACTTGCCCAGGATGGTCTCAAAGTTGAAATGCTCTTGTGTCAGCCTTGCCAATTTGCTGGGATTTCAGGTAAGTGCCACCATATTAGCATAAAATAACATCTCACGTTCTAATATATTCCAATAGCACTTTTCAGTTTACAAAATGCTTTCAAGCCAGTGTCTCTTGCCATTCTCAAAGTAACCCTATGATGCTACCAAAAGTTTTAGTATCCCTAATACAAAGTGCTTGGAACCAGGATGGTTTCTGATTTTAGCATTTTGTTGTTACTGTTTTTTCAGATTTTTTTTTAATGTTAGGCCAAAGTCTAAACACTCAACTTTTACAAATATATATGAAACATACACACACAGGCTATGTGTATTCATAAGAATTTAAAACAATATTTAAAAATTTTTGCACATGAAACAAAGTTTCATTTTGTATAATTTTCCCTTTATGACATTCAAGAAGTCGGATTTGGCATTTTAGATTTTATATCCTTTGGTTACTATTGTGCAACCTGTGTTGTTCTTTTTTTTACAAATGAGGTAGGTCACTACAAATTACAGAAGAAAAGTGTTTTTTTTAACATCTCTACAAACAGTACGTAGCAGAATTAGTTTCAAACCATATTTTTTGATGATTTTGCCACTGCTCTTTCCAATGTATCATGTTCCTTAGAAAAATAATGGGCCAACTTTGAGTTCAAAGAGCATATGGAGGTACAAATGGAAAGCATGGAGGTCACAGGATGATGAACAAGTAGGTATTTAGGGATTTTATATGACAATTTATATTTACCCGGTACCTAAATATCAAAAGAAAGCAAGTAGTCCTTTCTGAAAGTATCTCCTGTCATAAAAATATGCGCCTATTATCTTCTTCTTTGAATTAGCAGTTTTTTCTCTACTACAGTGAAAAGAATTTATGCAGCTGGTTTAAACCAGTGTACCATAATTACTTTGAAAAGAGACGCAAAAAAGGATTAACAGAATGTACAAGAAACACAAAGAAAGAATGATTATTAGAAACAAAGAAATTAAAATATACACTGCTCCTTTACAAGGTTATCAGGAATGGTCAGCTCAGTTCCCTTGAGTGAAACCTGTGATGAAAGCACTATCAGTACTGGCAGGAAATAGAACATCCCATCAAGAAAGTGCTCGAACTCTGTGGTTAAGTGAAACTGACCTCAAGCCCCTTAAATCTTCAAATTGCTAGATGTTTGACCTCAAACAAATAGCTTAATTTTCCTACATCTTAATAACATGTAAATACAGCTTGAGTTTTATCATAACGTTTTTTTTTTAAAAAAAAAAAAAAAACTCTAAGAAAGCAGTGTTTGTCCCACAATAGTGCTTACAGTCATTATTTTTAATCTAATTTTTCCTTTGTTTCTTTGTGGTAATCTCTTCATATTTTTTTAAGGATGCATAATAATGAAGGATATTTTCAAAGGCAAAAGTTTGCTCTCTCCTAGGACTAATTTTTATAATGTAGATATGGTTTGTTTTAATGTTAATATAATGAAAATATATGCAGCTGAAAATTTATTCTAAATTTATTGTCATTATATTTATGGCAAACCTTTAAGAATATTAATACATGTTTCATACAAAAGTAATCAGATAAAACCAATTGAAGCCAGAAAATATTTATTATTTGAAACATCATAGCCTCAAGCCTCCTTTTCTTTCTTTTCCCTCTGACTTTTTCCCCCCTCTTTCTTTTCCCTCATGTGTGGGCAAGGGACTAAGACAGGACAGTAACTCCTTCCTTTGGCACAGGTAGAAACACTGGAACCACATAGACACTGGTCCTCTCATCTGGGATTCTTTCATCTAATACTTCATTGGAATAGAAAACAAAGCCACCACCTACATTTTTTATTAAAGCTACTTAATACTAGGGGGCCTGATTTCTTTCCCTGGGAAACTACATCATGTAAGAAACTATTAAGAACCTCTAGGTACATATGTAATCTCATTAGTCTTCATGTCCACATCAATTTTGAGTGCTGGGATTGATTTTATCTTCTATGATGCAATTACAAATTGGTGTCATTTTCATAAGGCAAGTTATTCATATTCATGTTGATGCAAGAACAAATAATTGGGAAAATGAGTACACATATTCATAACCGTGTGTGCACATACAGCATGCTCAAATGTAAAGAAAACAGGTTAACTGGAATTCTGGAAGATAGTATGTCTGCTAGCACACTGGGTGAAGAAGAAAATGAGAAAGATGTTGCCATTCTATTTTTTATAACATACTCCATGTTTAAATAGTGCATTTTAATCATGCAAAGTGATCAGTTTCGTTCTGTCATATATGTACAAACAACATACTTAGAATATATTCATGCCATTATCACCTTCTGTTCCCCCATTCTTTCTGATTCCCTTTCTCTTCTCTGATTCTCTCCCTGTTCTTTAATTTTATCTCGCCCTCTATTCAAAACATATCACCCAATATAATCAAGTATAAAAATCACATAATCATCTGGAGAGATGCAAAAAATAAAAACCTTTGACAAAAGTCAACACTCTTTCATGATTAAAAAGAAATCTGGAAGTACACAAGGGCCGTGTCTTAAAATAAGAAGTATAGAAGAACCTTGTCTTATTATAAGAAAGCTATATTTGAAAACCCCATAGTCAACATCAGGCTCAGACTGAAAGGAAAAAAATGGAAAGTATTTCCTCTGAAATCACAAAAAAAACCCAAGGATGTCCACTTACATCACTAGTTTTCAATATAATATTTAAAGTTTTTAGCCAGAGCGAATAGGCAAATGAAAGGTCTAGAAAGAAGAAAGGAAAAAGCCAAATTATCCCTCTTTGCAGATCGTAAATTTCTGTACCAATAAAACCCTAACTACTTCACCAGAAGATGTTAGATCTGAAAACACATTCAGCAAAATAGCAGGAAATAAAATCAACATCATAAAATCTATCATGCTAATGCATGTATGAATATGCCATAAGACTCATTATTCTGTACAATTAACATGCAACAATAAGTCAATAATTTTTCTATACACAAATAATAAATATGTAAAGAAGGAAAATGTGAAAACAATTTCATTTACAATGGTTTAAAAAAAATACCAAGAAAAAAGCCTTACCAAGGAGATGAAAGACCTACACAACGAAGAACACTGAAGAAAGAAATTAAAGACAATAAAAAATGAATATACCTCCCATGGTCATGAATTGGCAGAACTAATATTTTTAAATGCCTATGTTAGAGAAAGCAATCTATAGATTCAAAACAATCTCTATTAGAATGCCAAAGAGATTCTTCAAAGAACTGGAAAATACACTATAAAATTCAGGAAGCCAAAAGATCTCACATAGCCAAAACAATTGTGAGCAAAAAGAACAATAGTGGAGACATCACAATACCAGCATTCAAAACATACTACAGAACCAGCATAACAAAAAGAGCATGGTACAGGCATAAAAACAGACACCCAGATGAAAGCAAAAGAAGAGAAGACAGAGACAAACCCACACAAATACACTATCTGTTTCTTGACAAAACTGACAAAAACATGCTGGAGATACAGATATTTGTGATCGATTGTAGTCACTAACCTTTTTATTTGGGCTATATTTTGTGAATGACTTCATATAATCCCCAAAGAAATAATTTGAAGACAAAGAATAAACTCAATAGTTGGAAATCTAAGACTTTCTGCATTGGGTTTCAGTTCAGGGTTCCTTTGATCAACTCTGGTAAAATCCACGCCTCTATAGAAAATCACACTGGAATGCCCACAGAAGCACAATCACATTCTTAATTTCGAGAGTTCTTGGAACGAAAGGTAAAACACCTCATGTCTCAACGAATCATGAGCTAAATAATTCAATTTTTAAAGACAAGTGAGCAAGCAACCTGCCTCTGACCAGAACACTCCATTTTAGTGTGGTTTAAGTAATGTTCAGATTGAATTTCTAGTAAAATTTGCCTTGTCCCATAATAGTGAATACATTACCCATTAAAACAGAAAGTCCAGAACTATCAGTGAACAAAAAAAATGAATATGATCAAATTGTCATTTTATTTGAACAGGGAAATTATCAAATAATATTATGGACATTGCTGGAAAAATTAATTTCAGAGAGGAAATTCTTAAACTTCATTTATAATATATACAAAGTTGAATCCACATGAATTAAATTTCTAAATGTGAATTTTTTAAAGATTTCTAAATTTTCATTTAGAATTAAATATTAGTAACTTACAAAAGTTATAAACTTGGTGAGAATTTCCAAATGAACATTCAAAGACACATTCTACAACTCTATGCTATTCATATTATTGTTATAATGCAGAAGGTACAATTTTGAGAGCAACATAGACATATATGTGAAAATGTTCATATGCAAAATCTTTGATATCATTTTTATGTCTAGTAATTTAATGGACATGAATACTAATATAATCAAGGCTGGTATTTGTTTCTTGTGTATGAGTATATTTATATTGCTTTCCTCATGGGTATTGCCATTATGGTTTTGGCATTGCATCTTTGCATAGGTTGTGTACTCTGTCAGTGTGTGTATTCTACTGATATTTGTGATATTTGTATATATGCAGGCTGGACATGTCTGAGCTATACCAACACCTCTGTAATATAAATTTTATACTAATACAAGCTGTGTATTAATTAACTATTATGTTTAATGATAGTGGTTGCTGCTGCACAGTGCAGGAACTATTAAATGGGTAATTGAAAATCCTAAATAATAATCACCTGCTTCATTTTTAAAGCAAATGACAGAAAAAGAAGCTTCAAAAATAGTTTAAAATGTATTCTGCTATAATCCAAATATCCCTATTAAATTTCCAATATGAAAGTACTTTATGCCTTATCTTTCCCTACTCTCATATTTTAAATTGATCATATTTTGAATATGCCAGGTAAAGTAAAGTATAACATTAAAATTTTTTTACATTTATTTTTTAGTTGTAGTTGGACATGGTGCCTTTATTTTATTTATTTATTTTTATGTGGTGCAGAGAATCAAACCCAGGGACTTGCATGTGCTAGGCAAATCCTCTACCACTGAGCCACAACCCCAGCCCTATAACATTACAACTTATTTCATATTTATTTTTACTTTTTAAATGAGGTTATGAAAAAAATTACATTATATCTGTGGCATGAATGCATGACTCATTATATCTTTGTTGCACTGTTTCAGAAACTCCTGTTTAATAGAAATATTTTTTGAGACAATTATAGAACTTCCCTGTAAGTTGATATTTATTTAATAACTAAGTGCTCCCCTCTTCCAATTGGCCATGATATAAGGCTTCTTGAAACACTAATCTTTCAGTGCTAAAATAGGAAATTCTCAGGAAAATCAGGACTGCTGAACATTTTATCTTACTAAAATGAAGTCATACTATGATAAATCAAAATTTTTTTCATAGTAAATAAAGTTTGATTGTCTTTATCTGGAGGTTTCACGGGTACTTAAATATTGACATATCCACAAACTGATCAATCATCATCCCCAATTCCCATCTCATAATTTCTAAACTCAATGAACGATTCCCATCTCACGATTTCTAAACTCAATGAATGATACCACTATCCACCTACCCCACAAATTACAAAAAGGAAAACAAAACCTGTAGGGTTATCTTTAATCTATCAACATTCACACCTTTACATTCATAAAATTCTGCTAAATATTCTTTCAATCTAGCTTATTCTCTTTGTTCCTTCAATTTTTATCTTTCTTCATGTGCTCATTACTGATCAGCTACCCATAAGAGAAGATGAGTTGTGGATTTTGTGTAGGTTTGATTTGTGGTGTTTGTGTGGGAACTGAGAGGACATATGTGGTTTACTGTTGGGCACATAATTATTCAATTTGATAAACAGCCTTTTGTAGCCTATGAAACAAAAACGACAACTGTTTGATTTTCTTTTGGTATTTTCAACCAAAAAAATTCAGAAAATAGATTTTGAGCAATAGGTACTTAAATCCTACAAAAAAAGTCAAAAGAAGGGATTAAAGTATATTGAGAAAATATAGGCATAGTTTAACAGAAGATAAAATAAATTTCTAATTGACAATAATAGACTGAGCACAATGCAATACTTCTACTTATTCTAAAATACCCCTAAAATACAAAATAATAATACTAACAATAAAAAAGCAGAAATAGTTCAATAGACACATGATTCAATAAAGCTCTAGAAACTGGAAAATTGTGGTATTGATAGATAATGAAGACTAGTCTGAAATACATGCAGACTAAACTTCAAACAAGAAGAAAACCAAACTTTTCAAAAGGACTCCTTGAGTCTGACCTATTCTGGTTGTCAATAGAGCAACTGCTGGTTGTAACAAGTTTTTAAATTTTATATTTTTGAATGTACTTTTGTTTCTTTGTTGTTTGTTTTACACTCTTTTGCAATATCCTTAGCTTTAATGAACTTTTTTTCTTTCTTAAAGTATTGGTTCTTTTTATTTATACATGACAGTAGAATTTTTTTGACACAATTGTAAAAGCATGGAACTCTTTCATAATGTCCCTTTGACAAGCATCTTCCAAAGAGATGTTTAATGAATATTTAATACCAGAATTGATTAACAAAGTTATCAAAGAATTTCAGTTACAAGAAACTTTTAAGTAAACAAAATATCCACTTTTTATTGAGCACTTAATAGATCTATAAGTTCAAGTATTATATATTTAAAATTAAGATCCATGATGAATAAAAGAGTTTAAAAGAATCAACATTGAAAAAAAAGTCAACATCGCAGAAATTAATAAAAAAATGTGTTTCGTTTACTACTTTAAAGCAGAACTCTTACAAATATTTTCTGTGTTACCTTAAATCAAGGACTGTTGATTTACTGTGAAGAGATTTGAATTTACCATAACACCATCAGTTTATTATGAATATTTGCTATGATAGAATTCCACATTTCAACCATGTGCATGAATATGGAGTCCATATTGCAAACAAGACTCATCTCCCTTATCAATTTGGTGTAAGTTGGGGAAATCTTGAGAAAACAAAAAATGAGAGGAGATTAAATAAAGTGATAATACCTTTAAAGAATTGGACTCTTTTTTGATTAACTGTTTGTTCTCAAAGTCCCTCATTATTCTCTCACTTCATTTTCCTTCCCTATCAATATTCATCTAGGTGTTGATCCTTCTTTGGCTTCTTGCTAGAATAGAAATGGTTTAGTTTTTACTTTTCAAGTTTATACTGAAAGAGTATCAAATTAATGCCTTAGAAAAAGTTCCCTAAATAAATAAAAAGACAATTAAAAAGATCTTTCAACTGGAGATTTTTGGCATGGTCAAGGAAAAGCAGAGAGGACAGGTGCATAGAGATAGAAAAATCACGCACTGACTAAGTTAGAAGAACAAGCAAATTAGAAGAACAAGCTAATAGCAGAGGCACCCAGTCATGTACAGAGTACAGGCAGCAGTAGAAATGTTGGAGTTAAATTATAGTAATTGTGAGATGAGAAGTTATCAGAGGATTTTTAAAGCGTGCCATAATTTGACATTACTTGGAAATAAATCACAGTGATTTCTGTTTGAATAATAGACTTATGTGGGAGTTTGGGAGTACAGAACCTATTAAGCAGTTAATAATAATCCAGGTAACTGATGATGCAGTTTGCTTAGCATTGACTTGAGGGGTGCAGTGAGATTTTCCTACAAGATTTATTAATAAATTAGATGTGAAAAAGCAAAAAGAAAATGCAATTCCAAGGTTTGAGCCTAAATACATATGGCCTTGTGAAGAGTAACTTTAATGGAGGTGAATGAGTTCAAGGATGAATAGGAGCAGAAGAAGTAGAGACCCACAGAGACAACTGCTCTGAAGAATTTTGTTGGAAAGAGTGGTAGAGACAAAAGTTGGTAGGCAGAGATGTGGACAGAGTAGGGCTTTTTAAAAAGCCTTCTAGTGTGTTTGCATATAGTAATGGTAATGAATGTGTACAGAGATTATTTAAAAAAAATAACTAAGAAGAGTGTAGAATAGCTTAAGTTAGTGCAAAATCTTTGAGTATGCAGAGAAAATAAGAAATATTGCAGAGTGCAGAGCGGAAGTATTCTTTTACACACTGTTATGTATACCAACTGAAATTCAAGAAAAATTAGAAATGTAACAAAAGCACCCTGGTAGATTTGGTATTGGAATTATGAGGAAATCCTTTCCTGATTTCTTTGTTTTCCTCAGGGAATATTGAAAATTCGAGAAGGCATAATTGCAGGAAAAAAAATGTTCAGAGAATAAATTTACCAGGTTAAATAGAGTAGAATTTATGGACTCCACTTAGGGCTCAAATGTACATAACTTTAAATTGAAACAAATTAATAAATTGAATATTTTTTTCTAATCCTATTGGAAATGAGGAGAGAGATATAAGTATTGAGCTTAGTTTGCAGTTGTATTGGGTGAGTTTTCAGACACAGGGAGAGGCAATAGAGTTAAGAAAACAGGCAAATATTTCATCTTATTAGACCATAGAAAAAGAGTGAAATAAGAACATGAAAAAAAAGGTAGTGGATAGTTTTATGTACAATAAGTTCAAATCAGGAAGTTTTTCTGTTAGGTAGCTCCTTAGCCTTCTATCATATGACATGACAACAGAATCAGCTATGAGCCAGGACATCAGCCTTTACCAGACACCTAGTTTTCTATTTGATCTTGGTGTGCTAAACATAAAAGAATTATAAGAAATAAATATCTGATGTTTGAAAGCCACTTCTTCTTTAGAATTAGGTTAGAAGCTAATTTAGTTAGAATTTGGCTAGGAACCTGAATGGAATAAGATAGTGAGTAAAAGGGAAACAGAACAGTTACTGGAAAATGAGATGCTTTAAGTTTTAGAAAGCATGACATTACAGGAAATAAAAAAGCATGAAGCAATGGTAACGTTGGGAGAGGGATGTGAGGGTCACAGCCGGTGAAAAGTCTGAACACCTAAAAGTCCAGAGCATTGTCAAAAAGAGGGAGAAAATTATCTGGAAATGAAAGATGCCACGCACTGTCCAGCAACAAGGCAGGATAGCAGGTGAGGGAATAAATTTCAAAGAAGATGTTAGAGAAGAAAGAATGAAACTGATATGCAAACGTAAATAGGGAGAAATACGACACTTCCTTGCAAGGGTTGAATATTAAATAATACTGTTTTGTGCTTCAGGGTCCTAACATTACAACATTACTGCCAGATTGTTATTACAGTGAGAAAGCTAAGAAAGGATTCAAACAAGACTTTACTTTATGATATAGATAACTTTGCTGAAGCCTCATTATGGGTTCCAAGGGTCACAGAGGAAACGCTTGAATCACATGGAGGAGGGATAGGAAAAAGAATTATATACAGATAAATGAAACGTAAACTATGAGCATTGATTTTTTTTTTTTTTTTTGGTATGTGTGTGTATGTGGTTACTGAAGTTAGAACCAATATAAGGCAGGATGAATTCACACTGAAATTCTCTAAGAGGAGGTCAATGATTCATTCTAATTATAGCCTCCTTCCTGAAACTGCTCTGGTAGACAGATTGTAATGGTCATTTGCATAGTATGCAGAGGGAGAAAAAGAAGTCCTGCCAAAATTTGCAGAGCTTTATGCATTCTCTTATTAAACATGCCAACAATAATGTCAATGCCAAGCAACTGAAGTATTTCTCAGACAGAAAGCTATAATGCCGTTGATCTATGTATGTTTTTGCATGTTTTAAAATATTTTGTCTAGTTTTAATATCCTTGTATTAGTTAACAGATTCTTCTCAAGCAAAATTCTATATAAGCATTTTTAAATCATGCTCTGAAGCATACAAATTTTCAGGTGCTTGCCTGTCCTTTGAGATAATTCAGTTCACCGATTCTTAGCAAGGAAAATGTGAACCAGGTTTGTTCCTAATTTAATTCCTTCTATTTTCTCATTGTTTGAATTGGATTGTGATAAGTAACATTATATATCATCCCAAACTAGAAAAATAAACAAAGTAGTGTATATAATAAAAAGTTAAAAGAGTTGTAGTATATTTAATATGTATATGTTAGGTCAGATGTTCTCAAAATGTAGTGAATGAGGCACTTTCATCAGAACCATGTCTATTTAACATAAAAATATATGTACAACTAAAAATACCTCCTGAATCATATTCCAAATGTAAAGGATGCAGTGCTGAGGATTGAACCCGGTGCCTCATACCTGCTGGGGAAATGCTTTACCCCTGAGCTACAATCTCAAGCTCCCAGGTTTAGGAATCTTGTTTTAATAGCAATGTCTTTCTTTTTCTTTTAGTTTCATATCTTTCTTTCTTTTAAAATTTGTAATACAAGATTATTTCAATTTCATCTTGTACTTTCTCTGTTTCTCGAAGTCATATTTTTTTAAAATCTGTAATTTCTTTAAAAAAGCATCTAGAAACTAAGAAAAAGATATCAGACTTTTACACAAACACCAAAACAAAATTATGGTTAAGAAAGCAATTTAATACTACACTTTGAGCAAAGCTTACTGAAAAAATGTATTTTTTTATACTTTCATATATGTTTTATATGGAATTAATATTTAATAGTTTAGATTAATTGTACAAAATAATGGGTTTTAGTATAAAACTTCCATATATGCTTATAATGTGTTTTGATCATTTTTACCCTCCCTTGTCCCTCTTTTGTTCCTTTCCCCTTCTCAAGGTCCTCTCTTCCTCCCCCAATTTACTACTACTTTTATGTTTAAAAAAAAACAGAGAGAGAATTTTAGAGAACAAAATGAAATTAAATTAAACACATTTTATTTATTTTTAAACACAGGAAAGCACTAAAGAATGGGCAAAGGACCTTGTGCATCGCCACTTAGTCTGAACTTTGATGACAAATTTCTAAGAATGGAAAGGACACAGAGATATAAGATATAAGATAGCATTTTTTGCTATCTGTCTTATAACAAAACAAATAATAAAGGCTATGATGTGTGCTTTGCTTGTTATATATCCCAGATCATTTTTCACAGAGCTTCCTTAGCCATTTCATAGACTAGTCTAATCAGGAAAACTTGCTTTCTGCACTGGATTTAAAAAGGCAAGGAATAAAGTGTCATCATGTTAATCAATTTTTATTTAATTGTTACTTTGTTACTCTGATATAGTTTCCTATTATTTGAGATACTTTTCTAACTTCTCTCCTTGACCACACAAAAAAATCCATTTTATAATATCATCCATGGGGAAACTGAGAATGAGTATTATAATAAACATGCAGATTTACAAATAATGCAGATTCACTAATGCTCATTTAGGTTAAGTATCATTGTATCATTTTCAAATTCTCCCTGTGATAGTAAAGTCTTTAAAATGGATCTGTCTTGTCAATTTAATTCTTGGAAGAAAAAAAAATTTTCTGTAATGATTATGAAGGAATGCATGGTCAATATTATTTTTATAAAAATCTTACCATAGAAAATAAAATGAAAATTCTACCATAAACTAGCACTATCTTATATATTTCCCCATAATATAATCAATAAGATGTTCTGAATATTTTTTCATAGTAAAAATGTATATTATCTCTCTTTTATTTTATTATTTAAATACATTTTAACAAAAAATAAATAAAAAATAAAAAAAAATAAAATAAAAAAAATAAATACATTTTAACAGCTAATATAAAAGTTTCTCTTATAATAGGAGAAAAAGCTCCATATCTGTATAGGTCATTTGAAAGAAACAGTGTGCTTCCAGTTTGTAATCAGGAAAGATGAATAAAAATATGGTTAACTTTTATGCATAAAGGTATTATAAGTTGGTGCTGACTTAAAGACTTGAGAAAAATATTGTCTTTTTACTTCTAAGGGTTATTCTCTAGAACCTGCCTACTTTTTCTAATAGAAGTCAAATAAAGATTCTATTCTTCCCTCCCAAGCCTAAAGATGAGAGTCGGAAAGAACACTACATGACTTTTCTTTCAAGGCAGCATCCAAATCTTAGTTGTCTCAGACAAAGTCAAGATCATCTGTGTTCCACCAGAAATTATCTTAGATGCTGAGAATATTGTATTTGTTCAGATCAGATGCTAGCATCCAGAGTGCACTTATTTTATGTCTTGAAAGTTCCTTATTCCTCCAACTGCAATTTGTTGCTCCTTATCTCTTCTATGACATGTCTAATTTCTTGCCTACTGAACATGAACTTCTCTTTACACAGCTTGCTTTAATTGAATGCTCTAGTTTTTATGGTTGAGATACTTTATTCCCACAATGGAATTACATCCAAGAAGTATATTCTGTCTATTATAGTGAAAGGATGATGCTGCTGATAAAGTAATTAGTACTCTATTTATCATGACTCCATCTGTGCTCATTTGACCTTTTATCCCGTTGATCCCTACATATGAAACCACATTTTTACATTAAATAAATTGTGGTCAATTCTCTTTAAGCTTAATCCTGACTTTCCATACCTCACTTAATTTTTGAGGCTGTTTTTATATACCAGATTATGACTCCAAATTAAAACACCAAGTAACTATGATTCATAAATGCTACTGGCAATAAATAACAGAATCCACTTGCTACATTTTCTAAATGTCCACTTTGATCCAGATATTGTTAAAGAAACATTACATACAAAAAATATGCAATCCTTCTGTTGTTTCAATATGTTTTCTATCACAAATTTGAGGTGACAGTGGGTATTGTAAAACTCTTCTACATGAGTGAAACCACTAATTTTTTTGTTCTCTTTTTAGGAATATTTGAGGTAATACTTTTCTTTGTCACAAAATCAGTAATGTATGCTCAAAAATGTTGCCAAGATTTATTCTTTTATTTAGGATATTCCAATTTATGACAAAATAAAAAATAAAACCTTGGATCTCTAATAAAGGAAGTCTTTGTTTCATGTTTATACTATTAGTAAAACAAGGAATGGCAGATGGTTTGTGTGCATCACAGGCAATGGTGGACTCAGGTTATAAATAACTCAGGTTATAAATCATAACTCACCTTATAAATTACCAGGATAACAGAAGAGCCCACCTTGACAAATGCATTCAAACTCATTTCAACATGGGCAATGAACATGGTGAATAGCAATCTTAATCTTTTTCATCTAAAGTTTCCATCTAAAGAAGACATATGTCAATTCATCCACATTCCATTGGCCATTACAAATAATGTGGCCATGCTGTACTTCAAAGGAAGATGAGAACGGACAAAGCTACCATGACCCCAAGAAAGAGGGTTGGAAGTATTTGATGATTATGCATAAATCTTATTTTATTCATATCTGGGGTCCATTTTATCATCTCAAATTTTAGTCCATCTATAAATGTAAAATAGTACCTGTCAAATTACCCCAACCTAATGGTTAAGATTGATTGTTTCAAAGAGCAAAAGTGGTGGGTGAAAGAGAAACACCATTGAAGGATCATCTGAGGCAATAAAACCCAATGCTTGTCATTTTTAAATATGTTCACATAATATGTCATGGATTGGATTTATTATTCAAATTTATTTTTTGTAAACTTTTTATTTCTCATAATATCACCATATCTTAACTTATTCTATAATATATTTTATCAACTTAACCAACACAAAAAAGAAACCAAAAATACCTCCCTTTCCAAACCTTATATTTATAACAGGAATTGTTACTTTTCTAATATATATCCTTCCATGTTTTCATCAATAGTGATAAATATATATTTTAAAGATGCCATGTGAGCAACAGTTCAACTTTCTACTTGTTTATTTATTATACATATCACTTAATATAGTTGACATTATGTGCATTGGTCAGAGTTTCCCAAAAATACAGAACCAGAAGCTACAAGAGAGATTTAGCATGGAAATTTGCTGTTGCAATCATGGAGGCAAAAATTGCCATGTTATGCCAACCTCAAGCCACAGAACCAAGAAAGCCAGAAGTGCAGTCTCATATGCTTTTGAAGGGCTCAGAACCAGAGTGTGGTGTAACTGTGGTGTAACTCTGGGTTCTAGGAAGTTCAAGAAGGATGGATCAGCAACTGGAGTAGATCCCAGCATTATACTATTTGAAACCCAAGAAACAGGAACTCTAACAAATAATGGCTTGGGAAGAAGAGAAGTCACCTTTTTCTAACCCTTCTTTTCTAAAGTAGAGCTCTCAGAGCCTCCCATGTGATTTGTCTACTGTGTTGAGGGTAGATCTTCACTCACCTTACCAATTCAAAGGTTAAACTCTTTCAAGAATATCCTTGCCGACACATCTCGGAATATTTTACCATTACCTGGGCATTCCTTAGCCCAGTCAGGCTGAAGCATAAAATATACTGTCACACTATGGTTTTAAATGTAATGATTGCATGAACTTTCAACCTGGAGATATAACAACTTATATCTGCATTATCTAAAAGTTGATTACAATGATTTATTAGGTATTATGGCTAAAGTAAATATGATTTTATATGTGATTTTTGGCTTTTCTCTTATTATTTTTTTAGGATATGGTCCTAGGATGGAATTGCTAGATAATTCAAGGGTGACATTCATATGGAAGCACAGATTATGATTTATCCAATTTTGTGCAGTTATATTCCCTAAAATGCTATTCATTAGAACAAATAAAAACAATTTCTCATAAGTAAGCATTATAATATCTTTCAAAACTTTCTGTTTTCCTTAAAATATTTCATGTATTATTTTAATAATATTTCAGACTATGGGTATTTTAATAAAAATTTCAGAATAATCTTTTAAAAGCATGTATGCAACAAAACGCTATTCTTTTTTTCTAAACAGACAATAAGATTTCTACAGCCTTAATATACAATCAATATTACTAATAAAACATTTTTATTAATTAATTTATTTTTACTAGTTATGCATTTTGATTCATTGTACAGAATTGCAGCACAACTTTTTATTTCTCTGGTCGTACACTATGTAGTGTCACACTATATGTGCAGCCATACATGTATCTAGGGTAATGATGTCCATCTCATTCCATCTCCATGTCCATTTTTCCTGCCCCCATGAACCCTCCCCAACCTCCTTCCCCTTTGCCCAAATTTCTTCCATTTTTTCCCAAGCCTCCTCACTCTCCATTATGGATCAGAATCCACTTATAAGAGAGAACATCCACCTTTGGTGTTTGGGGATTGGCTTACTTCACTTAGCATGATATTCTCCAATTCCATCCATTTACCAGCAAATGCCATGATTTTATTCTCTTTTAACACTGAGTAATATTCCATGATGTATATATACCACAGATTCTTTATACATTCATCTACTGAAGGGCATCTAGGTTGCTTTCACAGTTTACCTATTGTGAATTCAGCTGCTATGAACATTGATGTGGCTGTGTTACTATATCATGCTGATTTTAAGTCCACTGGGTATAGACTGAGGAGTGGCATAGCTGGGTCAAATGGTGGTTCTACTCCAAGTTTTCTAAAGAATCTCCATACTGCTTTCCATATTGGTTGCACCAATTTGCAGTCCCACCAGCAATGTATGAATGTACCTTTCCCTCTAGATCCTCACCAACATTTATTGTTGTCTGTATTCTTGATAACTACCATTCTGATGAAATCTTAGTTTCAATTTGCATTTCTCTAATTACTAGAGATGTTGAACATTTTTCATATATTTGTTGATCAAACATGTATCTTCTTCTGAGAAGTGTCTGTTGAGCTACTTAGCCCATTTATTGATTGGGTTGTTTGTTTTTTTGATTTTAAGTTTTTTGGGTTCTTTATATATCCTGGAGATTAGTGCTCTATCTAACGTGTGTGTGGCAAAAATTTGCTCCCAAAATGTAGGCTCTCTGTTTCCCTCTTTGGTTGTTTCTTTCGCTGAGAAGGAGCTTTTTAGTTTGAGTCCATCCCATTTATTAATTCTGGATTTTATTTCTTGTGCTTTAAGAGTCTTGTTAAAGAACTTGGGAACTGATCTGGACATGATGAGGAATTGGGCCTACATTTTCTTCTATTAGGGGCAGGGTCCCTTGACTAATTTCTAGGTACTTAATCCACTTTGAGTTGAGTTTTGTGCATGGTGAGAGATAGGGTTTTATTTTCCTTTTGCTGCATATGGATTTCCAGTTCTCCCAGCACCATTTGTTAAAGAGGCTATGTTTTCTCCAATGTATGTTTTTGATGCCTTTGTCAGTATGAGATAACTATACTTATGTGAGCTTATCTCTGTATCTTCTACTCTGTATCATTGGTCTACATGTCTAATTTTGTGCCAATACCATGTTAGTTTTGTTACTATTGCTCTGTAGTATAGTTTAAGGTCTGGTACTTTGATGCATCCTGATTCACTTATCTTGATAAGGATGTCTTTGGCTATTTTGGGTCTCTTATTTTTCCATATGAATTTCATGATAGATTTTTCTATTTCTATAAAGAATGGCATTGGTATTTTAATTGGAATCACATTAAAGTGGTATAGTGCTTTGTATAGTATGGCCTTTTTGACAATATTTTGCCTATACAAGAGCATGGGAGATCTTTCTATCATCAAAGGTCTTCTTCAATTCATTTCTTTAGTGTTCTGTAGTTTTCATTGTAGAGATCTTTCACCTCTTTTGTTAAGTTGATTCCCAAGTATTTTATTTTATTTTTTGAGGCTATTGTGAACTGGATAATTTCTCTTTCAGAGAATTCATCATTAATGTATGAAAATGCATTTGATTAATGGGTATTGATTTTATATTCTACTACTTTGCTGAATTTATTTATTAGTTCTAGAAGTTTTCTGGTGGAGTTTTTATTGACCCACCAAGTATAGAATCATGTAGTCAGCAAATAATGATAGTTTGAGTTCTTCTTTTTCTATTCATATACCTTTAATTTCTTTTATCTATCTAATTGTTCTGGCTAGAGTTTCCTGGACAATGTTAAATAGAAGTGGTGAAAGAGGACACCCCTGTCTTATTCCAGGTTTTAGAGAGAATGCTTCCAATTTTTCTCCATTTAAAATGATGGTGGCCTTGGTTTTAGCATAGACAGCTTTCACTACATTGAGGTATGTTCCCATGATTCCTAGTTTTTCTAGTGTCCTGAACATAAAAGGGTGCTGTATTTTGTCAAATGATTTCTTCGTCTCAACTGATATAATTGATATAATCATATGATTCTTATCATTATGTCTATTGATGTGATGAATTACATTTATTTATTTCTGTATGTTGAACCAATCTTGCATCCCTAGAGTGAACCCCATTTGATCATGTTGCACTAGTTTTTAAATAAATTTTTATATGTGATTTACCAGAATTTTATTGAGAATTTTTGTATTAATGTTACTCAGGGATAGTGGCCTGAAATTTTCTTTCCTTCATGTGTCTTTGCCTTGTTTTCATATCAGAATGATACCAGCTTCATAGAATCACTTTGGAAGGATTCCTTCCTTTTCTATTTTATGGAATAATTTGAGTAATACTGATATTAATTTTTCCTTGTAGGTCATGTAGAACTCAACTGTGCATCCATCAGGTCTTGGTTTGTAGGCTTTTGACGGCATCTTCTATTTCCTTGCTTGAAATTGATCAATTTAAATTGTGTATATCCTCTTGACTCAGTTTGGGTTTATCATGTGCCTTAGGACTTTCTCAATGTCTTCAAGATTTTCTGTTTTACTGGAATATATATTTTCAAAATAGTTCCTAATTGTCTTCTGTATTTCAATAATTTCTGTCATGATATTCCCTTTTTCATCACAAATTTTAGTAATTTGAGTTTTCTCCCTACTTCTTTTCATTAGAATGGCTAAGGATTTGTCAATTTCATTTATTTTTTCAAAGACCCAACTTTTTGTTTTGTCAATTTTTTTAATTGTTTCTTTTATTTCAATTTTATTGATTTCAGCTCTGATTTTATTTATTTACTGTCTTTTTACTACTTTTGGTGTTGGTTGTTTTTTTCTTTTTCTAGGGCTTTGAAATGTAATGTTAGGTCATTTATTTGTTGACTTTTTCTTTTTTTTAAGGAATGAACCCCATGCAATGAATTTTCATCTTAGTACTGCCTTCATAGTGTCCCAGAGATTTCAATATATTGTATCAGTGTTCCTATTTACTTCTAATTTTTTAAAGAGAGAAAAGAGAGAGAGAGAGAGAGAGAGAGAGAGAGAGAGAGAGAGAGAGAATTTTTAAATATTTATTTTTCAGTTTTCAGTGGACACAACATCTTTATTTTATTTTTATGTGATGCTGAGGATTGAACCCAGTGCCTTGTGCATGCCAGACGAGCACATTACAGCTTGAGCCACATCCCCAGCCCCTAATTTTTTTTTAATCTCCTCCTTGATGTCTTTTGCAGCCCATTGTTCACTCAGTAGCACATTTTTTAGTTTTCAGGTGTTAGAGTATCTTTTATTTTTATATTTTATAGTTTTATTCCATCATAATCTGATAAAATGCAGAGTAGTTTCTCTAGGTTTTGTATTTGCTGAGAGTTGTTTTGTGGCATAACATATGATCTATTCTGGATCATATGTTTGATTTCTGTATGTTGCTGTGAAGAAAGCCTATTTGCTTATTTATGGATGGAATATTCTTAATATATGTGGTAAATCCAAATTATTGATTGTATTGTTGAGTTCTATGTTTGTTTGGTTTTTTGTTTGTTTCTTTAGTTTTTATTTAGACTCTCTATCCAGTGGTGAGAGAGGTATATAAATGTCACTCAGTATTATTGTGTTGTGGTCCATTTGGTTCTTGTATTTGAGAAGGGTTTGTTTGACATACATAGATGCCCCATTGTTTGGGGCATAGATAGTCATAATTGTTATGTCTTGTTGATGTATGAATCCCTTAAGCAGTAAGAAATGTCCTTCTTTATCCTTTTTCATTAGCTTTGGCTTGACGTCCCCTTTACCTGATATGAGGATGATATCCCCTGCTTATTTACATAGTCCTTGTTAGTGGTACCTTTTTTCCCACAATTCACCTTTAGTCTGCGAATGTCTTTTCCTGTGAGATGAGTCCCTTGAAGGCAACATATATTTTTTTTAAATCCTATCTCTCAGTCTATGTCTTTTAATTGATGCATTTAGGCCATTCGCACTCAGGGTTATTATTGAAATATTATTTGTATTCCTGGGCATTTTGGTTTATTTTGGTTTTTAACTTGACTTGATTTCTCCTCCGACTGGCCTTTCCTTTAGTATACTTCCTCCCTTTGCTGATTTTCATTGCTGTTTTTCATTTCCTCCCCCTGGAATATTTTGCTCAGGCAGCTCTGCAGTAAGGGCTTTCTCACTGTTAATTCTTTTAACTTTTGTTTGTCATAAAAGGTCTTTATTTCTTCACTAAATCTGAAGCTTAAGTTTTCCGCATATAAGATTCTTTGTTGGCAACCATTTTCTTTCAGAGCTTGGTATATGTTGTTCACAATCTCCTGGCTTTGAGGGTCTAGATTGAAAAATCTGCTGATACAAATTGGTCTCCCTTTATATGTGACCTGATTCCTCTCTCTTGCAGCCTTTAGGATTTTTAGGATTCTCTCCTTATCCTGTATGCTAGACATTTTCATTATAATATGACTTGGTGTAGATGTGTTTTAATTTTGTACATTTGGTGCCCTGTAAGCCTCTTGTATTTGATTTTCCTATTTATTCTTTATGCTTGGAAAATTTTCTGATATTATCTCCTTGAAGAGATTGTATATTCCTATGATTTGAAACTCTGTGCCTTCCTCTATCCCAATAACTCTTATATTTGGTCTTTTGATGCTATCCCATAATTCTTGGATGTTCTGTTTATGCTTTTGTAACATCTTCACTGTATGCTTAACTTTAATTTCCAGATTGTATACTTTATCTTCATTATCTGACATTCTGTCTAGCAAGGGATCTAGTCTGTTGGTCATGCTTTCTATTGTGTTTTCATGTGGTTTATTCTTTCCTTCATTTCAAGGATTTCTGATTTTTTTTCAGAATCTCTATTTCTTAAAGTGGCCTTTTGTTGCATGTATTTTCTCCCTTTTCTCTTTGTTGGTGTCATCAATTTTTGTTGAAGTGATCAATTTTTGCCTGCATTTGCTCACTTAGGTCATTCTTTAATTCAGAGATCATTTTAATTATGTACATTCTGAACTCCTTCTCTGATATTTCATCAACTGCTCTGTCCATGGATTCAGTTATTGTAATATCCTAAATTGCCTGGGGCACTTTTTTTTTATGTTTTCTATGTGGCTTCTTTTCTTGCAGTGTGGATCTGAAGTGTTATAGTTTCTACCCTATAATCTTACAGTATCTTGCAGATTATCTGTACCTCAGCTTGTGCTTTCTGACCCTGCAACTATAGGTGGTGGCAATAATGGAGGTAACTCAAAATATCAGTTGGGTGTCCCAAGATAGATGCAATAATGGAGGCAATAATGGTGGTAACTTTTGACAGCAGTGGGGTGTTCCAAGATGGATGCAACTTCTTTCAGAGATGGGGCTAAAAGGGTGGGCCCTATACTGGCTTCGGAATGCCTTTTCTGAAATGGAGCTGCTTCTATGCCCTGACTGTTTGTCGCTAGGTAGAGGCTACTGCATGGTGAATGCTATGGCAATGTCTGCTGTGTCCAAGATGGAGGTGGCTTTGTCCTGGGCTTCCAGTGCAGGGGGATCTGGGTCTGCACTCCCACCTGGGTGGGAGTGGCAGTCCTGAGCTGTGACCTGAATTCCAGCATGGGTCTGCCAGTCAGTAGGGTAGACCAGTGCCTACCCTGGGCCTGGGCTCCCCACAGGCCAGCGGACATGGTCTATTAATTAAACTTTTAGCAAATAAATACATGTTTAAGAATTGGAGAAATAAGTCTGGGAATGTTTACTAGTGGTAGAGCACTTGCCTAGAGTATGCAAGCCTACTGAAACACACACACACACACACACACACACACACAATGATTGGAGAAGTAGTAATATTTACTTTCTGTACTCAAACATTTATTGCATATACAGTTTTGAGAATTTAATATGTCCCATAAATATGATAAATATTGGAAAATATTTAAGAAAATTACATAAAGTTCATGATGTAGGAAAGAAATAATAAAAGTGTCAAGTTCAAGATTGACAACCAAGAGCAGTAAGCATTAAAACCTAAAAAATAAAAACAATTTACCAACTATGCTGTCCAAAATGACAAAAGTAGCTATATATATTAAAATTCAAATAAATTGAAGTTAAATAAAATTTAAAATTCAATTTTCCAATCATATCAGACAATTTTCAAATGTTGAATAAATGTGTTGCTGAAAATGTTCTGTGCTCACACAGAGCACAGAACATTTTCAGCAACACAGAAATATCTACCCTTCATCTGGTAGAATATGTAGTATGTGTGAGAACAGGAGAAGTTCCACAGAATGACATAAAGCTAAATTGATAAATCCTCCTGCTTAAGTGTTCCCTATTAAATTACTGGGAACCTTTTCTAAATTTAGCCATAATTTCCTCCTCCTCCTCCTCCTCCTCCTCCTCCTCCTCCTCCTCCTCCTCCTTCTTCTTCTTCTTCTTCCTTCTTCTTCTTTTCTTTTTCTTTTCTTCTTTTTTTGACTTCATAGTCACTGGATGCAATGTCGCACATCTGGAATCTCAGTAGCTTCTGAACCTGAGGCAGGAGGATCACAAGTTAGGAGTCAGCCTCAGAAATTTAGCAAATCCTTAAGCAATTAGCAAAGCCCTGTCTCAAAATAAAAATAAAAAAGGGCTGTAGATATGGCTTATTGGTTAAGAGCTCCCATGTTCAATCTTAGTACTTAAAACAATTCTCATAGTTTATCTCACTAATATAGAGACATATTTGAAACAGCATCCTATGATATAGGTAATCCCTTGGATAGACTGTTTTAATATTTTACATATAAAAAAGCAAGTGTCAACTCATGGCTTTGTAGAAAGTCAATATTGCTTTTGATAAAGTGAATCTATTTCTTCCATTTTACTGGAGCTAGTCTTCCTCATAGATTCATTGGCTTTACTTTATTTAAGCACACATCAGATATGAAGTAGCATTTTGTCAATTAGAACACAGTGAAGAAAACAAACAGGCTGATCTCAGAGGAGGCAAAACATTGGTATGCATAGGTATTTAGACACCCTGCTTTGAAAAGCTCCAACTCAAACCATGACAAAAATAGTGGACTTGAGAATTTCTTTCTAGATTTCTCTGAATATGTTTACAAAATTATCTGTAGTGTAATATTAACATTGTGCAACAATACAGTAATTGAAATGTTCCAGAATGTAACAATGATAAGTGTATTTTGAAATTAAAATAATTTTTAAAAATGGATCTGAAAATAATTGAAGAGGAAAGGGAATTAATTTGTTGACTTTAATGCAACATGAATTATTGAAGCTCATATAGTCTATGATTTGTCTACAAGGACAATGAATCAGTCTGATGATAAGAAACATTGTGATATTGAAAGATAGAAAATCAGTTGAAAAATCCTCAGCAGGGAGAAATGGATAAAGGAGCTTTGTAGGTGACCACAACAAAAGGGAGTGAGCTCAACAGCAATGAAATAAGGGATCAGGACTTCAGAGAAGAAGGATTTTGTGTGTTATGCTCTGTTTGTTTTAAGCAAGTGGAAAAGTATTATTGGAAACAACTGGTAAGGACTCTGAAGATGGCAGGTTATATTTCTAAACTCTTAAATCTGTGGAATTTACGAAACTAAATGGCTTTTGTTTAAAAAGAACACATGGAAAGTAGGGCCCTCTGATAACATCCAATTGTCACTGAGGCAAGCAGATAGAAACTACATTGTGAAAACAAGAGAAAAGAGAGATAAGACCAGTGAAAATAATAAAGTGTTCTGAGGGCTGCAGTGCATGTGTTAAGGGTATCTTGAAAGAAAGAGTGTGGAATAACTATACTGGACATGAGGAAACATGAAACTTGTCTATAGAGAACTGAATTTGCTAAGGTAAACAAAGATGACAGAGATGAGACATGGGGCAGAAGTGATTCTCTTTAGGCACAGGTGGAAGAAGTGACCTAGAGAATTCAGCAGACTGAAACCTTTGCTCAACATTCAAGATGGATGCTGTTGAATCTTTGAGTATCTTCTAAAATAAATAAAGCAATCACATCTTACATGTTGTTATCAGGAAACTTGTTTGACTTCCTGCCTGTTCAGTTTTGGTTGATATAGCCATCCACAGTGTCTAGAAGTTTCAAGTCTTGCCAATGTGAACTATCAAATTTTACCCCAGATATTATGGGGCTCAAATTTGGACCTACTGTAGAAAGCTCCTGCTTGTTTAATAATTAATAAAAATTTAATGCATACATGTCATGTGAAAATTATTATTCTAATTGCTGATTTGAATGATAAAACGTTTTCAAGCATGGAACTAACAGTTCAGTGATAAAACAATTAAGACCATAAACAATAAATTAAAAATTAATTACTTCATCCAATTACAGTCATGGTAGATACCAGAGAAAGATTTATGAAATACTAAGAAATGTTAATACAGGAGAAGCTGTCCTGATGGGGCAAGGGTGGTAATTTTAGGGGACGAGAAGTGAAAGGAGAAAGAGGGGAGTTTTATTAAAAGATAAAATTTTGCCTGAGAACTTAAAGAAAATTGGTGGTGCAATAAGAAGATGGAAGGGAAGAAAAACATTCTAGGCAAAGAAGAATAACAATTCTCGGGTAAGAAAAAAGATGTGGTTCATTTGAGTAACTGGAAAAAAGGAGTGAGCCTGGGGCATACTGAACTAGAAACAGTGTGGCACTAAGGTAACCAGTCCTAATGCCATGCACTTCCTCAGCTTCCTCATCACATGCATGTACTCTCTCAAGCCGAGACATATCATCTCCTTTCCCATCAAGAGTCCTTGTCTTTTCTAGCCAAAATGTGTTCAGTCTATCTTTGAATTTCTATTCTGATTTTTCCCTGTGTTCCTCAACCACATTCTGGGTGTGTTCACATACAGAGCCTTCTAGACTCACTTATCTGATTGTTTTATCCATTTGGAGAAGACTCATTCTGTTTTCAGAGTGTTGAGCATTTCTTACATGTTAATATATATTGCCTTTGGTACCTAGCACACATATTTCTTTGCAAACACTGAGTTGCAACTATTGGTAGCCAAATTTGTGAATTGCCTTGGGTAATATATCGTAGGTGGACATTGTATACATTTGACTTTCATCTCAGTATGTGTGAGCACCATCTCTGTATTAGGCTCTGTGGTAAGTATTTGGGCTGCAATGATAGATTGTACCCTAAGCAGGTCAGTGTTCAACCACATAATGTATAAGTTATCAAGGAGATCAACTGCTAATTGTTTTTTCTTCTAAGAACAGGAGAATAAATACAGAGATAGATGAGCAATGACATGGAAGAGGAACTGCAGGATAGAAAGACTGAAGAAAGAACAAGCCCACTGCTTTATCACTGAGGGTGGATATAAGTAAAACTTGTCTACATACTCTCCTCCTTTCAACAAGCACCTCTTGGTGTAGAGTGTGTAGTGTGCACTGTTGTTCTAGGAGTAAGGAATACCTAGGGAATGGGTTGGGGGTGGGGCAGAGCCGCCGGGCTCCTGCAAGGTAGGCAGACCTGCCACTCACCAGCAGATCAGGCCCAGAGACCCGCGGAGCGGCAGAGCCACCCCCGAGCCTGCAAGGTAGGCGCACCTGCCACCCACCGGCAGGTCAGGCCCAGCAACTCTCGGAGGGACACAGCTGCTCCACGTGCGTGCAAGGTAGGCGGAACCGTGACCACCAACAAAACAGGCCCAGTGGCCCGCCAGACACATCGCCCCGGTTGGGGGAGGGGCAGAGCCGCTGGGCACCTGCAAGGTAGGCAGACCTGCGACCCACCGGCAGGTTAGGCCCAGCAACCTTTGGAGGGGCACAGCTGCCCCACGCGCCTGCAAGGTAGGCGGAACCGTGACCACTGACAAAACAGGCCCAGTGGCCTGCCAGACACATCGCCCCGGTTGGGGGAGGGGCAGAGCCGCCACCAGCGCCTGCTAGATAGGCAGACCTGCAACCGACAGACAGAACAGGCCTAGCGGCCAGCAGAGGGGCAGAGCCGCTGCTCACGCCTGCAAGGTAGGCGGACCTGTGACCACCGAAAGAACAGGTCCACCGAAAGTACAGGCCCAGCGGCCTGCCGGCCTGGTAGGCACATTGCCCCAATTGGAGGAGGGGCAGAACCACTGCCAAAGCCTGCGAGGGAGACTTTGCAACTATATAAGAGCAATATAAATGTATAGGGGGAAAATCAATAACACAACAGTTTCACCAAGCAGAAAGAAACGCGATCAGTATGAAAAGACAAGGAAAGAAAGGACCACAGGCAATGCAGGTCAACTCAACTTTAGAAGAGGTAATATCTGCAGCAGATGGAATGTCAGATAAAGAATTCAGGATATACATGCTTCAGATGATCTGGAGTCTCAAGGAAGACATTAGACAGCAAAATCAGACAATGAAAGACCACTTCGACCACTTCGACAATAAATTACATAAACAAATCCAAGAAGCAAAAGATCAATTATACAGGGAGATAGAGGTTATAAAAAACAAACAAACAGAAATCCTGGAAATGCAGGAAGCAATAAACCAACTTAAAAGTTCTCTTATGAACAGAGGCTTTTAGGCAATGATTGGATCATAAGAGTTCTGACTTCATTGGTGGATTAATCCACTTGACAGAATTATCTATTGATACTTGGACTAGTAAGAAGTGGGTCCTAGTTGGAGGAAGTAGGAGACCAATGGGATGCGTGCCCTGGAAGGGTTTATCTTCTCCCCAGACCTTTCTTTCTCTCTCCTTCTGCTTCCCAGCTGCTTTGAGCTGAGCAGCATTCCCCCACCAGGCCCTTCTGCCATGATGTTTGGCCTCACCTTAGGCCCAAACAATGGAACCAGCCAACTAGGGACTGAATCCTCTGAAATCATGAGTCAAAATAAATCTCTCCTCATCTAGGTTTTTACTGTCAGGTATTTCAGCCACAACCATGAAAAGCTGACTAACACAACAATGTTGTAGTCACAGTGTGGCTGTTTAGATTTAAATTAATTCATAAAAAGTTCTATCATATAGTATTGGTCCATATATGGGAAACCAAAAACAGTCTTTATAATGAGCTTCTGTTTTTACATCTTCTTACTATTTTGACTTATATAATACTGCTTTGATTTTATACTTTCAGTATTTTGAAACAACAAGTTGGATAAAAATATACAAACATTTTTAGTTGCTTAAATGCCACTGTGTCTTGCTATACTCTGTATTATATTTTTCTCTTCCTTGTAACCAAAGTTCTTGGGTACAGAAGTTGCTCTGAATTTTACCAATTGGTTGGTAGTTGAAGGGTGTGGGATTGGAGCATGAATTAGTTGTTTTAAAGACTGACTTACCACTTACTGTATAGGTAACCTTGAACAGGTTTATTATGTGTTGAACACCCTGGCTTCTTTATCTGTACGTTGTATCTGATCTATGAGAATTAAATATGTTAATAAGTGTAAAGAACTTAGATTCCACAGTAGAATAAGTACTCTAGAAAAGTTAAGTATTACTAGGACATAATTACTAGGACATAAGTAAAAATATTCATTATTTTTCTTGCAATCGAATCAGGCTCTGCATCCTATTCACTCACCTAATAGTATGTATGCAATATTTACTTACTAACTGAATCAATGAATCTATGAAGTAGACTCTGAATTTTATTAGTGTGTCAGAAATGCCTTATAAGTACATTAAAAATTGTTTCTAATGCCAACTGCAAGTCAAAAAGTATTCAAAATGAATCTATCATGACCTATTAGTCTCTTTACTTGAGGAATTAAGAGCCTTAAGGAGAAATAAGAGGCATAAACAAAACAAAACAGAGAGCAAGGGGCTGTTTGTTAGAGGTAAGTACATGCAGTGACCAGAGCTCAGAAGAAGGGAACTGACTCGGTATGGGGGGAGGGTTAAGTTAGGAAAATTCTTCAGGAAAAGGAATTCTGTTTAGGGGGTGCAATCCACGAGAGCACCTAGGTTTTTTGAATGTATGGTGCTTCAAGAACACCAAGCTGGAGGCTTTGAGTGGTAGATCTACATTTTGAGAAGCTTCTTATAGAGAGGGAAAAAAATGCATATCTCTGCTTACAAAATTAGATTCAAAAAGGAACACATATTTAAAATTACAAAAAGAAATAGCATATCAATTTTAAAGATTAACAAATAACCAGTAATTATAAAATTACCCAAAGTTAACTTTAATTGGAGCATTGAATTACTTGAATAATTCACCTCTGTTCCTCTGCTTTGCTTGCCTAGTTAGCTATAAATAGTTAGTCCATCTCAGACATGACAACAAAGAACAGGAAGATAATTCAGTTTTTCCTCCAGAGTAGTTGAGTGAAATGTAATTTTTGTTTTAACAGTTGAGGAGGGCTTTCTTTCAGCTTCACAATCCCATAGCTCTTAATTTGCCATCCTCATGTTTAACCTGTGATTGGAAATTAAAGACTTGTCCTAAATCCAGGCAAGAAGATGGTCTCCTATTTAAATTCTGTAGCTAAGATTGGAGGGAACAACTTCCCATGTGTACACTATGATTCTGTTTATGAGTATCTGAGTCTTCAGTACAAATATCAAATGTACTTCAATATTCAATTCTGTAGCTATGGGAGAATACAACAGAATACACATGAAAATATAATAGCCAAATGCATGCTTGCTGAAGCAGGAGTCATGTTTTAAATGATAGTCACATAGAGTCAATGCTGTACAGAGGCAAGAGCTCATTTTACATTGGGTCGCAAGGGGGAGTTCATGGAGGAGTTGAAAGTTTGATCATGGTTTCAACAACAAATAGAGTTTATTAAAATGCAGAGTGGAAACAGATTTCAGAGGCAAAAAGATATGAGTTATAAGGTGAAAGTTGGAATCTAGGGTACAATGCTCCTTTATTATAAGCAGCTGTAAAATCAGCCATTGGATATATCCAGTGATAATGAGGAAATAGTCTTCAAGACTACAGTTGTACATAAAATAGAATCTGCTCAACTTTTATCTTCGGGAAACGTAGAAACATGAAGAGAATGATTCCTTCTCCCTAGTGATCTGCTCCACAGACAGCATAATTTAGGGAACCAGAAGAAATAAGTACAAAGTTAAGTTTCCTTCTAATAAAACTACCTGGGCTATGTTGGCAGGAATTTATCTTTTTTTTTTTTTTTTTTTTTTTTGGTAGTGGACGAGATTTGTAAACCATATCCTCCTGGAAAACCTGCAAAATAAAGACAATTCAGCACATTCCTTGTGGGATTTGCTATGATAATGAAATAGAAAAATAATAATAAGTTTTGCCTCCTGGATTCCTTGCTAGATTACAAAATAAAAGATTGAAGCTGCATTAGCTCTGTTATGTGTATTTTCAAGCTGTTCAGCAAACATTAGGCTGAATGATAAAGATTTGTTCTTTCAATGCAATGGATATTGAAATAGGGATAATAGTTAGATATTGAAACATACAGTGACGAGGTTCTCTCAACATTATTTTCCAATAGAAAATAGAAAGAACTTAAGGACTTTTTTTTAAAGGAAGCAATAGAGTAAGCACCAGCATGAGCTTTGTTCTGTGAACATTCACATTCTATCACATCATCAATAACTGCACTCTGGTTCTTTTTCTCTCTTTCATTTTAGGTCTGTGAACACTTAAATAGGAAATGTGTTCTATTTCAAAAGGAAAAAAAACAACAAAAAATGAAGTCATGTTTAAAAGCCCAATATTTTCTCCCTGAGAGATAAAAATTTAAATAGAGAATTACTCCTCAGCTCAAATTAATGTAAGTGAATCAAATTCTCCAGCTAATCTTTGAATTTCTCTCTGGTCTCAGTTTCTCTTTCTGCTTTACTCCTAATCCAAATGTTCCTTCTTAGAGAGATGAGGGCTGGTAAAGGGAAGAATACGTTTCTATAATAGGGCACATTTTAAATGTTTATTTTTACATTACAAACATAAATTTCAGTTCTCCATAATATATTACCTGTCTTGATGTTTGCTTTGTATTAAATATATATACCTGAAAAAAATCATTTCTTATATAATAAACTTTCTTTTTATAATAATTACGATTAAATATTAACTGTATTAGTTTGCCAGGTATGTTGCTATATTTTATGTTTCTATTTGTTTAATTGATAAAGAACATAATTACTAGATACTATTTTTTCTTAATTTATTATATGAAGATACAAAAAGTCTCACCATCTATCACTAGAGCTTATGTTTTTAAATACTTATTTCCTAAATATGGATGTTTGCTGAAAACAAGAAGATATTTTAAGCAAATTGAATATTGAAGTACATTTGATATTTGTACTGAAGACACAGTACTCATAAGAAGATTTTTTATTTAAAAAATAGCTAATCAAAAACTCCATGTTCTTTTCCAGAGAAAACTCATATTTATCCAGTCAACATTTACTAAATTCTTACTATATATAGACAGTTCTTTACTAAGAATCTTTGGATGTCATGGTTGCTTAGGAAAGAGGTCAAAGAATACTGATAGCTCCATGTACAGGCTGCATGGGACAGGCCTTCAAACACACCCAAATAGTTTGGCCACTGAGCTCTATCTCCAACCTGTAATTAAATTAGTGTGTAACTTTTAAAACTTTAGACAGATAGTATATAATCCATCCATGTGTACTTTGCGTGAGTAACAATAAGAGAGAAAATTCTCCAGCTAATCTTTGACTTTATCTCTTGTCCCATTTTCTTCCATTTCAAGGCCCACAGAAAAAAATAAATTATTATACATCATTTTCTATTCATATCTCTCTACTTGAACATTTACTTTTGTGCATGGTTTACTCCATCTACACAGTGTTTCCGAACTCTACTGTGCCTTTTTTAGAAAGCACATTATCTTTCAAGACATAACTCAAAAATTATTGCTTCAATGAGCCTTTGCTAATATACTTGGCCTCTCCTTCACTATCCTAGGTGATCCATAGGTGTTCCCTCACTAGCATAATACATGTTGTTTACCTTCTCAGATAAGTCTCTACACTTGCTGTTAATAACTAAAGATAGCTATCTTTTCTATTTTCTTTAATAACATCTCAATCTCTCTCTTTTTAAATTCCTAGATTGATGAATATTTCAAATTTATGTACTAAATACAATTTGCATGCATTAGGAAGTGTTAGGATGCAGGGAATTAAAATAAGATATTTATGACAAGAGGATAGCAATGAATCAGGTGAAGGTTTACTGTGAAAGCCTGTGAACCAAGCCCAGTGCCGAAAAATTTCAGAATATACTTACTTCATTTATACTTTACCATTGTTACATTAAAAAGATTCTCCATAACAATGTCAGGGATAAAACACAAAGCAAAATGATAAAACTGTGTTTGGGTTAGGAATATTGGAATCCAATGAAATGGAATTTAATTTATTTCATGTCTACTCAGTATAAAGTTTACAACTTATTAATGGTGAGAGTGTTGACAACATTAATTCTCAATAGTTACATTTTTAAAAAAACAGAAAACCTGAAAGCTTATTGTTTCATACCCAGACATTACATCATAATCATGTTTAGGTACGTCCATATAGATAAACCATGTATTTAATTACATTCAATGTTCCCAGAACAAATAATTCTGTAAGTTAGAAAACACATAATTGTAGTTAATTTGATTAATAAACTGGGAAACATCCAAATTATGGTGTATCATTCAGTGCTAAAAGAGATATGAGCTACCAAGCCATGAAAATACACAAAGCCGTCTTAAATACATACTAATAAGTGAATCAAGCTAGTATGAAAAAACTATACAATGTATCATTCCAACTATATACTATTCTGAACTAGGAAAACTATAGAGAAAGTAAAAATATCAATGATTTTTAGGGCTTGAAAAAGGGGAAGAGGAAAGAATAGTGGATTTTTATTGTACTAAAAATACTGTATATAACACTACAATGATGGATTCATGTCATTATACATTTTTTCAAACCCACAGAATATACAAAATCAAGGGTAAATTCTAAAGTCAACCATCTAATTTGAGTGATTCTGCCATGTCAATGTAAGTTCACCTATTATAGCAAAACCATATTCTTAGGAGGTGTCTTGATATAGGTGAAGGGAATTCATGCATGAAATCAGGGAGGTATTGAGATCTTTGTACCTTCCCTTGAGTTTTGTTGCCAATTAAAAACTCCTCTAAAAAACTATCTTAAAAATTACCAATTTATGTTTCATAAAATCAAAGCTATCAGCATCTAACACCTAGTCTTTTCATTGACCTAACACTGTATACAAATTATAATCCTCTCTAAATGGTAAGCCATTATAAAAAGGTCTCATATGCCCAGAAACAAGGCAGTGCATTTCCAATCACAGAAGCACACTGAATATTTTTCACTACTTCCTTTCCCCCATATTTCATTTCACTGCAACAAAATGAAAGGTAGGGAATACATAACAATATTTTACATATGTACTTTAAAAGCCAGGAGAATTAAGGGACATAGGAAAGGCAAACCTGCTGTACTTCATTCAGAGCAGCAAAACTGTGGCATCTGTAGGTTGTGACATTATAGATTTCATTATCAAACACACACACACACACACACACACACACACACACACATGCACACATGTCCAAACTAATGTTGATTTTGCATATACATTCCATTGAGACTGAAATATTGATATTTCCAAAAGCAATATTTCACATGACATATAGCTTCCTGTGTGTGTGTGTGTGTGTTTGTTTTGTGTGTGTGTGTGTGTGTGTGTGTGTGTGTATTAAACTCAGTTGTAGAGGTGCACACTTTTAGTTGATCTAAATTTCTTTTATGGACTAACCCAACCATTCAAGAGGGATGTACTGAAAACATTGCTTTGGTCATTTAGAAGAGTGTCTTTGCTGAAATAGCTGAGCTATTATGTCATAAGAAAAAGTACTGTAGGAAATGCATTGGTGTTTTGAATGTAGTTATAAATAATGGATTCTGCAACAGCTCATGGTGTATATTTTTGTAATAAAAATGAATATTTTTTATATTTCAATATCAAGAATATTTGTTACCCTCTTAAATAACACTGAAAAGATTGCAAATAGATTCCTTTTGTTCTAGCAAAAACAACAATGTCCACAACAACAATAAACTAAGAGACAAGAACCCGTACATTTCTTTTGCCCTAGTGAGTGGAAAAAATATGGCTTTTGGTTTCCTCAATAAAGATACAGGGTCTCATTGTAGCTATTCAAGAATATATTTTCTTTACCCTCTGTTCCTGTCCTTTTTTATATTAAAATGCTATCTATTTTACTTTTACTCCTGTTTTTTGGCTAAAGCCACACAAATCATTTCAAACTATTTTTAAACAAATAAATCATTTAAAATTATTGTTTTAATTAAAGCAGAACTCCACATAATGCTTTTTGTAGAGTAGTGTGTTTTAGAATTTCCTTCATAGATATTTTTAAATAGGGTACACCTTACCAGAGAAAAGATGTAAATTAAAAATGTCTTTGTATTCAAGTTGAACTCTTCAAGAAAAATACCAACTTGGCATAAATCAATACTGATATATTTAGAAAACAATGCTTTTAGGGCTAGTAAAGTAATTCTGACTCTCTTTTTTTTTCTTAATATGGACATGGAAGCTTCAGAGAGAATGTTAAAAGAAGAGTGTAGAAATGTAAAAATAATGACACAAGCATTTCTCCAAATTATATGTGCGTTTCAAATGGGTTTTTATAGATCCTATGTTTTACTTAAATCCTGATGTAGATGCAAGTTCTTTGGCCTCTATACCTTTTTAGAGTTATGAATAATAAATGTGGAACATTTTCTCTACTTTAAAAGTTTGCTGCATATAAGAACATTGTATATCAGTTAAGAACCCTGAAAAAGCTATAAAAATCCATTAGGCATCATTTCTGTTCTCAGATCATTAAGAATGGTTAGCTTCCTCAGTACTTCATAAATATGTGCCATGAAGGGTTTCCGCAATTTGTAAACCATATTCCTAGTCATGTCTGACTACCACCCTGAGTTTCTTACTTCTTTCCAACAGTAGAGACTGAATTTCCTCTCTTACACCATCTGTCAAAATTCCTTTAAGAATATATATTTTAATATCTTTAAAATAAGAATCACTGTTATTTAATCAGTGTATATTTAACAACAAAAGAGCCACAGTATTTTCTCAAATTCTTTGTAGTATTTTACACTTCCATAAACAATGTATTAGATGTTCCAGCTAATCAACACCCTTGTACAACCTTTGATTTTAATTGTGGTTTTAGTTTGTATTTCTCTAATAATTAATGCTATTACAGATTTCTATTTATTCCTCTGGAAAATACTTAAAACTTTTTGTCATTAGATTTTTATTTGTATGTTTTTTTTAGTCATTGATTTTTAAAGTTTCTTTATTATATCTTAGGTACAAATAAATTTTTAAATATTTGTAATGCAAGTATTTTCTCTTAGTTTTCCAGGAAGGAGCCCCTTGAGCACTCTAGAACTGTGGGAAAATTGTGCTTTAATAACCAGACTATAGAAAAGCTCAGACATCAGGCTGAGATCCTGAATCACTGGCTGGACAATGTCTGTCTCTGTCCCAAACTGAAGCAACTTCTCAATATAAAAATTATGCTAAGTCTCCAGTAACCATAAGTATTAGAAAGGGGAAGAAGATATGGAGGGGAAAATAAAGGAGAAAAAAATTTAAAAAGAGAATGTATTTCCTTTGTCAGAATACGATGAGCTTTCTGAGAACAGAGGATATGTGTTTTACTATACTGTATCTCATATGATACCACTTATGCATACATAGACATGCATACACACACACCCGCCCCCCCACACACTCAGAATAATGACTCTAGAACAATTACATGAAATCTGTGGTAAAATCACCAATACATTTATAACTTTTATTTATAAAGCCAATACATAAACTTTTATTTATGCATTTTATTTGCCATAGGCCAGGTTTTTAGTATAACCTACAAAAAGTGCTACATTCACATTTTTGGTTCATATTAATGTGACTGGCAACAACTGTTACATCTTCAGTTGTATTATGTATAAAATCGATGGAAAACAGCTTCAAACATAACTTGTATTTTTTTTTTTAAAAATTAAGTGCCTTTCCAGATTTTCCTGAATGTTGAGAAAAAAAAATTGACTGCCAAAAGCACATTTATATGAAAATGACAACTTATATTAATGTTACTTACCGAAAAGTTTGTCAAGCATTCATAACATATTTCTCAATTGACTTTTGAAAGTAAAAATGATTTATATTTCAAAATATTTTAGATTGTTTCATTTTTTAGCTTCACAAAGCATTTTTCTTTCTTGTACAGCAAAAGTGCTTGTTTGCCTTTCTAACTTTGGGAGTTTTTTAAAAAACAGAGAGAAATACTGTAAGTTAAGAATTATTATGCCTACAAAGGATGATTAGCTAGGGTGCTCCAAGGAAGCTTTGATATCATCAAGGATTCAGTAAACATTTTTTTTTAATTTGAAGTCAGTTTATGTCATGTTCTGTACAGGAACCAAGGGTAGAATCTCCGGTGAGTTTAATTAGCTTAAACCTTAGTAGCTCAGAGATTTGCTTTCTGTTCCTAAAACTCTGAGTTCTATGATTTTCAAAGTTGTGTTTTCCAAAAAGGAAAGTATATATGTATATATATATATACACACACACACACACATATACAATTTTTACTATCATCAAATGGAAGTTTAAATATTTGAGCATTTTCAAAATAAGTCCCAAGTTTATGTATAACTAAGGAGAAACAATAAAAAACAATTTTTGCATGTTAAAGTCTATACATCCATTGGTACATTAAGAATTGGTAATTGTACACACAAGTGTCTACTCTTACCAATGAGCATATGCTTGCAGATGAAAATATGATTGCTAATAGAAAAGGAAATTGGCAACATTTATCGTGAAGCATTTTGCTTTTAGAATGAATACATATTGAGGCTTTTATATACATTTCACTGTTACCTAAGTGTATCTTCTGTGTCATAAAAAGCATCCCCCACATTAAAATCTACGTAAGAATAACCAATCACACCTATTTTTAAAGACCTATTTTGTTCTCATTCCTCAGGAATGTGCTTACAACATATACAATATGATGCCTGACTTAGAAGTGTAAATTTAAGAAAGAATTAGCAAAATTTATAACTGAAACACGAAAAGTTTATCAAAGTGGTTTTGCAAAGGGCTCTACTAGAAAGAAGAATGGGTATAGAGTTAGGCAATATAGATTTAGTGCCAATGTTTTTGGAAGTTAACAATATAAACTCGGAAGCACTTCATAACCTCTCTGATTATCATTTTCCTTGTCTGCATATTAAAGAGACAGTGCTAACACACGTGGACATGTTTACTGAGTGTCAGCATCCAGGGTAGTGTAGGCGACCATCTCTAGAGCCTTAGAGAGGCACAGATGTCCTATTTATAATAGTATGCAATCTTCCTGCCATGTTTTCTTCTTAGAAAGAGAAGCTACAGTAGTGTTGCAATTTTAATCTCTGGCCAATTGAATGGTGAAAACATCCACATTGTCACGTTTCCTATTTGACTCCTCACTTTTCCCATCTTACACAAACTCACGGACCTTTGTATTATTCACCGAACAGACCATAAAGTTCCGAGCAAAATTATTTCTTAAAGGAATGCATAGAATGGATTTTAAAAATGCTCAAGAGGATTACTACTTACCATTTGTAGTAGATTTTAGAAGTATAGGCTACTCCATAGCAACATATTTTGATAGAGTAATGTTTGTATTGTGTGTTTATTTTTAGAGATTATATGCAATTTGGAAAACCAGGATGCAAAAGCGTATGTAGAGGTCTATCAGGCAAATGGATTAGAGCAATCTTAAAGAGCAATAGAGAGGATTGAGAAAGAAGATGGATTTCCAAGAAAGAACTTGGGTAAGATATGAGAGCTCTGAGCCATTTTACTTGGTCTGCAGCTAGGTATTCTCTGTAACAATATATGTAACCTGGGCTAGTGTTCAGTAATCTAATTCCTGTGGTTTAGCTCATGTGTGAGACATTGCAAAAGTTTAGAGGTTTCACAGTACAAAGAATTGGATTATGAGAGTCTTCATAGTGCATTAATCCACCCATATGGAATAATATGTGGTAACTGTACATAGGTAGGGTGTAACTAAAGGAGGTAAGTCATTAGGGATTTGACTTTGGGATATATATTTTGTCTCTGGTGAGCTTAGTTTCCATCTCTGCTTCCTAATTGCTATGTCCTTAAAAGAAAGAAATGATATTGATAAATTAGATTTAGAAAAATATTGGTAGTCTTATATGACTGAATATCAAAGAAGAAAGAAGGAAAAGTGCAAAGATAACTCCATCATTTTGGTCATGAATCAAAGGAGGTTAGAATTCCACTAAAGAAAAGCAGAATTAGGATAGCTAATTTCTGTTATACGTGTATCATCAATGCATTACACATAATACTTCCATTCATTATTCATTTAATATCCACAGCAGGCCTTTGAAGTGCATAATTTCCTTGTTACATATAAAGAAACAGACTCAGAGAGTTTGGATAATTGGGCTATTATTTAATAAAAAATAAAATTTTAAAGAGACAGGACTGAAGTCCAAATCTGTTTAAACCCCAAGTTTTTTTTTTTTTTAATTTCAATATCATTTAAAAAATACTTGTCAGTAGCAAAAGTTAAAGAATACTCTTTAGGGAAAATATCAGTCAATTCCTGAGAAAGAATATTTTCAAGGTAATAAAAGAAAACAACTTGAATATTTTTAGTATATAAACATAAGTTATAATATGCATATGAAAATAGAGAACAATGTTTGTATAAAATCATTTTTTTCTTGCTGTCATAAGAAATGCAAAGGCTTGTGAAAGTTGTTTTTATGATTTTTTAAGTTTGAGATGTTAAGGACTATCCCTTATTCAGTGGTCATGCACTTGGGGTAAAATTAATGAACAAATTAATTTTTCTCACCTCACCACCAACTCAAGTGCAACTCAGGTTTTTCCCACTATGTTCTCATAACACCTTGTTCATTCCTCTCATTAGCCACACCACATTAAATTTGTGCATACATTTTCAATCCATTAGATGATTGAAGGTAGGAACTATGATTTATGACTTTGTATATTGATCACATGGTATTTTGCCTAATGAAGAAGAATAAAAACTTTAAATGCAAAAAGCAATGTCAACTTTTATTTAAAAAGTATAAGGGGTCAAATTTTCGCTCCAATGTTATGAATTATTATCTTAATTTTCATAACCTTATAGGATAGATATTATGTTATCTCCATTTTTCAGTACCAAAAATTGAAACCAGAATTGAGAAAATTTATTTTAACTAAGTCACAGGCTAATCCATCATAGATTTGGCATTTGAATCAAGTAAATGACTATGAAGTTAATGTACATAACAACCCAAATGTATCACTTTTCCATTTAGTAGGTTTTCAGCTACCATTTACATAATGAATGAAGTGACTGAAATAATTACATAATGATAAATGGAAACTATATCTCTATAAACTATAGAAAAATCTAGCTTGTAGAAAAAAGCCATATTCAACCAAAAGGTAGACATACCTGCTTATCTAATCAACATTGAACTCATTGAAATTTCAAAATAACCATTTTTTAAGAAAAGAAACATAGAAACAATGTCAACACAAAAGATTAAATAATGCATAAACATACACACATAGGTATAGACTCAACACTTCTCAAAGAAGGAAGTTTAGTGGAACTAAAGATCTCAAAACTAAATTAAAAATTTGATAAATTGTTAATTTTTAGGGAGGGTATATATGCATATAAATTGTGTGGGAAGGAAACAGAATGTATAACCTTTCAGAGATATGTTCTATATTTTAATTCTGGGGATTATAAATAAAGTTGAGCTTTTATGTTGCATATGTTGTATTTATTTTAACTCTTTTTTTGCTATCAAATTTTCCTATAATTTATGCTCACCTTAAATGCATGTTCTTATTTTAACTTTGCTGGGAAATGAAATACAAAGAAATTGTAATAAGTTACACTCCACATATGTATAATATGTCATAGTAATACATTCTACTGTCATGTGTAACTAAAAAGAACAAACAAAAATTGCATTTTATAAAATACATCTTCACAGTTTTGAAATATTTGAATTTCAGGACAAAAATTTAACCCATAAAATTCTGCAGCTAAAATAACACTGAAATATATTTCTAGTTATTTAACAAGTGGGAATGCTAAATAATCTTTGAGCATTTTCACAACCAACTATCAAACATCCTGTGACCTTGATCTTAGCATTGGTTTCCTGTTTCTTGAAGCCATCAGGGAAAAGTAATCAGATTTAATCAAGTAATAATTATGGGGATACTTGACCAATGGTTGCTCAACTGAAAAATTCATTTTTAAAAAATTTATCAGGGTTAACTCACATATTAACTCACCATTTTCATTTATCAAATGAAAACAATATGAAGTTTTGACTGTTTTAATTAGATTTAGAGACAAATCATGTTTTCAGACCAGTCACTAGGAAATGACTAAATGTATTCTGCGACCTTGCAAACAGTGAAAGATAAGTGTATCTCTGTTAGAATTAAATTTTCCTCAAATAAAATCACAAATATTAAAACATAGAAACCAGTACTTCAAGATTAAAAGATTCTATAATTAAATAGCATATCTTTGACAATTAAATTATAGCATACTCTTTGACTCTAAAATAGAAAGACATAATGTGATATATATATATATACATATATGCATATACATAGATAGATAGATAGATATAGATAGAGTAAAAACAGGGAAATAAAACTTATATAATCCAGCTCTCATTTCAATGAGAAAAATTCCTAACAGAGAGAAAACATTAAAAAAAAAAACATAGCTTGGCATGGTGGTCCACAAATGTAATCCCAGAAGCTGGGAAGGCCAAGGCATGAGGATGGAAAGTTCAAAGCCAGCCTCAGCAACTTGGCGAGACCTTAAGCAACTTAGTGAGACCCTGTCTCTAAATAAAAATAAAAAGGGTTGGGGATGTGGCTCAGTGTTTAAGTGCCCCTGTGTTCAATCCCAAGTACCAAAACAAAAACAAAAATAAAATCTCCAAATCTCTTGGCACTCCCTGACTTTCTCCTGGGATACCATGTCCACTCAGGATCTCCAGTGGCCCTCTTTCTTTTTCCTCCCATAGGCTACTCAACGTGTCCCTGGGCCTAAAAGACCTTTTCTCTGCATTGGAAAAGATACTTGCTCTAGGAAGTTAGGACCCTACCATACCCACCCCTCAGGGCACTCAGAGGAGAAAGAACTACTTTGTGAAGGAAGAGCACACTGCTTCTCCTCTTGGCTAATCCTGTGCACAGTGTTTCCCTGAATAGTCAGGACTCCCACCCCACTGGCACCTCAGACTAACATCTTTCTACTGTGTGCGGAACATACTATCATGTTAATTGACTCTTCCCTTATTTTTTTCCACACTGTATGCAAAGTTTCTTTAGTTGCATTTCCTTAGGACTTGAGTGTGCTCAACTCAGCTATTTCTAACAACAGTGGGTATTTTCTCATAGAGCTTTTTTCTTTTTTGGTGGTGTTTTTCTTTACATTAAATAGTCCTTTTTAATCAGTTATAATCTTACTGTGATAGCTCCTTTTTTATTCATTAAAATGTTATTAATTTTAAAATCACTGCACCTGAATCATGGATATAACTTTTGTTGTTATCACCCTTTGTTTTTGCAAAGACATCTCCCTTTTTTTTCCAGAAAAACCATTAATCATAGTGAAATAGCTCAATAAGGAAAGGACAATTTTCATTTAATTCTAGTTTGCAATTTTAAAATATCTTGAGATTTCCCATGTCGTTTCACTGCCAATAAAATTCAACCTTTTGTTTTTTTTAAATCCCCCTTATTCCCTTTCCCAGTCTCCTTTGAAGTTGGCTGTGGCTTTCTATTGAGTTTCAGCAATAGAACATGAAGAAATTGAGCCACATTCAGCCCTTGCTAGCCAAGGCTTCCCAAGCTACAATACTCTTTCTTTAACAATTAATTTTATAGAAAATCACACTACTTAAGACCACTTAAAGATGGTGACATGACCAATTGGAAGAGAATCACCAAATGAATGACCATCTCTCTGATCTGTGAGCAAAAAGTACACATCCAATATGTCTGGGGAAATATTTTTATCTGGGGGAATGTTTTTTATTTTTTTTTATTTTTTTTTAAAGAGAGAGTGAGGGAGAGAGAGAGAGAGAGAGAGAGAGAATTTTAATATTTATTTTTTTTTAGTTATTGGCGGACACAACATCTTTGTTTTGTATGTGGTGCTGAGGATCGAACCCGGGCCGCACGCATGCCAGGCGAGCGCGCTACCGCTTGAGCCACATCCCCAGCCCCTGGGGGAATGTTTTTAGAGAAAGTGACATTGTCTTAACTAGTAGACAACAATTAATTAAAAATAAAGCAAGGCACTTGCCTTGAAAACAAGATGAATTCTTAAGAAATAAGTTCTAGACTATACATACTTATTATGAAGATTGCATTTGGGTTAGTGTTTCTTATTTGTATGTATGTATACATACCTTTGTATATTCTGCATCACATATTATTTGTTATTATATGTATGAGATGTAGATATCTATATCCTCTGTAATATATACTCTCCACATCATTATTTGTATACAATTTAACATAAAATTTCAAAAAAAAGAAAGTATGAGAGAGAATGCCTACTAGTATTAAAACATTAAGAAAAAGTGGTTCTACTAAAAAAAGGAAAAAAGACAGAAGTAGGAATAATTTTTGTGTTTTTAATCAGAAGCTATGTTAGATTTGGGTAAACTATTGATAATGTTCTGGGGAGATATATTGTGTCAATATATTCCACAAAATTTTAAAGTTTAGAAACTTTTGTGGAAATATTACACAAGCATTCTGCAAATGAGGAGTAAAAGTAGTTTTTATAAGTGTGATTGCTGGAAGGCATCAGTGAACTGTGCATGAACTAAATTGGCATGGAAACCAGGTGGTAGGAAAGTCTGGTATCTGGGAACTCCCAACCACACTCCTGCTGGTTTGAGACTGCCCAATACACATGATACCTATCTAGTTCTCTCAGGTTCAGCATTGCACTGGAGTTAGGGTGACCTGATGGAGCTACATATCACACAACCTCTCAAAGATGGGTGTGACTTTCCAAGATGCCAATCAATCTGATGACTGTAAGACTCAACCTGCTTCACCTCATCCCTGCCTTTGATTTAATCTCCCTTAAATAAAGAACCAGAGCCATTTTTAGCCCTTCAATTGTAGATTCTACCAGGACCAGAGGACTTATCAGGTGTTCTGGAGTTTAAAAAAATAATTTCTTAACTAATTATTTCTTAACTAAGACTTTCATTTTCTCAAGTGGTTCATCATCACCTGAGCAGAAAACTACCTTGGTGGGGTGCTGGTCACCCTGCAATATGTGATGCCATATTTTATTAAATAAGTTCAGGAATTTTGTAAACTTAGAAATAGAGCCCTTTAAGTGTCAGAGTTTCTAAAAATTTAAAATAAATGACGGATTAAATATTTTTGTGAAATTCTCAAAGATGATCTTCTCAAAACTACTGGATTGTGATTCAATCAATCCTTATTTGTAAGGAACAGATCAGAATTGTAGAAATACTTATACATCAATGTGCGAGTTTACTGGGAAAATTATATATATATTGTTTTCTTCTCCACTAGAAACAGGGATAAAATGGTCTTAAGAAAGCAGTTGGCAGCAGATGATTACACTATCAGTAGTTAGAAAACACTTTGCTTACAAAAGCATATTTTTATCTATAGGAATATCAATAAATAATTTAAAACAATCTTAGTAATAATTTACAGTATGGAATCATTTAAACATATCAGCAACCAATGTGCATATGCATAATTCATTTTTTATGGCTCTGCTTATCTCAAGAAATAGCTTTTTAATAGAGATTTAACATCTTAATCTCTACAACAGAATTATAAATGAAATTTTAGTCAAAAGTTTTCAATAATGAATAAAATAGCTTCAAAATTACATGTATTTTTATAAATTATTTTATGAACATTCATTTTTAAATAATTGAGAAATTCTAGAAACTTTAAATTGACAGATTGCCATCTTCTGTTGTGCTAAATCAGGAATAAGTCTTCTTCATTTTTGGTAGATGCAATGAATTTCACAGACAAAAAGCTTATTTATCTTCAAGTTCCAGTCTAAATTTAATTTCAGAACACCACAGTGGACTTATATCCCTTAAATATTACTTAATTTTATTTTGTGAAAAGATACTGTGAACAGTATTTATCACTATAGGTAGAATATTTTTCAGAATAAAAAAACAGGCTCAGGTATTTAGCTGATGATCTCTTACATTATTCATAGCTTTGCAAAAATTTGGACATATAACTATGCTCACTTTCTGAGCAAGTGGGTTAGATCCTAATAAGAATATGATGTGATGCTGGGTATGTAGCTCAGAGATAGTGTGCTTGCCTAGCATATGTGAGGCACTGGGTTCCATACTCAGCACCACATTAAAAAATAAATAAATAAAATAAAGGTATTATGTCCATCTGTAACTAAAAAAATATTTAAAAAGAAGATGACCATGGGCTTTCCATTTACTCAGATTAATGTTCATGAACAACAGTGCCAATTACATACAAGAGAAATATCACATCCTGTAATTTGTAATTTAGTGGAAATATCATTAACTATTAAAGTAAAACCTCAATGTATACCTAAGCCACACGACAGCAAAAGTGCAAAAAGTTTATGATTTGTAATCTTGTAATGTAAATTTGGGGCACATTATTTTCTTTTAAAAATACATTATTAATTAGAATTTCTGGAATTCTTATGAGCCTAGCACTTGTATAATTTCTACATAATGTTCTATAATTTTTGCAGTCATCTCCTGAGGGATATGAGAATTTGTTCAGTAGTTAAACATGGTATTTTTAGTTTTTAAAGAAAAATCTATAATGCTTACCATATACTAGATATTTTTCAAGTACATCTTAACTCACTTCATCCATATTACAGTTGCTCTGCATATTCCATTATCACCCAGGTCTTGCATGTGGAATCTGTAGCAAAAGGAGATTAAATAATTTTCTCATAAATTACATGGTGGAGCAAAAATTTCAATGTAGTCTCCTGGCTTTAAACTAGAGATTATAGGGGTAGAACATTAACCAAGGACAAATAATAAATAATTTTTAAGAAGGAAATATTAATTTGAGGTCTATAAGTAATACTACCCTCTGACCAAAGTAGGAAAGTACAATTGTCCAGGCTCCCAAATTTCAGAGAGAACTCTTCAGGCCTTCCTTCTATTTGATCCTTCTCTAAGCAGAAAGAAGTTCACTGGGCAAAGTGCACCTAGGATGCCCAGGAGCCCTTCTTAACACTCTATGAGTACCTACAGCAGTTTTGGACCCTATTGTGACCTGCAAACAAGATTCATGCCTCCTTCCATAGCTTGAGCCTCTTCCTTTCTCCCAAAAGTTGACCACGATCATGATGACTCTAACTTCAGACTCAAGGACTTATCTGTTCCGGCTTTTGAGACAATGGAAATTGAGCTTGGATATGCAGGCTGAGGTATTATAAATATGATACTAGATAGAGAAGGGAACAAGAAACAAGTGGTTGGGCCATGCAGCTAGTTTTCCTTTTGCCACCAAGTCCCTGGGAATAACTCCATAGATTTCTGTATTTCTAAATTAAAACCTGAATCCCCAAGTCATTATAGATGCACATGTTTATAATAAAAGAAACACAATATTTTATTTCCTGTGCTCACTTGAGCTATTGGAAATACCAGGGTTGTTATTTCCAGAAAAACACTTTCCATTTCCTGTGATATTCTACTTATATAACTGTGGTATGAAATGTGTATATGAAAATAGTAGCCTCACAGTCTTTGTATTATGTGGCAAAGGAGAAAAGGGTTTTGCTTTCATCTTCTGACTAGGTTCTATTGGACAGATCATTCATGAATTAATCACATGTGGAAGAGTCTAAAAGCAAGGGATCATGCTACAAGGTCATGATATAAAGAATAAAAATGCAACCCTTAAATAATTTACCTGGTGGTGCACTTAGTAACAGTATACTAAATGTATTCAACATTAAGTTTCCTAAACATTTATCAGCTATCACCTGTCTCTGAAACTATTTGTGAAATATGAGGAAAGAAATTGATTGCAACTTTCCTTGTAGGTTTTTAGGTATTGATTTTGAATTTTTGCTTCTGAAATACCATTCATATATATTTGGTTTCATTCTATTGTATAAATGCAAGCAAAAGTTTTTCTAGTTATGGTGTTGTATTAGAAATTTCTCTCATATCATGTCTCACAGTGCATAAATAGCATATCATTTGATTAAAAATGATTCCAAGTTCAAAATAAATACAGTGGTAAAAAAAACAATATTATAATAGCTTTGACATTACTATGAAAATATGAAGAGTAGAAAACAAATATACTAAGATTATCCAGAAAGCATAAGAGTCAATCAATCATAAAATGTCATAATATTTTACAAAGTAGAATTCCCACTGAATAACATATATATATATATTATTACTAATATATATATATATATATATATATATATATATAAAATTTAATAATATATATTATTAAACTTTTAATTTAATATATATATTAAATTAAAAGTTAGATTGGCTCTCTTTTGAGGGGCTGGGGATGTGGCTCAAGCGGTAGCGCGCTCACCTGGCATGCGTGCGGCCCGGGTTCAATCCTCAGCACCACGTACAAACAGAGATGTTGTGTCCACCGATAAATAAAGAATAAATATATATAAAAAAATTCTCTCTCTCTCTCTCTCTCTCTCTCTCTCTCTCTCTCTTTAAAAAAAAAAGATTGGCTCTCTTTTGAAAGTTTAGCTCTGAAAATCCAAGTAATGTATGAGTGTACATAATGTACTACTCCACAATGCTAACCAACCATTAGAATTGCACTATATTTTCAGGAAAACAAAAAGCTAGTACACAAAAAAAATCATAAATAATTTATATTTTATTAAAATCTTTTCTCCATAATAGTTATTAATCTTTTTAAAATTAAAAGATAATTATTTTAAGAAATTTAAATGGTAGTTCTTATAATACCTATTAGATCTCTAAAGAATATATCATTTCTATTGGGTGAAGCCAAACTGGAATGTTTACTCAAAATTCAATTTTTTGTGCCCATAAAGTCTGCTTTTTTAGCACTCTGCTGCTACAAGGTTCAGTTCAACTGTCTACAGACATGGAAGAACATCTGTCTTCCTAAAACTTTACAAATCATTACAAATCATCCATTTGCAACAAGTCAAATATATTTAAAGTATAGTGTATCTTCCCAGAACAGTTCCCTATTTTTTAAAAGTATAACTGAAAGTGAATATGTATTGCCACTTGACACTGAAAAGGAGAAGGAAAAAAATCAACAAAATTGCCAACACAATAATAAACATCTGTAGGGGAAAGAAGAAAAACAATCCACCATTTGATGACTTGATGTCATATTCACCAGAATTGGATGTTTAGATAATTGGAAGATGACAAGCACTTTTCGGTTGTACATTGTGCAAATACTGGCAAAAAACGACAAAGGGAAATACACATGTGGTCCACTAGAAAATCACACTGTTTTCAAAGAAACAGGAAAATAGATGGTTGTAGAATTTTAGCATAGATTTCTGAAAGCACTTATAGTTCTATTATATTATGGTATTTCTATGCATCTACAATTTTAGAAATATTGGAGAAGTGAACATTTTCATTGAATGTTTGATTTGTTGGATGTAACAATTTCAGTAACCTCCCTCGATCACCACTGTCCAATAAATGAATGAATTTGCCAACTGAATCTCACTATAGCCTTAAAGTTATTTGAATACATGATAAGCAAAGGCTCATTATTGGAAAGTTTGAGTTCCAAACTTCAAAATAGGTATTTTTTTTCATTGTGAGATGTTATATTTTGAAGTAGCATGAAATATATTGATGGCAATATTTAAAGCACCTGATTTTATCTTTGCAGACAAAAGAAAATTTCAGGGTCATAAATTTTCCTCCATGAGTTTTTTTACTTGGTACTAGGGATTTAACTTAGGAACCCTAAACTACTAAGCCACATCCCCAGTCCTATTTTTAATTTTTATTTTATTTTATTTTTTTTTATTTTGACACAGTGTCTCACTAAGTTGTGAAGGGCCTTTCTAAATTGCTGAAGCTGGGTTTGAAATTGCTATCCTCCTGTCTCATTCTCCTGTGCCATGGAGATTATTGGAATGTACTGCCATGTCTTGGTCCCATGTTTTTTGTCAAAGTTCTTTAAATGTTTTTTTTTCTTCTGTTTGTTTGCTTGTTTGTTTTTCTCCAACAAAGCTTTGTGTTTTGGAGGATTTGCTAAAATCTAACACAGGAGATGAATGACATAGGCATGAAATTCAAACACACTTGGAAGAGCAAGTTATAAAGAATAGAAATTTTTAAAAAATGGAAATAGATGTTAAAAGTCACACTTTCAAGTTTGCAAGTCTTCTCTTTACCATGTTTTTTTTGATAATTCATATTGTATAGTGTATAGTATATTTATGAATAGTTATGCTCTGTTTGAACCATTAAAAATAATATAAGTCAGTATTCTATATTTGAGCACAAATTCTATATCGGTGTCAATGGGTATAAGAATCTTTGGTGTAGCCAGGCACAGTGACACATGCCTGTAATCCTAGTGGCTTGGGAGTCTGAAGCAGGAGGATCACGATTTCAGAGCCAGCCTCAGCAACAAAGTAAAGCCCTAAGCAATTCAGTGAGCCCTGTTTCTAAACAAAATAGTAAAAGGGGCTGGGAATGTTCCTCAGTGGTTAAGTGCCCTTGAGTTCAATCCCCTGGTAACAACAAGAACAACAAAAGGTATCTGTGGTGCTAGTTACCAGCCACAAAACATTAAGAAGCATGCAGCTTTTTTCCTTCCCAGCACTCGACAATTTATACTTTTGTAATGGATCTATTTTTGTAGATACTGGCATATAATATCACCATTAAATCATATCAACTCTGTTGCACAAAGAAACATTCAGGTTATAGTTTGGAGAACCATCTTTGATTGGGCCACAGACTTGAGAATTTTAAATAATAATTCAGTAATGTAACAATGTTTTAATCATTTTCCATATCAGGGTACCAACTAAAATGCTTCTTTGGTGTTAGTTAGATGTTGACATCAAGATTGTAGAAATAGAAACCAAGTTTTCTTCATGTCTCTGTTCTTAATTTATCAACTAATATCCTCTGGTAACTTTGTCTCTTGCCTCTAATTACAAGGTTTCTGAATTTAAATATGTGTTATGGAGTGATTCTTAATGTCCTGTATAATTAATTTTAATAATCGTCACCCAAAATAGCATTTACATAATGTTCACCCTGTATTTTACTCTTCTCACAGCATTGTATATATAACTCATTACCTTGAAAATGATTTAATTTATAATAAAAAATAGTAGTATAGTTATTCTCCATTTACAGGTAACACATTTTTGGGAATAATTAATAGCCACATAATTCATCTATTGCTTCATTTATTTTATTCTACAAGAAATTATTGAACACCTACTGTAGGCATTAAAATAGGTATGAGTGTTCAACCTACCCCAAAACATACACTCTCTCTCTTCTCTCTTCCTTTTGAGTGTTTTTAATTTAATAGGGAAACAGATCTATCATAAGCCACAATACTGTGAGATCTGTAGAAAATGCTGGAAAGTCACAAAAGAGGATATCTAAAACATCAGCAACTTTTTTGAAATATGTCATAGTGTATGAACTTCTGGTATTTAATTTTATGTGTCCAATTGACTTCTCCATGTAATACAAAAAAATAAATATTATTCCTGGCTGTGTATGTGAGGCTGTTTCAGAATAAGTTTAGCATTTGAATAAATTGATTCATTAAAGTAGATGGACTTCCCCATTGTGAATGGACATCATTCAACCTGATAAGGACATGAATAGAACAAAATGAAAAGTAGAGGAAGGGAAAATGTACCCTCTTTCTCTTGCCTCCTGGCTTGAGCTGGGTTGTCAGTCTTCAGACTTTGGCTTGGGATTTATACTAGTGGCTCCCAGGTACAAAACTTTAGGCTGAGATGAAATTACTAAATGGGCTTCCCTGAGTCTCCAGCTTAAAGGAGACATATCATGGCACTTCTTGGCTCAATAAATCAATTCTTCATGATGACTCTCCTATTATATATAAAGTAGGATATAAACATGTCTCCATTGATCCAAACACACTATCCATGAACATAATTTCATTACTTATAAGTATTTTTACATGTAGCCATTTGTACTTTTGGTGAGATGTATTGTAGTCATATTCCCTGAAATAGTGGTAGAATGAGTTGATCTTTATCCATTTAAAAAACCTACATAGATGACCAACAGTCATATTCGAAAGACTCTTGTGTCTTGTTCAAATCATAGAAAAATGATATGATAAACTGGCTATTTAAGAAAAATAAAAACTAGAAAATACGATTAAACTTTGAGCACACAGTTAGATTGTATTTTTTTTCTTTTTCTTTTTAAAGGTCTTATAAAATCCTAATCTTGAATGAATGTTCTCTAAAATCTTATATTTGTAGTTCCATCTGGCTGTGGTAAAGTATGTATGATTTCCCCCAAAATGCTTCTTACTACAAAAGTTTTTGCAAATGTTGTTCTCAGTTTAATAGACCATGTATTTTTTAGCAGCATTTAATATCTTATTTTCATGTTTTAATCATTCTAAGAGCCAAAAGTTGTCCCTTACTCAGTACTTGAATACAGGATACCACAGCATTTATAACACTGGATTTTGACTCTAGACTTTCTTGATGCTGTCAGAAAAAGAATCCCAGTATTGCCTTCCTTCTGAGAAACTATGCACAAAATTCTTGCCTTTTAGGTTTCTCAGGATTGGAAGTTGACTTGGATAGTTCCCACTTGTATTTTCTCATCTATGTGTGTCAGTTGTAAGTTCTTTGTGATTCTTACTAAAGGAAAGCCATTTCAAGTTAATTCCTGTGAACTCCATAAGTTTCTCACTGCAGTAGATCAGGCAGCAGCTCCTTTACACATCTCTATGTGGAGACTTACAGCAGGAGACAGCTTTGGACATTAGCCTCTGCTCTCCCTACTCTCCTTATCTGTTTTAATTCTAGAAATGGATGGAAGCAGACACAGAGGAAAGTGTGTATTTAAAAAGCCAAAATTCTATTTACATTTACATGATGGCTACAACTATGTAAACTTTATGCACTGCTATGTTTTTGTCTTCTCTTGCTAGTGTAACATATTATCAAAACTTAAGCCATTCAAAACAACACAGATTTATTTTTTCACAGTTCTAAGAACTTTCCAAGTATCATCAGATTAAAACCAAGGTGGTTGATCCTATGTTCTTCAGTGATGTCTCTGGGAAGGATCAGTTTTAAATCCGTTCAGATTCTTAGCTGAAATAACTTCTCCCTGGTTCTAAGTCCCCATTTCCCTGCTGACCCTTATCAGGGCATTGTTCTTAGCCAGAAGCCACTCATGTTTCTTGGTTTGTGGCCCCCCTTTTAATCTTCAAAGCCAGCAACTCTGAATAATGTCATCACACTTTGGATCTCCCCTCTGATTTACCTCCCTATGGTTTCCTCGAATGGTTTCTTTATTGCTAATTTTAGATGGAAAAGAAGACTCAGGTTTTTTGAGAGCTCATATAACTTGATTGTGCTTACACAAATAATCCAGTATAATCTGTGTATTTAAAAGTCAGTAAATTTACTAAATTATCAGCAACTGTAATTATATCTGCAATGTTCCCTTTGCCATGTAACAAAATATATTCACAGGTGAATATAAGGTATGGGCATATGGAGGAATTTTCAATCTGCCTTTCGGAATGTAGATAGTGAATTGAAACACATAGGTCAAAATCAGAATAATACAGTTTTACTACAAAAGAGCTTTTCTCTTTTTCTTAAAATATTATTTTATTTGTTCTACTATATCTTCTAGAATAAAAGGATATTTATTATCGATCACATGTTAAGTCATAGCACTGCAGTTTATCACATATACAGAACTAGTTTGTAAATTTATAAACACAAGATTATGTATATACTGGACTAACTATTATCATAGTAGAAGTTTACTATTATCATAGAAGAATTCTTCAACAAAACGTTTCAATAGGAGGCCATCATGTAAAACAATTTTAATAAAATAAACAGAATTATAATATTTACAAGAAGCTCATAAGAATCTGTGGTCTAAATTTCTTTTACAGCACAATAAAAATAGTGCATAAAATTTATATAGTCAAAGAAATAACGAACAAAGTAAAGTTTTAGTTCAGTTACTAAATTTTTAATTACTTCTCTTCACTATGAACTGAGTGAAGAGATTAACTACAATCCAGTTACAAAACTTTGTGAAGCAGCACTTATATATGAAGAAATACAAAATTATGTTCAGAGATCAGCCAAAAATTTTGGTGGGTACCAGGGATTGAAGTCAGGGGCACTCAACTACTGAGCCATATCTTCAGCTCTATTGTGTGTGTGTGTGTGTGTGTGTGTGTGTTTTATTTAGTGATAGGGTTTCATTGAGTTGCTTAGCACCTTGCTTTTGCTGAGGCTGGCTTTGAACTCTCTATCCTCCTGCCTGAGCCTCTTGAGTGGCTGGGATTACAGGTATGTTCCACATTGCCTGGCTAGCCAATAGTTTTGAAGGAAAAAATAATACCAAGCTTTGAATCCCTACCTGCTGTGTCTAAAGATATAGGAAGCCCCAAACAAGAATGCAATGGTATTCATAGTTGAAAAAGCAAAAGAGAAGATTCTTACCTACAGCTAAATGAAGGAATGTTATCCACCTGATACCATGATTTTGACAGAGTGAACCAATTTTGACTTCTGACTTCCACAAATGCAAAATAAAAATTTTGTGCTCATTTAAGCCACCAACTTTGTGGTAATTTGTTAAAACAGCCACAGGAAACTAATAGCGAGAGTAAAACACAAATATGTATGTAATTTGCAAGTTCATTTTTACATTCATTCAAGAAATAATAGTGGCTTGAACTAAAATGATAATAGAAGAAACTATATTAAGTTACTGAATTATAAATACTATGCTATCTTGAAGGGAGAATCATAATTGATAAATGAATTGAGTGGTAAATGTAAGAGAGGATCAAGGCCAACGATGACCCTGAATGTGCAAACTCAGAAGAATGTGTTTTTTTATTGATATAGAGAAAAATATGTGAACCAGCAAATCAAAGTACTAGGTAAGTGAGGTGTGAGAAATGAAGCTAGTAACTGGGATGAGAAGCTACTTAAGGGACAGAACTCAGGAAAAGGAAGGGAACAAATGCTGCAAATGCTGAGAGAAATGAACTCAAGAACTAAGGATTAACCACTGGTTTCACTAACGTGCCCGGATTTGGAGCCTTAACAACAGCAGGTTCGGTGAACTGCTAGGGGAAATATATCTGGCTAGAGTGGGTGTAAGTGGCTCTCCTACTTACTAATTTTGAAACTGGGGATACATTTCTCTACAAATGTTAGTTCCTTCTTCAATGAGATAATTATTTATATGGTAGAAGGTTCTTGTGAAGATTAAGTGATGTAGTATAATGTGCCTCTTAAAATTTCTGACACATAATACTCAAAAAATGTTATGTTCCTCCCCTTGATTACCTCCAAGATATTCCAGTGAACTAAATTTATTTTTACTTTGCATTTTGAATAGAATGAATATGAACTAAATAGAAACTATATACAATCTAGATAAGAAATTAATTCACCATACAGGTAAGAATATCAATATGATCGATTTATCTCCTATTTCTTAATTCATAGAAAGTGCAGTTACCTCTGAGGAATTTGTATACATTTTCATGAATTCACACTCTCAAAGTTTCCACTGGTCTGAATGTTTAGTTGCTTCTTGATTAATTCATCCTTTTGATAGTTTTAGTCTGTGTATCAACAAATTTGCTTGGCTGAGAATATCTTAAAACCTAACACATAATTTTTGACATTTAAGAAAGTTTGTTTTACTCACCTGGTAAGATAGCCTAAGGCAGTGATTTTAGCCAGTAAGGAAGCACAGAGATGTTGTGAGGAACCAGAGAAATGTAAGGTATGGCTTCTGCTGTCTCTTGCAGGTAAGATCAAGACTTTTAATATTTAAATCACAAAATGACTGCATTTCCTACAGATCCAAGGATTACCATACAGGAGAATATAGAGGGGGAAAGACTATCATTCAACTTAATATATTCAGTTTAAAAGAGCCCATATAGCAGATTTTAATTTTAACTCACTGCCAAGACCACAGCAAACTTTGTTGTCATCTGTATTTCTGACAAGGGGTTGAACAATGAGTACTTTTACTATCCAGCTACACTAAAATGCTAGAAAATGGAGTGGTGAGTGGTGGTGGGAGTCAAACCTAGCGTTTGTGTCTTTCTGACTTGCTGATCAACCCAGACACACATGGTACACAGGCCCCTCACTCACACATCTTGGATTGGATAATTTGAATATCACTAGTAGTATTAGTTTTTAAGTGGTAAACATTAGTGAACTATTTTTTTAAGGAGATCAGGTAGATTTTTGAACAAAATGCAGGGTTCCTAAATCATCAAAATGGCAGTAGCATAAGTAGGGGTTCTTCTTTCTTTTCTATAATTAGATCTTTCTTACAGCTTTAACCAGGACAGCTAGACTTTTACAGATTGGACCTGTGTTTCCTCGTGTGTGTTGTGTTTGTAACTGAACATAAAAAGAGTGAATCTAAATTATATAGAGATGGATATTTTTATACATTGCAATCAAGTGGACAAAGACTTCACTGACAAGTTGAGAGGGCTAGAACTAGGTTTGTGTTGAAGAGTATGATTTGTAAATTTGCTATCATGTGGAAATGATAATGATTCTTTATATGGGTATTGCAAACAGGGCTAAAATAAACATAGATGTATGCATATCTCTTTGAAAAATGATTTAAACTTTTCTGAATGTACACACAGTAGTGGGATTACCAGATCATATGGAAGTTGCCTTTTCAGGATTTTGAGGAGCTGCCATATGGGTGTTTCATGTTAGCTGCACTAAACTACATTCTCTTTAATGGTATATAAGACTTTTCTTTATACACATATCTGCCAGCATTTATTATTATTATTTTTTTGTTCTTTGAGTAACACCCATTCTTAGTGACATGAAACATCATCTCATTGTGATTTTGATTAGCATTTCGCTGATGATTTGTGATGTTGAACATTTTTAATATATTTGTTAACCACTAGAGAGAGAGAGAGAGAGAGAGAGAGAGAGAGAGAGAGAGAGGAATATTTATTCGGATTCATTGCTGATTATTTTATATGTTGTATATTAATCTTTTGCCAAATGGCTACTCTACAAATATTTTCTTCTATTCTATAAAATGCTTCTTTACTCTCTTGTTTTCTCTAGTATGCAGTAGTATTTGAACTTGATATAATCCCATTTGTACAGTTTTGCTTTTATGCTATTGTTTTTGAGGTCTCATCTGTTGAGGGCCACAACCAAGTTAAGATGGCGCCTGGCAGTATGCCAGGAGGAGTGGTTTGTGAGCCAAGGCCAGCGAGCCATTAAGATGAAGAGGATTTCTTAATGACTGACTGCTGTGTCTAGATGATGTCAATTAAGTTAAGCTGTGTGTAATTAGTTGGGTATATGTACCTCTGCGGCCCAGCAGAGAAGCAACTCCTGCTGCCTTGGGTGCCCGCTACTTTGAGTTCTGGCTCAGTTCCCGTGAGTTCACTAGCAATAAAGTAGTTCCCGCTTCAACCTTAAAGTTGCTTGTCACCTCTTGGTTATTTTGCCCAGCCGGAGTTTTGCACTCATCCAAAAACCATTGTCTACACCACTGTCTTGAGTATTTCCCTTAAGCTTTCCTTTAATGGTTTATAGTTTTCTTACATTTGAGTCTTCACTCCATTTTTAATTGTGTTTTGTATATGTGAGAGTAAGGGCTCTGGTTTCATTTTTCTGCATATTTATACAGTTTTTTCACTACTGTTTTATTGATGAGCTTTTACTTTCTCCAATGTGTGTTCCTGGTGCCTTTCTAAAAAACAAATTTGCTGAATGCATGTGGCTTAGCTTCTGGGTTCTAGTTCTGTTCTCTTGATCAATGAATCAGATTTTATGAAAGTACATGCTGCTTTGTTTAGAAAAGTCTAATAGTATATTTAGAAGTCAGGTAATACAAGACTTCTGCCTTGTTCTTTTGGATCAGGATTGCTTTGGATAGTCGGGTCTTTTGTGGTTCCCTGTGTATTTTGTGTTTTCTTTTCTATTTTTTTTTTTTGAAATAAAGAATGTCATTGGTATTTGGATGAGAATTGCATAGATTCTGTAGATAGCACTACATAGTATTTTCATTTCAACAATATTATCTCTTCCAGTTATGTACATAGGATGTCAGGAAATATTTCCATAATACCTGAGAGCAGGTCTGTTCTGGGAGGTGGAGTGGGAATTCTCCTTTCCTTTCACTGCATCCCCAAGCCCAAGAGAGACAAAAGGCATGCTTTCAAGGATACTGAAACTTTACATGTTGTAGCTACTTCAAGCAAATTGCCAGATTGTCCTGCACATTTTCAAATACAGGTGCAGTTCCACATATTTCACTTTTCTCATCGTTCATTTCATGTCTCTAAGAACTTTAGTAATTGGAAAATGCAATTTATTATCAATGATTCGAATTTTGAAAAAGTGGCTTCCTTCCAAAATTTTATATCTTCAATTCTAATGTAAATATTTGATATGTTTTCTATATACACACATCCGCCCATGAATTTGTGTGATATCCAGAATGAAATACACATTTTATTCCAGACACAAAGACTATGTAGTTGGGTACACTGAAAACATATTTAAATTAAATAGAGTAATCCTCTTGACTAAGTTCCAGTTAATTGTTATACAGATCCATACATCATACATAGCCCAGATTGATATGCTGAAATGTAATACACTTAACCTGTGCTGAAAGAAAAAGATTTTAAAAGGACAAAGAAAAATAGATGTTCCTCTGAAAGTCTAGACCAAAAATTTAGCTCAGTGGTTCTTAATCCAAACTCTATTGTACCAATGAGGGACATTTGTAAATCTCTGGAGGTGTGTTGGTGATTGGAACTAGGCAGATGGGAGGTGCCATCAAGATCCAAAGGATGGAGGCCAAGACTCCGGCTAGCATCCTGCAAGACAGCAGGTTGAAGAACTATCTGACAAGATGTCGGTATTATAAAGGGAGACAAACCCATCTTCAGAAGCAAATTGTTTTTTTGTTCATTTAATTCTGTGTCTTTTCCTTGTGCTTTCTTGTTCTAAGCATATTGTGATTCTGTCAAGTTGTTTGGTTTTTTTTTTTGCTATTATCCTATTTTTTATGTTTTCTAAATTTGTTCTAATTAGTTATACATGATAGAAGACTGCATTTCCATGCATTGTACAACACAAGTAGAGCACAAATTTTCTTTTCTCTGGTTGTATGTGATGTGGAGTCACACCGTATATGCAGTCATACATGTGCCTAAAGTAATGTTGCCCATCTCATTCCACCACCTTTCCTGCCCCTATGACCTTTTCCCTTCTCTCCCTCCCCTTTGTCCAATCAAAGTTCCTCCATTTCCCCACAACCCTCCCATTATGGATCAACATCCACTTGTCAGGGAGAACATTTGACCTTTGTTTTGGGTGGGGGGGGGATTGACTTACATCCATTTGCCAGATTGTCCTGCACATTTTCAAATACAGGTGAAGTTCCATATATTTCATTTTTCTCATCATTCATTTGATAACACCAATAACTTCAGTAATTGGAAGATGCAATTTACTATCAATAATATGAGTCTTGAAAAAATAGCTTCCTTTTCTAAAATTTTCTTCAAATGCCATAATTTCATTCTCTTTTAATGCTGAGTTATATTCCATTGTTTATATATACCACAGTTTCTTTATCCATTCATCTGTTAAAGGACATCTATGTTGGTTCTAGAGCTTAGCTATGGTGAATTGAGCTGCTATGAAAATTAAGTATTTTTTAATCAATTCATCTGATGCTATCCTTGCAAAGCCAAACATTCTAGAAGTAAATTAGCTTAGTCTTCCATTTTTGTTTTGTAATTTATATTGTTTTAAATCTAGTTGGCTTACAACTACATTCATTACCATGGGTCTAAAGTCCAACTCAAAACAATGCCAAACTTAGTGCAATTTTCTTATCGACAGACAATTCCTTTGTTGCATGCAAAAACATGCATTTTCAAATGGCATGTTTGCATTTTTAATGTGTTTATACACATATTTGTGAGTATATGTGTTTACCAGGTATTTTCTGCTTAAAATTTTGAATCTGTCTCCACCAATATTTGCTTTGTTGGTTGTCCTAGTGTCCCAATTTATGTTAATTTTGTTCAGATCCTCCTGGATTTTTGTCAATGGGTATCCCAATAAATATTAAAAGAAGAAAATAGAATAAGGTTAGTACTTTCCTATTTCTTCTGTGTTAAGAAAAGAATTAATTAATGAGGAATATTACAGTTTATTGTTGTTTTTTGTTGTTGTTTGTTTTCTGTTTTCTTTTTTGTTACTGGTGATTGAATCTAGGGACACAATTTTATATATGAGTTACATCTCCAGCCCTCTTTTTTATCTCTCTCTCTTTTTTTTTTTAATTCTATTTTGAGATATCGTCTCACTGTGTTCCTGAAGGTGGCATCAAACTTGCAATGAGCTTCTCAAATTACTGGGATTATAAGCTTGTGCCATAGTGCCTGGTTTCAGTTTTCTTTATAATTACTGCAGATTGAAATAATGGGATGCAATTTATATTGAGGGCTTAGTATGTTTCAAGCATGGCCCAAAGTATTTAGATTACATTTTGTTTAATCTCTACACAAATATTTTACATTCATATATTATTAAAACTGTCCTGCCGTCTATATTTGGTAGAAAAAGAAATTGATGATTAGAAGATACAATGACTTTTTCCCCTGCCACCACACAGTAATCACTGGAGCCAATATTCAATAACAAAACTGAGACTGAGTGTCATGACTGCACATAGAAAGACAACAGCTTGCTTCTGAGGAATGCTAAGGACTTCACTTTTTTTGTCTAATGACAACATCATCTATGCATATTGATCTGAGAATATCTGTCATACTTGGAGATGCTCTCCCATCTGGTCCCTAAATTCTAGGTGGCACAATATAATTTCCATGATATTTCTATCACTATGACTTGTTTTCTTGTATTTTTTATTGAAATAAGTGTCTTTAACACTCTTCTTCTGACAACTGATCATCTTTTCCTGAAAAGCACTTCTATCATGTCAACTCTCTTGTAGTATTTACCTCAGGTACTTTTGCAGGCTCATAGTTAATGACCGAGGCAAGTAAGGGAAAATTTTCACTTTACAAGCAGAATCTTGGCAGACTGAGTGGAAATAAGACCTGTGTGAGAATCCCCCACACAGAGATAACATGTTCTCATACTCCACATGTAATTTCCTCCTGGTTGTAGTTTTCTCCAAACCAAACACAGATTAGAGAGAAAAATAAGTCAGAATTTCACTTTTTGTTACTTGCAATGGGTAAATACTCCTTCTTAGTAATTAAGATATCTAAGACCCAGATGCAAGAAAATGCTTATCTACTCTTGGTTATGATTATCAATGTGCAGGGAGATTAAAGAAAGAGTACTATTCTTGATCTCAAGAAAATAAAATAGGAAGCAAGTTCTAAAATGTTGTAATACATCAGAATCACCAGGAAGTACTATTTGAAACTGATTACTTGTCTCTACCACCAGGGTTGATTTGAGTGTATCCCTTGAGCAACTCAAAAATTTGCATTTTAAACCAGTTCCCAGATGTTGCTAAACGCTGTTGGTTCTGAAAACGCCCTTTCACAATTACCAGTGTGGGGAAAAATATTGGATATCCTCCCCCCGACTGTTCTTGTTGTTACAACTTTCCTCAGAGTTCTAAGGATGCCCCCTTGTGGCAATTTAAGGCAAAAGTGTGAAAGTCATTGCTTCCACAATGATACAGGCAGCAGATAGATACAGGCAGCAGATAGATACATATTCAAATTTTAGAGTCCCCACTAAATATAGGCAAAAGGAGAATGGTGATTTTTTAGGGTAGTGGGAAACCACAGTGGTTAAATGACCAGAAACGAGATACAGATGAACCTGGGTTCAAAGCTCCCACTTTAGTATTTTATGTTGGACATATTATTTCTCTATTTTGAAGCTTTATTATCTTTATAAAAGTATAATAATAGTACTTATGTGTCTCATAAAATTGTTGTGAATATTAAGTTCATTAACACATGAAGACTGGAACATCCTGACTTATAATTTAAGGTGTGAAATAACCATATTCTTATGTCCTGAAGTGTTAACCCTTGAGCCCATTCATACAATTATTTTACTACTCCATTCATCTGAGGATTATTAAGAAGATTTTCCAGAAATAAGTGCCAAAGAACTAATCTGATTCAGTAAATGAGATATGTCCCTTAATTCATTACACACGGAGATTTCAACTCTGTAGATGTTTCAGTGAAATTAACACAGATTCAATAAAATAGGTTGAAAATCACAATCTAGAGTTTATACATTCTATTATTAACAATGAAATCTAGATCATCCTATAAGAAGGACACAGGGAAAAATTCAGCATAATTTACACATACAAGCATCCCATAAATAGGACATTAGGCAAATATATCTAGGACACTGGAACAAAGTGGGTGAATTGTGCAGAATTCTAAAATTCTCTTGCCATATACAGTTGGATGCCCCATAACAAGCTACTGTGGCACATAGAACATGGCTGGTGACAAAGGCAAAAGCTGATGGCCACAGTCAACACCCAGATATTCCAAGGTATCCTATTCTTACCATAGCAAAAGGCTCTGAACTATGCATTTACAACAGAATCCTGTGCCTTGGCACCTGCCAGCTTCACAAATTCAAGTGCCTGCCCTAGGCTGCAGGGGTCATATGGAATTCCAGATTAGAACAGCTTTTCTCTCACTCAGTACAATGCTCAGCCACAGATGTACAACAGCAAGATTGGCCTGAGTTCATGCTGTGTAGCTTTTTGGATATACTCCATCAATAATTTTTAGGTTTCAAAAATTCATAAACCAAATGAGATAATTTTGTACACACACACACAAAAAAAAAAAACTAAAGGAACCCAGAACATTTGCTTTTTTATACCAAACAGGACATATACCTTCCATTAGTAATTATTTGCAACCATATTTCATTGCTTCATTGCCTTCAGAAAATAATGAAATGAAATTAAACCATTAATGTCTCCCTCAAGAAACTCACTTTTTAATTGGAGAGATAATTATGTATTGAATTTCTTTGATCCAAAGAATGATTTTTTCAATTGTATGTTTTTAAAAACTAGATGAAATTTTCAGAGTGAAATGTTCACTTTTCTCTGAAAATAAGTCTGTTAATAAATCAATGCTGCATTTAGAATCTGTGGTATTTCAGAATTAAAATTCATGCAAGGAACTGTAGAAGTTAATTGTAACACAACATGAAACTAGTGTAAGATTTGACTGGATATTATCAGTTTACAAATACAATGGGAGAAAAAAAATTAAATTATAGGAATATTGGGAATTGAAATTTAGAAGTTATTTTTCTATAAGCATACACTCATAAGTGCACAAACAAACACATATAAACACACACACATGCACACATACAGGTCAAAAGTATTTAAAACCATCACTATTGAAATTACCACCATCACTCCTTTTTATGATTATGAGCCATAAGGTGTTTAGAGGTAAGAAATGTCCATTCCTCATCTCTTTGAGAAAATCTGCCTCAAAACAATATTAATAAACTTAGAATAGTCCTTCAAGTATTTTGAAATGTTACTAAAAAAAGGAATCTCAGCAAACTACTCCTAAACTCTAGCATTGATCCAACATGTTGTAATATACAAAACCTTCCTCTGTACTTTTCAAATTGAATGTCTGTTTCTTGATACAAATAAATGAATGTCAATGATGTGTGGGATTTCAAAACTGAATTTTGCAATTTTAACTACAGGAGTGATCATGAAAAAATATATATGTCATGAAATTAAAAAATATATAGCTTTATAATATGTGTGTGTGTGTGTGTGTGTGTGTGTGTGTTTAAGTGAAAGGTAAAAATATTTAAAAAGCTAGCTTCACAACAAAGCCTACATTTCTACATTTTCTTAGGAAATGGTAGCATGAGATGAATGATGCTGTGTGAGAAACAGTCATTCACAAGCAAGGGTTGGCATCTGGACCTATTTTTAATCAGGCAGCAATGAACTGTGCAGTCAAACTGACATCTTTGGTTGTGACTTAAAATATCTACTTCCAAATGCACAAACCCTTTCAGAAATGCACAATGATTCTCTGAAATAGATTCCCTAAATTTATTTGCTCATTTTAAACATCTGTGATTATCTACCATAGAAAAATAGAACTTTGTCAGTAGAATCATTTTCCTTTACAATATACTTTTATTTCTGTCTCGCTCAGTGATATCACAATCACACATGTGGTGTTATAAATGTTTATGAATGATGTCAGTTCTCTATCAGACTACTTTTTCAATATACATAGTTAGACCCAAAGTGAATCAGGCCTATTTCCTAACTACATCAGGAAATCTATGCAATGTGGCATGAGAACTTCAGTATGGCATTGAAAAAAGCTAGGCTTGTGGTGCTGCTGTCTTTATTGACTTACAACATTTAGTTTTTTTCTTTTCTATAAGAGAGGTCATAATATCCATTTTGCATATTAAAAGCTTTCAAAAATTTATTTTGCAAAGTGTTATGTCTGTTATCTGTTCTGTGCTCAGCAATTTGTACCTGCATAGCGGTATTATATATATATATATATATATATATATATATATATATATATATATATATATATATATATATATACACACACACACACACACACACACACACACACACACACACACATATATATATATATAAAGTAAAATAAAAGATACATATGTTATACTTTGGTTATTCAAAAATTATGTACATAAAAATCTCTGTAAATTAAAATTTAAAATGCCCAAAGAAAATATAGTAGAGGCTGATTATTATCCCCTTACAGAGGAATTTACTACAAACATTATTTCTACTTCGTGTCTTTTGAATTCAATTAAAACCTGATTTACAAAATTTTTACTTGCAGGCTATGAGAGGGGATGGAAGAAGAAGCAGAGTATAAAGAGCTCCTTGTCTTGTTTGAATTTTTGACATGGGTGTACTCAGAGAATTCTGACTGGTTTAGTCCTCTAAACTTTTCTTACATAATCATTGTGTGTTTCTCTTTGAACTTTTATTTTTATTTATCTATTTATATTTTATTCCAATTTATTATATATGACAGCAGAATGCATTACAATTCATATTACACATATAGAACACAATGTTTCATATCTCTGGTTGTACGCAAGCTATAGTCACACTGTTCATGTCTTCACACATGTACTTAGGGTAATGATGTCTACATCATTCCACTACCTTTTCTACTCCCATGCTCCCGCCCTTTTCCTCCCACCTCAAACCCTATCTAGAGTTTGTCTAATCCTTCCATGCCCTCCCAATCCCATTATGTATCAGCATCCTTATATCAGAGAAAACATTTTTTTTTTGCCTCAAGTCTGATAACTACAGAACATGGATGAGGTCAGAGTTATGTGCACTACTTGGGTGACCCTGCCTCCATCTCCTTGCACCTGCCCCTTGCATGCATAATTTAAAATTTTCTACCATCCAAGAATTATGGCAGAACCATGAGATCAGTGATACCAGGCATTAATAAAAGGTGAGCATGTTCCATGTATTCAGTATGCAATGGATGGGCAAACATTTAGACTCTGAAAGCAGTAGCATTCTAAGAAATAAGGGGACTAAGTAATCTTGTCATGTTATTTCTTATTCATTTCATTTTCCTGTATTAGTTACTTGCTGACACACAAATGATAACATGGAAATAAAAGCAAAAGACTTGGCAGCCATATTTCATTGCTTCATTGCCTTTGGTGCTTCTTTACTAATCAGGAAGATAAATATGGAGAGTATTGGTAAAGTGTGCAGGCAGCAAACAGTGACATAAAAACACCAAGTTAATTTTGTGCATTTTCCATGTTCTGATCCAAATAAATAAATGAGTGTTAATTATAGAATCTATAAAACAACTTCTATATTTTTAGTGATTTTGCTGTATAGAATTAAACATTCTCATTTAAAATTAGTGTATTTTTGAAAATTATTAAAGCATAAAATTAAATGTAACATTTTAAAACTAATGTACAATGTAAATTTAATGGTAAAATTTAGTCTAATGAGTTTTTTGCTTCTTGTAAGTTACATTACTACTAATGAGTAATGATAAATTTAAGTGTGAGAGAGAATTGAAGAAAGTAAAAAGCTTTACATTTCAGTACCATTAACACACATTATTCCTGCTTTACAAACTCAGAGCCCTGCATTTTCATCTTGCATTTGGCCTTACACTTAAATAGCTCAGTAGGTACAGAGTTAATGGAAATGAAAAGGAGAATAACAAGGAGGGTTGTGGCACAGCCAGGAACACTTGTAAGAAAGCCTCTTTTATTACTCACTGGTTTAGGAAGTCTCTGGCTACTGTTACAAATGAGCTCTCAAAATGTTCTTCCTGTCTGTCACATCATCTCTTCTGACTCTCACTGATATTGGTTACACTCACATTTCTATGTCTTATTGCAGGGGTATCCACCTCTGAATATTATTCTGCTTCATTCCCAGGTCTGGAGAAACACAGGTTAACAAACAATATAGAATTCCATGCCACTCAACTCTTTACTACTAGCTGGGGTTCTGCAAGAAGCAAGCTGAGAAGCCACCTAGAAGATAGACATCTCTCCACCTACTTTGTCCAGTATCAGGATAAGATTTGCAAAACCAGAACAGATTCATTGCACATATGTCATATATTGTATCTATACATAAATCCTAATTACAACCAATTATTTTAAGTAGGTATATTTGATCATAGTAAGCAATTATGGAAATAATATGAGTTTGGGTGACTTCCATGGTTTGGAATCAAGATGGTACCACTTATTGGATAAATTAATAGTTGATTAATTGTTAATAATATGTTTCCTTATGAATACTGAGTTTGCTATAGCATATTTTTATATATTCATACACTATTTTCTCATAAAAGAGAAATTTATGACTGAAGTAAATGATCAGAATGATTAACAAAGGAGTACTAAAGGAAGTAAGAAAGATAATTAGCTGTTTTGTGTATATTTGCTATTCTTTTGTTAATCCATAATCTGCATTCCTCATGACAATAGAAAATCACCTTATGAAATAAAACCATCTGTAAAAATATGAAATGTTAGGGATTTCTTTTGTCCTCTTTCACAACAAGTCTAATTGACATATTCAGAATCCTCCCAACACATGCATCAACTTGAGTGTTTAAAAAATGTTATCTTGATGTGAAGAAATAAGAACTACCCAGAATCCTTTCTTCTGAGGTTATAATCAGCAGCCCCAGATATGTCAGGTTACAGAAGCAAAGTTGTGACCACTCCAAAAGCAACACCATTATCTAAGGCCAATTATGTAAGTGCCCATGTCCACCCCTACTGGCTACTATAAGTGCCCATGTCCACCACTACTGGCTATGGCAGTGATGTCTTTGCAAGGACACTATTGCACCATAATTCCATATTTTTATGCTGCACAGTTCCTGACTTGGTTCTATGTCCCTCAAGGAGATTCTCAGAGCTACCTGATAACCATTGAAAAAATATTTTTCCTATGTTTTCTGTTGCTTGATCTAGTAATCTCAATGGATGCAGTAGTTAATAAATACATTCAGATATTCCAGAAGGTCTTTACAAATGATTTACAGAAAAATAGTAATTCATTTCTTCTGTACCCTTCTTTGAAAAGGCCAACCAAACCTTATTAATGATTGTACTCTGAAGGAAAAATGATGAATGTTTATTTCATCTTGTGTTAGATAAATAACTACTGAATCTGAAGGTGCAAGACCACTTTGGAAAGAATAAGCTAACTTAAGGGAAAGAGTGTCCTTTACTTTAAGCCTATGTGGATTATATAAAATAACACTACACTACGGCATTTTGATTCCTGAACTATAATAACAGTACAAAAACAAACTCATGGAACACTCTGAAAAGTCCCTTAATCTCAACTCTATAAAGCATAGTATCTTAGCTTGGGTGGGTATAATTAATCACATTATAATGAGTAATCATAAACAACAGAAATTTGTTGCTTACCATTCTGGAGGCTGGAATTTTCAATATCAGGGCTCAAGCAGATTAGATGTGTGGAGACAGCCCATTCCTCATGAATGGCACCTTCTCTGGGTCCTCATACAGCAGAAGAGCAAAAGGGCTCCCTCAGGACTTTTTTTTTAAATAAGAGCAGTATTATGGTTTAGATATGTGGTGTCCCCCAAAGCTCATGTGTGAGACAATGAAAGAAAGTTTAGAGGTGACATGATTGGGTTATGAGAGCATCAACCCAATCAGTGCATTAATCCCCTTATAGGGATAAATTAGGTGATAACTATAGGCAGATATGGTGTGGCTAGAGGAGATGGGTCCTTAGGGGCATGCCTTTGGAGTTTATGTTTTGTCCTGGTTGAGCAGAGTCTCTCTCTCTCCCTCTCTCTCTCTCTCTCTCTCTCTCTCTCTCTCTCTCTCTCTCTCCCTCTCTCTCTCTCCCTCCCTCCCTCCCTCTCTCTCTCTCTCTCTCCCTCTCTCCCTCTCACTCTTCCTCCATCCCTATGTCCTGGTACCATTCTCCTAGCTACTTTCCTCTTCTATGCTCTTGTACAAAGTTGTCCTGCTTCACCTGAGCCCTGAGTAATGGAACCGGCCACATATTAACTGAGACCTCTGAAAACATGAGCCCTGTAATAAACTTTTCCTCCTCTAATTGTTCTTTTCAGGTCCTTTGGTCACAGCAGTAGAAAAGCTGACTAAAACAATCAGTGATCCCATTTGTGACTTCATCTGCCTTAATGAGCTAATTACCTGCCAAATGTTCCACCTCTTAATGTCACCACAATGAGAATTAGGTTTCACTATGAATTGTAAAGGGACAGAAGAATTCACATCATATCACACAGCATCTGCAAGTGTCCCACATATATTCTTGGCATGTCATTTGCTGTACAAGAGTGATGATTTTGCTGGTATTCTGGGAAAGAAAGAAAGAGAGAGAGAGAGAGAGAGAGAGAGAGAGAGAGAGAGAGAGAGAAAGGAAGAAAGAAAGGTGGGAAGGAGGAAAGGAGGGAAGGAAGGAAGGAAGGAAGAAAAGAAATATGAAATCATCTATTTGGAGCTATCAGGTGTTTATGAGTCATTTACAAATAGGAGACTATGTGTTTTATATGAGACCTTGGCTAAAAGAATTTGAAAGGATATTGGGATTTTTTTAATGAAAAAAAATTAGAGTTCACATTCCTCTTATTTTGTGCTTTTGTGGCAGTTTCACTTCAAAAGCATGCATTTTGAGCTCTAGTGTTTTCATGGAATTTAACTATTTTATTTCTCTATCTGGAGGTTCTCTGATATTTTCTGTTCCCCTCTTATTCTTAGAATCAAGTGTCCTCCTCGGACTTTATTAAAGATATTGTTTTCCTTTTACTTAAAACTCTGAGATTCATTATGACTTAAAACGACACTTGCCTTCCAGGAATTTTTTTTTCTTTTGTACTTCATGTGTTCACTTTCTTTCACCCAACTCTGTCTCCCTAGGCTACTTCTTAGTATATCAGTCCACCTGCCAATGTCTCATTTCTCTCAAAGGGACAAGAAAGGGGCTACATTCCATAATTATCAGCAAAGCATTTTGCTGCAAGAAACACAATCTTCTACTGCAACAGGTCTAAAAAATAGACACTGTATCACTGAATTAGAAATCTTTACATAGAAAGTTCCAGAAATGGTACAATCACGTAACAATATCAGGAATGACCCAGATGTATCACATTTATCAACAGAAGACTGGCAATATCTTCTGGATATTAAAAAGGCTGGTAATATTTCTCCTCATGGTCTGAATATTCCAGTTGAATCTCCAGTTATTATCAATCAGCACCCCACAGGAAGAAGACATGAATTCAACGGCCTTCTTTTTTTAACAGGAAGGGCAAATCTCAAAAATCTCCTAATTTTCCTCTCCCTTATACTGTGTGTTCACCTCTTCCAGAAAAATCACTATCAAATGCCTTGGAACTGACACCTGAGCATTCAAACAAAATCTGCATTACTTTAGCATGAAGTAAAGCATATCTTTTGGGTGGGTAGGATGACTTCTTCCATCAAGGTAAAGAGAAGCTTTTCAAAAAGTTACAGCTCTATAATCAGAAGTTTTGGAACTTACTTTAAATTTTGAAAAACAGTTTAAATCTCTGTGATTAATGACATAATTTATAGAATTCAATCTATCCCTGAGGGTGAATTCCTTTAGTATACATAAATGAATGTCTTGGCTCCTATTTTGTTTCATCATATACAAACCATAATATAAAGCAGGATGAGAGCAGCAGCACCAGACCCAATATAACTATGTGCCAGAGACGAATCATACCAGAGCAATTTCATAGGTTCTAAGATCATGGCAGGAATGGATAAGAACTGCCCATTGTGACAGATGAGCCAAAGGCATATATAAACCCTGCTTTGTACGGGACACTGTTCCCTTAAAACCTATGTGATAAATGATTAATATTGAAAAAGAAGAAAGGGGGTTCAACTGAAAACTATTCTGTCTGTATCATTTAAACAGAAACAAAAAATAAACAAACAAAACCCTTCTGCTTTGTGGAGATATCTGCTAAAAGAGAATGCTTTAAGACAGACATCTAAGCTAAAATACATCCAGTAGAAGAAGTTTTAAGACAAAACCCATGTCCTTAACACAGTTGGTAATTAATTACCTGTGCTGGGTACGGCAGAAACAAGTCCCACATAGTACCTACTTCTTTGTGATCTTTGACTATTTCATCATATCATCTGCTCTTGAAAATAATCTTGAACTCAAGTCATCAAACTTATTTATCTTTAATATGTGCATTTGAAAAATATCAATGCATACTGACCCAGCAATGTTAGTTGCAATTGATTTTCAGGGAGTAAAACTGAAGCAGTACTAATAAAACACAAGAAAATCTTTTATTGACATTTTATTCTCCTGACTGGGCAAAATAGCTAATGAAAATATTGATTATTTCTTTTTTTAACCTTGTGCTAACCCATGCATTTCTTTAATGATTATAAAAAACCCCATCTAAAAATAAATAAACCGAGGCTTATTTTACCCAGGGCTATGCAGTTAATGAGAGGTGGAACTGGTCTTCAAGTCCTGGCCTATTTACTTCTAATACAGTACTTTAGAGAAAATAGTGTATCCCACAATACACATACTTTCAGACAATAGTAGAAAAAATTACCTTTTCTCTGGGTTTCAGGCATATGAAGGGGGAAAGAGAGAGGGCGTACAAAGAAAGAATTACAACTTGTGTCTCAAATGAAGAGTAAAGCAAGCCCTGGGCATAAGGCTGCCCAAACATTGCTTCAAGTATAGGGGTGTTAGGACTCTCCAGAGAAATAAACAGAATCAATGGGATGTCTACATCTAAATAACTATCTAGAGAGACACAGTGGAGAAGAGAAGTTTTAAGGAATTGGATTTAAGTGTTGGTCCCGACAAATACAAACACTGTAAAGCAGACAGGCAGGCTAAAGAGCCATGACAAGTCGATTTTACTACTCCAGTCTGAAGAGAGCCTGGAGGTAGAATTTCTTTATCCTCTTGGAGCTCAGTCTCTATCCCTGAAGGCCTTAGACTTATTAGATGAGTCACAGTACACAATGGAGAGTGTTATGGTTTCAATGTGAGGTGACCCCCAAAATCTCACATATGAGACAATGCAAGAAGGTTCAGAGGAGAAATAATTAGGTTATAAGAGTCTTAACCAAATCAGTGAATTAATACCCTGATAGGGATTAACTAAGTGGTAACTGAAGTAGTATGGTGTGGCTGGAGGAGGGGGGAATTGAGGCCTTTGCTTTGGTTTATATATTTTGTATCTGCAAAGTAGAGTCTCTCTCTCTGCTGCTTGATCATCATGTGAGCTAGTTCCCCCTGCCTCAACTTGAGCCCTGAGGTATGGAGCCAGCTACTTTTGGACTGAGACCTCTGGAACCATGAGCCCCTAAATAAATCTTTTTTTCTCTACAGTTGTTCTGGTCTGGTCAGTTTTCAAGTCAGAGCAGTGAAGAGGCTGACTAAAACAAAGGGTAATGTATTTCTCTTAAGATGCAGTGATTTCATCATGGATGATACCTGGAAAATATCCTCAGAGCAACATCTAGATTGGTGTTTGACATATTTTGGATACTATGGGTACTGTGACCTAGTTGAATAGACATATAAAGGTAATCTTCATATCAAGGAAGTGACATTTGGGAAGAGCTGCACAGAATAGTTGAAGAATACAAACTCAGAGAACTAAAATTGTCATATTCCTTGACTTTAAGTCTTAATATTGTAGAACTTCACAATGGCAATCCTTATCATTATAGTAATGTAACATCAAATGAGCAGTTTGCTGAGAGCCATTGCCAAGTAGGAATGACACATGGCAATTTCTTTGTCAGCCTACCCATTGTTGCTTAGAGGAAGGACTCTCCATATTGGACCAAGGTCATTTGCAGTGACATTGCATATAAGATGACCTTGCTCAAGGACCAGGGAGGATCAGGGTTTAGGGCAGTTTCAGGTTTAAGGTGTACCCTGCTGGGAATAGGCGTACCCTGCTGCCTCAGGCATGCCGACTCCTGGAGTTCCCATTGAGTTCTCTCGGGATTCAGAGAGTATTTGGGCCCAGAACGTGGATTTCCCCAGAACGTGATTGTAGATGTCGGTGTGAGTTCGGGAATAAAGAATTGCTGTTTTAATCTACAAGGCTGTGAGTGGCTCGTGATTTTGTGCCCAGCCAGACTGTGGCAGTAGTTGATATGCACGCACACACACACACACACACACACACACACACACACACACATACACACACACACACACTCACACACACACACACACACTCACACACATTTCAAGGAGTATTTAGTGGGTCACTTGCATTTCTACTGAACATCTCATACATGCCAGCAATATTCCAAGCATTGGGACAAAAAAAGAGAAAAAGACTTAAAGTCTAACCTAAGGGTCTTATAAGCTAATGAAGAAAGCAGTGAATGCTTATGTCAAACTAGTTAAACCTTCTTTTTTATTATTAGCTTCAATCTTGGTTCTTACATTTATTAAAGCTGGATTAAATCATCCTTGCCTGAGAAGTTGGTGAATATGAGGGCTGTAATTTTTTCATGAATAATTCCTAGCACAAAAAAGGAAGATTATGAAATTTTCCTATCAGTAATTGGCAACATGTTGGAAGTATAGCACATGCATATTAACAATAAAGGAAATAGGAACTTCAAGGATCTAATCAATGGAAATTGTTGTACTAAGTATGCATTTACATCACTTTTTAAATATCCAGAGACCACACAGGTAGTCCTTGCCCAGTAAATTAAACCAAAGTCAATTCCTAGGATCAATCAGAAAGCAGATACTTTTGATTCAGACTTGAGTTCAATGATCCACTGTCTCTACAATTGTGACCTTAAGAAAAATTCTTACAGTTTGGAGCTCTAATCTATTTTTACTGGTAATTACATCAGTTGGTTTTTAGGGTTGTTGTACAGATACAATGGTAATCATGTATTAGACTTGGAACTTAGAAAAACACAAAAGAATAGCTCATCACTTTATGGTTTTATGACACTGTTATATTTTGCCTTCTTCACATCTTTCACTTGAATTTATAAATTGCAAATGCAATGGGAATCAATATTGTGTATTTCCCACCACCTGCATCCTTGCTGTTCACACACACACACACACACACACACACACACACACACACACCTTTTGGTAAATGATGACATACAATTCTATATTATAAAATTTTAATGTTAGAAAAAACTATAATGATGACTTACACTTGCTTAAAGTTGTTTTTTCATTTTACAAAAGGCAAAGTACTGTGTGTTTGGAATACAAAGCTTAGTTTAAGAATAACTAATAAATTTATAAAAATGCTATGAAAAACACTAGACTGAAAAAGAGGGGAAACACATATATGAGTTGTGTACCCGACTTTATATGACCACTCCACTTCTATACCTAACAGACTTTAGAAGGCATTTGTGTCAATATGAGGTGGTATTGGAGAACATTGTGTTCTCAGACTCTATACAGTGATAGATACTCAGTTCCTTTTGGGAAGTGAGAATCAACTTTTGATAAATATTTCTTAGAACATCATGTACGAATGAGGAGACAGTGAAAGACTGAGTGTGCAACGACGGCCTTTTCCAGCACATTTCATACAAGTTTACAGATGAATGAGCTCTATTAGTCCACACTTCTCTTTTCAGAGATACGTAACTAAAGCTTAGAGAATTCTAGCTATTTCTATGCCATCAAACTGTTTTCAGAGCTAAGGCCTTAAAGACACATCTCTCATTTCTCGTGTGTTTTCATGAATTATTAATAACAGAATTCTAGCTCCACATTTAGAAAAATGTAAAAATATGTTGTTTGGGGAAATAGATATTGTTAGAGGTCTATTAAAATAAAACATGCGTTTTCATGTATATGGTATATTTTTCTGTTTTTGTATATTTTGCTGTTCATTACATGGGCAAAAACTCCAATATTAAGAATTAAGCTTCTATTTAATATTATAAACAGAAACATTAGTAATAATTATAAAGGCTTAAATTAAATGTACATTTTGAATCCCAGGATTGAAACCTTCCTGAGAAAAGTGTATATCATTAGAATGTCTTTTTTTTAATGTAATTTGTATGTGTAGATACTTTTTGATAAAAGAGAATATGTATGTGTTGATACTTGCTGATACTTTTTTTCATTTTATGGATATAAATTTCTGCATTTAGCTATAAAATATTTTAAATGTACAAAATAATGCATTTAGCATATTTAGAGAATCAAGTACCTATGTCACCATAAACATGTAAAGTAAGTTACGCACAATTATGTGAGCCACAGTTGAACACTCTCTTACTTAAAAAGTTTGAATATTCCAATTAGTTACTTGATCCTCTCATCGTCCTAAATCTCCTGTTCAAGAAATAGACAGTATGCTGAATTTCTTTTCAATATTTTCTTATTCCTTTGCCTACTTAAAATAGATTTATCATACATATACATTTATGAAAAGAATATCATCTATACTTTTGTGTGTTTTAAAGTGTTCATGGAAATGGATCCCTATTACATATAGTTATCTGTATCTTGCTATTTGTTTATCCAACTTAATCCAGGATTACATTTTTAACATAATAAAACATATTTATGTCTGCATAAATATGTTACATGACAGTACATTTTTAATTTTTTTTTTCAGTTCTGGGAATTGATCCCAGTGGTGTTCTCCCACTGAGTTATAACCCAAACCCCTTTTATTTTTATTTTGAAACAGGGTATAAGTTGCCAAGGCTGACCTAGAATTTCAGGAATGCACCACCACAAGTGGTTTCAATACTAAAATGTTATTTGCTAATAGCAATACCACCAGTATATATGCTGGCAAAAAAAAAAAAAAAATATTTCCTATGTAATTCAAATATATTAAAAATTTGTTTTAGTTGCCACTTTCTCTGACCATAATATATTTAGTTGACTAACATAGGCAAGAAAAATTGATTTTGATTCCAAAGATGGCATTTATTTCCATGGCTCAACCATAAAATAATTCCATATTGAACCCCCTAAATATTTGAAAGAGTTACCTATCAGTAAAGACATATCAGTAAGACTAGCAATAATAGGGAATTTGAAATTTTAAAAAAGAGCATGAACATCTGTGGGTGACAGGTGGACTAGAACCAGGCAGAGGATTTTAAAGATACTTTTCAAATTTGGAAATGTTATATTTCATTCCAGGTGATTTGGGTTTATAATGTTTATCTCTTTTAAATTTTGGAATAAGTTCCTTTTAAAGCAGACATACTGCTGTTTCATGGGAAGCAAAAAGAAGAATTTAGACAATTTTAAAATAAATTAATCCCCCAAAATTAGACATCAAAATTTCCATGCATTAATACTCACTGAAAATCCTCTCTTCTTGTTTGCATGATACCAACTAAATTTTTTTCATTCTCACTTGAGTTGCTCATCAGTAAAACATTAATATTTTGATTGTCTTAGGTGTCAGGCACTCTCATGGGAGCAGAAAAGAAGCAATATGAACTCAGTCATTGACTTCCTGTGTGAAAAGGAAGCAGACATGGCCTTATGTGAGCTTTACTAGTATTAGAAAATTTATTTCTTTGTTTAGGTAAAAATTAATACAAGATACTCTAGAATTATATCTGGAGCATTGAAACAGAAACATGGTAGGCAAACCACTAAGGCATTACTTTGAAGTATAGTCTCAAAAATAAATGTTGTTTATCAATTTGTGTGAGGTCTTTTCTACAGTGCATGTTTATTTCTGACAAATCTTATGTATTCTTTTCCTAGTCTTGGTAATTCCTCCCAAACTCCAAAACTGCACACCAGCAACATATTTTGAAAGAAAAATACTACAATTTACTAGTCTGATCTGCCTTAGCGTTTTCTATGGCATTAAGCTTCTTCGTGTATTTTGTGTAATCAAAAGCTCATTATTATTAAGTGCACAGTTCAGGGCAATAGCATGCAATACAGAACCATTTCACTGTGTTTCACTTCACATTTTCCATTTGGACTTCCAATAATTATCCTACTCTTTCCATTTTACTGGGAATTCAAGAATTCTATAGCATGTGCTACATTTACTACCCTATTTTTCCATCTGCACCTAAAAAAATGTAATACAGACAACAGTTGGAATGAAGTACAAGTAAAAAGGAGATACTCTACATTGAATTTTTTCAATTAAGAGACCACTAAAAGGCTGGGACATTAATAATCTAGGCAATTATGAAAAGTGATTATATAGCATAAATACAATTCCAGAGAGCCAAGCCAATCCAGAGTTCAACAGAACAAAGTCATATACTTATATAGTCAGTCAGTTTTGCCCAGGTGTGAGAACATGTTAAAGAAGATTCCTTAATTCAGGATACCAGCAAGTGATTGTGAGGTTCTGGACATGCTGAAAAACTTCATAAAAAAATAGCACCACCAAACACTATTAAAAATGTTCTTAATGTCCACCATTTTTAAGGCTCTAATATATGCCAGTCACCACAACATTACTAATAATGACTATTTCCTAACCTTCAGAAATAATTAACAAAGTAGATAATATTATTTAATTTTATAGAAGAAAAAACATAATCAGTGTGTTTAATTCCTGTAGCTGACTTTATATCCTTCAGTTTTCATCTCAAAGTAACCTTCCTTGATTTAAAGAGAACCATTTGTTGTGTACATATATCCATAGAACCTCACAGCTGCTGTGCCATTACCCTTTCTATTCATGAAAATTATCATTTCCTGAAATTATTTTTTAGTTGTTCATTGTCTGATTTACCCACAGAATGCAATCTCTTTGAAGGCAGACAATATGTTAGTTTTGCTTGCTGTTGCATGCCTAGAGAATAGAGATGTGCTTTTTTCTTACCTGAAACTCAGGAGATGTTTGGTGAACAGTAAAACAAATGAATATCTTGAATGATAATCCGGTAAGTGTTAGAGGCAGGATACATGCTAAACCCCAGATGTTCAGAAGACAAACACATTAATTTCTACTACATTTTACAGCTCCTTTGTCACAGTCATCAGTTAGGTTTATCATGACAATAAATTTTCTAGTAATTGAATTATTGTCTGAGCAAGGGGAAAAAAGCCCTGCAGTTGTGGAAGAATAACTACCAGCTTTCATACCTGAGGTATACCTGCATCTTCCAGGTGAATTTGATTCACTGCAGAGAATACATGTCCCCTTGAGTACCACTAGATTTAACTATTATAGTTGGAATGTGAGTTGTCCCCCAAAAGCTCATGTGTGAGACAATGCAAGAAGTTTTAGTGGATAAATGGTTGGGCTATGAGAACCTTAATACAATCAGTGAACTAATGCCATGGTGAGATTAGCTGAATGGAGACTGAAGGACAGTGGGGTGTGGCTGGGGGATGTAGGGCATTGGGGGCAAGCTTTTGGGGTGCATATTTTATATCTGGCCAGTGGAATCTCTCTCTGCTTTCTGATTATCATGTGAGTTGCTTCCCTCTGCCATACTCTTCTGCCATGATGTTCACCCTCACCTACACCCTGAGGAATGGAGCTGGCTGTCCATGGACTGAGAGCTCTGAAACTATAAGTCCCCAGATAAATGTTCCCACCTTTACAGTTCTTTGATCAGGTCTTTTTGTCACAACAGTGGAAAAGATGACTAAAACAGTAACCCAAATAATAGTACTAGACTCAAGAAAGAAAATCCCCAATGGCATCCCAAATTTCTGTATTTAACACTTGAGGATTGGGTCCAAGTTCTTTGACTTGGAAGCGTAACCTTAATAGAAAATATAAAAAGAGACTTTTTTAAAATTTTCTAATTCATTACAAGCTTAACATGTAATGATCAGGTATTTATTAAAATGGCTAAAATAATTGTAGTTTGCCTTGAAAGAAATCTTGTTTCTAGACTTCAAAACATTTAAAATTTACTGCAGTTTGCACAAAACATCTTGTCAAACAGATTAATTCATCCATTAATTCTTTCACTTCAAAAATGTTTATTTACAAACACTTTTTCTTAAGATAGGGAACTCTGTGCACTTAAAAGGAACACATGTCAGAAGAAATGATAATAAATAAAAATAATATATTTATTTTAATTCTCTTATCCCATCTGAAAATTTTTTAAAAATCACCAAAAAGTCAATGCTATTTTTGAGCTTGCCTCGTGGGGATTTCACAATTCCTTACAGAAGGTATCTCTTTGTATAATCATTAGTTCTTCCATGTTTGGAAGAATTGCTGAGAATTTTCTCGTTCTTATTGGCTGGTTTGCATATTCTTCACTTAGTTTACAAAATGTAGCTTAAGTCTAATGGCCCATAATGTCTTAGAATTTTCCATTTTAATCAATTCATTTAACACAAATAGGGTCTTTTTCAATAGAATGGACTAAGGAAAATAGAGAAAGATTGGCCTGATCACTGATCTTTTAGCTCTTTCTGGTTAATCTATCTTATCTGTTCTCTGACTATCTCCCTGAAGGTATTGAATTAAAACATCACTATTACAATGAGTGTGCCCTCAGTGCCATTTTTATTTCTAACCCAGCCCCAGATTCCCATATATAAAAATATCTTACATCAAAATTCACCTCAAATCCTATCTTTATTTCCTTCTGAGCACTAAGTCAGTATTTCTTGACCTAAAGCAAGACATTCCAGACCCTCCCAGACTTCTCCCTAATAAAATTTTTGGTGTCATATTTGGTACTTTATAGTCACACTTTCAAAATAACCTTTCCTCCCAACACACAAACAATAATTGCCTCCCTTACAATGACATTCTTTTTATGTCTCTATGTTTCCACTGGCATTTTTAGCCTAGGCTTTGTCTGAGGAACTTTTTTTGATGCTGTAAGCCAGACACAGATGCTACCCCATTCATGAGACTTTCTGTAAATCATATTTGTGGTAATAGGTACCTACATCTGTTTTAAGTTACCATATTTATTTGAAATTTTTCTTTTCTTTTTGCCTTAACTATGGTACACACAATGTATTTTTCTTCATTGTTACTCTGTGATACTTAGAAGTGAGCCTTTTATATATCAGAAAATACATGTTATATGAATGCATTAGGTTTTAACACAATGATATCATGATTCTTCTCAGTAGACATTCTCTTCAGGGAATTAAACATGGGATTAGTTTTAATGTAACAGCTATTATCATAAAAGCAAGAATGTAAACTCTAATTTGCCACACAGAAAATCCTTTCCAAGATGTTTTATTAGTTGTCAAAATGGAAATAATTATTTTGGAATATGTATTTAGTACCAAAAATATCTATGGGTTAAACAGCAATGTTACATTCTTATATATCCTGTTGCTTAATAAATATAATTGTTTGATGCATGCTTATATCAAAGACAAGTTATGCTCTCATATCCGTAACAAATATCTAAAGGAAAACCTCCCTTAGGAAGATGATGTGAATCAGATCATCAGATAGATCTATGCTATATGCCATAGAACTATATAGGCTTGAATTTACATTTAAAATTTGAGAACTAGGGCTGGGGGTGTAGCTTAGTGGCAGAGTGATTGCCTAGTATGGGTGAGGCACTGAGTTCCATTCTCAGCACAATAAATAAATAAATTAATAGTTCATAGACAGCTAAAAAATTTTAAAATAAAAAAATAAAATGTGAGAAGTAATATAAAACTACAAATCATAAGAATAATCTAGATAAAGTATCAGATCCAGAACAATTTCAAACTTCAGTCAAATTATAGATTTACATACCTCTGCTTCTTTGCATCCAATTTAACAGAACAAGAAATTTGTTTTAAATATGCTGTCCACAGACTCAAAGCAAAGATCAGAGAGACTGAGCCTACAGGGAGTAGTTACTCTTGTTCACCCTTAAATCTACTGTAGATCTTTTACTTACTCAACTAAAAATTTTGTCCTGTGTACTCTCCTGTTTAAAGTTTTTTCATGACTTCTTGTCAGCAAAATCACATTAAAGAAAAATTCTTTCAAAATCTGTTTCCTTTTACCTATATAAACTCAGGTACTGGCATCTATACCTCATGTGTTAAGCTTCACCCTGTTCCTCTTGCCACAGCTTGCTGTGGTTGCAGACCTCATTACTTTACCCAAAGCTATTATACTTGCCTGCTTCACTTGTCTTTCAGCCAATCAAATCTGAATGAGTGTCCTTTCTCACATGAGGATTATCCTTTTTTCTGAATGCATTTTTAAATTGCATCATACTAAATATTATTGTTTTTAATTATTAGTCTCATGATACCTCTTTTAAATGAACACTTACTACACGCTACTCACTACTCTAAGAACAAGAGATACAGTGATGAACAAAACTATGGTATTGTTCTCTGGACACTTATAGGTGAGTATGAGAGTCAAATAGTATGGAACTGAAAATATGACAGAGGAAGGTGTGATATGAGATTATGAAATGGGAGGCAAAGCCAAGACAGATAATGAGAAAACCTTTAGAAATTAAGTAGACAAATAATTAATTTGAGTAAAAATTATAATTTCCTTGGTGTCATTGCACTTCCTTCATATTGGAAAGAAACTAATGATTTCTGAATATATTTTACTTAGAAATAGAAAATATTTTTTAAACCAAAGAGTTTATGGTCCAATAACAGTTGAACTTTCGCCCTCTGTCACTATCCTACCTCCAGGACACTGGTCAATAATTTTGGATAAAGTCATGATATATCAGCACACTGCTGCCTGGAATCAGTTTGATGCTCTTTTCTGAAGGAGATAATTCTTAGTGATATTCTCTCATCCAGTTAATAATTCAAGAAAAATTAAATATTATTTTACCTATATAAGTGTCAATTACTGGTGTTATCTGCCTCTAAATAGCAAGATACTGAACATTATCCTTCGAAAGATCATTCATACCCTCTTTGAATAAAATGTATGATATGTCAAGATCATTGTATTGTCTTGAGCAACTAATAAAAAAAAAAGATATTATGTCCATGAATTGGTGTGAATATTCTTTGTATACAACCAAAGATATGAAAAATTATGCTCTATATGTGTAATAAGAATTGTAATGCATTCCACTGTCATATATAAATAAAAATTTTTTTAAAAAAGATCATGATTATCCTTTCTGTCCTTGGCTTGGAAAAAACTTTTGTTAATGTTTTTTTTTGTGACAGAAGACTCTTGTTTTGACAGCCGACTTAGGGGGGAAAATGTGTCATGTAGGTTTTAACAGCTGAGTTGTAAACATCAGGGAGCTTGTACCAAATATTTTAACTTTGCCCCATGTTTGCCATTTTTCTAAAGCACTAGCTCAATGAGAGCTTGCAATATGTCTCTGCCCCCCGGTCCCCAGCAAAAAAAAAAAAAAAAGATTAAATTTATTTATTACACATTTGCATAAATAAACTGGAAGATGTGTCCACTATACATGAAAATGTTCAAAAAGTATATTAAATAACTCCCTGGAATTGGAGAAACCCCTTAAACAATTGCTATACAGTTGCTATTTTCTTTTGCTTAGATATGGTTGTTATAGCACTGTTGTTTGCATCAAAGTCAAAGGATAAAGAATATTTTGCACTATATTTAGATCTATTTCACTTGCTTTTGCCAAAAGAAAATGGTACAGTCCTTCACTTGATGGCAATCCATATTTTAAATATCTGAAAATTTTAAAAAGTCCAGAAAATTTTAAAGCATTTAGACTTTAGATTCTTCAAATGAACCATTTTACTCCTAGGTTTCTTTGTAACCCAATTTTTTTCTTAAGCATAACATATAACATTTTCTACAAAAGAAACTGCTGGGTTAAAACAACAACAACAACAAAAAAGAAAAGAACAAAATTGACTATAACATAAAAATTGCTTGTAAAAGTTCCTAACTTGTGTAGGAAAAAACAAGGAAGATAATTGCTAAGATGCCTGAAGCATAGTGTCTGAGCTCATTTGTATAACGAGGGGGCAGAAGTGTTGCAAGTCCAAAAGGAAGTCAGTATTATAATCTCTGTAGATTTTAGAAGAAGTAAATAATTCAGTGGATACAGAAGTTGTGCTTTAATATTGTAGACTATGAACATGTAATCTATTTTTGGAACAATTTTTATAACAGGTAACCATCTCCAGGGGTCCAAAATTCTACCATATTCTATTGTTAAAGTCATAGATGAGCCCTTATTCTTAGAGAGGGAATGTAGGCCCACATCATAATGACTCATCAAAAATTTCAAGACCTTGTTGTGAAGCCACCACATGACTCACTCATTTACTCACTAAAGTGATTATAACTATGCAGTAGGTTAACTTTATTAAGTTACTTTTTATTCTTAGAATAATGTTGTGAAATTATTTTCTATTTTGGGCAAATGGTAAACAAAATCATAAGAAATTTAATAATGTTAACCATACAAATTCAAGATAATACCATTTGTTTCCTTTTGCTGCTGATAAGTTGACACAAATGTACTGGCTGAAAGCAATAGAAATTTAATATAACTCTGGAGGTCAGAAGTCTAAATCAGACAGACTGGCCTAAAATCAAAGAACCAGCAAGGCTACATTGTTTTTGGGAGAATCCAGGGGAACATTTGCTTCCTTGTCTTTTTAAGCTTCTTTCCCATGCTTCTTGGCTCATGGCTCCTTCTTGATCTTCAAGCAATAAACACAGCCATTTTGACCTTCTGACTGTGACTCCTGCTTCTGTCATCCCATGTGTTTATGACTTTGACCCTCTTGGCTTCCTTTTCCAAGGACATTTGTGATCACATTATGTTCACCCGGATCCACTCCCTAATTCCTCATGTCAGTGTCTTCAACCTAATTAAATCTGCAAAGTTAATTTTACCATGTAAGTTAAACAAACACTCACAGTTAAGGCATTAGAATGTGGACATCTTTGGGAGGGATGCCATTTATTCTGTTCAGCATAATGTCTTCACCAAACTAGTCATTGAAGTAATCAGATAAAAGTTATTCTATCATACAAACACTTGTTTTAAAAGTATGAAAGAAGCAAAGATTATGTTTTATTTAAACCTTAAAAATTTTTTGGATATGAACTTTTAATTTTATTTCTGCTAAGAAGTGCTTATAAACAAAAGCCTGAGGGAAAACACACACACACACACACACACACACACACACACACACACCTCTGAATTACCTCATCAGTTCAAGGTGAAACATGCTGACAAGTTGACTCATAGATTTAAATTATAATTTTGTGATGAAAACCATGAAAGTAGATATTTCATTTTATCCAGAACAAATACTTCCTGACAATAATTTCAATGACTCCCTTTCACTAAGAATAATTGCATAAAAAAATTAATGGTAAGTTGCCCCTTCATAGGTTCATTCTGTATTTTAGTTTTATCAAAGGTAAGAATGAGAAAGTATTTGAGACCTTATACAGAATTTAAAAATCTATCTAGAATTATATGTAATCAGCTAAATTTCATGGGTCAAATAAATCCCCAAGAAATTTATAAAATATTACTAGGTAAAATCTGACACAGTTTACCTAGCCCCCAAATTTTTACCAAACAAAATTATTTAGGAGTTTATATTGAAACATTTTCAGAATTGAATTCTAATAACTGTTTCTAAACGAAGACAGCAACAAGTTTAAAATTAGGCTTATCTCTCATATTAATATTTTAAATAGAAATACCTGAAACTGAGCTGCATTTAATTCTCAAAATTTCAAAATCAGGAACAATCTCATTGAATTCTTGGGATGTAAAAAATGGTTTGGGGCTAGGGATATGGCTCAAGCGGTAGCACACTCGCCTGGCATGTGTGCGCCCCGGGTTCAATCCTCAGTACCACATACAAAAAACAAAGATGTTATGTCCACCGAAAACTAGAAAAAAAAAATAAATAGTAAAATTCTCTCTCTTCCTAATGGCTGCCAATCTTACTGGAGTGAGATGGTCTCTTAGGGTGGTTTTGATTTGCATTTCTCTGACTGCTAGAGATGGTGAGCATTTTTTCCATGTACTTGTTGATTGATTGTATGTCCTCCTCTGAGAAGTGTCTGTTCAGGTCCTTGGCCCATTTGTCGATTGGGTTATTTGTTATCTTATTGTTTAATTTTTTGAGTTCTTTGAATACTCTGGATATTAGGGCTCTATCTGAAGTATGAGGAGTAAAAATTTGTTCCCATGATGTAGGCTCCCTATTTACCTCTCTTATTGTTTCTCTTGCTGAGAAAAAACTTTTTAGTTTAAGTAAGTCCCATTTGTTGATTCTTGTTATTAACTCTTGTGCTATGGGTGTCCTATTAAGGAATTTGGAGCCCGACCCCACAATATGTAGATTGGAGCCAAGTTTTTCTTCTATCAGACGCAGAGTCTCTGATTTGATATCAAGCTCCTTGATCCATTTTGAGTTAACTTTTGTGCATGGCGAGAGAAGGGGATTCAGTTTCATTTTGTTGCATATGGATTTCCAGTTTTCCCAGCACCATTTGTTGAAGATGCTATCCTTCTTCTATTGCACGCTTTTAGCCCCTTTATCAAATATAAGATAGTTGTAACTTTGTGGATTAGTCTCTGTGTCCTCTATTCTGTACCATTGGTCCACCTGCCTGTTTTGGTACCAGTACCATGCTGTTTTTGTTACTATTGCTCTGTAGTATAGTTTGAAATCTGGGATCACTATGCCGCCTGATTCACACTTCCTGCTTAGAGTTGCTTTTGCTATTCTGGGTCTTTTATTTTTCCATTATGAAGTCAAACAGCAACAAGTGCTGGCGAGGATATGGAGAAAAGGGTACACTTGTACATTGCTGGTGGGACTGCAAATTGGTGTGGCCAATTTGGAAAGCAGTATGGAGATTCCTGGGAAAGCTGGGAATGGAACCACCATTTGACCCAGTTGTTGCCCTTCTCGGACTATTCCCTGAAGACCTTAAAAGAGCGTACTATAGGGATACTGCTACATCGATGTTCATAGCAGCACAATTCACAATAGCTAGACTGTGGAACCAAACTAGATGCCCTTCAATAGATGAATGGATTAAAAAAATGTGGCATTTATATACAATGGAGTATTACTCTGTACTAAAAAATGACAAAATCATGGAATTTGCAGGAAAATGGATGGCACTAGAGCAGATTATGCTAAGTGAAGCTAGCCAATCCCTAAAAAACAAATGCCAAATGTCATCTTTGATATAAGGAAAGCAACTAAGAACAGAATAGTGAGGAAGAGCATGAGAAGAAGATCACCATTAAACAGGGTTGAGCGGGGGGAGGGAAAGAGAGAGAGAAGGGAAATTGCATGGTAAAGGAAGGAGACCCTCATTGTTATACAAAATTACATATAAGAGGAAGTGAGGGGAAAGGGGAAAAAAACAAGAGAGAGAAACGTATTATAGTAGATGGGGTAGAGAGAGAAGATGGGAAGAGAGGGGAGGGAAGGGAAGGGGGGATAGTAGAGTATAGGAAGGGCAGAAGAATACAACAGACACTAGTATGGTAGTATGTAAAAAAGTGGATGTGGAACCGATGTGAATCTGCAATACGTATACGGGGTAAAAATGGGAGTTCATAATCTGCTTGAATCAAATGTATGAAATATGATATGTCAAGAGGTTTGTAATGTTTTGAACAACTAATAATAAAAAATATATAAAAATAAATAAATAAAGAAAGAAAGAAAATTCTCTCTCTCTCTCTCTCTCTCTCTCTCTCTCTCTCTCAAAAAAAATGGTTTATAAATACACTTTTTAATAGGTATATTTTGATGGGAAACATAAACCCTTTCTATACCAATCTATAAATTAGGAGAAGAAATATAAATAAAGAATGTGAAATTTTCCAAATAAAAATTTTGTCACATGTTATAAAAAAAGAAAATTATCTAAATTTTTATTTTGATGGCAATATGGAAAATTTTTAAACAGAAGGTATTAGGACCTATCTTTAATGGAAGTAAGACTAATATTGGAATTTTGTAAGTTCTGACTACTCAGAAAAATTTTCATGAATAAAACTGTTTTCATTCAACTTCTTTTTTCTAAGTCAACAAATCTCTGAACATGTATAGGCAGTTTCTGATTCTACATATTTTAATTTTTAATTCAATTAGTAGCTTCTCTGTTGCTGAAAGACAGGTAAAAACAAATCATTGTATGACATTTTCTTCTTGTTTTTATTAATAATTTTAGATATTTTTATTCAAACTTGTTTTCAGAAAAGTTCTTTTGGTGATTATGGTATTATCTGCCACAAACAGATCTTAATAGAATTATTAATATACTCCATTCTGCTTCTCTGTTTATGTACATGTCTGTACACTTTCTGAATTTGCTGTATCTGAGCACTCTGTCAACATGGATTGAATTCAACTGCAATACTGGCCAAATAATAATTTAGGAGGTTTGTCATCTGCGCTGTCATCCTTGCTATTCCTGATGAATTTTCCTGAATCCTCTGCAAATTAAAGAGGATAAGTGCAATGCTTAAATTTACATGTCTCAGGTCCACCCTTGTTTTGAGATGAATTGAAAGCTAGGGTCCTAGTGAGATAAGTGGGCATTAGCTCAGTGCTATTCTAGCAGGACAGAGGCAGCTGCAGGAAGTTTTGGTCATGGACAAAGCCACAGTTAAAAAACAGTGCTCTAGATTCACAACAAAGGGACATATATGTAAAGAAATAATGTAAATCCAAATTAATGTAGTGTATTGTTTTCTTTGTTTTTTTTCTTTCTTTTCTTTTTTTTTTCCAGCTTTTATCTGAGGATGGGCCCTAATTACATAGTTGTGCAACTGGGTAGAAACAAAATATTCAACACAAACTTGACACTTCTCAACAGTGAACAAGAAGAGAACAATTAAAGCTGGAGATGGTGGGGAAAATTCTACTTTTAAAAAGAGGGAATAAATAATTCTAGAATTTGATGTTTAACCAAGCCAAATTCTTTTTTCTTATCTTACACATACATATTATACAATGTAATATATTACATAATGTAAGAACTTCACTAAGTGTAAAACACTTCATAAATCTCAGAAAAATCTGAAATTATAAATATGCAGTTTGTTATCTACTGAGTTAAATGAAACAGAAAGAAAAGGAAAATAAAGGAAGGAAAATAAGCATACATCAAAAGACTCAATGTTTCATGACAGTGTAATGGCACCCCCTTTCTCCACAAAATGTCTTAACCAGGCTATTCCAGAAATCTCCACAATAATCAACTTTAAGACTATAAGCTAAAGAGTCTCCAAAAAAGAGTTCAATGTAGTTAAACTTCCTGTTTTCCTATTAACCTATTTTACTTGGCCACTGGCTGGGAAGAAATCAGCACTCCACATGCTGAACACCCCCTTATTAGTTTTTCACAAACATGTATCCAGTAATAGTAGTTTGTAGAAATGTGTAAACAAGGCCTCGGGACTTGAGCTGGAGCTTCACAGAGATGCCTACATTTCTAAGAGAAGAGAAGTTATCATCTGGACTCCATGGTAACAGCTGGCAGGGGGAGGAATAAAGGGGAGAAAAATGCTCTCTCCTTCTCAGGTGTTGTTCTTTAAGAGTTAACCTGCCCAGAATAGTGAAAAAAAAGCTGCTTTTATGTGAACTTCTGCAGACTGTGAATTTTTGAGCTCCTCCCCTCACATGCTGTGTATAAAATTCTGAAACTACCTAAACTTGAAGTTCAGGGGATTAATTGATTACAGCAAAAACTGTGCCCTCTGAACCTGGCTGCAGCCAAATAAAACTGTGCCCTGCTATTTTCGGTTCCTTGCCTCATCTGTCCCTATAACAACAAAAGAAGTAAAATGTTAAAAGTAAAGTCAAAAGTTAGTCAAGAAAAATCATGATCAAATTTTGGTAGAAAATCAATATATGATAATAATCTCAAAGACAGAATTATGAGTCTAACTGAAAACCACTATAATTCTGATATTTCATGAATATCACAATTAAATTTGTGGGGAAAAATGGAAGTGCCAAACAGAGAAGAGTAAAGGAGAACCAAATGAAATTGTGAAATACAAGAAAAAAATGTCAACATCTGAATGTGCTGAATGACAGGTTAAGATAAAAAAGAAACTAAGTTAAATTAAAAAAAAAAATTAATAAAAATTAACCAATCTTTTAAATAGAAAAATAAATAAAGAATGAAAGAAAAATGCAAAGCATCTGGAAGTAGTCACACAGGATCAATAGGACTAATATTTGGGGGCATTGCAGACCTAGAAGAAAGGGAAAAAAAGAGATTGGTAAAGAAAAATGGTTAGAAGAAGAAAAAACACAAAAATTTCCCCAAATTTGTGACTCTTTATAACTTAGGGATTCCAGAACCCTAGCCATACCCAAATAAGGTAAACATTACAAAAACATGACTACAAACATCATACTAAAATTTCTGAAAACAAAAGAAAACAGAAAAGAAAAAGAAATGTTTTCTTAATTGAGATACACAGCACTGACCTATATAGTTCAGCTGTGATTCAAATGGCAGCGGATTTGTCAACAGAAACCGTGGTGGGTGAGAGGCAGGAGACAGTATCAGGTCATTAAAGTGGAGAGTTCAACTCCAAACTTCATATCAGACTAATGTATTTTTCAGAAATTAAAGGGAATAACTCATGTTTTGGTGAATGGTAAGAAAATTTGACGTCTCAGATCTGCTATGATAGAATTGATAAGGTATTTATTTATTAGTTTTTAGGGTTTTTTTATTTTTTAGTTGTTGATAGACCTTTATTTATATGTGGTGCTGAGAATTGAACCAAGTGCCTCACACATGCCAGGCAAGTGTGCTACTGCTGAGCCCCAAACCCAAACCCCTGATAAGATATTTATACAGTTCAATGGAAAGTAATAGCAGAGAGAAATCAGAAGTATTAAAATTAAAGAGTAACAGACAAAGCAAATATATGAATAAGCATAAAGTAATATTTTTTCCTACAACTTTCATAAAATATGCAAAAATGTTAGTTTTTGAAGGGATCCTCATTGTATACAGACAAAATATATATGACAAATATAACATGAAGTGAGAAAAGTAAGAGAAACGGTATTTTACCTGAAGTAGCAGCAGAGTAACTGCAGTTGTGAGAAAGGCTGACAGGTATAATTAAACTCATAGAAGATTACTAAAAAATACAAAAACATACACCCAAAAAGCAATAAATAAATTTAAATGATGCTAAAAACAGCTAAGTGTTCAAAGGAAAAGATGGGGAATGAAGCATAATGAATATCTTTTCATTAAAGGAAAACAAAAATACAAAATAAGTAATGAAACAATGGACCTAGGTAAATCTATATCAATGATTATGTTAAATTTATGTGACCTGATTACATCAGCTAACAAGCAGATAATGTCATATTAGCTTTTTTACAAAAAAGAGCCAACTCAGTCAGGCACATTAGCATATGACTGTAATCTCAGTGGCTGGGGAGGATGAAACAAGAGAATCTCAAGTTCAAAGTCAGTCTCAGCAAAAGCAAGGCTATAAGCAAATCAGTGAGACCTTTTCTCTAAATAAAAAATAAAATAGGGCTGGAGATGTGGTTCAGCAGTTGAGTGCTTCTGTGTTAGTTCCCAATGCCAAAAAAAAAAAGGAGCAAACGATATTTTGTCTCGAGGAAATTCATTTAAAATATAATGTGATAGCTGGGTTAGAAGCAAGAAAATAGGGAAATGATATATCATACAAGCACTAACCCAAGGACAGATGGGTGGTTATTTTAGTATCAGACAAAGTAAGCCTCAGAGGAAGAAATGTTACCAGGAGTAAAGGAAAAAGGAAATCATTAATGAATGCCAAAACAGGCAATTCAATTCAGAGAGGACTTCCTGGTTTTCAATATAATGGTCCCTAAAAATAGTACTTCAAAATAGATTAAGCAAACAATAGAATTGGATGGAGAAATAGAAAAATTCATAGTGTTATTTGAGTACTTCAACATCCGTCACTAAACTATCTGGACTAATCTGTACAGAAGAACAAACCTTAACAAACTTAAATGATTTGAAACATAAAAGGTATATTACCTCAGCATAAGAGAATTAACAAAAAATTACTAAAAAGTACATATACATACCTTCTGCTTGAGGTTGAACTAGTGATCCATATTTATTTGATTTAAAAAGTATGCATATGTAATCGGATTGTTAGTGGACAGTGTTTTATAAATGATAGTTTAATAACAAACTGATTATATTTTTGAGGTGTACTATAGACTTGATGTTTATTTTTCTATTTTTTATATTTATTATTGAAAGATGGATGTTGTAATGAAGAATGGTACTGCTCTTCAGAAAACAGGGATTGTTTCTTATGCAGATAAACATAGGCTCACAAATCTCATAAGCAATCCTGTTCTGTGTTATTTATTTAATGGAATTGAAAACTTACATGCACAAAAACAACACAAACATGAAAGTTCATATAGTGTGTACAGTAGTTTCAATCCTGATAAACCAAAACTAAATATAAGCCAAATGTCATTAGGGAATTTATAAACAAAATGAGGTACATAAAAAAAGGAATGTTTGTACTGTTCAAACTATTAGCAATCAAATAAATTACTGGTATATTCAATAACATAGATGGATTTCAAATATATTTTTTCGAAGGAAAAGAAGCCGGATTCAGAAAACTACAAGCTATATGTTTTCATTTGTGTACTTTTAGAGGAGCAAAATTAAGAAAATTAAATAGATCAGTGCAGCTCATTTAGATGACTAAAACAGTAGTGCTAGAGAATTTTTTGAGGAGCATTGGAACATTCTGTATATTTTTTGTTGTGATTATATAAGAACATATGATTGTCTTAAATTTAAAGAACAGTACACTAAAGACAATGAATTGAACTGTACAAAATTTAAAAACTAAAAAAAAAAAATACTATGTAGATGTCTCTGGATGTAACAACATTAAGCCCCCAACACATATTTACTCTATCAATTTTATCCATATTTGATCTAATGCAACCACTGCCTAAATGTAGGAACCAAGGCCAAATGTTTACTTCAGATAATATACTGCAGTTAAAGAATGTTGGAGGCAATTAGTGCACTTGGCAATACAGTTTCCTGTATAATATAAGCCATGAGAAATTCAGGGGGAGGTTTAGAATTCAAGTCTTTCTTAAATAGCATAACTATCTGGGGTTGACATGTATGTCAAACCTTGCCTTTTTAGGTTTTCATGACTCCATTATGTTCAGATGACATTCTAACTCACATGCTGCTTAGATTTGATGTCTGATTATTTCACTCTTTACTGCCTATTTCTATCTTCTCTCTCTGTCTCTCTCTCTCTCTGTCTCTCTCTCTCTCTCTCTCTCTCTCTCTCTCTCTCTTTCTCTCTCTCTCTCTGTCTCTCTCTCTGTGTTTGTGTGTGTGTGTGTGTGTGTGTGTGTGTGTGTGTGTGTGCATGGTTTTCTACAAAGCCACATACCCAGCCCTCCTTATTTTGGGAGAGGGTTTGGCTAAGTTGCTGAAGCTGACCTCCAACATGCTATCCCCTTACCAAGAACTTTCTTCCTATTTCATTTTAATTTTAAAGATTCAAATTTCTTTCCTGTAAGTCAATATTCTGAAGTTTTGGAGTCCCATGTTTACATTGATAGGTATAAATGCTCTGCCTTCAAATGCAAATCTCTTTCGTTTTCAATTTGTCTACCTTTCACCTGTTTGGGGTGGAATATAGCCTCCGCTGTCTACTTCACTCAGTCATTTTGTCCAGCTCAGCAAAACTTGTTCATGGATTTTCCTTTCAGTATGACTGAATATGCATTTCACATGCCTCTATCAATCACTTTGTCACTAATTCAAACAACCATCCTTAGCTTTGCATGGAAATTTTCAAGCTGACAATCATTTTGAGACAAAGGTATTTTCAGTCATGATCTGTGAGAATGAGGGTAACCGAAGTCCTGCCTATCTTTCAGCAGAAGGGGCATTTGGGAATTTCATCACCATTTGCAACAATCTCGTTTGAGAAAAACTGCTGTGTAGCATGTCTTGTACTGCAAAGAGTTAGAGAAAAAAAATCAATAACAAGATGCCCTCTTAAATAAAATCAATAAAACAACATTAAACATCCCATCTTTATAAGTGAAAAACATTCTGACTATAAATTAGACATTTCTGCTTGCCTTTGTGTAAAAGAGAAAGCAAATTTTCCAAGTTGAAGTGGTAACATACTATTAGAATTTATCTTTGTCTTTAAGTTGTTAGTAAAAGGGGATTCAATAGAAAGTAGTTTAAACAGTGGAAAAGATTAATTAGCCTGTGGACTGGCATATTTAGTGGTATGGTGACAGTGGGTACTATTATGATCTAGCAACTTCAAATGGACCCCAAGGACCAGTTTCATTCTTATTCAATGGCCTGCCTTCAGTGTCTGCTTGCTCTTCCTTGTACTCACTTATAGCTCATATGAGTTCCAAAAATGATAGGATTCTTTGTTCATTCAGAGAGACTGTAAGAATCTCTTCCTTACATATTAGATGAAACTTCACTCCATCAATGCTGATTGACCAACCATGGTGACCACTCCTGAATCAGTCATTCATGTGTGGCATGGTTATCTATCCTTTTCTAAAAAACTAACATTAGTAGTGAGATGGGACTTTGCCTGCTTGAAAAGCAAGTAACATCCAATTCTTGGAGCTGGTGTGAGTTCAATCCCACCAATCATTATGTGTTCTAAAAACTGAGGGGGAATAGATGAATTGAAAGCTCATGATTTCTCACATTCCAAAATGCATATTGGGAGTGGCGGCAAATTTTTTTTTTTGGATGAATAAATTAACTGATTAAAGTAAATGTTTTTCTCAATTTGCCTATGAGCAGCATTAAAGACAAAACTCTTGCTGTTCACATTCTATTTCCTCATCTTTAAAGCAAACACATTAACTACCAAAGCTGTTATAAGAATTGGAAGAGATCATTCATTCAAAAGTCCTTAACCATGTGAAAAGAGAAATTGGCGAAGTTATTCTTTTTAAAGTGTATAGATATTTTTTAAAATCATTCGCAATTTGGCATAGATTTAATTTTTTAAAAAATTGAATTATCCCCATTCAAATAAACCTTTTTAATTACATAACATCTGAGTGCTTGAAAAGGAAGGAAATAAAATAGAACAAGCTATCTATATTAATTTTGAAAATAAATTTCTTCCTGAGGTGCCTGCATCATTCCCTGAAAATTCAAATCATCATTTTTTTTTCTGGAATCTAGAATGTTTTTCTTTTTGTTTTTAAATAAATAATTCTGGAACATATAGGATCAAATAGATAATTGTTTTAGAAAAAGTTACATACAAATTACATAAAATGAGTCCTCTTATTTTTGAGTGTTACATTATCTCTTTCTTTGCTCTTACAAATTATTTTCATTTCTAAGGTTCATATCTCAACATTATATTGTCTTGAGCAACTAATAAAAAAATTGAAAAGTGAAAAACAACCCTTTAAAAAAGATTATCTTAGAAATTGGCAAATTATTATCATAATGGTCATTATTTTTACCAGTTTAAATAATCCTTTACTGAAGAGTCATAAAACTTAAATAGATGAGATATACATGTTCTCTGTGTGCACATGTGTGCATATATGTATATATTCTTTTTCATATATATACATATGAACTCTATATACATCTGAGCCATAAAATTGTATAAATTAATGCATATACATGTATTATTTATATGCATAAATTAATATATGAGTTATATATAACTGTGTTAATATATACATAAGTTATAAATATTTGTTTTATAATATATATTTGAGTTTTCTATTTGAGTGTTACATACATATATAGAAAGAGAATTATATTCTCAGTTTAATCTTTAGCAAATAAATAGTTCTTTAATAGTACCTTTCAAAAACCATGTCTATTAATTCCTCGGCACATTTAGAAATATGCGAGACCAAATCTGCCACCCCATAATAGGAACAAATATTGATTCTTTCTAGCTTTGTGAAACTGTTGAGCTAATGTTTTTCCCCTTATATATTTTTATTGTTCTTGAATAGCTCCAATATCCCTCTTTTTCGGAGAAAGACAATGTTAACAGATCCCAATATCAACAGTACATTATCTAAGGACAAGTTTTCATTATTAATACATTTATAGTTAGATTCTAAGACTATAGATATTGGATTTAATTATTACTTAAGAATATATTCCTTAGTTTCATGAAAGGCGTACCATATCTGGTGGCATATAGAAAACTTAATTTCAGACGAAGGATGTTATACTTAAAGAGAAAGGAGTGAGGGAATGAGGTTAAACTAACTTAGCACCTTTGGAGAACTCTAACCACTTGACTGGTAATTTATGGAAGAATGTATAGACTCAACCTCCTATTTAGATAGTTACCCTATGTATAGATAGCAAAAGTTAGGAGATTGAAAGTGGTATAGAGAGAATATGAATTAAAAAAAAAAGAAAAGAAAAGAAATAACAAGGAAGAAAAGAGAAATAAGAGAAGGGAAAGGGAAGTAAGATAGAAATACAGAAAAAAAATGGGGGGGGAGGTGGGGTATATGCAATTCCTCTATATTATATTACTTTGGTAATTCAGTTGTTCATGCTCAGTTCTTGGTTTCACATATGCTGAAGTTGTGGAAGAGAGAGAAGAAAAGAGAAAGAGAGGAAAAAAAAAAGTCTCTCAGAACACTGTTTTCCTTGCTTCCAGTAGGTGGCGTTGTCTATTCCTAGTTTGAGCCTCTGTATTCAGGGTGGTGGGTATAGCCAGTGTGAAGGGAAATGAGCTTCCACCTGTATCTTCCCTACTCTAGTCTCTGAGGTAGAAACCAGGTGCCTCTACAGTTGTTGTTTTGTGTTGATAGCTACAATCCCCAAAAGCTTGTGGGAAATATTTTGAGTTATCGCAGCTAAGGGTGGGGGAGTTGGAAACCGGGTACCTGGATCAGCCGCAACTGTGCTGGTAGCCACACCCACTTTGATGGGTTTTAAGGGTTGATGGGCTTCCAGGAGACTAGCGCTCGGGGCGGGACCGGACTTCCTCCTCCGGTCTGGCTGAGCGGCTGGCGCCTTCCTGCTCCGGTCTGGCTGGGCGGCTGTCGCGGCTTCCTGCTCCGGTCTGGCTGGGCGGCTGTCGCGGCTTCCTGCTCCGGTCTCGGGACAAATATTGAGATGCAAGAAAACTTCTGTTCTCATTATTTTCTGAAAAGCTGGTCATATAATTAAGGGACAAAAATTATCCCATCTACCCTCTTTCCTGGGGAGAACACAAGGAAACTGTTACAGGATTCTTTAGATCCTTATTGGTCTGAAGATGTCACTAAATTTATATTAATAAATTTTACAAACTGGCTTTTTTTTCTGCCATTTATTTGCCTTCCCACAAGTTTCCACCCAGAGATTCAAAGATCCTTTTCATTGTATTGTCACTTTAATATTTTACTTTTCTTTGTGGAAGATACTTCAATAACTTTGCATTGCCTGGTATAGAGGAAATATGTATGTTAATAAATTCTCTTTATTTTTCTCTTGTTTTTTTGCTTGCAGGTTCCTTCCAACTAAGAACTCCTGAGGGTTTGAAGGAAAATTGTTCTTTCTCTAAGGAATCAGTTTCAGAAACTAGTATAATGTTGTGCTGCCTCAAATCCTGATTTTTCAGAAAAAGTGGACTACCTTCCTTATCCAGGTAGGATTTCCTGAAGCCAAAACAACCAACCAGAAATGAGTGCACTGAATATGCAAAACTTAAAATGTTCAGTTACTTTCATTTCTCATAATTAGAATTCTCATTTAAGGTCAGAGCCATGCTGATTACCAATGACTTCGGGAATAAACTTGATGAGAGCAGGCAGTCTCAGGAATAATTACAGAGCTTGATTAATCAAATATATGAAAGAATTTTTTTTTTGTCTATTAAAACGTCTGAGATGCTTAAAGCCACTGGAAATGACAAGGAAAAGAAAAACATGCTTTGAGATGCCAGGGAATAATGCTACATTAAACTTAAGATTCCAAATGCCTGTTTAAAAATCAGTGTTTTAATATATTAGAGATGTAATAAAGGAAACATAACAGCATCATTGAAAGTCCTTCTATGCATGTGGTATTTGCTGCCATTAAATTATAGCATGGCAAATGCCATTAAATCATAAGGAAAATGATTGAGTCATAGCCCTTCCCCCGCTCACAATTTTAGTTTATTGTGTCTTTAAGTACAGATTTTTTTTTTTCAGTACGGAATAAAGAGGAAAAGCAAACATGCTTGCTTGCTTTTGGAATTTTGCCACATTTTGTCATTATTTTTTCAGAGTTTTGTTACTTTACAGGTAATTTGGTATAAAGAAATGCCTTTTTGTATCCAACAAAAGGGTAATTTTTAGTACACACCAATTATACCTCAATTTTAAAAAGTAGAATAAAGGTTCATTTTTATCTTTTTATTTATTCTTATTGGTTTCTTTTTAGTTATACATAACATTAGTATTCATTTTGACATAATTATAAAAGCATGCAATGTAATTTGTTTTAATTCACTGCCTAGTATTCCCCTCCTCTCTCCCCTGTTCCCTTCCCTGTACTCTACTGATATTTCTGCTACGTATTAACAGATTTTTTTTTTACTGTCTTGTTTTTAAATTGTGTCTTGTGGATGCACATCGATGGTGAGATTCACTGAGGCACATTCATACATGTGCATAGGGAAGTTAGGTCAGATTCACTCCACTGTCTTTCTCTATCACATCCCTCCACCTCTTTGTCATTCCCCTTTGTCTACTCCACTGATATTTTTTCTATTTTTCCTTATTTGTCGATCAACATCCATATATCAGAGAAAATATTTGACTTTTTGGCTTTTTGAACTGGCTTATTTCACTTTGCAGGATAGCCTCAAGTTCCATCCATTTATCAGCAAACGTCATGAAGTCATTCTTCTTGTTGGATGAGTAATACTCCATTGTGTATATATATTACATTTCCTTTATCCATTCATCTATTGAAGAGCACCTAGGTTGGTTCCATTGCTAGGCCATTGTGAATTGTGCTGCTGTGAACACTGATGTGGCTGCATTATTGTAGAATCTTGCTTTTAAATCTTTTCGATACTATACTGAGGATTGGGATAGCTGTGTCATATGATTGTTCCATTCCTAGATTTTGAGGAATCTTCATACAGCTTTCCAGAGCAGTAGAACCAATTGGCAGTTTCACCATGAATGTATATGTATACCTTCTTGAACACATACTCACTATCATTTAATAGCTATGTGAATTAGGGATATTTAATAATCTACCTACAATTCTGCTTCCTCACTGGAAAATGAAAAATAGTAATACATATATCATAAGGTTGTCAGGAAACCTATATAACCTACACAAATACTCTCCTAATTCAGTTTTTTGAACACAACAGGTGGTTATACAAATGGTTGTTAAAAGTTTTAATCTTAGATTAAAAAAACAAAAGCAATAGCATATTCTTATACCAAATAGAATTTTTGTAGTAAACAAATAGAGAGAACACATTGCAAAATCTATACTCAAATTTACTTTTCCTCAGTACACAGAAATTTTGTGCTTTTTGCACTTCTATTGTACATCAACGCTATATACTGTTATGGGAGGTTTGAAGAGTAATAAAAGTAAAGCTCCTCCCCCAAGAAACTCAGCTGAATTCATAACACAGATATTCTAATTCATTACAATAGAAGTATTGGCTTAAGGAATATAGATTCTAATTTAACTGATTGGCATGAAATTGTTTTTCTCTGTACTAACATGCTGATTGAAAGACATTTGCAAATGGATCACTCCTGTACTCATAACCCTCTTTGGAACCTGCAGGGAAAATCAGCATAAAAAAGCCAGTGTGATATTATTACAGATGTAAAAGCTTCACCAATCTTTTTCTTCAGTGAGGATTATATGTGGTAACTTTGACAACATTTTTTATTAAAAAGAGGAAAACTACTGACACATAGAAGACAGTTGGTAACTCCAATGCATACAGGCACAATCTAGCTTTGACTTACATTATAATAAGTTATTAGAGCAGATTGTGCTTTGAAGATTTTCTGTGTGATGGGGCTTCTTTTTCCAATGTTACTGTGGAGCATCTTCTCCTGACTATAAAATAAATTAAAATTGTTTCTTGTTCAATGAAGTTGAAGCATTCACAGTTCATTCAAAATCTACATGATACTGTTTAAAGAAAGAAAATGTCACATTAAAAAAAATTAGTACATATTTAAAAATAGCATGAAATAAGTTGCAAAGGAGTTGATAATAATTGTAGTGTTATATGATACCAGAATGTATGAGGGTTGAAATTTTTGTGTATTTTAATATAAAGTGCATTCCTAAGACATTTATTGAATTATTTTTTTCACTCATTTTTAGTTATGCCTGGCCTTGATCAAATAGTAATCTCCTTTAAAAAAATGTTTTGTGCATGTTTGAGGATCACAGCATGATGCTATGGGATATATACAGATGGTGAAATGGCTTATCTCCTTTCTGTACCTCAGTTAGTTAGCCTTAAAAATGAGAGAAATGTGCTCTGTTTTCTTCTCTCATGGAGGATTTGTATAAATCAGGGGGATCTTTGCACTAAATTAAGATTGTCTAGAACACTTCTCTTTTGAGTCCTGAAATTCCTAAAAAAAAAAAAAAAAAAAAAAAAAAAATTCTAAGAGATGAATGGAGTGTGGAACTAGTAAAGCCAGAATTTTTTTTTCTTTTGTTTTATGATTTATGTCACTCAAATATTTTCAAAAACTTCATAAACATTTACATCTACAAGTTTAAAAGTTACACTAACATATTTGGCTGAGATAAATACTAAAATTTATTTGTGAATGCTGCATGTTAGAGATACAATTTCCTCTATTGATAAACACTTGACTAGAGTGCATTCTTTCCTGCTGATTTGTAATAATATAACTTCCTAATTTCCATATACACATAGATCTTTTTCTGAGCTTTCTATTCAGTTTTATAATTTAATTAATCTATCTATAGGCCTCTCCACATAATTTTATCTATTTTGTCTTTGTAATAATTCTTTTTTTTTGAAATTTTTTATTTTATTATTTTTATTTTAATTGTTGGTTGTTCAAACATTACATAGTTCTTGATATATCATATTTCACACTTTGATTCATGTGGGTTATGAACTCCCATCTTTACCCTGTATACAGATTGCAGAATCACATCAGTTATACATCCACTGATTTACATATTGTCATTATAGTGTCTGTTGTGTTCTGCTGCCTTTCCTAATGCCAAGTGCTTTTTATCTTCTTTAAAACACTCTTGTCTATTTTTTTTCCTTTTAAACTTTCCTATGAACATTACAAGTAATTGAGTAGAAATTTTATTCAGCTTCACATTGGATTATTGGTGAGTTTCGGGGTAAATGTTTTCTTTGTATGACAAGTAACTACACATATAAATTCTACATATTTTTTCACTTATTTAGAACTTTTGTTTCCTCTATTCATATTTTCTAGTTTTCCTCCTTAAGGAAATATTTTTTAATTTTTGGTCACAAGGATATATTTGTTTCTGGATAATATAGCATGGTACATAATTTAATATTTTTTCTAGATTTTTCAAGGACCTATATTCACTTTTTAGTAACAGTAATATTTTTTTGTAATTTTGGCTGCTATTAATAAACATTTGAGTTTATATAATGTCATTTAGCTCCTTTTATACAGTTTTTATTTTAAAAAAGCTTTTACAACTGGGAAAGCATCAATAAAAATGTTATGCAGCATAAAATATTTTCTGGTAATTGGTTTACAAAGTTAAGTTTTTGTTATTATTCAGGGTGGTGAGGTCAACAGATAAGGAGACAACTGACATTGAAATTATCATTGGTTTGCCACAGTTCTCAAGAGTTGGAGGTATAATGTGACACACAGGGACACAGAGGGAAATACCTGCCCAAGGGTAAGAGTTTGCTTTTCAGCTTTCCATTACTGTAACAAATACCTGAGACATTCAACTTATAAAGAGAAAGGGGGTTTTTTGGCCCAAAGCTTTTGAAGTTCCAGTGCATGATCATTGGAACTGTTGATTTCAGGCTTGTGGCTAAACAGCACATCGATATGGAGACTATATGGCAAAATAAAGCCATTCATGTCATGGTTAGAAGCAAAAAGAGATGGAAAGTGTTTGGAGTCCCATTACCATCTTGAAAGGCATTCCTCCAATGATCCAAAACCTCCCACAGGGCCCCACATCTTAAAATTTGACTACCTACCAGTAGTTCCAAGTTGGGAATGAAAGCTTTAACCCAAGGTTCTTTGGAAGACAATTAAGATATCTGCCGCAGTCTCTGGCTGGGCACAAATCACGAGCCACCACACAGCTTGTAGTTTAAAACCGCAATTCTTTATTCCCGATCTCACACCGGCCTTCTACAAACACGTTCTGGGAAATCCATGTTCTCTGCCCAAATCCACCACTCCTTGGCTTCTGTCTCCCAAATATACTGTCTGACCCTAAGAACTCAAGAGGAACTCAGGCAGCAGGATATGCCCTATTCTAAACTGGGAATGCCCTAAACTCGGATTATCCTAACGGGAACACCCTAAACATGGATCCGCCCTGGTCCTTGAGCAAGGTCACCTTTCAGGAATCCTTCCACTAAACAGCATGGGGATACGCTAGCAATGAAATTGTCATACCTACTTGGCTAATGGCTCCCAGCATCTCCCCCCTTCTGATTAATTAAACAACAAGTAATGTGGCTTAAGGACCATGCCTGGTAGGTTGTCCAATTCAACATATGGTTCTTACCCGTCATTGGAAAACTGACCTTTAGCTGTCAGCCTCCTGTCTTAGGTTGATACCACTGCAACTGGATCATACCCGTCACTGACTACTTGTGGATTGGTCTATGCACTAGTGGGGGGGGGTGAGGTTCTTTGCGTCACCTCTGTTGGCCCCCAAATTTGGCCTTGGTGCCAGTGGGGGAGTGAGGTTAATGTGGCTTAAGTACCGTGCCTGGTAGGTTGTCCAATTCAACATATGGTTCTTACCTGTCATCGGAAAACTGACCATTAGGCGTCAGCCTCCTGTCTTAGGTTGATACCATTGCAATTGGATCATACCCGTCACTGACTACCGGTCCAGCATAAGCCATTGGCCCCCAAATATTAGACCATCACTAGCAGAAGGGAGGAGGATACAGAAATGCCATGACACCAAGCCAATTGACAGCTCCTTTGGAAAAATTGCATCACTGGTGACACCATCAGCAAAGATATGCCAGCATTACCACAATTTGCTGCACCAAAAGATAGTTACATAGTCCAGGCAAGTTCTGCAAGCAGTTCAAAGCAGAGGAATCTATCAATATGTCCATCTCCTCCCAAAGTTCGTTTCCTCCCAAAGTAAGTTGACTCCTTGATTGAGCATTACTGGTTGAGTTATATCCACTGATGCATCAGTTTATACAGTTTACTGTGATAGCTATCATAGAAGCTGTAGTTTGGTTTTATCTTTGTCTTCACCAGCACTGGGATGAAGATAGGAATTCTGGCAATGATGCTAAAGAGACATTTTCCTGAAAAGAATTATTAAATATAATGAAAAGGAAAGGTGAAAGTAAACAAACTGATCTGTTAAGTTCCTTTAAAAACAATCCTTAACAGCTGTTTACCAGATTTAAATTAGTAAAAAAAACAGATCTGTTAACCACCTTTAAAAACAATCCTTAACAGCTGTTTACCTAATTTAAATTAAGCCATTTAAATCACGTGAATAAAAAAAAATAATAATTTGGATCCATTTTTCATGAGCACTCCTCATATATGAAATATGGACATACGCACACACAGTCATACAACACAAAACACAAGAGTACACAAACGTACAACACATAAGACAATAATAAAGGCCTATTGCTTTACCTAGGTGAAATCTCCATTGCAATGTTTAAAAACTCCAGTCAAAAAATAAAACTGATCAGAAAAACATTAACCTAGGTTTGTATAAGCTCAAAAATAAAATAGAACTTTCCTCATCTATGAAATATGGACATACGCACACACAGACATGCAACACAAGACACAAGAGTACACAAACGTACAACACATAAGACAATAATAAAGGCCTTGTAGCTTTACCTAGGTGAAATCTCCATTGCAATGTTTAAAAACTCCAGTCAAAAAATAAAACTGATCAGAAAAACATTAACCTAGGTTTGTATGAGCTCAAAAAATAAAATAGAACTTTATGATGTGGGAAAAATGCAATAATAAAATAGATATTGAAAAAAGCACCCTGGTTAATCACTGTTGCAGATGTAAGAATAGCCAAGCTGGAGCTCTGGATATCAGCTGTTATGGATTTGAGTCAAATCATCTTCTTTTTGGTCTGTAAAAATTGCTTTTAAATCGGTTGTTGTTCTCCCTGTGGAAAAACAAAAACAGAACCCTGACTCCAGACAATCACTGGGTCAGGACCTTTCCATTGTCCTGTTAGAATATCTTTCCAAAGTACCTTAGGCTTATGTACATTTTTTGGATACATATGTCTTTCCGCAGCACTAAGTCCTGATGAATCCAAATTTAAAAAGTTTAGAGTAAAAGGGTTAATTTAAATTTATCTTTGGGGGTATATACCCCTTTCCAATTCTCTCTTTTTCCTTTAATAAGTAAATTTTAATCTTCTATTTTTTCCAATATTTTACTTTAAACTTCTCTCTTCTACCTTTTTTTTGTCTTGAATGTCTGTATCTAATAGTTGTCTTAGCTTTTAGTAATTTCTATCTGAAATACCCTTACTTTACATTTTCAACCATTTTCTTTATCTTGTTTCTATCCTCTAGTTTTTTTCTAAGGTTTGTACATTCACCCTTAGTTGTTTTTTTCCTCCTAGTTTTCTTTTGTTCTCTATTTTGTGGGTTTAAAATTCTTGTCTTCCTACATCTTCTCTATCTTTCTACATCTTCTTTATCTTTTTCTCTTTTTAACTTGCTATACTTCTGTCTTTAAAGTTTTTCACTTTAAATTTTTAATCTTCTTTATCTAAATATCTTTTATCCTATTATCTTCCCATTTTTATGTTTTTTTTTCATCATGAAGGCATCTTAACCACCTTCAATTTAACCTTTGAAAGCCTTCCAAATATCATCTATACTGTACTTTTAAATGTACTTTTTCACCACCTACAGCTTCACTCTTTTAAACGAGGCTTAGATTCTGTTTAAATCGCTTAATGTTAATTTACATGGCTGCCCTTCAACCAAAGGCCTTTTTTATTCCATTAAGAAGCTTTGTCTCAATCTGCCATGTACAAATACCTTTTTTCTTTCTTCCTTTCTCAAGCTTTTAAAGTAAGTATAGTTTCCTCAAAATATTTTTAAATGGCATTTTACAACTTTTTACTTTACCACACAGAGATTATCTCATCTAGAAACATTTCTTTTTCTTTTTTTAACCTTTACATTAAAATATATTTTCACATCTTCAATCTTTTTATCTCTTTTTTAGCCGTTAACTCTTTTTATAAATTCACATTCTGAAATAACCCTTATAAAATTTCTGAATTTAGACAAATTACTCCACTTTAATAAGATGAAACACTTTCATGTTTTTTATGGTACTATAATACTGTAATTGAAACCCAACTGAAACTTCAAATACTCTTTGTATATAAATTACACCTGATAGAATCTTAACTCTTAGTAACCTTGTTTTAGCAAAGACACAGACCAAAGCAATATTAAATTTTTTTTTTCATATACCAATTTATGAAGACACACATAATGTTTAAATATATTACCTTATGGAACTTAATAAGTAAAGAACACTTGATTTTATATTTAGTGGTTGATATTTTAACACTTTAGCTTTGTAAATTAATCAGATGTCTGTAAAAACCAAGATCTTAGACAAATGTAGTAAACAGAACTAGCCATCTCTTTCTTGTTGAAGAAATCCTTCTACAGGATACCATGATGGTCCCATTGATATACTTAATAACTCGTCTTTAAAAAGCCATGGGCTACATTTTTGTATTGTATCAACATATGTCCTAGCTGTTCTTGGTCTTACTGGGTTGCCTCCTTTCTCTAACAATTTCTCTTCCTCGGAGGCGAACAACTTCAAACCTTGAGTCAACCATTTTCCCCAGTTTGCCTGAGAAAGTTCTAGGAACAGGCAACTTGAAATAAAAACGAAATAAATTAGAACAAGAACACATTGTTTTTTGAAATGCTCACCCATTTTTTTGCTCTTCCTCAGGGGCGAACAATTTCACTTACCTTCTCTTCAGGCATTCCCCATACGGGCCACCAGATGCCGCAGTCTCTGGCTGGGCACAAATCACGAGCCACCACACAGCTTGTAGTTTCAAACCGCAATTCTTTATTCCCGATCTCACACCGGCCTTCTACAAACACGTTCTGGGGAAATCCACGTTCTCTGCCCAAATTCACCACTCCTGGGCTTCTGTCTCCCAAATATATTGTCTGACCCTAAGAACTCAAGAGGAACTCAGGCAGCAGGATATGCCCTATTCTAAACTGGGAACGCCCTAAACTCGGATTATCCTAACGGGAACACCCTAAACATGGATCCGCCCTGGTCCTTGAGCAAGGTCACCTTTCAGGAATCCTTCCACTAAACAGCATGGGGATATGCTAGCAATGAAATTTTCATACCTACTTGGCTAATGGCTCCCAGCAGATATCAACTATAGCAGTTAGTGCAGATAAAATATGGAAAGAGCTTTTACTGTGGTTTCCAAGAAAAGGAGGCAGGATAAGCAATATTTGAATTGGCTGATTGAAAAACTTCAGGGGGTTCGTGGAATTGGGTTTTGTCCCATGTTCTCTGGTACTTGAACTTGCAGTGATTAGGGAAGGAAAACATTGGCACTGAGTAAAATAAACTAATAAAGAGAGTGGTTTGTTAATGGGCTCCGTGTTGTTTGGTTGTTTGGTTGTTTGATTGTTGTTGTTTGGTTGACATATGAGAAATATGCTCATAGACAAGTCATTTGCTATTTCTAGGAATTGGCCAGCCTTGGAAGAGGCAGTCTTTCCAGAGCCTGCAAGGTCCTAGATGTCAAAACAATATATATATTATTTACTATATATATATATAGTAAATAAAAATGTGTGTATATATATATATATATATATATATATATATATATACATATATATGTATATATATAGTAATTAAAAATAAAAATGCACAATTAATATTTCATCTCTTTTTTTCTAACCCATAGGTCTCAAGAAGCAAACAGTGCTAAGAATTTCATATTAGAAGTATTTTATGTATTTCAAAATTAATTGCATTTTTTCCACAAAGAAAAATTTACTCTAATGTATTTTCTTTCATTTAACAATATATAGGACAAATTTTCATATTGGTACATCTAAATTTTCTTTTATTAAATTAAGCAGATACAGAAGCCCATTAGACTACTATATTATGAGGTACTTGACAATTTTTTTGCTGCAGGATATTGGATTTATTTCAATCTTTTGTTATCTCAAATAATGCTGCAATTAACCTGATTATCCATATATAATTAATATGTATACAAGGATATATAGGAAAAGAGAAAATTACTGATTCAAATGATCATGCATTTAGAATGATATTATTTGTCTTCTATGGAATTTAGGAGAATTTGTACTCCCACCAACACTATTTATGCAAACCAGTTTCCCTCACACTCAAGGTCACTAAAAAAACATTTATCAAGAAGAGCTTTGTAATGTTTTGAACAACTAATAATAAAAAAAAATAAAAAAAGTTTATTCATGTGTGTATGCATATTCATCTGTTTATGTATTCATATATACAAAATACATGTGCATATACTTAATATATTATTTTGGGATATTTTATTTAAAATGTTTATAGTTATATTTCAAATATTTTTCCTAATTTATTATTCCTCTTTTATGATTTTATATCAATATTCTACTAATTTTATAAAGTGTTTTTAGAACTTTTCTCTTTTTACCTTTTTCTGAATACCTAATAAAAATCATCTGTTTCTTGAATGTATGGTATAACTGGAGTCTCAAATTTTTGTGCCTTGTTTCTTTAGTAAACAAATTAGGATTTGTAGATCTCATCAATAATTTGTATCTATTTTGTATTCTAGAATTCACAGATGGTTTTTATTTAAGAAAGATTTAATGATGTTAATAGCAAAAGTTTAGAATTACTTGAAGAGTTCATTTATTTTATTTACAAAAAAAATTGTGCTTCAATTTAAAATGACTTGTCCAAATATTAATACATTATAATTCTCTCAAAAAACTCCCTAATTCCTCAATATTCCACAAAAATATTAGCATTGAACATCTACAAGTGCCACAAACTTTAAAATAGTAGTATATTTTCTTGCAGTTCTCTTTGATATATTTTGTATGCAATCAATTTAACAATGTTTCAGAGATAAATGACACAACTGAGGTAGTTTGTCTCTGTCAAAAATATTTTAGAAAATTTAAAAAACAACAACAATGAAAATCTAGTATGTTAAAAATAAGAATTTTCTAATTCAATGTGGTTAGAGTTATGATCCTTCCCTAGCTAGCTTTGGTCATTAAGCTTTTTTATTCTGTTACTGAAAGCTCTCCCAGGGACCTGCTGGATCTTGACTGGCTGGGTTCAGCTTCCTGCCATATATGAAATAGACAAAAGATGGAAAAATAACCAAAGTGCATAAACTTCAATATTTATTTTTTGGTCTTTCTTATATTGATGAAGTATCAGTTGGAGGTCCGGGTTCTTAGCATCCTAAACAAATAATTGAAACTGATTGAGACACACAAAAGCAACAGAACACAGATTTATTGAAAGTGAAAGTAATATTCCTTCATAAAATAGAGCTCAGCGGGCTGATGGAGAGAGAGTGGCCCAAGGCTCCTTATGTCTAGGTATGTCTCATCTTCTATGCTGATCTGTGCCTCATTCCCCTCCCTGCAAACCTGATTGAATACATAGCCCTATTTGCTCCTATTTGTTAGTTTATTTTATCTAATTAGAACATGGAACTTCTGGCAGAAGTTGATTTGGTATTAAGTCCTAGGTGGTGGGAGTTGCCATGGTAATAGGACTTAGCCTAAACAGCCTGCTAACCTGATTGAATACATAGCCCTATTTGCTCCTATTTGTTAGTTTATTTTATCTAATTAGAACATGGAACTTCTGGCAGAAGTTGATTTGGTATTAAGTCCTAGGTGGTGGGAGTTGCCATGGTAATAGGACTTAGCCTAAACAGGGACATAATGACTCATCTCCCTATCATGTACTCCAGCTGGAATTTTTCTTGTACCCTGCCTGGACCATCTTGACATCTGTACACTCCTACCCCATTTTATCTATTTCTTATGCAGGTAGGTGGTAGAATGAAGCCAGCAAGATCCAGGAAGCATCCTTGGGAAAGGCTGTGGGCTCAAGAAAAAAATCTGCATCCCCTGTGGAGTGTGCTCATCATTATCTTCACCCAATTTTGTTCTGAAGCTTAAGCCCTCAATTTTGCTCATAAGTCTGCCACTTATTGCAGATGAGAGACAGCAAGAAAGACTAATACTATCCTTCTGTAATTCCTTGGTCCCTATTTTAATAAGTGGGCCTTCTCTTCACTGGAGGTGCATTGACATAATAATAACTTAACCCAGTAAAATTTCATAGAGTTCACAAGATGTTTTACACAATAAAAAAAGTAATATCATACCATATTTTTCACAAATTGAAACAAAAGCATTTTTTCCTAATATTTTTTAAATGCCGATACTTGTACTACTGACATCTATTTAGAAGTTGTGTAATGTCAGAAGGGTGTCAATTATTTTTTTTATTTTAAATTGTGTGGTTCCATTTTTACAGATAAAAAGCGAGACTCAGAGACTTACAAAATAGCCATTTAATCAAGGACTATAATTCATTCATAAGATAGCCAGTATTTTTCAAAATATACCATTATTGAGTTTAGTAGTATTTATCAGCAAATATCCACTGGGAAAATTCTTTCTCTTTCTTAAAGTTCTATCATATTTATTGCCTCTGTACACCAAGACCAACCAAAAGAATAGTAAGAACACAAGAGATATGATTAAGCTTTATATTTGAATTCCTTTACTTCTCAAAACCTATTCCAGTGAATGACATGATATTTGTGGAAAGTTAATAGTTACAGATTTGTATTTAATGTGATGTGTCATAATTTACTTTTTGATGCTGAAATTAGTTTTCCTAAACAATGTGCATTCAGTAAGATATAAAAAGCAAACACACTGCAGTGGAGGTAATATGTGGGTAAACTGTGAGTTAATTCTATAGCCATGCCAGAGAACATTAATGAATATTTTCATAGTGTGGAAATTTTAAATGAAGAAAAAAATGTTGTTGTATCAGTAACAGAAATTCACTCATTTGGTTTAATATGAAAAGCTAAGATTCAAAAAAAAAAATGGGGCAAGGAATTATCTCTTTATGGGAACATTTTTCTTTTTTGCAATTGTTTTCAAATGCCAAATTTCCAGGGATGTTTGCAGGCTTAATTTAGGGGACAAGTACTTAATACTCAAATTGGTTAATTGCACCCATCATTACTCAGGAAATAAAATCATATTACCATAAACAAGCAAGAAAGCAACACTGAAATGACCTCCTACACTGGAAATGACATTTTGTTATTTTAATAAGCGTATATTAGAATAATCCTTTTCCCCCTTCATTTCCATTAACACAAAGCTTTTCTTTTGCAAAGGTCACAACTAAAAGAAACAATTTGGCTTCAACTCTAATACCAATGGATACCACTTCAGTGGCTTTTAACAGAGCAGAATTGACTAGAACAGAATGAGTGAAAGTCTCTTAGGGTATTTGTATGTTCAGAACCACAGAGCCATGAAGCCAAATGTGGTGCCACTTTCCTATTAGATTAAAAAAAATAGCAACAACAATAAAAAGACAACAAAAACCTTTTATAACTTGCCTTCAAATTTGCTTTCTGATTCTTATTCAATTTATATGTTTGTTAATTATTTAATTGCTTAAATGAGTAAAAGCCAGTATTAAAATAGGCCCATTATTCCTTACCTCACTAAGCTATGAATCATAAAATTATGTAATTTTCATTGATCTTCATACATAATCATTGTGTTGAAACCATTTTCTTCAGGGCAAAAGAAACTGATTCTTAGAGATAGGCAGGGATTTGCCCAATGTCTAACAGATGAGATTCTAAAATCCTGATAGATTCTGTATCCTTTCTCTTGATCATTCAGGCCCTTAAATTCCCTCTGTGGTTCTGATATGCAGTTCCACATCCTTAGAGCTCACCCTGTCCTTTTCACCTAGGCTTTATAATTCAGAACATATCAAATGTCTTTTTTTGTATTACTGACATACATGACAATAGTGGAATGCATTACAATCATAATTATCCATTCACAGCACAATTTTTCATAACTCTGTATATGTTCATGCCAAATTATGCCATTATACAGGAGCTCTAATTATTTGTTTTTGCATTACAATTCTTAATACACCTTTATACCACAATTTATCATATCTCTGTTTGTATATAAGGTATGTTGACAACAAATTCACATCTTCATACATGTGTTTTGTATAATGATGAGAATCTCCTTCCACCATCCATGCTCAAGTGTCTTTTTAAAGGAAAGTCTTTGTCACCTCTCCTCTAATTCTACATCCCCATAGTTCATTGTTTTTTAGCTTTTGAAATTTAATGGGTTCTCTTTAATTATAGATGTTTTTTGTGTGTGTACTTGCCTGAACTCTTCTTTTTTACCCTCTGATTTGTGTCTTCATGAAAAGTAATTTTTCTGTTATTTTGCCAAGGTGTTGGGGGAAGGGGGAGGGAGAAAGTGAGACTTAAAGGTAGAACACAGATTCTCTCCTTAGCTAAAATGATAAACATAAATGAAAAGCGAAGCAGTTCAGTATGTTCATAATACCACATAATCACCTCATTTTCAAAACTGGTTTGCTTCTCCATTGTCAAAAGTTAAAAATAGAAGTAAAGAAATTTTTCATGCTAGTTAAATAGTCAATAAAGACTTTATTATGGACTATTGCAATATAGTGGAGAGTCTGAATTCAACTCTGTTGAAACAAAAGATAAGAGATAATTTAATTGTTGTGGTAAGCTAGTGTTAAAGTAGGAAGTGGGAAAGTTGATCAAGATCACCTGATGATTTTATCACCAAGAACTTATTTTCTGAGTTAGGTTCCCATTCTCTCTTAGAAAATGGGAGTCAGGGGCACTATCTTTCTTGCTGACTTCTTTGCAAAGAATTGGCACATGGGTTTTTCAGAAATATATCCCTGGGTTGTAAAACTTTCAAGAGGCAGAGAAAATAAATAAATTACAATTCAATGAAAAATAAAATAAATATTTATAATTCCAAGTTTTCTAAAGTAAATGCAGTAAAAGAATTTATAGGCAGTAAGAAAATCATCTGTAGTTGATAATTTTAGTTAAGTTGATGAGAATGAGAGGCCCTCTCATTCACCATCTAGTATATTATATTTACTGTAGTGCTATGTAATTTATCATTTAAACAGAATCTGATACAATGTTCTTCTATGGTTGGTTAACTGATCAACCAAATTATTTCACTATAAACTTGATTTTTTTCCCCTCAAGTCCTACTCTGCTATTGCCTCCATGTGTGCCAAGTTCTCATATTCACAAAATTGGTACAAAATTTTCAGTTGTTTCTAAAAAACTAATATATTCATGTAATATATGTATTATGGTAAAGTGCTAGCAATTTACATCAGCTGAGGATAAACATATATATCCTCAGTTTACATATTCTTTCACATTCTACATTCTCAGAATCTGTGTGTGTGTTTGTGTGTGTGTGTGTGTGTGTGTATCAGAGAAATTTTTTCTACCAAACAACTGTTAAGAGCTGGAGTTTTTATTGTGATATTTGATTTTAGTTAGTAATGTTCAATAATTGGATTAGGATAATTCAGAGAATGAGTTCTGAAAAGAGCATATTAAAATAAATCATCTTTCTAAATTTATCAGTTTTTTTTCAAATATATACATAATAAAAATCCAGTTTCTACATTTAGTGTGACAGAGAAGCCATTAGGAATAACTCAGTTCTGTTCTCCTCCCCCAAAATACACTTTTCTTGCCATATTAAATATGAATAAACTACTACTCTGTACAATTGTTTCTTTTTTCCAAATGTTACATTTAGAAAAGCCTTCTGTGATTATAATTGGAATTGCGTTGAACTTAAAATGATTATTGGAGGAGGAAGAGAATGAACATGCTAAAATCTCTGAATTTCCTCCCAGAACACTTAGAAAAAAATCATTTCATTCTGTAAGGGCTCTAATTGATATCATTCTTCAAAAAATTCATCCATGTATTGAGTTTATTTAGAAGCATCTTGTATTTTATTACTATTGCAAATAAGATCATTTATTTTTATTAAAAACAAGCAATACTTGGTTTTTATTTATCTCTACCTTTATTATTATAATGTTTTTTAATTCGTTTTTAAAATTTTACTGCTATTAAGGTTGAAGGGATCTTATGTTAATTTTACATCTAATAATTTTCAGAGCTCAGTAATTAATTCTAATATTTTTCTACTGATTTTCTTTTACTTTTTTTTGAAGTCTTTTCCAAAGACTGATAGTGTTGCTTCCATGTTTAATGTTTATATATTTTTGTACTTTTATTACTGCTTTGGCTTTTTCCAATCATTGTTGAATTGATTCAATGATTATTAATTTTTTTTTCTGTTTTGTTCCTGGTATTGAAATAGAAGTGTTGAATATGATGTTTGCAAAAAAAAAAAAAAAAAACAATTAAAGGTATTCTTAACAAGTTGAAGCAGTTTCTTTTTTGTTTGCTATTTTATCTCGAATCAGAATTAAGTTTATATGCTTATCTTATTAATTTCTTGATTGAATTGTAAAGTGCATATAATCCCAGTCCTGTAATTATCACCTAGCTCATAGAAAATTTACTGTATCCACAAAAGAAACCACTCACTTTGTTCTCCCCTCCCTTTCACACAATAATGCTGACTGCTGTCACCTTCTAAAACATATGTCAGTACTGCCTGTTTCTTAACTTTATATAAGTGGGAATACTTCAGAAGTCATCTTCTTCTTTAAGAATCTTTTATTCAGATATTTGTTATAATATATACATTGTAATGAGTAGTTGTAGTTATTTCAATAATTGTGGTCCCTGATAGTTTTCAGTGGTTTGAATGTTATGCATGTATCCATTCCAGTGATGATGAATATTGTTGTTTTTCTCCAGTTTTTATATCATGAATAGTACTTCTCTGCATTCCTGTGTATTTTTTATTGTAGAGAATACATGTGAAAATATAATGAATATGTATCTAAGAATAGAATTGTTGAAGAAAACATATGTACATATTCAACTTCCTTGGATATTACCAAATAGCGTTCCAAAGTGTTTGTCCCAAATTAAATCAGATCTATGTGAGTAAAGATAAATTTATATTTTCAAAAAAATCAGTATGTATCTTTTTGTCTGTCGTTTTAGACATTCCAATAAACCTCCTGTGGTGGTCTTTTGGTGGGGGGCATGGGGGAAACCAAGGATTGAACCCAAGGATGCTTAACCACTGAGGTGCTTAACCACTGAACAACATCCCCAAACTTTCTTTTGTAATTTATTTAGAGACAGGATCTCACTGAATTGCTTATGAACTCTCTAAGTTGCTGAGGCTGGCTTTGAAATCTTGATCTCCCTGCTTCAGTGTCCCAAGCCACTGGGATTACTGGTGCACTACCGCACTCGGCTGCCTGTGATGGTCTTGAATTGTGGTTTTAATTTATGCTTCTATGATGACTGAGGACTATTGGCAAATTGCACATCATCACTTGTAAAGTTGCTCTTTGAGATTTTACTCATAGTTTTAATGAGTCTCTGAATCTTTTTATTTTTTATTTTTTGTAGAACATTGTATATTTTATGTGAATTACTTTGATGGATATATGTACTACAAAATACCTTCATCTACTATGCTTTGACTTTATTTTTTAAATGGCACTTTAGAAAATGAATATGATATTTATATAGCATAATTTTCTATATGTCTCCAGTTTTAGTGCCTTTCCAATTCTGTTTAACCCATTTCTATCTACCCCAATTTTGGAGATAATTTTCTCTCTTGTATGAAAAAAAAAATCATCTACCGTTGACATTTAGTTTCAGGTTTATAGTTCCTCCACTATTGATTTTTGTCTATGGAACTCTATTAGTTTTCTGTGACTTTAGTAACAAATTGTCATAAACTAAATGGCTTAAAACAACACAAATTTATTATTTTACAAGTTCTATAGTTCAGAAATCTAACACAGATCTCACTGGATTAAAAGCAGCATGTCAACATCACTTGATTATTTTCTGTTTTCACTGATGGGAATCTATTTCCTTGTCTTTTCCAGAAACTAGAATCTATATTCATTTATTGGTTCTTGACAACTTCCATCTTCAACAAAGGCAACCCATGTCTTTGTATTAATCACTCTCTGTCCTTCCATTTTTACAAACCCTTAGGATTACATTGGCCCCAACCAGATCACACAGTATGTCTCCATTTTAAACAAACTGAATTTAATCAGCAACTTTAATTTTCCTTTTTTAATGTAAGGTAAGGCATTCTGAGGTTTAGGAAGTAGGACACTGGCATCATTGAACATTGATTTTCTGCCTACCATAGATATGAAAGAAAATTTAAATTTCATGTGTATTATTAAATTTCATCAAATATCACTTAATAAAGATCCACTGCTTATGTCAAAAAATCACATATTTCAGTCTTCTTCTGAACCTTCTTTTTGGTTCCTACTGTCTTTTCCTGTGTTGACAACATTTTACTTTAATTTCATTTCAATGATTTTGATATCTAGTAATCCTGTAGATGAGTTATTTTTCTTCAAGATTGCTTGGGTTACTCTTGATTCTTTAAATTATTAGAAATATTTTAGAATGATATTGCCCATTTCCAAACGGCCAGAATTTTTATGTCAGTTGCATTATATACCAAGGAAATATGCCCTTTGTATAATGTTTCTATATTTATACCTTTTTAACAAATTGTCAAAAATATTTTTAATTTTCTAGAGACCTGCAAGTTTTTGTTGATTTACTCATATTTGTTTGATGTTTTGTGATTCCACATTAATTTTATTTTGTGTTCTAATTTTTATTTATTCTTTGTTGCTGATACATAAAAGGTAATTAGTTTTCTTCATTGATCCTTACTCAACGACCTGGCTATATTGAAATACATCAGTTCATAGTTGGTCAATGTACAGCCAAAAATTCTGTTCTATTTTTAAGAACTTTTCAACTAAACTTTGTAGGCTTTTACCTTGGGAAGAATGGTAACTGAGCATGTGAAAATACAATCAATTCTCAAATACTCAATGTGAAAGTTCTCCCCTATCAGTTTCCTCATGCTCAGATAAATCCTGGGTTTTCAACTTTAAATAAAAGCCCAGAGTAAACAAATATACCCAGGAGAACAGTTACTTCAGAAGATCAGTTGATATCTGTAATATATCTTTCTCCACAATCTTAGCTCTTTGTATTTCAGTTTAGTAATTTACTAGCTCTCTAAGTTCGTAAATAGAAGATTTTTGTATGCTATCAGATGTTTATAATTTTACCTGGTCTGTTCTTTACCTATATGGAAGTGATTATTGGATATTAGATTTTATCAGTTGTTTATGCAACTATGTTGAAAAAATATCCTTAGTCTTCCTAAATTAAAATTCTAATATTAAGTTAAAATTTTCCCTGATTAACACATTTGGTTAATATACAGTAAAATTTACCTTTATGGTTTACTTTCTTCTGTATTTATTTGTTTGACTTTACTTTGTTTCAAATATGAAATAGATCTATTAATTCAATTGTAATTACCATTTAGAAACAGCCCCCAAAATATCAAAATACTGAATGGATAGTGAATGTAATATCTCAAGTTCAGTTTGAATATCAAATGTAATCATATATGGAAAATTGTCTTTTATTGTTATAGGTATCTTAAAGTAAAAGAATAAAATAAAGATTGCTAAGACAAAACAAGAAAGTGAGAAGCACTGTAATTGATTGACACCCCAAAACTTTAGCCTGAACAGCAGTAAATCTATATGTAATGCTTGCAGGAATCTTTGGAAATAAGACTTTTAAACCAAAAATCCTCTTGTAAATGTGTTTTCTCTGAATGCTTTCTTTGTTCTATCAAATAAAATTCCCCATAATATAGGAATGCTTGCTGCCTAATCCCAAACTAACAATTGCATGATCAGAGAGGGAAGAAGCTTTCCTCTGCCAGTGCCTATAAAAATAATAAAATATAGTGATAGGGAGGATGCTTATTGCAGCAGCCCTATTATCTGAAGAAGAACAAAATTTGTTTGTAGAGGGCACAGATGTTGTTCATGGTTCAATTCTTGACTACCATGCACTAGGTGCTGGGGTTGAGCTCCAGCAGCACAAAACAGACAAAGAAAACAAAAGAACAACAAAAAATATATTGTAGAAAACCAAACAACAACAAAAACAAAAACCACCACCAACAACAACAACAAAATCCCCAAAACCAATACTTAATGTCTGCCACATACCAAATATTCAGTATATATTAGATTATATTATTTTTGTCCACAGTTAGGTATGGGATCAATGCCATAATGCATATTGTCAATATTGTCTGGCATCCGAAGATGTAAATTTTTATCCCAGGTTCCAGTGTAGATTTCTAGTTAATCGATTTGTTCCTCCAAGTCTCAAAGTCTTTTTTTAGGACATTCATGAGGATGCCACACTAGCTCTGTGTATTTTTGCCTTGAAAAAATTAGATAAAATTTTGGTTCTAGAGTCTATTATAGCATGTGGCCTATGATAGATAATCAATAAATGTCAGTTCCCTTTTCTCTCCTCCATGTAAGGTTGTTGTTTTCAGCCCAATTCTGGTAATAGCTGTGAGACCATAGAGAATCATTGACCCTCTCTCTGTTGAAGCACCCTACCCATTACTTTGATAAGTAATGCCTAATTATTTCCTAATAAAAATACTGTTGAGAGGAGCAAAGAAAAACAAAAGATCATAATGCTCTGAGGAGAATCTACACTTAATATTTCAACATAAGGAATTATTAAGATAGATAAAAAAGTTTCACTATTTCACTTGCAAAAATTAATGACTCTGTCACTGCCTGTAAATGAAAAACCATAAAACAGATGATGTCAAATGACATGATAGCACCTGGTTATACCTTCAGTTAATAACAAACTGCAATGTTATTGTACAATTATTTATGCTTGATAAGTGAATGTTTATCATGATTAAAATGGCAAGGTAAAGAATAAAAATGCCTTGAAATCAGTATATCTTAGAGAAAATCAGCAGATGTTACCTGTGCTGGACTCAGGAAAATTTGTCTCCTAAAAATGAAGTGTGTTTGCTGTTTTTTGAATATAGTTAAGCTCTTCACTCGTTTCAAAAACCTATTCACATGGCAAATTCTTAACATTTTTGTTTTCATAATTTTTTATATGAAAACTTACAGAACTTTAGTAATTATTCCAAAACAAGCCCCTCCACTTTCATAATCAGTCTGTCTGTCACAATGAAAGAAGTTCTAGATATGGAACAGTAATCGGGATTGAAAGAGTAGTTAGGTTTGCCAGGGGGGAGGAGAACTTTCTGCCAGATTGAAGATGCAATTATAATCATAGGAACTAGTATTTCCAATCTCTATGAGATTATTAATGTAAAATATTCAAGATCACTTGTCATAATGAAGTGTTATTAAATAACACTGTCAGAGAACATTTGGGAGAATTTTCTAGGAGGTGAAGAGGTGTTAAAGAAATTACTCGATGAGTGATGAGATTTTTGAAAGAAATTGATATTTGGTACAGGAAATTATATGGCCTGATTTGGCCAACCCTGGTGGAAAAATAAGTTGCCAAATACATTGCATGATTTGAGTTTATGAACTTTCCTTCAGTCAGTCATTACTGCTCACTGATCCAAGGACCCCATCCCATCTGCTGTATGCACCTGGAGTTCCACATGTTGATTAATCCTCATCCTCTTCCTCCTCCTCCCCATCCCTTGGGGGACACTGCTCCTGAAAATACTGCAAAACCAGGACAATGTATGAAATGAACAGAACAAATTCCTATTCATTCCCTAGTTTCAAAAGCCCATTTAATATAGCACTTTCAAATGGAGAATATATTAAACTGATTAAAAAAAAAACCCAGGTACCATGCTTGATCTTATCAAAAAAAACTGAGAAGCTATTACTTCTCTTTTGTGAAATGATTAATGCTATAAGAATTTTTACAGACCTCTTCTTTCCGAGAGTAAACAAATGAGAAAAAAGTTTGTCCACACCTGGCCACAAGTTTATTCTTTGTACTTCTTTGCATTTTTGAAAAGTTTTTATTTAGTCTTTTTGTGGTTTTTAGTACTTCTAATATATATTAGAGTATATATAGTATATTATAGATACTAAATTATATATACAATTTATTGGTTCTGTGAATGGAACTCAGGCCTTCACACCTGTGAGGCAAGTGCTCTTCCACTGAGCTATATTCCCAGTCCTTAACGGAATTGTTTTTTTTTTTCTTTTTTAAATAAAACTTTTATTTCGAGAGAAATACAAATTTAGAAATAGTTAAAATAAATAATACAGACAGATCCGATTATTTTCTAGTTTTTCCCTAAGGTAATTTTGTGAAAACTGTACAGCAACATGAAGACAATTGGCATTGATACAGTGAAGATTCAGAACATTTCTTTCACCAGAACAGTCCCTCATGTTGCCCTATGGTAGCCTCCCCCACTTTCTTCACACTCCTACTCCCTGTTTAACCCCTGACAAAAACTAATCTGTTCTCCATATCTATTTTGTCATGTTAAGAACATTGTGCAGAATAGACAGGATGTGAAGATGGCTGCGAAAGAAGTGCAGCACTCCCGTGTACTGCGTCACTGAGCAGGAAAAAGACAAGGTAGAATGGATAAAAGCTAGCTTGTTAGGAATTTCCAGCAAAATTGGGGTGCTCCGAAACCTAGGGGAAGGATTTCCATTGCATAAGGACCTGCTACTGGAGCTCAAACGCGAGAGATTTGTCCGCACGGAGGGTCACGCTGCGTATGCAGCAAAACGCCCGGCGGCCAGAGTCTGCGGTGCTCGCTGGGAAACGACGGTAAGATAACAATGCAAAGATACAGCGCTACGGATTCTGCAGGCTCCCACCAGCTGTGCAAATACTGTACTCAGAGCTGAATTCTGGGCTTGAGACGGGGAAGGAAGCCATTAAATTCGGTTCTCCACATCGGTCAGACCACAGAGGAAGCCAGCGGCCACCATCTTGGAGAGCTGACATCATCATCTCTGTTTTTTTTTTTTTTTTTTTGACTGATCACAGCTCTTTCAGCTATAGATCAGCGGGGAAAACTTAAGGGCCCCTCCCAGCTCTCCTGTGAGCGCAATAGCCAGACCGAGGGCGGCACGGGAGCCAGCGGCAGCTGCGGCTGCGGCGAGGGAGCCGGCGGTAGCCACGGCTGCGGCGAGGGAGCCGGGGCAGCAGCACGGGAGCCGGCCGGAACCGGCGGGAGCCGCAGCAGCGGCGCGGGAGCCGGTGGGGGCCGCGGCGGCGCTGGCACAGGAGCCGGCAGGAACTGCGCGGCGCGGGACTCCCAGCTACCGCTCCCACCAGTGCTGACAACTGAGGTCTCTTACACCGACTCGCCTTGGCGTGGGACTCACGGCTACCGCTCCCACCAGTGCTGACAACTGAGGTCTCTTGCATCAGATACGGGGGCGTGGCTACCAGAAGGTAAGCAATTTTGCTGGGGGTTCTCAGCCCCAAGCTCTACAAACTTAGGGCCTGAGGGAGGCAAACAAGGAGAGTGTGCCCAGGCACTAATGAAACAGCTGCTCCACGCGTGTGCAAGGTAGGCGGAACTGTGACCACCGACAAAACAGGCCCAGTGGACTGCCAGACACATCGCTCAGATTGGGGGAGGGGCAGAGCTGCCGGGTGCCTGCAAGTTAGGCAGACCTGCGAATCACCAGCTGATCAGACCCAGCAACCGCGGAGCGGCAGAGCCACCCCCGGGCCTGCAAGGTAGGGGCACTTGCCACCCACTGGCAGGTCAGGCCCAACAAACTGTGGAGGGGCACAGCTGCCCCACGAGCCTGCTAGGTAGGCAGAACCCTGACCACCGACAGAACAGGCCCAGAGGCAGGCCAGACACATCGCCCCGCCCCGGTTGGGGGAGGGGCAGAGCCGCCAGGCGCCTGCAAGTTAGGCAGACCTGCGAATCACCAGCAGATCAGGCCCAGCAACCGCGGAGCGGCAGAGCCACCCCTGGGCCTGCAAGATAGGCGCACTTGCCACCCACCGGCAGGTCAGGCCCAACAAACTGCGGAGGGGCACAGCTGCACCACGAGCCTGCTAGGTAGGCAGAACCCTGACTACTGACAGAACAGTCCCAGAGGCCAGCCAGACACATCGCCCCGCCCCAGTTTGGGGAGGGGCAGAGCCGCCGGGCGCCTGCAAGTTACACAGACCTGCGACTCACCAACAGATCAGGCCCAGCAACCGTGGAGCGGCAGAGCCACCCCCGGGCCTGCAAGGTAGGCGCACTTGCCACACACCAGCAGGTCAGGCCCAACAAACTGTGGAGGGGCACAGCTGCCCCACGAGCCTGCTAGGTAGGCAGTACCCTGACCACCAACAGAACAGGCTCAGAGGACAGCCAGACACATAGCCCCGCCCCGGTTGGGGGAGGGGCAGAGCCGCCAGGCGCCTGAAAGGTAGGCAAACCTGCGTCTCACCAACATATCAGGCCCAGCAACCCGCGGAGCGGCAGAGCCACCCCCGGGCCTGCAAGGTAGGCGCACTTGCCACCCACCGGCAGATTAGGCCCAGCAACTCTCAGAGGGACATAGCTGCTCCATGCACGTGCAAGGTAGGCGGAACCGTGACCACTGACAAAACAGGCCCAGTGGCCCGCCAGATACATCGACCCGGTTGGGGGAGGGGCAGAGCCGCCACCAGCGCCTTTTAGGTAGACAGACCTGCAACCGACAGACAGAACAGGCCTAGTGGCCAGCGGAGGGGCAAAGCCGCTGCTCACGCCTGCAAGGTAGGCGGACCTGTGACCACCGAAAGAACAGGCCCATCGAAAGTACAGGCACAGCGGCCTCCCGGCGTGGTAGGCACATTGCCTCAATTGGAGGAGGGGCAGAACCACCGCCAAAGCCTGCGAGGGAGACTTTGCAGCTATAAAAGAGCAATATAAATATATAGGGGGAAAATCAATAACACAACAGTTTCATCAAGCAGAAAGAAACGCGATCAATATGAAAAGACAAGGAAAGAAAGGACCACAAGCAATGCAGGTCAACTCAACTTTAGAAGAGGTAATATCTGCAGCAGATGGAATGTCAGATAAAGAATTCAGGATATTCATGCTTCAGATGATCTGGAGTCTCAAGGAAGACATTAGACAGCAAAATCAGACAATGAAAGACCACTTCGACCACTTTGACAATAAATTACATAAACAAATCCAAGAAGCAAAAGATCAATTATACAGGGAGATAGAGGTTATAAAAAACAAACAAACAGAAATCCTGGAAATGCAGGAAACAATAAACCAACTTAAAAACTCAATTGAGAATACTACCAGCAGAGTAGAACACTTAGAAGATAGAACATCAGACAATGAAGACAAAGTATTTCAACTGGAGAAGAACATAGACAGCTCAGCAAAGCTGTTAAGAAACCATGAGCAGAACATTCAAGAAATATGGGATAACATAAAGAGACCAAACTTAAGAGTCATTGGGATACAGGAAGGTACTGAGGTCCAAACCAAAGGAATGAGCAATCTATTCAACGAAATAATACGAGAAAACTTCCCAGACTTGAAGAACAAGACAGAATCCCAAATCCTATAAGCCTACAGGATGCCAAATGTGCAAAATCATAAGAGATCCACACCTAGACACATTATAATGAAGATGCCCAACATACAGAATAAGGAGAGAATTTTAAAAGCTACAAGAGAAAGGAAGCAGATTACATTTAGGGGTAAACCAATCAGGATAACAGCTGATCTTTCAACACAGACTCTCAAAGCTAGAAGATCCTGGAATAACATATTTCAAACACTGAAAGAAAATGGGTTCCAACCAAGAATCGTGTATCCCGCGAAATTAAGCTTCAGGATGGTAGATGAAATTAAAACCTTCCATGATAAACAAAAGTTAAAAGAATTTGCAGCTAGAAAACCATCTCTTCAAAACATCCTCGGCAAAATATTACACGAAGAGGAAATGGAAAATATCAATGAAAACCAACAGCGGGAGGTAGTACAGTAAAGGGGGGGGAATAATCAAAGAGGAAAACAAACCATGTTTAGTAACATAAATAAACAAATATGGCTGGAAGAACAACCCATATCTCAATAATAACCCTAAATGTTAATGGCTTAAACTCACCAATTAAGAGACACAGGCTAGTAGAATGGATCACAAAACAAGACCCAACAATATGCTGCCTTCAGGAGACGCATTTGATAGGAAAAGACATACATAGACTGAAGGTGAAAGGTTGGGAAAAATCATATCACTCATATGGACTTCGGAAACAAGCAGGAGTGTCCATACTCATATCAAATAAAATAGATTTCAAGCCAAAGTTAATCAAAAGGGATGAAGAGGGACACTACATACTTCTCAAGGGAACCATACACCAACAAGACATAACAATCATAAATATATATGCCCCAAACAATGGTGCAGCTATGTTCATCAAACAAACTCTTCTCAAGTTCAAGAGTCTAATAGACCACCATACAATAATCATGGGAGACTTCAACACACCTCTCTCACCACTGGACAGATCTTCCAAACAAAAGTTGAATAAGGAAACTATAGAGCTCAATAACACAATTAATAACCTAGATTTAATTGACATATATAGAATATACCACCCAACATCAAGCAGTTACACTTTTTTCTCAGCAGCACATGGATCCTTCTCAAAAATAGATCATATATTATGTCACAGGGCAACTCTTAGACAATATAAAGGAGTAGAGATAATACCATGCATCTTATCTGACCATAATGGAATGAAATTGAAAATTAACGATAAAAGAAGTAAGGAAAAATCATGCATCACTTGGAGAATGAACAATAGGTTACTGAATGATCAATGGGTTATAGAAGACATCAAGGAGGAAATTAAAAAATTCTTAGAGATAAATGAAAACACAGACACAACATATCGGAATCTATGGGACACATTGAAAGCAGTTCTAAGAGGAAAATTTATTGCTTGGAGTTCATTCCTTAGAAAAAGAAAAAACCAACAAATAAATGATCTAATACTTCAACTCAAAATCCTAGAAAAAGAAGAGCAAAACAACAGCAAAAGAAGTAGAAGACAAGAAATAATTAAAATCAGAGCTGAAATTAATGAAATTGAAATGAAAGAAACAATTGAAAAAATTGACAAAACTAAAAGTTGGTTCTTTGAAAAAATAAATAAAACCGACAGACCCTTAGCCACGCTAACGAAGAGAAGAAGAGGGAGAACTCAAATTACCAGCATACGGGATGAAAAAGGCAATATCACAACAGACACTTCAGAAATACAGAAGATTATCAGAAACTATTTTGAATCCTTATACTCCAATAAAATAGAAGATAGTGAAAGCATTGATAAATTTCTTAAGTCATATGATTTGCCCAGATTGAGTCAGGAGGATATTGACAACCTAAACAGACCAATATCAATTGAGGAAATAGAAGATACCATCAAAAGACTACCAACTAAGAAAAGCCCAGGACCGGATGGGTATACAGCAGAGTTTTACAAAACCTTTAAAGAGGAACTAATACCAATACTTTTCAAGCTATTTCAGGAAATAGAAAAAGAGGGAGAACTTCCAAATTCATTCTATGAGGCCAACGTCACCCTGATTCCTAAACCAGACAAAGACACTTCAAAGAAAGAAAACTACAGACCAATATCTCTAATGAACCTAGATGCAAAAATCCTCAATAAACTTCTGGCGAACCGGATACAAAAACATATCAAAAAAATTGTGCACCATGATCAGGTAGGATTTATCCCTGGGATGCAAGGCTGGTTCAATATACGGAAATCAATAAATGTTATTCACCACATCAATAGGCTTAAAAATAAGAACCATATGATCATCTCGATAGATGCGGAAAAAGCATTCGACAAAGTACAGCATCCCTTTATGTTCAAAACTCTAGAAAAAATAGGGATAACAGGAACATACCTCAATATTGTAAAAGCAATCTATGCCAAGCCGCAGGCTAGCATCATTCTGAATGGAGAAAAACTGAAGGCATTCCCTCTAAAATCTGGAACAAGACAGGGATGCCCTCTCTCACCACTTCTGTTCAACATAGTTCTCGAATCACTGGCCAGAGCAATTAGACAGACGAAAGAAATTAAAGGCATAAAAATAGGAAAAGAAGAACTCAAATTATCACTATTTGCAGATGACATGATTCTATACCTAGCAGACCCAAAAGGGTCTACAAATAAACTATTAGAGCTAATAAATGAATTCAGCAAAGTGGCAGGCTATAAAATCAACACGCATAAATCAAAGGCATTCCTGTATATCAGCGACAAATCCTCTGAAATGGAAATGAGGACAACCACCTCATTCACAATATCCTCAAAAAAAATAAAATACTTGGGAATCAACCTAACAAAAGAGGTGAAAGACTTATACAATGAAAACTACAGAACCCTAAAGAGAGAAATAGAAGAGGATCTTAGAAGATGGAAAAATATACCCTGTTCATGGATAGGTAGAAGTAACATCATCAAAATGGCGATATTACCAAAAGTACTCTATAGGTTTAATGCAATGCCAATCAAAATCCCAACGGCATTTCTTGTAGAAATAGAGAAAGCAATCATGAAATTCATATGGAAAAATAAAAGACCCAGAATAGCAAAAACAATGCTAAGCAGGAAGTGTGAATCAGGCGGTATAGCTATACCAGACTTCAAACTATACTACAGAGCAATAGTAACAAAAACAGCATGGTACTGGTACCAAAACAGGCGGGTAGACCAATGGTACAGAATAGAGGACACAGAAACCAATCCACAAAACTACAACCATCTTATATTCAATAAAGGGGCTAAAAGCATGCAATGGAAGAAGGATAGCATCTTCAACAAATGGTGTTGGGAAAACTGGAAATCCATTTGCAACAAAATGAAACTGAATCTCTTTCTCTCGCCATGCACAAAAGTTAAATCAAAGTGGATCAAGGAACTTGATATCAAATCAGAGACATGGCGTCTGATAGAAGAAAAAGTTGGCTATGATCTACATACTGTGGGGTCGGGCTCCAAATTCCTCAATAGGACACCCATAGCACAACAGTTAATAACTAGAATCAACAAATGGGACTTACTCAAACTAAAAAGTTTTTTCTCAGCAAAAGAAACAATAAGAGAGGTAAATAGGGAGCCTACGTCCTGGGAACAAATCTTTACTCTTCACACTTCAGACAGAGCCCTAATATCCAGAATATACAAAGAACTAAAAAAATTAGACAATGAGATAACGAATAACCCAATCAACAAATGGGCCAAGGACCTGAACAGAAATTTCTCAGAGGAGGACATACAATCAATCAACAAGTATATGAAAAAATGCTCACCATCTCTAGCAGTCAGAGAAATGCAAATCAAAACCACCCTAAGATACCATCTCACTCCAGTAAGATTGGCAGCCATTAGGAAGTCAAACAGCAACAAGTGCTGGCGAGGATGTGGGGGAAAGGGTACTCTTGTACATTGCTGGTGGGACTGCAAATTGGTGCGGCCAATTTGGAAAGCAGTATGGAGATTTCTTGGAAAGCTGAGAATGGAACCACCATTTGATCCAGCTATTCCCCTACTCGGTCTATTCCCTAAAGACCTAAAAAGAGCACACTATAGGGACACTGCTACATCCATGTTCATAGCAGCACAATTCACAATAGCAAGACTGTGGAACCAACCTAGATGCCCTTCAATAGACGAATGGATAAAAAAAAATGTGGCATTTATACACAGTGGAGTATTACTCTGCATTAAGAAATGACAAAATCATAGAATTTGGAGGGAAATGGATGGCATTAGAGCAGATTATGCTAAGTGAAGCTAGCCAATCCCTTAAAAACAAATGCCAAATGTCTTCTTTGATATAAGGAGAGTAGCTAAGAACAGAGTAGGGACAAAGAGCATGAGAAGAAGATTAACATTAAACAGGGATGAGAGGTGGGAGGGAAAGGGAGAGAGAAGGGAAATTGCATGTAAATGGAAGGAGACCCTCAGGGGTATACAAAATTACATACAAGAGGAAGTGAGGGGAAAGGAGGAAAAATATAAGGGGGAGAAATGAATTACAGTAGAGGGGGTAGAGAGAGAAGAGGGGAGGGGAGGGGGGAGGGGGGATAGTAGAGGATAGGAAAGGCAGCAGAATACAACAGACACCAGAATGGCAATATGTAAATCAATGGTTGTGCAACTGATGTGATTCTGCAATCTGTATATGGGGTAAAAATGGGAGCGCATATCCCACTTGAATCAAAGTGTGAAATATGATATATCAAGAACCATGTAATGTTTTGAACAACCTACAATAAAACTTAATTAAAAAAAAGAACATTGTGCAAATAAAATATAATAATATAATATAATACAATATGCAAACTTTTGGAATTTGCTTTTTGCACTCAGCATAATATTTTGCAGATGTGTCCAAGTATTTTATATGTTTCTTTTTGTCAGTGAGTTAGTATGCCATGGTATAAAGCTACCAGTTGGGCTTTTAGGAATAAAAAGCTCCTGTAAGCATTTGAGCACATATTTTTCTGTGAACATAAGTCTTCATTTATCTGCAGTAAATGTTTAGGAGTGCAGTGTTGGGATCAGATGGGTAGCTTTTTAGCAAACTATGTATTTTCCAGAGTAGTTATGTTAGTTCATATTCACATCAGTAATGTGTAAGTGACCTAGCTTCTCTCTGTCCTGCTAGGGTTAGAGTTCTGTGATTTCTTTCTTTCTTCTTCTTTTTTTTTTCTATTTTAGCAATTCTGAGAGCCATGTTGTGACATCTCATTATATTTTCATTTATCTTTTTCTAATATTTAATGATGTTAAATATTCCATGTATTTAATTGATATCTGTATGAAGGAGCCACATCCCCCAGCCCTATTTTATATTTTATTTAGAGACAAGGTCTCACTGAGTTGCTTAGAACCTGGCCATTGTTGAGGCTGGCTTTGAACTCACAATTCTTCTGTCTCAGCCTCCCAAGTTCTGGGATTACAGGCATGGGACACTGCACTCTGCCTGGGGAATATACTTGGTAGCATCTCTCACTTTCACTTTGGTTTTTTATCTCCCTCCCTTTTTTTTCTAATTCTCTTTTGTATCTTTGTATTGACAATCAAAGACCAGTAGAACTATAGTTACAGTACTAGGAGAATACTTGTATCTTTTCACCACAGCTCTGATTCCCATGATTCACAAAATACTCACAAAATATTTATAAAATCCAGTCCACATTTGGGAGTGGCTAGCTGGTAACAATATATCAAAAAGATCCATTACTTGGAAGCAGCTGAAGATTGATGTTCCTCCAGTTTGACAATAAGTATCCATGGTCCATTTTAAGTGCAGTTATATTGCAGATACTTTAGAGCTATGAAATATTTACAAAGGAATACCTCTAAATTACAATTTTAAATAGCTGCATCAAGTATGTTTCAAAAGACCTTTTGACTTTTAGAGTTAGTTTATCATTATTTGCTTCATTCAAAGGCAAAACTTAAAGGTCCCTATGGAAAGTTGCAGAAGTTGTACTTATTCCTGTAAAGATGATGGCCGGATGGGTAATTGCTCTTCAGAGACAAGACTGGAGAAATAATAAATACCAAAATCCTGCAAGTCCTAGGTAAGATCAAAACCTAAAACATCTTTTGAAATCAGAAAATTAATTGATTACAGATGCTTTTAAAGCCTGTTTTAAAATGCTCTTTTCATTGTTTCTCTTAGTTTCTCATCTCTCCTTACTACTTCCATCCACTTTAGAATCATACATGCAGTGATAATACCAATTCTGTCTAAAAAACTTTTAGATATTTAAAACTGAGAGGGAAAAAGAACATCACCAAAACTTGGTTCTCTATATTTGTTGGCTTTTTTAATGACTGTAAAGACAAGTGAAAAACAGAAGTGCCCATTTAGTTTATATCTGGAGAATCAAAGGATTTTAAAGAGGTTAAGCAATTTGTTCATAGGCACATTCAGGAAAAGAGGAAAGCCATTATATAAATTCAGATCCATTTACAAAATCTGTTTTGAAAGTGTGTTACCTGGGTGCCCTGACCCAGGAAACAAATTTGGGGCTCAGCAGGTGGAAGAGGACGGAAGACCCCCTTAGGAGAGTAGACACACTTTATTCAGAGGTGGTAACAACCTCCAGCTTCAGATTTAGCTCTCAACCAATTTCTATTTTAGCACTCATTTGCCCCCATTTTGTCCCCATTAGCCCTCATCAACCCCAATTAGTCCTCCAGTCTTTTCCATAAGCCCATTTTATATGCAAGCCAAACAAAGAAGGCAACTGCAAATAGGTTACATAAGGAGGGAGTTGCTCACAAGTTAAAGCTTATGACCTTGAACATATCTGCTGAATTAGTGTTTCTGCCTTGATTAATCATAACAGCTGGTTCCCAGCCTTGGCTTCACACTAAATATATAACACAGCCTGCTGGAAATCTCACCAAGGGAGCCTAACTATTGCCATTTGGGGCCTACCCCAACAGAGTGCTACATTGTATCTTCCTAAGAGGATGAGAGTGATCTAAGTTCCCACCCTTTAGATCTCTCCCATCCTCAACAGTTTTAGAAGAAATTGATTGGTGGTTTAGATGTTTCAGTATTTCTATTTAATCCCTAGCCTTTTTCTGGAGTTCTCTAATTTCCTTTTAGGCAAAAATATATGTAAAGAATCCGCACAGGATAAGAAATGCATTCATTTTATCTTAGATATTAGCAAGGATAAAGAACTTAATTTCCAAATAAAATTTAAGTTGCTGTACAATTTCAATAACTGAATCTCGTTATTCATTCCTTATTCAATCTATAATTTTTATTCATTCAGATTGAGTTTTAAAAGAGGTACACCTTACAAACCTTGCATTTTACATGGCTATACAAAATATGGTGATAAACTTGGTCAATTTGATCAGAATCTTAACATTACAGCTTTGGCCACCTTATTCCAGGGAAAGAATTTTAATAATGTGAGTGAGAGCTTACTCTATTCAACTGAATACATATTTAATTTCAAATAATGTGGCTGTAGTTCAGAAAAAAAGAAAGTTGTGCTGTCTTCAACAAGAAAAAAAATACCATATAGTATATTAGGATGATAAGATATTATATTAAGTGTTATGAAAAAGTGTTTCGATCTTCCAATGAAATATATTTATTCGATAGGTAATGGAGAGGGAGGAGACAGGAAGTTTCCATAAAGGAGATATCTGAGGAGGGACTTGATGGATGGTTGACTTAGTCTGTTTAGGGTGAAGTATCAAAACACCATATGTGGAATGGGTTTAACTATAGTCGTTTATTTTCTCACAGTGATGAAGATTGGAAGTCCAAGATCAGGTGCCAGTATAGTTAGGACCTTGTATGGGATTTCTTCTGGGTTGCAGACTGTTGACTTCCAATGATTTCCTTTATGTGGTCTTTCACCTGTGCATGAAAAAATGCTATGGAAAGAAGGCCATGGAAAGAAAGCAAAATGTGTGAATCTCTTTAGTTCATGTATTGGAGATTTATCATAACAATATATATATATATATATATATATATATATATATATATATATTAGTAGAGAAATTTGTAATCTAGCAAATTTTGCAAGACTTCTGGAATTGTTGTATTGTTAGGATTCTTCATACTGGACAATTCATGATCTAAGGCTATGCCAAGAAGTCAAGATGTCTCCTAGCATCGGGCGCATCAAGAATTTGTTGATATTCATTGTAAATTTCCACATTAAAATGACACAGGCATGCTAATAATGCATGTCTTCTTGCAGTTTTTTTTTCTTCAGTTCTCACTGAAGAGTAATAATCCTCTCTCAGTACCTACATATTGAATTCCAGAGTGAAAGAATGTCAGCGGTTTGTATTGTACTCCATCTACCTTACTTTCACTCCTG